>NC_046284.1:59751795-60464295 GCF_004115265.2 Rhinolophus ferrumequinum
TCTCTTTTCTTTTAATAGAGCCTTGGCTTGGTTAGATTTGTTTGCATGGACTACTATATTGGTACATCTTGGAATTTCTTCCCGTGATGTTTACCTAGGACCCTTTCGATCTCTGATAACATAATGATGCTGAGCATTTTTTCATGTAACTGTTTGCCACCTGTGTGTCTTCTTTGGAAAAACGTTTATTGAAGTCCGTTACCCATGTTTTAATTGAGTTATTTTTTATATTAAGTTATGCACATTCTTTATTTTGGATATTGATCCCTTATCAAATATATCATTTGCTGATATGTTCTCGAATTCATTTTGTTCTTTTCATTTTGTTGAAGATTTCCTTCACTGTGCAAAGCTTTTTAGTTTAATATAATTTTATATTTTCTCTTATATAATACTTTTTATTTTTTTAAATTACTGCTGACATTCAATATTATTTTATATAAGTTTCAGGTATAAAGCACAGTGGTTAAGTATTGATATAATATATAAAGTGATTTCCCCATAAGTTTAGTATACGCTTGGCACCATACATACTTATTACAATATTATTGATTATATTCCTTACGCTGTATGATACACCCCCATGACTATTTTGTAATTGCCAATTTGTACTTTTTAATCCCTTTACCTTTTGCATCCAGCCCCCCAACCTCCTTTCAATCTGCCAACCATCAATTTGTTCTCTGTATATATGAGTCTGTTTCTGTTTTGTTCATTTATTTTGCTTTATAGATTCCACATATAAGTGAAATCATATAGTTTTTGTCTTTCTCTTTCTGGCTTATTTCACTTAGTATAATACTCTCTAGGTCCATCCATGTTGTCACAAATAATAAAATTTCACTTTTTTATATAGTGGAGTAATATTCCATTGTATATATGTACCACATATTCTCTATCCAATCCTCTATCAGTAGGCACTTAGGTTGCTTCTGTATCTTGGCTATTGTAAATAATACTGCAATGAACATAGGGGTGCACATATCATTTCAAATTAGTGTTTTAGATTTCTTCAGAAAATACCCAGAAATGGAATTTCTGGGTCATAAGGTAGTTCCATTTTTAATTTTTCTTCAGGAGAATCTATTTTTGGTTTATTTTTCAATTACAGTGACATTCAATGTTGTTTTTTATTAGTTTCAGGTGTATAGCATAGTGCTTAGACATTTATATAATTTATGAAGTAATCCCCCCAATTAATCTAATACTCACCTGACACTGTACATAGTTATTACATATTGACTATATTCCCCATACTGTATTTCACATCCCTGTGACCATTTTGTACCTACCAATTTGTATTTCTTAATCCCTTCATTTTTTTCACCCAGACCATCAATGTCCTCCAATCTGACAAACATCAGTTTGTTCTCTGTATCTGTGAGTCAGATTCTGTTTTGTTTATTTGTTTCTTATGTTCTTTGAATTCCACATATAATGTCTTATGGTATTTTTCTTTCTCTGTCTGACTTATTTTGCTTAGCACAATGCCCTCTTGGTCCATCCATGTTGTCACAAATGGCAAGATTTTATTCTATTTTGTGGCTGAGTAATATGCCATGATGTATTATAACATAACATCTTTGTCCATTCATTTATTAATGGATGCTTAGGTTGCTTCCATATCTTGGCTATTGCAAATAGCTATGCAGTGAACATAGGTGTGCATGTATCATTTCAAATTAGTGTTTTGCATTTCTTCAGACAAAAATGCACAAGTGGGAGTCCCACAGCTAAGGACATGCAGAAAAAGCCACCTTAAGACTGGTAGGAGGGTCAGGGATGTGGAGTGGGCTGGTCACACATCCGTGTGTGACCATTAATTAAAAATAGTGAGGGATATCTCAGCTGCAAAGGTTCCCCACCCCCTAACCCCCTTGCCTCTGGAGGAGTGACAGGTCCCAACCCCTCCTCAGCCCAGGGTTCCAGTGTCAGGAAGAGAAGTACCCATAATTTCTGGTTGAGAAAACCAGCAGAGATTGTGACTCAGTGAAACAGAGGGTGGCATCGCTCCCAGGTGTTCCACTTACAGTGTTTGCACACAGATTTACTCACCAACTAAATCACTGGCTCTGAGCTCCAGTGCTGGGTGAGCAGCTAGGGAGGCAACAGGGGCATATGGTGGGGAACTGAGTTGTCTGGCTTTGGACAGGGCTGGAAGGGGAGTTTTCTCCTGGATGGAGAACCTGGAAGAGGCCATTGTTTCTTTGTAGAGCTTTCCCCATTCTCGGCATGCAGATGCAGGCGGCCACCATATCTGATTCTCCATCAAGTTGGCTAATGCCTTACATTTGCCACACCCTGGTGATTCAAGATCCCACCTGCTTAACTTTTGGGAACACCCAAGCCGCTTCCAGTGGCTTTTTCATACAAACTGCCTGCCTTGGGCTCATGCTACAGACTTTCTTAAGGTCTTTCAGAGGTTCACAGAATCCAGAAAAGCAGCATCTGGCTAAGAAGCCCTAAGCCCGGCACTAGCAGTAGCGAGCCTTAGTTCGCATCTTGGTCTCTAAAGGCAATTCAAAGCACAACTCAGGCAACAACCATCTGTGCATTGCTTTATGGCTCCTGCCAGGTGACCCTGGGTGGGGCACAGGCTAAAGCTGAATTTGACCTGCAGCAGTTCCCCTCCCAGGTGGTCCTGGCACTGGTGTCCCCAGTGGCCAGCTTCTAAATGAACTGGAGCATCACCCAGCTACCTCCAAGGAAGACACATCCAAGGGGTGAATTGGGCAGGCATCAGAGCCCTGCTGAGCCAGATTCTGTTCTGCAGGGGCATTCCCTGCACCACAACTCAACCACTGTAGTTGTGGCCAGTCCTCACAACCAATGAGCCTGAGGGTCAATCCCTCCTATTGATGTGCAAACAGCAATGAAGGCTCAACTACAAGAGGAGAGCCCACACAACCCACACAAGGGACACACCTGGAGTGCATGGCACAAGTGACCAGGAAGACTGCACAACTGAGGCCCACCACATAAGGCCATTACGACATGAGGCCACTCTACTAAGACCAGAAAACACAGCAGCCCTACCTAATACATAGAAACAAACACAGGGAGGCAGCCGAAATGGGGAGACAAAGGAACATGTCCCAAGTAAAGAAGCGAACAAAGATCCAGAAAAAGAATTAAACAAAATAGAGACAAGTAATATACCAGAGGCAGATTTCCAAGCGCTGGTTGTAAGCATGCTCAGTGACCTCAGGGAGAACCTCAACAAAGATATAGGAAACATAAAAATGGTGATAGAAAACATAAGAAAGAACCAGTCAGAAATAAAGAACACAATAATGGAAATGAAGAATACATTACAGGGAGTCAACAGTAGACTACATGAGGCAGAGGATCCAATCAGTGATTTAGAAGATGAGGTAGCAGAAAACACCCAATCAGAACAACAAAAAGAAAAAAGAATAAAAAAAAAATGAGGAGAGTTTAAGGGGCTTCTGGGACCACATCAAGCATCAACATTCACGTTATGGGTATACTAGAAGAAGAAGAAAGGGGGCAAGAAATTGAAAACTCATTTGAAGACATAATGACGGAAAACTTCCCTAACCTGGCAAAGGAAATAGCTATATGAGCCCATAAAGTGCAGAGAGTCCCAAACAAGATGAACACAAAGAGGCCCACATGAAAACACATCATAATTAAAATGCCAAAGGTTAAAGACAAAGAGAAAAATATAAAAGCAGCAAGAGAAAAGCAGTTAATTACCTATCAGAGATCTCCCATAAGACTGTCAGCTGATTTCTCAATAGAAACTTTGCAGGCCAGAAGGGATTAGCAGAAAATATTCAAAGTGATGAAAAGCAATAACCTACAACCGAGATTACTCTACCCAGCAAGCTATCATTTAAAATTGAAGAACAGATAAAGAGTTTCTCAGACAATAAAAAATTAAAGGAGTTCGTCACCAACAATTGATACTACAAGATATCTTAGAGGGACTTCTTTAAGACTAAAAAATAAAAAATAAAAAATATGAATAATAAAATGGCAATAACTACATACCTCTGAACAATTACTTTCAATATAAATAGATTAAATGATCCAATCAAAAGATAGGGTGGGACTAAGTGGTTAAGAAAACCAGAGCCTAACATATGCTGCCTACCAGAGACTCACTTCAGATGGAAAGAAATACACAGACTGAAAGTAAAGGGATAGAAAAAGATATTTCATGAAAATGGAAACAAACAAACAACAACAGAAAATCTTGGGTAGCAATACTTATACCAGACAAAATAGACTTTAAAACAAAGACTATAACATGAGACAAAGAAGGACATGGTAATTTCACTTCTAGGTGTTTAGCCAAGGAAACCCAAACAATACATCCAGGGGACATGCTCATCCATGTGTTCATTGCAGCATTATTTACAATAGCCAAGATATGAAGGCAACCTGGATGTCCCTGAATGGATGAATGGATAAAGAAGAGGTGGTACATACTATATACATACACTGGAATATCACTCAACCATAAAAAAAATGAAATTTTGCCATCTGCAACAACATGGATAGACCTAGAGGGTATTGGGCTGAGTGTAGTAAGTCAGACAGCGAAAGATAAATGTCATATGATTTCACTTACAAGTGGAATTTAAATAACAAAATAAACAAACAAACAACGGAAACAAACTCATAGATACAGAGAACATTTTGATGGTTGCCAGATGAGAGGGGGTGGGTGAAAAAAGGGCAAGGGATTAAGACGTACAAATTTATTGTTACACAGTAGTCATGGGGCTATAGCATAAGGAATATAGTTAATAATATTATAATAACTATGTATGGTGTCAGATGGGTACTAGATCTATTGGGGTGGTAGATGATGGGGGTTTGGGGCAGGGTGTAAAAGGTGAAGGGATTGAGAAATACAAATTGGTAGTTATAAACTAGTCATGGGGATATAAAGTAAAGCATAGGGAATATAATCAATAATATGTTAATAACTATGTATAGTGCCAGATGAGTACTAGGCTAGTCAGGGGCATCACTTCCTGCATTATATAAATGTCTAACCACTATGCTGTACACCTGAAAGTAATATAAAATAATAATGAATGTCAACTCTAATTGAAAAAAAATTTAAGCAGGGGGAAGATAAAGAAAAATAAGAGGTTCAAAGTTCCAGATATAAAACAAATAAGTCTTTGGGATGTAATATACAGCATAGGAAATATAGTCAATAATATTGTGATAGCATAGTATAGTATCAGATGGTTGCTGGATTTATCATGGTGATCACTTCTTTAGCATAGGGAATATAATCAATAATGTGGTAATAACTTTGTACAGTGCCAGATGGATACTGTTGAATAACTATGATGTACACCTGAAACTAATATAATATTGTTTGTTAGCTATATTTTAATAAAAATATTTTTAAAAAGAAGGTAACCACATTAGATCCAACCGCTAAATTATTCACCAAAAGGACCCCAGGGATCCAACCTACATGTAACTTTTAAGATACTCAGAAAGAAAAGGTTTGATTTATTTAGATAGTATTTTATACCTAATAAAATGTTCTCATGAACTTTATGTCGTGTGAGTTTTTCAAAAATCCTATGGGGTATTAATATATTTTGAAAAGTGTATCAAACTGCATTATGATTGTCTTTGCATGACACACAAGGCATTCAAGAAATACTTATGAAATATTTTAATGATCAGCAGTGTAACGCTCAGCCATGACCTGCCATGACAGAATCAAACAGCTAAGTAATGGAGATAAGACTAGAAGTCAGGTCTCCAACATCAACCAAGATTAAATCAAGCTTCTTCTTTGGCTACTTTCTTTGGATTTTTTTCAGTTTTGTGTTATATCTGCTGAATTATATTGTAAGCAACAAAAAAATGACTCTAATTTAGCAGAAATGGAAGTAAGTGGAAGGATGGGCTAAAATAGCTGAAACTGAGCAAAGCCAGAAACCAAGAAAGAGTCAGGGATCTTGGCAGGAATGCACCTGGAATCCACTGTCAGGATGGTTAATGTGTACTTCAGACTGGGCCACTTTCGGATGCTGTAGTTACCATTGAGAGTCCTAGAAAAGAGTATTGTGGGCATATGATTCAGCTGAACCAACTTCTGGTTAGGGAGGTTGTCTGGTCAGAGGCCTCTTAATTGATATTCACAAAAGTAAGCATGGTACAAGGGAAAATAATTTCTCAAAGAAAATCATTACCAAAAGAAAAAAAGATGAGGTGTTACTAAGCATAAAAAAGCAGGTGTCATGCGTAAGGAAACGATATTCTTCTAACTAAATACTGAAGTGCTTGGTCTGAATATTTTCCAGAATATTAAGGGTGTGGGGGGGCAACTAAGACTTGCACAACATCAGGTTCTTTCATTTATATATTCTGCATAATTCTCCAAGTATACGTGAATGGTACCTGCTCAGATTGTACAGGCCAAAAGCTAGCCTGGCCATCCCCCAAATCCAGGATGCAGAGTTGTGGACTTTTTAGCGGTCACTCAGGTTTCACACGTAGGTACCAGATTTATGCTTAGGTACCATATTAGAAGTCAGCTGAGATGAGAATTGCATTTCTTTATGAATCCATGTGGAGATACTCTTGATGCATTCATCTCAGAACAGTCAAATCTTAAATTCATTTATGCTAACCTGACAGAATTTATAGGGCATTCCCCTAACTGAACACTTTGTAGTACTAAATAGCACATTTTTTTTTTACATAATGGATATATTTACGTGCGTTTAGTGTTGGTTAACTTTTATGTGACTTCAATCTGAGAATACTTGCAGGGTATTGTGCTGAATGGAGTATGGCAGACAGAGAAAGACAGACGCAATGTGATTCTGATTATATGTGGAATCTAAAGAACAAAATAAACAAATGAACAAAACAGAAACAATCTCATAGATACAGAGAACATTTTGATGGTTGCTAGATGGGAAGGGATTTGGAGGTTGTGGGCAAAAAAGGGAAGGAATTAAGAAGTGCAAATTGGTAGTTACAAAATAGTCATGGGGATGTAAAGCATAGGGAATATCATCAATAATATGGTGATAACTATATAAGGTGCCAGGTAGATACTAGACTAGTCAGGGGGATCACTTCTTAAATTATATAAAGGTCTAACCATTACACTGTGCACCTGAAATTAATATAAAATAATATTGAATGTCAACTGTAATTGAAACATTTACAAAGGCAGGGGAGAAGATGAAGGGGAATAAGAAGTTCAGATTTCCAGGTATAAAACAAACAAGTCATTGGAATGTAATGTACAGCATGGGGAATATAGTAAATAATATTGTGATAGCATGATATGGTGTCAGATGGTTGCTGGAATCATCATAGTGATCACTATTTTATGTATATAAATGTTGAATAACTATGGTGTGCACCTGAAACTAATATTCAAGTATGATTGGCACGTGGAAGAAGACACTTAAGAGGTTCATCCATAATTTAAAAGAGTTTGCCCGGGATGAGGAGGTTGCAAAAATCAACAAGGCTGTGGTTGAGGTGGCAAACAACTGGTTGTCGATGAGAGTGACATTGAGTTGCTCCTAGAAGTGGTTCCTGAGGAACTGACTAATGAGAGTTTTTGGAACTGGAATAGGAATACAGATGAAGAAGAGGCAAGAGAACAGGAAAGTGGGAATAGAAAAGAAGAAGAACACCCAGAAATGTCACAGTGAAGAGTTTTGTAGATGCTTTTGCAGACTTCAACATGCTTCTTAATAAGTTTGAAAACATGGACCCCGACACTGAAAGGATTTCATTACTAGACAGGAATGTTCATGGTGTATTATTATATCTGCCAAGAAGCAAATCTATGATGAAAAAAAAAAGGAAGAAATCAAGCAAACCAACATGGACATATTTCTGAAAAGAGTGACACCTCCGCAAGGAAAGCCTCAGGCATGTCCTTCAGGAGGTCTTCCAGAAGAAGGCATTGTTATCATAGGAGAGGACAGCTCTATACATGTTATTGTCCCGAAGACCCACTAGTGGGAGACAGTGATATTGATGATTCTAACCCTATATAGGCCTAGTCTAATGTGTGTGTTTGTGTTTTAGTCTTTTAACAAAATGTTTTAAAAAAAAAATAGCTTATAGAAAAAGGGTATAAAAATAAAATTTTTTATACAGTTGTACAATGTGTTTGTTTTAAATGTTATTGCAAAACTGTTGAAAAGTTAATTAAAAAGTTGATAATGTAAAAAAGTTACAGTAACCTAATTTTTATTGATGAAAGAAAATATTTTTAATAAATTTAATGTAGCTTAAGTATAATTGTTTATAAAGCTTACAGTAGTGTAAAGTAATGTCCCAGGCCTTCACATTTACTTACCACTCACTCACTGACACCCGGAGCAACTTCCTGTCCTGTAAACTCCATGAATGGTAAGCGCCTTACAGAGATACACCATTTTATAATACACCAAAATATTATACCATATTTTCTGTACCTCTTCTATGTTTACATATGTTTAGATACACAAATAGGTACCATTTTGTTACAATTGCCTACCGTATTCAGTACAGTAACATGATGCACAGGTTTGTAGCCTGGGATCAATAGACCATATCATAGAGCCTAGGTGTATAGTACACTATATCATCTAGGTTTGTCTAAGTGCATTCTAAGATGTTTACACAATAATGAAATCATCTAACAATGAATGTCTCAGATTGTATTCTCGTTAAACAATGCATGACTGTGTATGCTGTTACAGGAAACTTCAATTTTAAAGACACATGTATGCTTAAAGTGAAGGGATGAAAAAATACATTCCATGCAAGTTGATACCAAGAGAGTGGGGTTCACTACACTTAGGTCACACAAAATAGACTATAATTCAAAATGGTAACAAGAGACATAATTCATTATGTAATGATAAAAAGGGTCAATGCTTCAAGAAGACTTAACAATCATAAATATATATGTACCCAACACTGGCACATCTAAATATATTAAGCAAATACTACAAGACCTGAGGGAGAAAGAGACAAAATTAGAATATTAGTGGGGGACTTCTATATCCCAATGGATAGATCATGCAGACAGAAAATTAACAAGAAAACATTGGGCTTGAACCATACTTCAGGTCAAAATGACCTAATAGACATATACCAGGGGTGCCAAAAAATGTATACAAGTGGACATTTTGTTCAACATAGCTCAAACAGTAGTTTGCCTTAATCAGAAGTATTTGGACACTGATGGTAACCACTTTGAGCACCTCTTGTAGTTACAGAAGTCAAATGTGACTAACTTTTGTTATCAGTATATCTTGAATATTACAATTTTAATAGTTTTTCTTTCTTAAAATGTATATGCATTTTTGGCACCATCTGTATATAGAACTTTCCATTGCAAAATAGCAAAATACACATTATTCTAAAGTATGCACAGAAGATTCTCCAGAATAGATCATATGATAGGCCACAAAACAAGTCTTAGAAAATTTAAGAAGACTGAAATCACATCAAATATCTTTTCTGACCACAGTGGTATGACATTAGAAAATGGTATCACACATCAACATCAGGAAAACTGGAAACTCAACAAATATGTAGAAATTAAACAATACCCCTCTGCACAACCAATGAGTCAAAGAAGAAACCAAAGAAGATATAAAAAATTATCTCAAAACAAATAAAAATGGAATAGTCAAAGTAATCTTGAGCAAAAAATAATAGAAAGCTGGAGGCATCACACTTTGTGATTTCAAATTATACTACAAATCTATACTACAAATTTAAAAGTATGGTACTGGCATAAAAATAAAAGTAGAGACCAATGGAAGAGATTCGAATGTCCTGAGATAAATCCTGAATATATGGTCAACTAATATTTGACAAGGAAGACAAAATACTCAATAGGGAAAGTATAGACTCTTCAATAAATGGTGCTGGAAAAACTGGATAACCACATGTAGAAAAAATGAAATTGAACCACTGTCTTACACTGTTCACAAAAAAATAATTTGAAATGGTTTAAAGACTTAAATATAATAACCAAAACTGTAAAAGTCCTAGAAGAAAACATAGGGAAGAAACTCCTTGACATACCTCTTGGCAAAGATTTTTTTTGGATATGACACCAAAAGCAGAAACAACAAAGGCAAAGGAAATTATCAACAAAACAAAAGGCAATCAACAAAATGGGAGAAGATATTTGCAAATAATATTTCCAATAAGGGATAACATCCAAAATATGCAAAGCATTCATACAACTTAACAACAAAAAACAAACAGCCCAGTGAAAAAATGTACATAGGATATGAATAGACATTTTTCTAAGAAACACGTGAGATGGTCAAGAGGCACATGAAAAGATGTTCGAGATCACTAATTATTAGGGAAATGCAAATCAAAATCACAATAAGATATCACCTCACACCTATTAGAATGCTCTTATCAAAATGAGAAGAAATAAATTTTGGAGAGGATGTGAAGAAAAAGGAAATCTCATACACTTTTGGCAGGAATGTAAATTAGTGCAGCCACTATGGAAAACAGTATGGTGGTTTCTCAAAAAATTAAGAATAGACCTACATATGATTCTGCAATTCCTCTTCTGGGTATTTATCCTAAGAATATGAAAACACTAATTCAAAAATGTATATGTACTCCTATGTTCACTGAAGCATTATTTACAATAGCCAAGATATGGAATAAACCCTGTGTCCATCAACAGATAAATGGATAAAGATGTATATATATGTACATAAATATGTATATACATACATATATACACACACAATAGAATATTATTCAGCCATAAAAAGGTTGAAATATCACTACTTGTGGCAACATTGATGAATCTTGAGGGGAGTACACTAACTGAAATAAATCAAATGGAAAAAGACAAAAAAATATGATTGTACTCATATTTGGACCATAAAAAAACAACAACAAAAAGAAACAAACAATATATAAAAAGCCTCATCAATACAGACAGTAGAATGGTGGTTGCCAGAAGGAAAGAGGGGTGGGGGAGAGGATGAAGTGGGTAAAGGAGGTCAAATATATGGTAAAGAAAAGAAACTATACTTTGGATGGTAAGCATGCTATAGGGTATACAGATGTCATATTATAATGTACACCTGAAACTTATATAGTGTTATTAAACAATATTACCTCAATTAAAAAAAACAAACAATGGAAAGATCACACCTGACAAAATAAGAAACATGACAAAATTAAAAGGGAAAACAAATGGGGAATATTTTGAATGAATATGTATGACAAAAAATACATATTAAAGTGTTTATACAAATTTATTGGGTGACCTTTGCTGTGATGTTTTCTGTATCTGAACTGCTCGTGTTTAATTGTGTTCTTGTTAGAAAACCATTGTGAAAATATTTTTCTAGCATTTCTATTTGATACTTTTTAATAGTTTTTTATCTCTTCTGTAATTACTTTTGTGATCTGACATGATGTTGAGCTTTTCCATTAAAACCTTTTTTTCATATTTATCATAGTTTTTTTAAATTCCTAGTCCAATAGTTTCAACATCTGTGTCATAGGTGAGTGTGGTTCTAATGATGCTTTGTTTCATCAGAATGAGCCTTATCTTTTTATATGCTTCCCAATATTTTTGGTTGTCATTGAAAGTGTTGCTCAGGACAGTAAATATTGAGGTAAATAAATTTTATGGATTAAGGTGTGCATGCCTTCCTTCTCCTAGAGCTTTAATGAAGTTTTTTGGGTTTTTTGTTTGTTTGTTTGTTTGTTTGTTTTTATGTTAATGTAGTCGGTAGTTGGGCTGGGTTTGAAGTTAATTGTTGCTAACCTAGGGTCCAACAGTCCAGCAGGAGGCTTCAAATTCCTCTTCTGATTGGTTGTGTTGAATGTGGGTAATTTGCCAGGGGGGTTTTCTCAATGACCACTTCCACATTGTTTCTGGTTCTCCCCATTTGGCTTTGGTTCTATTCTCCTTTCACTAATGCCCAGGTATAATTTATCTCTTTCATCTTTTCCAGCTGCATTCCACTGGTACTTTTTTCAAAAGAATTTTTATTAAAATACAGCTAGCCTACAATATTATATTAGTTTCAGGTGTATAGCATAGTGGTTAGACATTTATATAATTAAGGAAGTGATCCCCCTAACTAGTACCACCTGGCACTATACATAATTTTTACCATATTATTGATTATATTCCCTATATTTACATCCCCATGACTATTTTGTAACTACCAATTTGTACTTCTTAATCCCTTCTCCGTTTCATGCATCCCTGACACCCTCCCATCTTAAAGCTAAAGGAGTTCATCATCACCAAACCAGTATTACAAGGAATCTTAGAGGGACTTCTTTCAGTCATAAGAGAAGGTAAGCACAGCATTTACCTACTGCACCATCTTGGTATTCCCCCTCTACCGGTATTTTTTTCTGTATGTTTATTAGCATTGGAGGCAAGAGTGGAGGAAGAGGTTTTCTCTGATGTTCTGATTAAGTTTCAATTAGGTTTTGTCAGGGTGGGGACAGAGCCAGGAGTGCAGTTTCCAGGCTCTCCACCTCACGTGGAAAGGTGCTGGCTCAGGTAGTAAATGACCATCACTGTGATTGGATGGCCATCAGCTGTGGCTAGTTGACTGTCAGCTGTAACCAGTGAGCCATTGGCCTCTAATATAACTGCCGTGGCTACGCTAGCAGAAAATGGGGGCTTAGTAAGAAGATGGTGGCTGAGCCTGCAAGAGCAGATTGCAGCTAGCACAGCGGGTTACAGATCATGTGGATCCTGCTTCCTGTGTCTCCAACCCAGCCGCCAGCGAGAATATAGTGGTATGACTCCCGTATCTATAGCTCCGTGGGTGTTCCTTTTTGGCCTCACCATGTCCTGCGTTCTTATGTGGGGAGTGGGAGCTGAGTCCCCGCATGACACACTGCATGACAGTCACTGAAAAGCTGGATCTTGGGAGTGTGGCCTTCAGGAAAGTGTTCCTGCTTCACATGCTAGTATAATGCTCAAGTGAACATATATTCCTGTTCTTTCTCCTGGAATAAAGCTTTTTTTTTCCTTTCTTTTTTCCGTTGTCTCCTTACTGAAGTGGATTCCAACCAGTTCCCTTAGGCTACAGTGTTTTTTTTTTTTTTCCTGCCTCTTGCAGATGAAGGTTTTTGTTTTATACGGAAAATGGAGGGGGATAGATAGATCTGGGCTGAATATTGGAAATGGCTGCTGCTTTTCTTTCCTAGACATCTCCTGGAAATTATTCTTAGAATTCTCTCTAACTTCCCTGCCAGCAGCTAATGGGGTTGATAGAGGAAAAAACTGAGAGAGAATCAATCTCCCTACTTCAATGGCCACCAGGGGCTTCACACTGTCATGCATGGTAATCCACCCGGCACTCAATATTTTGTTAACACTTTTCTAGCTAAATCTTCTCGTTGGCCTCTGCCCCAGTTGTGCAAATGTTAATTGCCTGTTTCTGTTTGTAGACACCTGTGTCTCCATATTTTGGGTTATTTGATTGCCCTGCAACCTCACTTCTCAGATGGGTTCAAGAAAAAAAAGTTAATTTCCCAAATGTTCAGCTTTCTTCATATTGTAACTGTGAGAGTGACACTTTTTCCATCTCTCTTCATCTCTGGGCTGAAACAGAAGTGATATCATATTTTAATTTCCAAGATTTAAAAATCATAACCAATTTGGAACAAAATTTGGCAGTGTGTGGAAAGTCATCTGAGTTCACAGATTGATTCATGGGAATGAATACTGTCATGCTGAGAACCTGGTCCAAGGTACAGGTGGGGCAAAATGTAGCTTCATTCTAAAGATGATTATTATGGATGTCTGGTGTTGATTTGTTTATATTTAGAAGAAAGGAAAATAACTGTTTCTATTTGGAGTTGGATAGTGATCCTGAACAGTACTCATCTGGGGTTACCCTAGAAGGACTGAAATGAACACAAGCAAAATGTAAGATAGAAGTATGTTGGTCAGCAAAGGTTGACATACTATGGTCTGTGGGTCAAATCCAAGTCTGTTTTTGCATGGCTTTTTAGCTAGGAATATTTTTTATTTTTAAAGAGTTTTCAAAAAAACACACAAAAAATGATAGTAACAATATGTGGCTGTGGCTGGCAAACACTAATGACTAAAACACTTACTACTTTTACAGAAAAAGTTTGCCAAATAAATAATATATATCATATATATATATATATATATATATATATATATATATATATATATATATATATGCCGGAGGTGACAAAAATATATATACAAGTGGACACTTTGGCCAACATTGCTCAAGCAGTAGCTCGCCGTAATCAGAAGTGTCTGGATGCTGATGGTAACCACTTTGAGCACCTCTTGTAATTGCAGAAGTCAAACATGACATGTATTCATCTTTTGTTATTGGTATATATTGACTATTATAATTTTAATAGTTTTCCTTTCTTAAAGTGCATATACATTTTTTGGAGATATATATATATATATATATATATATATATATATATATATATATATTTTCTTGAAAGCTGGAAGTAATATTCTTTCAGAAATCAGAAAAGCATAATCAGGCTATAGTATAAATATTAATCGTACTTATTAACTTATGTCCAGTTTCTTCTAACAAAGATTTCTAGATCAATCGTAATAGTGGAAACAAATGATAGCAAATGATTGAATTGGAAATGTAGACCATTTTTATATCATGTACAAGTAATAGAGGCACATAAAAATTATCATTAAATATTTTAAAATGAGGCGTAATTATTTTTTTTCTTTATTTTGAATAAATTGTATCATGATGATAGATCATGAAGATGTTTTTTCCAGTAGAACATTATATCAGAACAATGAAGACTTGTTTGATAAAAAACAAAACAAATAAGCCATCTTCAAAATTAACTTAAAGGTGCCAGACAGTACGGCTCTCCCATAAGCCGAATTTTTAATTACCAGTCTTTTCATTGATTATTATAAAATGTTTTAATTAAAATAATCTACAAAATTTTAAATTAACATGACATGTAATAAAAATCATCTCCCACTGAATTTTCTTATCTTAGATATCCAAATTATTTCTACATGACATAATAATCAAAATATTTTAAATATTGTCTTGCAAATATATTTTATCACATTCAGTATTTTTAAAACCATGCATTTGCTTTGTTGCCAATCAATACATCTTCCTCATGAAATCTATAGTTAACTGATTATTTATCTTTGTGATTTTGTTCTGAATAAAAGATATACCAAAAAAGCATTAAGTTTGAGATATGCAAATTATATAAAAATTATCAATAAATGTATATGGTAGTGTTCTACATATAACAAGTATTATTCTAGGCATTGGGGCAGACTGGTGTATTAGCAAAAAAGAAAAATAGTGAGTTTCCATAGATCTAATTCTTACACTGTCTTAAGCGTATATTACTGTCTTTACATGTATTAACAGACACATATACACTGTCTTTACATATATTAACTCATTTTAACCCCAAAACACCTTTGTAAAGCTGATCTAGGGCATGTTTCTTAATTTTCTCTGCTTTAATAACTTTATGTGTACAATACATGCAATATTAACTCCTTTATTGATTGCATGATTTTCCTTAGAAGAGTTCACATTCCTACCTTGACTCCCTGAAATCAGAATGTGGAATAAAGATTACAATTTTTTTCTCACAGCAACCTTGAGACATCTCTTGACATAAAACCTATGACTCACAATTACAATATCTAAAATACATTCCTTTCTGAGAGGAGGAGATAATAAGAAAGGAAATCTTTTTGTTATGGTCAGAGAAGAGGCACTTAGAAACAGGTCAAATTCTATATTGAATTCTGTAAAAACATGAAAAACAATATATTTCTAATCTTCTCCCATTAGTGTAACCAATAAAAGTAGAATCTTTGACCAAATTAATTTTCTGTTTGTTAAAATATCCATCCTTTGGACATTCATAACCACCCTTATTTCTTCTATCATCCAGATCCTATATTATTATTTTCTTTTTTACATTTCTTTTACACACTTCTAAACATCCAGACCATTCATCAGATCCTGTTCAAACTCTCTGGGGATATGCTTAAAGAAAGAAGTTTTACCACAAGGCAAATCAGCTTCTAATAAGATCTCTCTTCCTCTGTACTTCTTTCCCTTCCTCTTACTTTATCCTCTCCCTCTTCATGGATACCAGGTTTTATGTATGTTTACAGAAATAGGTTTCAGATTATGATATTTAATTCTTACATGATCTTAAATCTAGACATTTTCATGATGTCTAAAATGAGAAGAATAGTGTATGACTGGTTCAGAATGCAGTAGACTCAGATATAATCAGTTAAGATAGAGTACTTCTTTAAATCACATAAATGTACAGAAAACAAATTGAAATTTACAAATAATTCTGCTTGTAGTGTGTACTTCTAATTACTATAAAATGCATTTTTAAGAGTTAGAGATAATAGTCTCTTTTGGTCTCTGGATAAAATATCACCTTCAGATTATATGTCTGTATTCCTTTATATGGGAAAATAATAGGGGAAGCTGGAGGGAGGTGAGTGAATTTCTACCATTTGTCACACTTGGATAAAGAAGATGTGGTATATACGCACAATGGGACACTATTCGGCGGTAAGAAAAGATGAAATAGTGCCATTTGCAACAACATGGATGGATCTTGAGATAATTATACCGAGCAAAATAAGTCAGAGAGAAAAAGTAGAGAACCATATGGTTTCACTGATATGTGGGACACAAAACTGAAAACAATAAAGGAACAAGACAAACAAAGAAACGAAACCTCATAGACACAGACTATAGTTTAGTGGTTACCAGAGCATAAGGGGGGTAGGAGCGTGGTAGATGAGGGTAAAGGGGATCAAATATGTGGTGATGGAAGGAGAACTGACTCTGGGTGGTGAGCACACAATGTGATATATAGATGGTGTATTACAGAATTGTACACCTGAAACCTATGTAATTTTACTAACCAATGTCACCCCAATAAACTTTAATTTAAAAATAAAGGCAAAAATAGTAAGTTATTTGAACATTCCTTTTGAAAGTCTATGTATTAAAACTATATTTTTCTCTTTCTTTTTGTTACTACTTAAAATGAGCTTAATTTTAATAATCTGAGATGTGGTAATTTTTTTGTGTGTGAAGGAAGTACATAACTAGAGCCTGAATAACCTGAGCTAAAGGGTGATTTGGCAGGATGAGTAATAGTCACTGCCAAGCAAATCTAACAGCTATCCTTTTTCCTATTGTGCTATTGTCTTGTGCCTCTATTATTTATGAGGCTATAATTTACTTGATTTTAATTTGGATGCCAGGATTCTGACATATCATACTTATTGCTGCTCTATTTCTAATAAAAATTCTATTACACTTTTTACATGAACAGAAAATTTATTACACTACTTATTACCAGGTTAGCACTTCAACTCTGGACTGAATGTATACATAGTGCTTTAAAATAAGATGGGGCAATCTTTATAAAATGAATTATTTTATTTTTGTGATCTAGAGACTCATTTTTCTTAATTATTTTTGATGTTTTTTCCCATTACAGCTCCACTTTACATTTTGAGAGAACCAAAAATTTTAACTAGTTTACTTTAAAACGGATATAAATTCTGAAAGACGACATCCCTGTAATTATTTCTGTCACCTGGAAAAAAAGGTATGTTGTTCAGAATGTCAGAAATCATTAAGAAAAATAGTTTATGCATAGTCAATTCTGCCAGGAGAAATGCATCATTTATGAATAACTCCCTGCAGATGTTGAGTAAATTTCATTGTTAAATTTGCAGGTCTAAATTTTCAATAACTGGCTTGTGTGCCATATGCAGTGAGCAAAAACATCAAGAAAAGCAAACTTTTTGAAATAATTGCATACTGAATTGAAATTTAAATCTACTAAGATGACACAGTGCCAGCTGGCAAACTGGACAGAAATTGGATTTAAGCAGGGGTAGTAAGAGTGTTTTGTGATTGTTGTTTTAGTTTCGTTGTGTGCTTATTTTGTTTTGTTTTGATCTGGTTCAACAAAATCAAAACGGTGAAATGATCTTAAAAAACATGTTACACAAATCAATAGAGGATTATTTACTAGACTTCTTAGAGGTTTTCTATTTGTTAGTTATCTACACTCATATTGTAGGAGATGGTCCCGATATCTGCAGATTATATTTTATGAAGTAATTTTTAAAATATTCTATCTGCTAAATGTTTTCTGTTCTCATAAAGTTTTAGTTTTAATAGTCTTAAAATAGTAGTATTATATTTCAGAATGAATAAATGATTATAAGTCATGGTTAAAGCTTTTAATTTTTACATGAAGCTGCATGGATATCAAATTGACTTTCCATTCCCCTAATCCTAACTAAATTTTTTTGATTAGGTTTGTTACTTAAGAAGCACATTCTTATGAACATATCAAATGCCAATTCCTTCCCATCTAAAATCAAAGTTAGCATTGCCAACTTAGCATTGATAAAAAGAAAATGATTGCATTTATAACTTCAGTAGATACTGGAAAATATTTTCTTAGCTTTAGTGGTTCATTTTTAAATATTGGTGCTTTAAAAGTTTATTTATCAAGTATCAGTTTTTCAAAAAGATTCAAGCTGCCCACGAAGTTGAAAATATTTACTCATCATTCATTTTGTTTTCTTGTTCAATATTTATTGTCATTGGTAGGGAGAGAATAATCAGTCACACTGTTGGTGTTTCAGCTAAAATACTAACAAAAGACTTTAGAAGTTTTCGCTCTTTGGCTCATTTTATATCTTGAATTTCAGATCTTGATGTTAGTCCACTTGCATTCCTACTGATAAAGATAACGAAATTGAAGATTGTGCATACTAGTTCTTTTTATGTCATATGTGTATTGATTTTCAGTTTTCAAACATTAGTTTCCCCCTTTGTTCTTGAAGGCACAGGTTTGTTTTCCGACATAAGGAAAAGAAATTCATACATTCAGGAATTGTTTATTATTGTCTTTGATTTTGATCCTCCTTGAAAGACTAACCAAGAAGAAAGTTTATTTTGTTCATCATGATTTCCAAATACTTATGCATGGAAGTATCACTTTAAACTTCTTTTAGATTTGATCTCATTGGTTTAATCACTTTTACAATGAAAGTGAGTAAACCACTCCTGAATTGTTTTACTAAGCTAAAATTACTTCAGTAACTTGAAGTAATCTGGTTGATCACAAAAATAGTTTTGGTCATAATATTATTATGGAAAAAGTGTGAAAACAGTAAATTCACTTGTTCTAAATAAATAAAGACAAATGAATAATTTGGACAATAGAGTGCTTTTAATTTGGCAGTTTACATCAGTAAATATTAACAGACTATAAAATTTTTCTGAATTACTAGTACACAACAACACAGCTCCAATTTTAAGCAGCATTTTTTTTGTTGTTGCAAATTCGCAAGTGTTATTTATTATTTGGTTATTATTTCTTTTTAAACAATTTTTACTAAAAGTATAGCTAACATACAATATTATATTAGTTTCAGGGGTACAACATTGTTATTCAATATTTATATACCTAAAGAAGTGGTCGCCATGATAAGTCCAGCAACCATCTGACACCGTACTATGCTATCACAATATTATTGACTATATTCCCTATACTGTATATTACATTCTCATAACTTATTTGTTTTATACCTGCAAATTTGGCCCTCTTATTCCCCTTCACTGTCTTCCCATTTTTAAAATTTTCAATTACAGTTGAATTCAATATTACTATATATTAATTTCAGGTGTACAACATAGTGGTTAGAAATTTATATAATTTAAGAAGTGATCCCCCGACACTAGTCTAGTACCCACCTGGCATTATAGTTATTACCATACTATTGACTATATTCCCTATGCTTCACTTTACATCCCTGTGACTATTTTCTAACTATGAATATGTACTTTTTTTTTTTAACCTGGAAATTTGAACCATTTATTTCCCTTCACCTTCTCCCCCTTATAATTTTTCACTTATTGTTGACATTCAATGACTTACATTTCTGATGTACAGCACAGTGGTTATACATTTATGGAACTTAAGAAGTGATCCCCCTGACTAATACTCACGTGGCACTCTACACAGTTATTACCAGATTATTGACTATATTCCCTATGCTTTACTTTACAACTCCATGACTATTTTGTAATTTTCAATTTGTACTTCTTAATCCCTTCACCTTTTTCACCCTGTCCCCCAACCCCTTCCCATCTAGCACCCCAGTAAATCCACTATGCATCTGACACCATCCAGTTATTACAATGGTAATGACTATATTTCTTTTATGCTATATACTATATCCCCATGATTACTTTATAACAACTAATTTGTACTTCTTAATCCCTTCCCCCATTTAACCTACCCTCCTAACCCCCTTCCGTCAGGCAACCATTAACATGTTCTCTCTATTGATGAGTTTGTTTCTGTTTTGTTTATTTTGTTCTTTAGATTCCACTTATAAGTGAAATCACGTTCCATTTCGCTGTCTGCGAAATGAATATGTACTTCTTAATCCCTTCACCTTTTTCACCCTGTCCCCAAAACCTTCCCATCTATCACCCCAGTAAATCTAGTACCAATCTGACACTGTACATATTTATTACAGTATTACTGACTATATTCCTGATGCTAAACCCTACATCCCCATAACTACTTTGTAACAACCAATTGGTAAGTCTTAATCCCTGTGCCTTTTTCAACCACACCCCTAACCCTCCCATCTGGCAACCATCAAAATGTTCTCTGTATCTATCAGTTTGTTTCTGGGTTTTTTTGTTTGTTTGTTTGCTTAGTTCTTTAGATTCCATATATAAGCAAAATCACATTGCATCTGTCTTTCTCTGTCTGACACTCCACTTAGCACAGTACCTTCCCTGTCCATCTATGCCACTGCAGATGACAACTCATTCCTTTCCATGGCCCAGCAATATTCTATTGTATATATGTACTGCCTTATCTTTATCCATTTATCCATTTACAGATACCCAGGGTGCCTCCACATCTTGCCCATAGTAAACAATGCTACAATGAACATACGAGTATGGATGCACAAGTCCACTCAGGTAATGTTTTGGGTTTCTTAGGATAAATGCCCAGAAGTGGGATTACCGGTCTTTCTTTGTGTCTTGTTATAACCTTTGTTGTAAAGTCTGTTTTGTCTGGTATAAGTATTGCTACCCTAGATATTTTTGTTTCTTTTGTTTCCACTTTCATGAAATAACTTTTTTATCCTTTTACTTTCCTTCTGCATGGGTCTTTCAACCTAAAGTGAGTCTCTTGTAGGCAGCATATGTAAGGGTTTTGTTTTCTTATCCATTCAGCCCTCCTACATCTTTTGATTGGAACATTTAATCAAATTGTTGATAGATAGGTAGCTATTGCCCTTTTTTATTATTCATAATTGTGATACTACTTTTTGTCCATCTTAAAGAAGCCTCTCTAACATTCCTTGTAATACTGGTTTGATGGTGATGAACTCTTTTAGCTTTTTCTCTCTGGGAAACTCTTTATCTGTCCTTTGATTTTAAATAATGGCCTTGCTGGGTAGAGTACCTTTGTTTGTAGGTCCTTACTTTTCATCACATTGAATATTTCCTGCCAATCCCTTCTAGCCTGCAAAATTTCTGTTGAAAAATCAACTGACAATCCTATGGGAGTTCCTTTATAAATTACTAGTTGCCTTTCTCTTTCTGCTTTTAGGATTCTCTCTTTGTCTTTAACCTTTGCCATTTTAATTATGATTTGTTTAGGGGTGGGCCTGTTTGGGTTCATCCTGTTTGTGACTACTGCGCTTCCTGGACTTATATGGTTATTTCCTTTGCGAGGTTAGGAAAGATTTCAGTCATTATTTCTTCAAATAGGTTCTCAATCCCTTGCTTTCTTTCTTCTCCTTCTGGTGCCCCAATGATGCAAATATTGTTATGCTTGGTATTGTCCCAGAGGTCTCTTAAACTATCCTCATTATTTTTGTATTCTTTTTCTTTTTGCTATTCTGATTGGGTGTTTTATGCTAGCTTGTCTTCCAAATTGATGATTCGATCCTCTGCTTCATGTAGTCTGCTAGTGATTACTTCTAATGCCTCTTTATTTCAGTTATTGTGTTTTTCATTTCTGACTATTTTTTTTTCTGGTTTTTATGTCCATTTTTATACTTGCTATCTCTCTGTTGAAGTTCTCACTAAGTTCCGTGAGCATCCATGTAACCATTGTCTGCACTCTGTCTCTGGTAGGTTGCTTGCCTCCATTTCATTTAGTTCTTTATCTGGAGTTTTCTCCTGTTCTTTCATCTGGGATATATTTTGTTGTTTCCTCATTTTGGCTGCCTTTCTCTTTTTGCTTCTATGAATTAGGTAGGTCTGCTATGTCTCCCAGTCTTAGTCAGGTGGCTTTATATAGTGGGTGCCCTGTGGGACCCTTGCACAGTCTCCCTGGTACCTGCTCCGGGTGCTCCATTAGTGTCCCTTCTGTGGGTTGTGTGTGCCCTCCTGTTATAGTTGAACCTTGATTGCTATTAGATGTCAGTGGGTGGGACTGACCTTCAGGCTGACTGGCTGTGGCGTTCAGCCACATCCACAGCTTACAGGCAGCTGTGCTGGGGGTTTACCCCACTGAGTGGGATTTGCTCCAGTGGGATCTGGTGCCTGTTGCGACCACTCTTTGGGTATTCTACTTGTGGGGCTAATTGGGCAGTGCTCTGCTGTGGTCTGAAGCTCACCTCCAAGTATGTTGGTTCTGGGCCCTCTCAAGAGGGGTTCTGGTGCAGGCTCATGTCACCCACTTCCTGTGACTGAACAGGGACTACATGGTAGGAGCAACAAAATGATTCACAGTTGTTTGCTCCCTGGGCTAATGTAGGAGACATGTGGGAGAAGCCACGCTGCAAACCTAGGATGCCTGCCACCAGTACTGGGCCTGGGGTAGTGCCACAAAAGCCAATACACCTTGAGGCCTTCTACCACCTGCTGGTTTCCTATGGTTTAGCTACTGATAAAGTCTCATGCAGTATGCAATTTGGGTGAGGCAGGGTTTCAGGGAGTCACTAGAGTGAGAAGTGTTGTGGTCATCAGGTTAGTGTAGACTCTGGTTTGGTGCCAGTTCTTCACCAAACTGTAGATACTGTAGATACTCAGCAAAAGTCTCAGAG
Source organism: Rhinolophus ferrumequinum (assembly GCF_004115265.2). Classification (NCBI taxonomy): domain Eukaryota; kingdom Metazoa; phylum Chordata; class Mammalia; order Chiroptera; family Rhinolophidae; genus Rhinolophus; species Rhinolophus ferrumequinum. Next base: position 59,774,948 of record NC_046284.1, read on the forward strand.
CAAACTGAGGCCAATCACTGCCTGCTTGGAGCCCACAGATTCTGGGCTCTGATAGTTTTTCAAGAAAGAGTGCAATGTGGATGGGGGTGGCTGCTCGCTAGGAAGTGCCTCTAGCATTGAGGGAGTTGGGTGGGGCAGGTTCCCTGCAGAGTGAACAGGACAATCAGATTCAGATTTGGCTGTGTGGGGGAGTGATCAAAACAGAAAAGATAGTGCTCACATGCTGACTATATGGAACAAGGATCCCACACAGGGAATATGGTGACTGTCCTCCTGCTCTTGCTTCAACTCCACACACCACAGTCTGCCTTCCATATGCCTCTGATGCCCCCTGAGTCACTGTCCCTCCATTTGATCCCAGGGTGAGTGCCTCAGAGTCTGTGCATGAGGCACTTAAGAGGACCTCTGGGTTTCCCACGGCCTTCTGCTCCACCTGCATTGTTGGAATCCCCACTGTTTTCCACAGCCAGATGTTGAGGGAGCTCTTATTCTTGGCACCAGTACTCCAGACTGGGGAGCCTAGTGTGAGGCTGGGTCCCTCGCTTCTCTGGGGGGAATCTCCACAGCCAAGATATCCCTCCTGATTCTCAACCACCACACAGAGGTTTTAGGCTAGCCTGTTTTGCGTCTCTATCCCTCCTACCAGTCTCAACATGGCTTCTTTATGTCCTTAGTAATAAAACTTCTGTTCAGCCAGACTTCAGATGGTTCTCCAGGTTGATTGTTCTATAATTTGGTTTTAATTTTAATGTGTTCACAGAAGGAAGTGCACACAGTATTTATCTACTCCATCATCTTGAAGCTCCTCCTAGGCAACATTTAAAAATAAGGCTTATGAAACATGTTTGACAGAAACATATTGGAAAAAGCATCTGCCCAATTCCTTCACCCTCCATACTTAACTATACATTGAAACATGTATTCTGCATTTAAAATAAAATAATAAACTCTAAGATATTGCAAATGTAGAAATCAAAGATTTTCTGCCAATTGTAACCATCTCAATGGTCACCATAATGGAACAAGAATAACGTAGAATAGAATAAGAAGATCTGCTAAGCTAAAATCTTAGTAGAAAAAAAAAAATCCAATTCAGAGACAATTCCTTGTTTTTGAGCTAAGAGCTTCAATCACGTCTTGGTAATAGATGCTGGATTTAAATATAATCAAAACCCACCATATTGTATTTGTATTTTGTGTCAACTTTCATAGTTACTTCCATAATAAGTAGTCCAAGGTTTGGGAAATTTAGAATGTTCTATGATAGGGTTTGTATTAAGCTGAGGAGATATGGTGAAAATATGCTGATTAAGTTTATTTGATTGTGTTTTCTTCCATTCAAAGTGCAAATTTGTTTCCTTTGGATGTCTGGATTATGTGGCTTGTGATATTAAAAATAATTAGCATTTATATTGTGTTTTGAATTTTATATCCAAATTACATACATTATCTGACTTCTCATAACAGCTCCATGAAATAGGAGTTAAGTTATACATAGGCACTCACTATGGCTAGAAAGAGTACTAGGCATGATATGTATAGACAAAACACAGATGTCACACATCTACATGACAGTAAAGACTTAAACATTCCAAAGTTTGCTTAAAATTTTGTTTTATGTTTTCAAAAAAACAGGGGCCTTGAATCACATGGGTCTTTGTTTAGGGCCCAGTTCTGCCACTTACTAGGTGTGTTACTCTTTGTAAATTAGTTCTCTGAAACACAGAGTATTTATCTGTAAAGTGAAGATAAAGATGGAATCCAATTCATAGGGTTCTCTTGAGGATTAAATATACTATCTTGCATTAGGTGCTTATCACAGTATCTGATATATTTTTAAGCACTTAATACATTGTAGGTACTACTTATATTTCTTCCATGCTCTTTTTTTACTTAAAAATATCAGTTTTTGATTTAAAAATATGTAAATATTACTAGTATATATAAGCTAGAGTCTTTCCTTGAGTTTTCATTATATTTCCATTAAAGAACATTTTTTCAAAGACATTGTTTTTCTTTTGCAATAAAGAATTATAAGTTTGCTTTCACTACATCAGTCTAGGAATATAAAATTCCATATGCCAAAAAAGAGTTTTGTTAAGTGATACATATTGATTTATCTGTAGTCACATGTTTTATATCAAATTCCATAACAACAACTAAATCTATACTCCATCTGTGTCTTTTTACCATCAAATTTAGTAGTTTTATAGTTGGAATTCAACAATTTGAGTAAAGGACGTATAAGACATTTAATGAACTTTTATCGCCACCACCTCCCAAATAATTTCTTGTGGGAAGAAGTTGGTTTAAAAGTCTTAAACCTTGACAAGCTTGATCTTACTTAAAAATATTTAATTTTTTGTTTTGACTTGTGTTTTGAGTTTTATATAACAAGGTCATTTGGTTGGTTTTCAATCGTTTTACTGTTACTTTTAGTACTGCAATAATGGGCAACATAGAAGGAGGAGATGTACTTGTACTCAAATATTTAGATAGGCACTTATTTTGGGTTTTAATATAGATCATGTCTATGTATTTATTTTTCTTTGACAGATAGAATTTGACTGATTAAAACTTTTTTTTTTGATAATTAATTGGAATTACTGAGCATGCAATCCTGTTCTGTATTAATGATGTTCCAGAAAAACAGAATGAACAGATTATCTATTTATGATAATATTCAGTAACTTACGTTTTTCACAATGTCATTCAGATATAAAACAGAGCTAATTGAGCACAAAGTGACTGATGCCTGTGAGATGGATAATGCAGTCTGTAAGTCCATGGATGGCAGTTCTTGGCAGAAGGATTGCATGCAGGGAAGTGAAATCCACGTCTAGACTGTCTATTCTAGTAAGTTAAAAATGCTGTTACTTCAATTATGGAAATGGTTCAATGGAATCAACCTGACACCAGGCAGTTGGCTGATCACTCCAGAAAACTTTGCCGTATTGGGGATTTAGTGATGGAACATACTGCTGGCAATTTGGGCACACAGTTGTGGCTATAGCTGGCTTATCCTTGGTGAATGAAAATCCATGTGAGTGATCTATACATAACTTCTATCCTTGCCACCATGACTCTTAGATCATGAGTACTTTGAACAATGACAAGGGTGGCTGGCAAAAGAGATTGTCTTGTGTGCACAGAATGGGTCATTATTAAAGTTATTTAATTTTTTCTCTTCTGAGATTACTCTTTGGTGAGCTTTACATGGGACTAAAACTTTTTTTTTTTGTCCATTCAGAGGTCTATCCACATAACTCTCCCCAAATGTCATTGTCATCAATTTTCCAATCATGTTACTTCCAAGTCACTGATCACCCAGCCAAACCATTGGCTACGTGAATCAATATATAATATATAATTACACATATGGCCATATCTTTTTTTCCAAGCAAAATGAACAACTAGCTGCACTGCTTGAATTTCTACACACTTGGAGGATTTCCCTTCACCACTGTCCCTGAGGGATGTCCCAGAAAGGTGCTGTAGTGCTGAAGCTGTTCCCCTTCAGTGGTGCCTGCATATCGTGCAGAACGGTCTAAATGAGGCCCAATTCTTCTTTTCCTCTGTCAACTGATCATGATGAATTCCCCACGAACCCATAGATGCACTCAGAAGGAGAAGGAAGTGTAGTAAAAGTGTGGACTCTGGGCATTTGGGCCACTTCATGTAACTTACTCTTGTGTTCAAGGGTCCACTTTAAACCAGTCATGGATACAGCACTTCCATTTGATGATGAAGTGTTGCTGTGCATGCTCAACTTTATGGCTTAGTAGGTCAGACAACACCTAGTTCATCATGAACAGCTTAGGTTGCATGTTAAGTTGATGGCCCATGTTTACGTGTTCATTCTCTGCTAAGGCCTAGTAACAGACTTAGAGATGTTTCTCAAAAGAATGTAGTTATCTGCAGAGGATGGCAGTGCTTTGCTCTTAAATCCTAAGGGCCTATGCTGCAGTTCACCAGCAGGGGCCTGCCAAAGGCTCTAAAAATTATCCCTATCTGACACTCACTCTTGAAGCACCATTAGATCTACTAGACAGTGTGGCGGAAGTGGCAGGACAACTTGAGCAGCAGCCTGGTCCTGTTGCAGAGACTTTTCTTGTTCTGGGCCCCACTCAAAACTAGCAGCTTTTTGGGTTCCTTGGTAAATGGGCTAGATGAATACTCCCAAATGAGGAATGTGTTGGAATATGTTGCCTCCAAAGTCCAAAGAGGCCCACTAAGCATTGTGCCTCTTTTGATTGTAAAAGGGGCCATATACAACAACTTATCTATCACTTTAGCAGGGATATCTTGATATGCCTCTCAACACTGGACCCTAGACATTTCACTGAAATAGGAATACTTGAATTTAGTTCAGTTTATTTTTTACCCTCTTATATATAAGTCTTAGCAATAAGTCCAGAGTTGTTTCTACTTCTTACTCACTAGTCTCAATCAGCATAATATCATCAATGTAATAGACCAAGTGTGATATCTTGTGGAAGGGAAAGGTGATCGAGAACCCTACTAACTAAATTATGTTATTGGGCTGTAGAGTTGATATACCCCTGAGGTAGGACAGTGAATGTATATTACCGTTCTTGTCAGTTGAAAGCAAACTGCTTCTGGTGACCTTTACTAACATGTATTGGGGAAAAATCATTTTCCAGATCAATAGCTACCTACCAGTTACTAGGGAATGTGTTAATTTTCCCAAACAATGAAACCATATCTAGTATACGAGCTTCAAGTTACCACCTAGTTAAACCTACAATGATCCACTGTTATTACCCAAGGTCTGTCTTCTATACAGGCAAAATAGGCAAGTTGAATGGAGATGTGTTTGGAGTCACCACAACTGCATCCAAGTCCTCACAGTGGAATTAATCTCTATAATTCCTCCAGGAATGCAGTATTTATTTTGGATTACTATTTTTCTAGGTACAGTCACTTCTAGTGGATTCTACATGGCCTTTCCCTCCACAAATGAGGAAGCAAAGGTGGGTATTCTACCAGCTGCTGATAATATCTATTTTAATTATGCATTATAGAATTGGGGAAATAACCACAGGATGGGTTTGGGAACCAGCTGGTCCCAATGGGATATGAACTTGAAGTAAAACTCCATTGACCACTAAACCTCTTTAATCCGCTACTGTTACAAGTAGAGCACAGTGATTTTTTTGTGTCTCCTGGAATTGCTGTCAGTTCAGAGCCAGTGACTAGTTGTCTCTGAAATGTTTGATTATTTCATTTTTCCTAATGCAAATTTATCCTGGTAAAAGGCCATAGGTCCCTTTGGGGAACAGTAGGAAACAGATTACCAGTATAAATTTTCAGTAGTATACTAGGGTCCTTTCTCAGCCTCCCCTTTATGCAAGGTATTCTGGATCTGTAAACTGGCTAAAGTTTATTATCAGTTCACTTGATTTAAACTTCTTTGGTCCAAGCAGGAATGTTCACTGCCATAAAATGTTCTCTGTAATAAGACTTTTACTAGTGTTGCCAAATTAAGTCTAGAATTTTGATCACTTTGTTCCTCCAAAAATAATTTTTATGGCTTCATTGAGAATTCTGTAATCATTGTGCTAAACAAACAAACAAAAAAAGGAAGTTTTAATGTTAGAAGAGTTCCACTGAAATGCAGGCTTGCCTGGTACTAGATAGCTAACTTCAATAGCTTGAACATGGGCTTTTTATCCCTAATAAATTTTTTATTAGTTTCAAATATGCAAAGCAACATAATACTTAGACATTTACACCACTCACAGTGATAACCTCCCCCCCAAACTACTATCCATCTGACATCTTATATAACTGTTACAATACCATTGACTATCTTCCCTACACTGTACTCCACATCCTGTGACTACATATGAGCTCTGACAATTAAGTTAGCAAACTTGTTGCAACAATGTTGCTAATCTTTTTATGTCGGACAGATTATTCATTACAAATTTGTACCAACTAGACAAATTGTTAACCAAGTTTACTATTTGGAAGTGCTGAAAAGGCTGAATCAAAAAGTTAGACAACCTGAAATTTTCCCCAACAATTCATGGTATTGCATCACGACAATGCACCAGCTCACAGGGCACTGTCTGTGAGGGAGTTTTGAGCCAGTAAACAAATAACTGTATTGGGACACCCTCCCTACTCACCTGATCTGACCCCCAATAACTTCTTTCTTTACATGAAGATAAAGGAAATATTGAAAGGAAGAAATTTTGATGAAATTCAGGACATCAAGAGTAATATGACAACAGCTCTGATGGCCATTCCAGAAAAAGAGTTCCAAACTTGCTTTGAAGGGTGGACTAGGCTCTGGTATCGGTGCCTTCCTTCCCAAGGGGAGTACTTCAAAGGTGACCGTAGTGATATTCAGCAATGAGGTATGTAGCACTTTTTCTAGGATGAGTTGGTGAACTTAATTGTCAGACCTCGTATATATACTGGGGGTGTCAAAAAATATATATCCAAGTGGACACTTTGGTCAACGCTGCTCAAGCAGTAATTCGCTATAATCAGAAGTGTCTGGATGCTGACGGTAACCACTTTGAGCACCTCTTGTAATTGCAGAAGTCAAACGTGACTTGTAGTCATCTTTTGTTATTGGTATATATTGAATATTACAATTTTAATAGATTTTTTCCTTTTTAAAAATGTGCATATGTATTTTTTGGCACCCTCTCTCTATATATTTAATTATAGTTGACATTCAATATTATTCTACTTCAGCTTCAGATGTATAGCATATTGGTCAGGCATCTACACAGTTTATGAAGTGATCCCCTTGATAAGTCCAGTGCCCAATTGGCATCTTACATAATCTTTAAAACATTGTTGATTATATTCCCCATACTGTATTTCATATCCCCATGACTATATTGTGTCTACTAATTTGCACTTTCTAATCCCTTCACCTTCTTCCCTATCCCTTCCACCTCCTGTCTAGCAACCAACAATGTATTTTTCTATACCTCTGAGTCCATTTCTGTTTTGTTTGCTCATTTATTCTGTTCTTTAAATTCCACATATAAATGAGATCGTATGGTATTTGTCCCTCTCAGTCTGACTTATTTCACTTACCATAATATTTTCAAGGTCCATCCATGTTGTTGCAAATGGTAAGATTTTATTTTATTTTTTAAATTATTTTTTAAAAAACTTTTTTATTTATTTAAGTGTGTTTTTCCAGAATGCATCAGCTCCAAGTAAAGTAGTTGTTTCAATCTAGTTGTGGAGGGCACAGCTCACAGTGGCCCATGTGGGGATCAAACTGACAACCTTGTTGTTAAGAGCACCGCACTCTAACCAACTGAGCTAACTGGCCACCCCTAAGATTTCATCTTTTTTTATGGCTGAGTAATACTCCATTGTATAAATATAGTACAGTTTCTTTCTGCAGTCCTCTATCAATGGGCATTTCGATTGTTTCCATATCTTGGCTACTGTGAATAGTGCTGCAATAAACATAGGGGTGCATATAATTTTTCAAATTAGTGTTTTGGATTCCGTTAGATAGATACTCAGGAGTGGAATTGCTGGGTCATAAGGTAGTTCCATTTTCAATGTTTTGAGGTACTTCATATTGTTTTCCGTAGTGGCTGCACCAATCTACAATCCCACCAACAGTGCATGAGGGTTCCCTTTTCTCTACATCCTTGCCAACAATTGTTATTTGTTGATTTATTGGTGATTGCTGTTCTGACAGGAGAGAGGTGGTAAGGTGGTATCTCATTGTGGTTTTTATTTACATTTCTCTAATGATTAGTGACATTGAGCATTTTTTTCATATGTCTGTTGGCCATCTGTATGTCCTCTTCAGATAAATGTCTCTTCATGTCCTCTGCCCATTTTTAAATAAGGTTGTTTGTATTTTTGGTATTGAGTTGTATGAGTTTTTTATAAATTTTGTATATTAACCCCTTATCAAATGTATCATTGGCAAATAACTTCTCCCACTTGGTAGGATGTCTTTTTGTTTTATTGATGGTTTCCTTTGCTGTGAAAAAACTTTTTAGTTTGATGTAGTCCTACATGTTTATTTTTTCTTTTGCTTCCCTTGCCTGAGGAGACATATCAGTAAAAATACTACTGAGGGTAATGTCTGTGAATTTACTTCCTATATTTTCTTCCAAGAGTTTTATGTTTTTGGGTCTTACATTTCAGTCTTTAACCCATTTTTAATTTATTCTTATATACGGCATAAGAAGGTGGTCCAGTTTCATTTTTTAGCATGCGTCTGTCCAGTTGTCCCAGCACCATAGACTGTTTTTACCCCAACGTATATTCTTGCTTCCACTGTCATAGATTAAATAACCATATAGGTATGGATTTATTTCTGGGCTCTCTATTCTGTTCCATTGATCTATGTGTCTCTTTTCATACAAATACCATGCTGTTTTGATTACTATAGCCTTGTAGTATGATTTAATGTGAGATAGTGTGATACCTCCCACTTTGTTCTTATTTCTCAAGATTGCCATGGCCATTCAGGGTCTCTGATGGTTCCATATAAATTTTGGGATTATTTGTTCTAGTTCTGTGAAAAATGTTATTGGTAATTTGATAGGGATTGCATTGAATTTATATATTGCCTTAGGTTGTATGGACATTTTAACTGTATTAATTCTTCCTATCCATGAGCATGGTATATGTTTTCATTTATTTGCGTCTTCTTTAATTTCTCTCTCCAATGTCTTATAATTTTCTGAGTACAGGTCTTTTACTTCCTTGGTTAAATTTATTCCTAAGTATATTATTGTTTTTGAGGCAATTGTAAATGGCAAATGTAAATTTTCTTAATTTCTCCTTCTGGTAGTTTGTTATTGGTATATACCAATGCAATTGATTTCTGAATATTAATTTTGTATCCTGATACTTTACTAAATTCATTTTCAGTTCTAATAGTTTTCTGGTGGAATCTTTGGGGCTCTCTATATATAGTATCATGTTGTCTGCATATAATGACAGTTTTACTTCCTCCTTTCCAATTTGGATGCCTTTCATTTCTTTTTCTTGCCAGATTGCTGTGGCTAGAACTTCCAATATTATGTTGAATAGAAGTGGTGAAAGTGTGCATCCTTGTCTTCTTCCTTTTCTTAAAGGGAATGGTTTTATCTTTCCCCCATTGAGTATGATGTTACCTGTGGGTTTATCATATATGGCCTTCATTGTGTTGAGATATGTTACCTCTATTCCCACTTTGCTAAGAGTTTTCATCATAAATAGATGTTGGATTTTGTCAAATGTATCTATTGATGTGACCATATGATTTTTATTTTTCATTTTGTTAATGTGGTGTATCACGTTAATTGATTTGTGCATATTGAACCAACCTTCCATGCCAGGAGTTAATCCCACTTGATTGTGGTGTATGATCTTTTCAATGTACTGCTGAATTCGTTTTGCTAATATTTTGTTGAGGATTTTTGCATCTGTGTTCAATAGGGATACTGGCCTATGGTTTTCTCTGTTTTGTAATATCTATGTCTGGTTTTGAGACCAGGGTAATTGTGGGCTCGTAACATGAGCTTGGGAGCCTTCTTTTCTTCTGGATTTTTGGAATAGTTTGAGAATACGTGTTAATTCTTTTTTTTTATTGATTGGTAAAATTCACCTATGAAGCCATCTGGCCCAGGGCTTTTGCTTGTTGGGAGCTTGTTGGTTACTGATTCAATTTCATTGGCAGTAATTGGTCTGTTCAGATTTTCTGTTTCTTTTTTATTCAGCCTTGGAAGATTGTATGTTTCTAGAAATTTATCCATTTCTTCCAGATTGTCTAATTTGTTGGCGTATAGTTGCTCATAGTATTTTCATAAAATATCTTGTACTTCTGTCGTGTCTGTTATCACTTCTCCTCTTTCATTTCTGATTTTATTAATTTGGGTCCTCTCTTTTTCCTGATGAGTCTGGGTAAAGGTTTGTTGATTTTGTTTATCTTTTCAAAAGACCAGCTCTTGGTTTCATTGATCTTTTTAATTTTTTTTGTCTCTAGTTCATTTATTTCCCCTCTGATCTTTATTATTTCCTTCCTTGTACTCCCTTTGGGCTTACTTTGCTATTCTTTTTCAATTCAGTCACGTGTAAAGATAGACTGCTGATTTCAGATTTTTCTTGTTTCTTTAGGTAGGCTTATATTGCTATGAATTTCCCTCTTAGGACTGCTTTTGCTTCCCATTGATTTTTGGTTGTTGTGTTTTCATTTTCGTTTGTCTCGAGGTATCTATTAATTTCTTCCTTGTGGTTTCTCCGAGTAAGCTGGGGTATCATGTTTCCAATTCAGGGTGCGCACAGTTTCTAACGAGATCTGAGGGTTTTCCAGGAGTAGCCCTTGATACTGAGTCAGCCATGAATTCTACAGCCATCGGGGTCCTTAACTGTTCATTATGGTGGTGACCGAGTGGGGTACTTTAACTATGAGTCTTTGGCCTAAGGTGAACTTATCTGCCTCTTTGATGAGAATCACAGTGGCTGCTAGGGTCCACAGGCATGGTGGCCAACCTGCTGCTACCGGGTCTAGTTTCTTTGAGAGGTAGGAGATCAGACAGAGCCACGGTCCAACTGTTTGGGCCAGCAGTCCTAAGGCTATTTTGTCTCTTTCAAGGACGAATAAGTGGAATGGCCTCTCAGCATCAGGTAACCCGAGGGCTGGGGCCTGTCCAAGTGAGCTGTTGGAAGGCGTGTTCTTGATTTTCTGTCCATAGCATGAGGTCCTTTTCTTGACCAGTTAGAGCCTCATATGAGGGCCAGGCTATTGCTGAAAAGATAGGAATCCAGATCCGGCAGAAGCTGTCGGCCCCAAGGAATTCATGAGCACTCTCCGGTTGGTGGGCCGAGGGAGGGAAGTGATGACTTTCTTCCGCTTGGTGCTGAGGGCCCGCTGTCCTTTGGAGATGACAAAGCCCAAGTATTGCTCTTGTTTTCTGCAGAGCTGGGCTTTCTTCCAGGAGACTCTATACCCCGTCTCGGCTAAATTTGGACCGAAGTTGACTAGCAGGCCCCGGTGAGGGTTGGTGTTGAGGATCAGGGGCCTCCTGGGGAGGGCTTGGGAGGTCGGGTGTTGGCCCAGGAGGGTCGGATGGAGGCAGAGTGTTTGGAAGCAGTGGGGCCACGCCAGCCATTGGCAGTTATGCGTAGGGAGGTGGTGGCAGGTCTTTGTTGGGGTCTCCCTGGTAAATGGTCTTAGCCATGTCTTTCTGGGCGCAGCCACGTGGGTTCCATGCAACGAGGATCCTGGACTGTCCCTTGCTATAATTTCTTTCTTTACCCAAAGATAAAGGAAATTTTGAAAGGAAGACATTTTGAAGACATTCAGGACATCAAGGGTAATATGATGACAGCTCTGATGGCCATTCCAGAAAAAGAGTTCTAAAATTGCTTTGAAGGGTGGACTATGCACTGACATCAGTGCATAGCTTCTCAGGGGGAGTACTTTGAAGGTGACCATAGTGATATTAGCAATGAGATGTAGCATTTTTTTGTAGGATGAGTTTGTGAACTTAATTGTCAGTCCTCGTATTTATTTCCATTTTAGTATTTGTATTTCTGGTCTTCCTCTCTTAGTTTTTTTCAACTTTCTTCTCCTAAAGAAGCTCTTTTAACATTTCCTGCAATGCTTGCTTGGTGGTAATGAATTCCTTTAGCTTATTCTTTTCTCAGAAGCTCTTTATCTCTCCTTCAATTTTAAAAAGCCTTGTTGAGTAGAGCGATCTTGGTTTTCGGCCTTTGTTGTTCATCACTTTGAATATTTCCTGCCGCTCCCTTCTGGCCTGCAAAGTTTCTGTAGAAAAGTCAGCTGATAGTCTTATGGGAGTTCCCTTGTAAGTAATTCTCTTGCTGATTTTAGGATTCTCTTTGTCTTTAACCTTTGCCATTTTAATTATGATGTGTCTTGGTGTGAACCTGTTTGGATTCTTCTTGTTTGGGATTCTCTGCCCTTCCTGGGTTTGTGTGTCATTTTCCATCACCAAGTTAGGGAAGTTTTTGGTCATTATTTCTTCAAATAGATTTTTCATCCCTTGCTCCCTCTCTTCTCCTTCTGTTATTCCTATGATGCAAATTTTGTTGCACTTTATGTTATCCTACATATCTCTTAAACTATTTTCATTGTTTTTTATTCTTTTTTTCATTTTGTTGTTTCAATTGGGTGAATTCTGCTATCTTGTCTTCTAAATCGCTGATTCGATCCTCTCCTTCATCTAATTTGCTGGTGACTCCTTCAAGTGTATTCTTAATTTCAGTTATTGTAGTCTTTATTTCTGACCGGTTATTTTTTTAGGATTTCTCTATGTCCTTCTTTATGTTTGCTATCTCTTTGTTGAAATTCTCACTATGTTCCTTAAATTTTCTTATAATCAGTGTTCTAAACTCTGTCTCTGTTAGGTTTGTTGCCTCAGTTTCATTTAGTGCCATTTCTGGAGGTTCCTTCTGTTCTTTTATTTGGACACGTTTCTTTGTTTCCTCATTCTGGCTGTTGCTCTGTATATGCTTCTATGTATTAGGTAAATCACTTATGTCTCTGTCTTTGCTGGGTGGCCTTATATAGTATGTGTCCTTTATAGTCAAATTTCACAGCCTCCCTATTTTCCTGTGTGTGTGTTCCAGAGGTGTCCCTGGTGCTGTGTGTATTGTCCTGTTGAAGTTGAGCATTAATTGCTTTTGGCTTGTCAGTGGGTGGGATTGACTCCCAGGCTGACTGGCTATGAGAATCGGCTATTTCCACAGTGTATGAATGCTGTGTGAGGGCTGACCCCTTAGAGTAGGCTTCACCCCTGCGAGCTCTCGTACCTGTAGATAATTTCCTTTGGGTGTGCCGCTTGTAGGTGAAATCAGGTAGTGCTCTGGTTTGGTCTGAAGCTGGCCTCTGAGTGTATTTTTTCTGGTGTCTCTTGGGCCAGGCTCCCATATAGGGGAGTTTCAGCCCTGTCTGTTACGGGTCTGTGGCTACCTGGAAGGTTCCTCAAAGCTATCTTAGCAAAAGGCCCAGGGCCCCTAGGCCTGTTGCCACCTGTCAGTTGCCCATAAGGCCCAACTGTTGAAAGAGGCTCCTTTGGAACATGTGTCTGGCGGGTTGACATGTAGTGTTGAGGGTGCCCTAGGCGATGTGGCGCTAGCAGGGCTGTATGGAGTTCAAGTGAATCATGAAACGAGACCAGTTGTTTTAACAATGTTAATGAAGATTCCGATCTTACTCCAGGACCTGGCCTGTGACCCCTTGTACAGCTCAAAGGCAGCCAGCCTCAACCTCAGGCTCACAAATGCCCAAGAGCTGCTCCTGAGTGGCTGTGGTGCAGGTTTTGGGTCACTTTTCACCACCAAAATCTCTCCAAGATGCTGTGGGCTGTCTGTGGCTGTGAAAAAAACAAACAAAAAAAACCTTCTCTGCAGTTTATGGGGATGGAGCCAGTCATCCAGACACCCAGAGTGCCCCTGACAATGCAGCTGTAGGTGGGTGGGGTGGTGTTACAGGGGGCTAAAGGGTATGGTTAGTAGTTTCTACAAATTCAGTGTAGTCTCAGCTCCTGGACCAATGCTAGGCCTGCTACCACCTAGCAAAACAAAACAGAAAACAACAACAAAAGCCATATACATCCACACAAAAAAAATAGCAAACAACAAACAGACAAGACAAATGAGAATACAAAAAAAACCAAAAACAACAGAACAAAACAAAAAAACAGTAACCAAAACAACAACAAAACAAACAAAAGAAACAACAAAAAAGAAAACAGGAAAAAGACAAAAAAAGAAGGAAAAAGAAAAAAATGGGAAAGAAAAAGGAAAAGGAAGAAAGAAAGACAAATAGCTCTCTTCTGGCTTTAGTCTGAGCCAGCCTCCCAGCAGCAGAGTCCCCAAATGACTTAGCATCAGCTTTGCGGAGGGTAGAGACTCAGCGTGTCACAAGGCAGTGCCTGCGTGTGGGTTCCACCAAACCAATGAGTTCTGTGACCTGGCCCCCTGGGGGGAGGGCTCAACCTGGAAAAATATGGCACACCCGCATGAGCCACATGTGTGCCATCCTCTCCCTCAGGCTTGCAGGTCCCCGAGAGCTGCCACCAATTAGTTTCAGTGGGCTCTGGGATACTGCTTACCACCAAAATCTCCCCAGGTCTCTGCGGGCTGTCAGCCACTACAAAAAACCTCTGTGACTTGTGGAGGTGGTGCCGTCCACCAGGTGCCCAGGGTGCCCCCAGCAACACAGCTCTAGTAGGCGGGGCAGGCCCCCAAGGTACCAGGGGGTGTGGTTGGTGGCCCTCACAAAGTCAAAGCAACCTCCGCCCCTGCATCGGCAACCAGCCTGCAAAAACATGCCAAGAACTCTGACCAGCCACCGCTCTTGACGAGCAGTACAGCTCAAGGCCCAACGCCCTCTGGAAATGCTATCCCGCCACCACAGTCTCCTCTTGTCTCAATCTGCAGTCTGTGGGGTGGGGCTAGTGGCCTGGAAGTCAGGCATTTCCCGGGCAATGCCACACAAGCAGCGTGGAGGGCAGGGACCCAGGGCATCACCAAGGCAGCATGAGAGGATGGAGGATTCCACCAGACCAATGCAGTCCCAAACCTGGCCCTTTGGGGGAGGGCTTAATCCTGAAAAGATGGTGCCCTCCTGTAATCCATGTATGTGCAGGCCCCACACAGGGGGAACAATGGCCCCACTCCAAATCCCAGGCCAAAGGCATTCAGTTCATTCCTTCCCTGCAGGCTTCTGGGACCCCCAAGCTGCTACTACCTCCACCAGAGACTAGGTGAGTGCTCGTCGTTGAGCCCATACATGTACCGGAGGGGGTACCCATCCGTGTACCAGGAGGGGCTGCCCTCCGCCCCACTAGATCAGGCAGACAGAGTCCTTGCTGATTTCCGCTAGCAGCGATCATGGAACTTTCCTTCTTGGCATAAGACCCCTGGGCTGGGGAGCCCAGTGTGGGGCTGGGGGGCGGGGAACCCTCTCTCTTCAGGGTCGACCTCTGCCCCTGAGGTGTCCCTCCCGAACGTTTGCACCCCTCTCCGTGAGCCTGGAGTCAGCCTGCCTTGTGTCTCTGCCCCTCCTACCAGTCTCTACCTGGCCTCTTTAAATCCTTAGTTTTAGTGGTGCTGTTCAGCTAGTGCTCATTAGAATCCCAAGGTTGATTGTTGTATACTTTATTTGTAATTTTGGTGTGATCCTGGGAGGCAGTTGGTACAGCGCCCACCTATTCCGCCATCTTAGATAGCCTCTTCTTATCCCTAATAATTTTATCTTAATAAATTAACTAGCATCTCTTTGATAATAATTTTTATATAAACAAACAAAAACTCAAAATGACTTAAATGGTACAGAAACTTATGAAAATTTTTCATGTACTAAATACAGTGCGTGGTGTAGAGTAGGTTAGGTTTTTAACAAAAGTTTTAAATTATTTCATCAAAGATTCATGCATGGAGGAGTCTCTGTCTTCTTACCATATGGCTGATCCTGTAACTAATTGTATAAAGCATAATCTTTTTGCAAAATCATAAGTAAGAGCTCTGTCAAGTAATAGTACTTGCTTTTGAAATAATAATACTAATAGCAACAATGTTGATAAAAAAGACCCCTAGAATCAAGTATATATTTCAAGAGGTGCTGATATTTCCAATATACTGTTTGTATAAGAAAGCAAGAATAGTTCCCAGGATTCTAATTAACAAATTAATAACCTCTGGTTTCTTCACAAGAAATAATCTAAGGCTATAAGACTATTACAAGGTAACAGTCATTAGTTCAACCAACTAATTAATAAAAGAGCTATGGTGACTCTTTTAATCCTGTATTCAAGAAGCCGTGTAACCTATATATCTTGCATTGATATGCTCAATGCTAAAATTGAGCTGCCTTCAAAGCTCAGCAGGTCATGACTCCAAATAAAAATCAGCTGAATTCACTATGCAGGCAGCGCCATCTATTCACCCTGTGTTGTTTTTTCCAGTCAATGAAAATATTTGCATGTGGAATGAAACAATACACTTCAGTTGAAAGTGTGTTTGAGGTTGCTATTTTGAAAAGGGTTACACCTTAATTCATTGGTATATATGAATTTGGGTTTACAGATATAAATTCTCAAGAAGAACTTAGTTTTTAAATTTTTACATTGAATACATTTAGTTTTCTTAAAGCTGTGAACTCTGTGTGGTGAACAGACTTTAAGGTGGGCCCATTGAAGCCAAACTCCTTGTGTCCACACCCTAATATAGCTTCCTCCTCTTGTGTGTCAGTGAAATTTGTGACTGTCTTCTGACAAACAGAACATGGTAAAGATGTTGGTATGTCACACCCATGACTGCATTCTATTATATAAGACTCAGTATTGCTAGCAGATTTGTTCTCTCTATATTGCTGACTTTGGAAATGTAAGGTGCCATAAGTTCTATGATTGACAGGCAATGAATTCTTCCAACAATCAGAGGTAACTTGAAAGCTGGTGTTTACCACTTGAGTCTCTTTATGAGAACCCTGCTCTGGTTGACACCTTGAATGTGGCCATGTGTGACTCAAAGAAGATGACCCAGTTAAGTCATATCTGAATGGCTGGCCAATAGAAAAAGTAATATAATAAATGTGTGTTATTTAAGCTTTTAAGTTTAAGGTAATTTGTTATACAGCATAGAAATCTAATACTGCAAGTCTGGTGCTTATTAGCCCACATATATTAAATGTACAGAAGGCCTTGCCAAAATATAGAATATTTTGCAGAATAAAGACATTGAAGCTGAGAATACTTTCTAAAGGGAATAGTTCTCCTATCACAAATTATTATTTTTCTGATGGATAGCCTATATTTTTAAATTGACAGACGTCCTTTATTGTCTTATCAGCAGAGTAGGAAAAGAAAGTTTTAGCACCTATGTGAAACATAATTTAAAATCCTGAAACTTAGTTTAATAAATATTGTCTATCAGGGGTCATTATACCTTCACAAAATATTTCAAATGATTCTTCTTAACACTTTAAAAATAAACTTTATTGATTTCTTGTAAGAATTATACTGCATTCTAAATTATAAAGCTTATATACATTTAAATTATAAATTATACTTTAAATTATGTATAATTATATATAATAATGATATAATGCAAATTATAAAGCTTCTATGTATTTTTCAAAACTACATGGGGGTGAGTTTTAAGGATTTCCAAGTCTCATGATTCACGCATTAAAAAACAAGTACCCTGTAAAATTAAAAAGTAATGAGTTGACTGTTAATAGCTTTCAAAAACACACCATAAATTCAATTACATATTGTTATAATTTAGAGATACTTTCAGAGGCAATATATGAGCCACATGAGAAGTATACTCTTTATACTTGAAGATTATTTTTATTCACAAGAGGTGTTACCTAGCTTAATCATCTACCTTCTCCATCTAATATTCCTGACATTGTAAATATTTTAAAAAGTATATAAAATCTCAGGAGATAAAAAAGTGTCATGATTTAAATAATGTGGTATGGTGTTTGGTGACAATTGCGAAGAAGAGGTTCCTTAAATACTGTCAATGTCATCAAAATAACTATTAATAAAACACATAGCTTAGGTATTTTAACTTTAAACTTCTAGTTTACTAAGTTGTTCACATTTTTATCTCATTTAATTTTTCAGAATCTCATGAAGTAGTTTCTAGTATTATCCCAAACCCATACATGAAAAAAACTCAGAGTGATCATACAACTTTCCTGAAGTTTCAGAGCAGGAAAACATCTGATTGAAATATTGGTCTTCTAAAATCCAAAACACTAATTCAAAAAACTATATGCAACCCTATGTTCACTGCAGCATTATTTACAATAGTCAAGATGTGGAAGCAACCTAAGTGCCCCCTGAGTAACAATTGAATAAAGAAGATGTGGTACACATATACAATGGAATATTATTGAGCCATAAAACAATAATGAAATCTTACCATTTGTAACAACATGGGTGGACCTAGAGGATATTGCACTAAGTGAAATAAGTCAGACAGAAAAAGACAAATACCACATGATTTCACTTATATGTGGGATTTAAAGAAAAAAAAGAAATGAGTGAACAAAACAGACACAGACTCATAGATATAGAAAACAACCTGATGGAGGGGGGCTGGAGGGCTGGATGAAAAAGGTGAAGGGATTAAGAAATACAAATTGGTAGTTACAAAATAGTCACAGGGATGTAAAGAGTACAGAACAGGGAATATAGCCAATAATATTGTAATAACCAGGTGGGTACTAGGCTAATTGGGGTGGATTACATCATAAATTATATAAATGTCTAACCACTGTGCTGTACAACTGAAACTAATATAAAATAATATTGAATATCAACTGTAATTGAAAAAAAATGCTGTTCTTCTAAAAGCGCTTACAGAGTTCTTTCCATGAAACCATAGCTGCCTCTAAATTTGTTTTTAAATAACTGGTAATGTTGTAAGTGAAAAGTTCTTTGATTTTAGTTATACTTGGATTGAATCTCAGGTTGGCCATTTACTAACTGTGTGACTTTCAGCAATAACAACAACAATAATAATAACAACAACTATATTTATAGAGCACTATCAGACATTGTTTTAAGTATTTTACATATGGTAACTCATTTAGTTTCCACAATAAATACACAAAATAATGCATGTTTTTATTATCTCTATTTTATGAGGAGAAACTGAAACACAGAGAAATAAAATGACTTATCCAAGGTGATAAAGTCAATAAGTAACCGCTTTCATTACAGTGATTTCCAGAAGTTATTATTTAACCCAACGTTATACTTTACTACTGTGAATCTTAATTGTCTCAACTGTAAAATAGGGATAAAAATAGTCCATAAACTATTAAAGGAAAGGGGACAGAGATACCTTTATTATCTCTGCTAAGTTCCCAGGACCTGGCACATAGTAAATATTTAGTAAATGTTAGCTTCCTTCCTTTCAAATATTATATTTGCACTAACTCTAACAGAAACAGAATAAATTATTTGGGGATTTTTGAAAGATCTCATGTACTCTGAATATCTCTTCTATTTGATTGTCATAAAGATATGACATCTTCTTGAAAATCTTCTTGAAAAGATATTTCATCTTCTTGAAAATCTAGAAATGTTCCCCAAACTAATGGTGTTGGTCTGCGAACCATAGTTTGAATAGTGAGGCATTAGACTACAAATATAGGTAACTGTTTCGACAATGACATTGATATCACTTCATCTTAAATGAATAAGAAGTGTGGCCCTCTAGGGAGGAAAGAAGTAGAGGACAGGAAAGCTTCCATAAGGTACAGGGACAACATGTCCTTAGACTCTGGGGCAGAAAGCTTAGGCGCTGGATAATAGGAATCTGACAGTAGATACATTGGCTAGAGAGAAATCCTGAAATGGAAAGACGTACGAGTAGCAAAATAGTGATTCTAGTCACTGCTAAACTGAACTTACTTCACTTTTTTGCCCATTAAAAATTTCCATTTTTCTTCTTGGGAGATGTTTGGTTGGTGAGTAAGATATCAACAAGGTATTCTGTACTGCCTAAGTAGAGCACAGTGCTTCAGAAATATGCACATGAAAAAAAGCTTCCTTTTCTTTTTTTAATTTTGGGTTCCTCTCAGAAAAGGGCAATCTTTCTGCTGGGTTCCTTTGTGGAATCTTCATGAGAGCTCCATAAAAGACATGTTTAAAGAATTCTCTGAGAGATGACTTTATACTAACGTGTGGAAAAATAGGAGGCTATTGAAAATATTCTATTCAGGCATTTCGTTTGTCACAGTGTCTAAACAATAAAAAACACCCTGTGAGACCAAAATGACAAAAAAAGTGTTTTAATCAAGTGTTTAGAGAACACGTATTTATATTAAATTTTCCTCATTAAGAGTAAACATGAAATTTAGAAGTGGTTTGGAAAAATTGCTCCTGGAAAAACAAATATCCATTCTATTACATTTTTATATAAATTATACTAATAATGTACAACCAACTGTAGTGTGATAACTCTTTCCTTACTGTTAAAAAATAGTTTAATATTGCAAAAGACTTGGATGTATCTGAAAAGTCAAAAACTATTTCAAACTCAGCACAAAATTGAATGTCCATATCAATTTTTGCTTGAGATATATAAAACTATAAAATGTAGAGTCTAGTTTCTATCTAGTTAAATATAAGATGGCAAACACATTCAGGAAATATATTATTAAAAGGTAAACTGAGGTATATCAAAAAATTTAAGAGTTTATTTAAACAAAAATCAACTGAATTTTGCAGCCTCAAATAGGAAGTGGTTAGGAGTGCTCACTAAACGGGAGCTCAGGGAGAAACTTTTATAGAAAAAAGGCAGCAGAAAGTAAGGAAATTACTAGTTGGCTATAGCTTAGTCTAATTGGTTATTTGTGATTGGTTGTCCTTAGGTTTTAATGTTTTAACCTTGAGGCATATACTGGTTAAGATTTTGGTTTGCTTAAGTAGGTCACCACAGCATCAGAACCACGTCAGTTTAAAGGCCTCCTTGTTTAGCTAATTTTGTGCATCCTCTCATACATGAAAGATTGACCAGAAATTTAATATTATCACCACTCTCAGTCACAATTAGAGTTAAGTTGCTCTTGTCTCATTGTGAACTCACAGATGATGATGTCAGATTGGTGGAAGAATTGTTTCTGTTATTCATCTCAATCATCTTGTTCTCTTTCTCCAAATGCAGTGAGACTATCTGATGTGCTGCTGATGGCCGTGAACATGCATTTAAGAATTTGAGAGAACACAGTACACCAGGGAGACTACAATGATGACCACTGGGGAGATACTATCAGGGAACTTAAGTATACTCCTTAGCCAGAGCCCCCATGAACCAAACCGGTTGATATCAAGTAAATCAAAGAATGTACCTGAAGGGGCATCAACCTGTTTTAGGTAAGTGGCTTATTTGTTAATTCCTTGTATTTGCTACATATCAGCAGTGTTGATCCAGGTACAGCCAGAGGTGTTTGCTATGGTAAGGACTCCTGCTTATTCAGCCAATAAGTAATCTGAGGAAATTCTATTATCTGGAACCACCATAGTAATAAAGCCTAAAGACTTTTCTTGTGCAGCTATGGCCTGAGCAATAGATTCAGGGACGGTTGCGTGAGTTAAGGAAAATTGTCCTCCAGTGTATTAACAGAGAGAAAAAGCAAATAGAGAAAAGGCAAAAGGAAAAAAGTTTTGATATTGGAGTTAAAGATCTTGATCTGTGATCTTAGGAACACTGTCCACCTGAAGATGCATCTGATTCCGGGGGAGAACCTCTATAGTCAGTTTTAATTTCAGATCTTCCTCTAGTGGGCAGTTCCAAGTGTCTGGGGGAGCTCTTAAATTGGGAGATGTAGATCCAAGGTTCATGTCCCTGAACTTTGTCCACTGTCTGGGCAGTGAGGAGGGCCTGCTATGGTTCCTTTCAAGGAGGTTCAAGGACAATCTTTGTTCTTAGCAATTCCAAATAAGAAGGGTGGGATAAAGTTAGAAATGTTAATTTGGAGAGTCATAGCCAGATATTTGAGGAAACCAAAAAAATTCAGGATCCAGTCCAATTTACAAGTATATAGGAAAGCCTTAAAGATAATGAATAGAACTACAATCTGATATCCACAGTTATGTTATAATTTTCTGCTGAAACATAAATTTTTCTCTACAGTCTACCACATTTCTATAAAATATAGTCATAATAAGATTAATTTATTTGCACAATAAGTCTGGTTTCATTAAATCTGGGCTAATAATTTACACAAATGCCTCAAGAATAAGGATTGACCATATAGGCTCTTTTAAAATTTGCTTTGCTGAAACTTTTCATAAGGAATTTTACATGAGACTTTTAAAACCTCTCTAGGCTAAGAAGCCAAGCCAAGGACTTGCCATTAGACTTTGTCTGGAATACCTATACATTTGTATTAATTCCCCCTTTCTTGATATTTTGAGGTTCTGGGGCCTGCCAAGAAATGACCTTCCTTACTCACCTGGTAAGACTGCCAGGAGCTCTGTGAGCAAGGTACCAGGCTGAGTTTTCAAGGAAATTTATTGGCTCTAAAAAGTCAATCATAGTGCCTTAAAACTGTCTGATCATATCTGATTTTATGCATATTCTCAAATATGAGATTTCAGTCAAAGCCTTGTTACTATAATAATGTTTCCAATTGTGTCCTGTTATATAATAACAGATTGTTATTGAACTTATGTAAATAACTATATGGCTATGAAAATAAGAATACTCAATACATTTCTGAATTCTGGAGGGATCTGATGGGGAAAATAAATATTTCAATTCTGTTTACAAAGGTATACTTTATAAAATTATTGTAAGTCACAGATAGCTTAAGAAAAAAAGTTCTTAAATCTGGCAAACAAAACATTAAGGAACTAGCAGTGTTTCAAAGAAAGAGCTGTAAAACATTTATAATCATCTTCATCAGCTCATTCAATCCCATGTTATTAATTCCTATTCTGCTTGAATCCAGTTTTCCCATTAGTTCTCGGAATTCTCATGCAGTTCAGCTTTATGATTTTAAAGTTATCAGAAACCTATATTCTAAAGCATTTGTCAGAGTCCTTTCCATGAATCTTTCTGAAGACAAAGCACTTTTGTAAAAGCATCAGAGTGAAACAATAATTGTCTGTAAATTACAAACAGACATAAAAAATGTCCATGGCTAGATACCTGCTGAGTACTCACTCATTTGATAAGGAAATGTAGTAGGTATTTCTGTGATATACAACAATTTAAGATGATTGGACAATGAAAGTATTACATTTCTATGAAGTTCAAATAATTTCTGGGATACTTGTATTAGTAACATATATCCATACGCATATAACCTAAGAAGGTTTATCATCACTTCTTACTTGACAATGCTTCCTACATAATTTAATATACCAAATAAACCTAATTGTTTTAACATCTCTCTTTTATAAAGTAAGAGACAAACTCTTTGAGATTCTCCAAAGGCCCTCTAGGAAATTTCAAAGTTAGTTTGAAGTAAAAAAGATGCCATTTAGAATTTGAATTTGGAAAGTTGTCAAAACATCAAAAGGTTTAAACATTGGATTAAATATGGTAAAGAGAATTAGGAAATAATACTTATCTATTTAACCAAACTGACAATAGAAGATTTTAAAGGAAAATACAGAAGGTTACATAGTTGTGAACAAAATTTAGCTCTTCTAATATTGAGAGGACTTGATTCTCCCAAGTAATGAAAGTCCTGATTAAGACAACAATAGGCACAAAAAATTATTTTGGCAAGACACAAAATCTTTGCTTTTGAGGCAGATTACTTAAAAGGTAGAGAAAAACCTTGCAAAATCTTTTATAAAAGAGTAGACCAACAGTCCAATAAAATTTTATCCATTTAACAGAGAGAAAACAAAATTCTAATTTTTCATCAGCATACCTTTTATATTGACTCATTTTTTTAAAACTTAAATTTATTCAAATCTTAGCTAGTTTGCCCAGACCTATCTAAAATTTTTTTCCCCAAGATTCTTTTTCCACAGCCCTTCTAGTCATTCTAATGTTTCCCCTTTTTCAATCTGGAAAAATCAGTTCATTCTACTATAAAGACAAAATTATTTTTTCCTTTAACAAAAAACAATGTCTGTATATCTTTCCTTATGAAAAAAAAATCACCCACATTCTTCTTTTCTTACCTAGTTTTAATGCCCAGTTGTTTCCTTTCATTCTTATATTTCTAAATAGTTTTGATTGCATATATTGATTAGAATTCTTAACTCTTAGAATGCTTAATTTTTAGTGAAATTATATTTAATAATAACTCTGAAAAAGATGACTATTTTAATTAAAACAACAAACTAGTTTTTATTTACCAATGTATATCCTAGATCATATGAACTTGAAAAATATTTGGCTTTGTTTCTATATTTCTAAGAGTATATTTAATTTATATGTGTACTTTTATTTATTTTCAAATAAGTTGTTTTATATTTTTTCTTTAAAAAGTTTTTTATTAAAATATAGCTAACATACAATATTTATTAGTTTCAGGTGTGCACCATAGTTATTCAACATTTATATACCAAAATAAGTGATCACTATGATAAGTCTAGTAACCATCTGACAGTGTACATTGTTATTACAACATAACTGACTATATTCCCTATGCTGACATCCCCATGACTTATTTATTTTGTAACTGGAAATATGAACCTCTTATCCTACTTCATATTTGCCCCCATTTTTAATTTGTCACTTACAGTTAACATTCAATATTATTTTATATGAATTTCAGGTGTACAGCATAGTGGTTAGACTTTTATATAATGTATGAAGTGATCCCCTGACTAGTCTAGTACCCACCTGGCACTATATATAGTTATTACAATACTACTGACTATATTCCCCATGCTGTACTTCACATCCCCATGACATTTTCAAATTACCAATTTGTACTTCTTAATCCGTTCACCTTTTTTGACCAGCCCCCAACCCCACTCAGATCTGGCAACCATCAGTTCTCTGCATCGATAAGTCTGTTTCTGTTTTGTTTGTTCATTTATTTTGTTCTTTAGATTCCACATATAACTGAGATTATATGGTATCTGTCCTTCTCAGTCTGATTTGTTTTATTTAGCATAATACCCTCTAGATCCATCCATGTTTTTGGAAATAGTAAGATTTCATTCTTTTTTATGGGAGAGCAATATTCCATTGTATGTATGTACAATATTTTATTTATCCAATCATTTATTGTTGGGCATTTCTATTGTTTTCATACCTTGGCTATCCTGAATAGCACTGCAGTAAACATAGGGGTACATATTTCCAATTAGTGTTTTGGATTTCTTCAGATAAATACCCAGAGTGGAGTTGCTGGGTCATAAGGTAGTTCTATTTTCAATTTTTTGAGGAGCCTCCGAACTGTTTTCCATGGTGGCGGCACCAATTTGCAGTCCCACCCAACAGTGCACAAGGGTTCTCTTTTCTCTGCATCCTTGACATTTGTTATTTGTTGATTTATTGATGATAGCTATCCTAACAGGTGTGAGGTGATACCTCATTGTGGTTTTAATTTGCATTTCTCTGATGTTGAGCATCTTTTCATATGTCTGTTGACCATTTGTATGTTCTCTTTGGTGAAATGTCTATTCAGGTCCTGTGCCCATTTCTTAATTGGATTGTTTGTTCGTTTTGGTGTTGAGTTGTATGAATTGGTTTTTTTAAAATAAATTTTGGATATTTACCCCTTATCAGATGTATCATTTACAAATATTCTCCAGTTAAGTAGGATATTTTTTCATTTTGTTGATGGTTTCCTTTGTTGTGCAAAAACATTTTAGTTTGATGGAGTCCCATTTGTTTATTTTTTCTTTTGTTTCCCTTGGCCCAGGAGTTATATCAGAAAAAATATCACTAAGAGCAATGTCAGAGAGTTTACTACCTATGTTTTCTACGATGGGGGTTTATGGTTTTGGATATTACATTTAAGTTTTTAATCCATTTTGAGTTTATTCTTGTGTATGGTATAAAAATGTGGTCTAGTTTTATTTTTTGCATGTATCTGCCCAGTTTTCCCAACACCATTTATTGAATAGACTGTCTTTATCCCACTGCATATTTTTGCCTCCTTTATCATAGAAAAATTACCATATAGGGATGTATTTGTTTTGGGGCTCTCTTTTCTGATACATTGATCTATCGATGTGGCACATCATGTGCCAATACCATGCTGTTTTGATTACTATAGCCATTGGTTTGATATCAGGTATTTTGATACCTTTAACTTTTGTTCTTTCTCAAGATTGCTGTGGTTATTCACAGTATTTTGTAGTTCCATATAAATTTTAAAATATTTTGTTCTACTTCTGTTAAAAATGCCATTGGTATTTTAATAGGGATTGCATTGAATCTATATATTGCTTTGGGTAGTATTGGCATTTTAACAATGTTAATTCTTCGTATCCATGAGCATTGCATATGTTTCCATTTATTTGTATCTTCAATTTCTTTCTTCAGTGTTTTATAATTTTCTGGGTACAGATCTTTTACTTCCTTGGTTAAATTTATTCCTAGGTATTTTATTTTTGATGCAATTGTAAATGGGATTGTTTTCTTAATTTTCGTTTCCGATAGTTTGTTATTGGTGTATTAAAATGCAACTGATTTCTGAATATTAATATTGTATCCTGTTCCTTTATTGAATTCATCTATCAGTTCTAATAGTGTGTGTGTGTGTGTGTGTGTGTGTGTGTGTGTGTGTGTGTGTGTGTAATATTTAGGATTCTCTCTATATAATACCATGTCACCTGCAAATACCAGTTTTATATCTTCCTTTCCAATTTAAATGACTTTTATTTTTACTTGTCTGATTGCCGTGGCTCAGATTTCCAATACTATGTTAAATAAAAGTGGTGAAAGTGGGCATCCTTGTTTTGTTCCTGATCTTAAGGAGAATGCTTTTAGTTTTTCCCTGTTGAGTATCATGTTAGCTGTGGATTTGTCATATACACGTATGTCCTTTATTATGTTGAGGTATGTTCCGTCTATTTTCACTTTGCTAAGAATTTTTATAATAAATTGATGCTGGATTTTGTCAGACGCTTTTTCTGCATCTATTTATATGATCATATGATTATCTTCAATTTTGTTTATGTGGTGTATCACATTAATTGTTTTGTGGATATAGAACAAACTTGCATACCAGGAATAAATCCCACTTGATCAGCATGGATGATCTTTTTAATGTATTGCTGAATTCGGTTTCCTAATACTTTGTTGAGGATTTTTGCATCTATGTTCATCAGGGATTTTGGCCTATAATTTTTTTTTTTTTGGTAATATCTTTGTCTGCATTTGGAATCAGGGTAATAGTGATCTCATAAAATGAGTTTGGGAGCTATCTCTTCTCTTGAAATTTTAAGAATGGTTTGAGAAGGTTAGGTATTAATTCTGCTTTGAATGTTTGGTAAAATTCGCCTATGATGCCATCCGGTCCACAACTTTGTTTCTTGTGAGGTTTTTGATTACTGGTTTAATATTTTTGGTATAATTGGTCTGTTCAGATTATTTAAAATTCATTCATGGAATATCATATGTTTCTAGGAATTTATCCATTTCTTCCAGATTGTCCCAATTTGTTTGTGTATAATTGCTGCTAGCATTTTCTTATAATCCTTTGTATTTCTGTGGTGTCAATTTTCACTTTCATTTCTCATTTTATTTAATTGGTCCTCTTGTTTTTTTCATGATGATTCTAGTTAATGTTTTATCAATTTTGTTTATCTTTTCAAAGAACCAGGTCTTGGTTTTATTGATCTTTTTAATTGTTTTTGTAGACACTGTTTGGTATATTTCCACTCTGATCTTTATTATTTGCTTTATTCCACTCACTTTGGCTTTGTTTCCTATTCTTTTCTGGTTCCTTTAGGTGTAAGATTAGATTGTTTATTTGAAATTTTTCGTTTTTCTGGAGGTAGGCCTGTATTGCTATCAATTTCCCTTTTTGGACTGTTTTTGCTGTGTCCCATAGATTTTGGATTGTTGTGTTTTTGTTTTAATTTGTCTCAAGGTAGCTTTGATTTCTTCCTTGATCTCATTGTTAACCCATTCATTGTTTAGTAGTATGTCATTTAGCCTCCATGCATTTCTGTGGTTTTCAGTATGATCTTGTAATTGATTTCTAGTTTCATACCATTTATATAAGAGAAGATGCTTGATATGATTTCAATCATTTTAAATTATTGAGACATGCTTTGTAGCCCAATGTGTGGTGTATCTTCGAAAATGTTTCATGTGCACTTGAAAAGAATGTATATTCTTCTTTGGGTTGAAATGCTCAAAAAATATTACATTATATTCATCTGGTTAAATGTGTCATTTAAGGCTACTCTTTCCTTCTTAATTTTCTCTCTGGAAGATTTATCCATTGATATCAATGGGGTGTAAAAGTTCCCTAGTCTGACTTTATTATTGTCAATCTCTCTCTTATGTCGTTTAATATTTGTGTTATGTATTTAGGTACTCCTATGTGGGCTGCATAAATGTTTACAAGGGTTATATCCTCTTGTTGGATTGATCACTTTATCATTATGAAAAATCTTTCCTTGTCTCTTATTATAGCCTTTGTTTTAATGTCTATTTTGTCTGATATAAGTACTGTTACCCCAGCTTTTTTCTTTTCTTTCTTTTTATTCTTGCATGAAATATCTTTTTCCATTTTTTTTCTTTCAGTCTGTGTTTCAACCTGAAATAAGTTTCTTGTTTGTAGTGTATGTAAGAGTTTTGTTGACTTATCTATTCCACCACTTTATGTCTTTTGATTGCAACATTTAATCTAATTTCAATTATGTAATTGTTGATAGATATGTATTTATTAACATTTTATTATTCATATTTTTAATCTTTTTTGTTCTTCTTCCTTTTAAAGAAGTCCCTTTAACATTTCTTGTAATACTGATTTGATAGTGATGAACTTTAAATTTTTTGTCTGGGAAGTTCTTAATCTGTCCTTCAATTCTAAATGATAGGTTTGCTGAATAATGAGTAATCGTTCTTGTAGATCCTGGCTTTTCATCACTTTGAATATTTTGTGTCAATCATTTTTGGCCTGCAAAGTTTCTATTGAGAAATCAGCTGACAGTCTACTGGGAGCTCCCTTGAAGGTAATTAACTGCCTTACTCTTGCTGCTTTTAAGATTCTCTTCGTCTTTCTTTAATCATTGGCATTTTAATTGTGTTGTGTTGTGGTGTGGACCTCTTTGGGTTCATCTTGTTTGGGACTCTCTGCACTTCCTGAACTTGTATGTTTAATTCCTTCACCAGCTTAGGAAAGTTTTCAGTCATTATTTCTTCAAATAGGTTCTCAGTCACTTGTTCTCTCTTTTTTCCTTCATGTACTCCTTTGATGTGAATGATGTTACATTGATGTTGTCCTAGAGGCCTCTTAAACATCCTTATTTTAAAAAATTATTTTTTCTTTTTGCTGTTCAGATTGCGTGTTTTCCGCTACTTTATCAAGTCACTGATTCGATCTTCTGCTTCTGCTTCATCTAATCTGCTGTTTATTCCTTTTAGTGTATTCTTCAGTTTAGTTATTGTATTCTTTTTTCTGACTGGTACTTTTTTAATCGTTCTACGTCTTTTTTTTTTTTTTTTTTTTTTTTTTTTTTTTTTTTTTTTTTTGCTTACTATCTCTTTTTTCAAGTTCTCAGTAACTTTCTAAAGCATCCTTATAACTAGTGTTTTGAACTGTATGTCTGGTAGGTAGATTGCTTGCCTCTATTTTGTTTTGTTTTTTTTCTGGAGTTTTCTCCTTTTTCATTTAAGATACGTTTTTGTTTCCTCATTTTGGCTGCCTCTCTTTGTTTCTATGTCTTAGGTAGATCTGCTACATCTCCTAGTCATGGCAGGGTGGCCTTATATAGTAGGTGTCCTATGGGTCCCAGTGGCACATTCTCCCTGGTCACCTGAGCTGGATGGCCCAGAGTGTCCTTTGTATGAGTTGTGTGTGCCCTCCTGTTATAGTTGAAGCTTGATTGCTGTTGGCATGTCAGTGGGTGGGATTGACCCACAGGCTGACTGGCTGTGAGGAGTGAACACAACCACATCCAAGCTGCTATGTGGAGGCTGTCCCCAAGGAGCTGGATTCACCACAGCATGCTCTGGTTCTGGGTGTATGCCTTCTGGGGATAATTGAGTGGTGCTGTTGTGGTCTGAAGCCAGCCACCAGTTTTGCTGGTTGATGAGCTTCTTGGGAGGGGATCCTGTTCAGACCAAGATCAACCACTGCCCGTGACCGGCCTGGGTCTACCTGGTAGGAGCTACAAAGCAATCCACACTGATCACTCCCTGTGATGGATCTGGAGATATGTGGGAAAGGCCACATTGTGAATTGAGGCTGGCTGCCACCATCACCAGGCCTAGGGCAGCTCAGCAAAAGGCCCAGAGCACCCCAAGGCCTGCCATCACCAGCTAGCTGCCCATTAGTTTCAGTCACTGCTAGAGCCTTGTGTAATATGGCATTTGGGTGAAGCGAGATCTCAGGGAGTCACTACGGTGGGCCAAGTGGTGTTCACCAGTTTAATGCAGATTCATATGCACTCAGCAAAAGGGTCAGGGCACACTAAGGCAGTTGCCACCAGCCTGCATCCCACAGATCCCTGATAATTGTCCAAGAAAGACTAGCTTTGGCCAACATCAGCTGCTGGCCGACTGCCAAAAAAGTCTCTGGCAGTGTCCCAGGGAGTCACAAGGATGGATCAAACAGATTTCATCAGGCCAGGGAAAATTCATATTTGGCTGCATGGGAAGAAGGCTCAACCCAGGAAAGATGGCATCCACCTGCTAGTTACATGGGAGGAGGGCTCAACATAGAGACAATGGCAACTTTCCCTCCATTCCTCACCTTGAGGTCACACAACCCTCTTTCTTCTTGTATTTCTCTGGCATCTCCTGAGCCACTGTCACTCTGCCA
The DNA here is from genome assembly GCF_004115265.2 of Rhinolophus ferrumequinum. NCBI lineage: Eukaryota > Metazoa > Chordata > Mammalia > Chiroptera > Rhinolophidae > Rhinolophus > Rhinolophus ferrumequinum. The sequence goes on from NC_046284.1 coordinate 59,805,375, forward strand.
GAGCCCAGGGTAAGTGCCTGTGAGTGAGATAGTTTGTGCATGGAACCTTTAGGAAGATACTTTTGTTTCCTGCAGCCTTCTGTCTCACCTGAACAGACAGATTTTTCCTGATGTGGGACTGTGACCTCTCGCTCTTCAGGCGGGCCCTCTGCTTCTGAGATATCCCTCCTGATTCTCAGTTGCCACACATGGGTGTGGAACCAGCTCATTTTGTGCCTCCACCCCACCTACCAGTCTCGACGTAACTTCTTTGTTATATCCTTAATTATAGGACTTTTGTTCAGCTAGAGTTCAGAAGTTTTTCCATATTGATTTTTCTACCATTAATTGTAATTGTCATGTGGTCATGTGAGAAGGAAAGCACATTGTTTTCCTATTCTACCATCTTGACCAGTACTTATGTAATTGTTTATTTTTCTTTAAGCTAATTAAGTGGAGTTCTTTACAAATTAATTTTGGTGATATCATCTGGAGGTAGAAAAATATTGCACGTCTATAACATACATATATAACCATACATACACATACAGAAAGATACAAACAGATCTTATAGCTTTTAAAATTTTAGCCATGAGACAGGTATATCAATACAAACCCCACTAGTTTAGAAAAGAACAATTGGATCCAAATTGTGTTTCTGGCAGATGGAGTAAATTAGTTACCTGTTCAGGTAGCTAAAGCTTTTTACTAATATTTGTGGAAAAGATTTTTAAGATTTTTCATTCACCTACTTTCCAAATAGCTTTTTTTTTTCTCATAAGTATTATACTTATGAAATTTGCGTTTCAAAATTTAGCTCTGGGTTATGAGACCAGGTAGAACATTTACATCTGAAAGGAACAGAAAAATATGTAAATTTCTCCAAGAAAAGTTTTGTTTCCTCAATCCAAATATTTTACAATATCTGCAAGCCTTTTGAAATAAATAGAGGAGTGAAGGTGACTAAAGGTTTACCACCCTAAAGCTGCCTTTTGGGATATTGATTTTAAGCTTGTTGTTAAGAAACAAAGGACTCAGAATGAACCTTTTACCCTCCCTCTTTCTTGCCTAAGAGATTCAGAGGGAAAATCTGCTTAAAGAAAGGAATCTTAGCATAATCACCTTAGCATTAGACAGGAAGACTCTAAGCAGGAGCATGTTTGCTAGATTACCCCTGTATCCTATTGTTTCTGGGTTGCCTAGCAAAAATTTACCTGCCATGTATGTTTCACTATTCCTCAAGTACCTGTATATTGCCTACTTCCTTTGAAATCTCAGACCCCTACCCTCCTTTTCTTGTTTGTCCAAAAGGACATACATAGCCACTATAACCTCAGTGTCTCTAGCATTCTCATGCTTATATGAATTCCCCATGTGTATGTTTTAACATTTGATTTTCTCCTGTTTCTCTGTTGCTATTAATTTGATCATTATCCCAGCCAGAGGAACTTAGAAGGTGGGAGGAAAAATATCTTGTTTTTTAACCCCCCACAAGAGGTTTTGGGATTGGTAAAAAGGACAGATGGGCTTTGAACTGTTTTTAGAGCCACGTTTCTGTTCTTATAAAGGCTTGATTTGTATGAAAATTACAGTTATATTTAATTTCTCAAAAAATTGAGTTGCAACCTGAATGATATCAAGAGTCTGACCCACTCATCCAACAAAATAATTTTCCATTTATATATTTATAGCAGGGAGAAGATCTTTGATTCAGCTGAAAAACAAATGATTCCTATATTCTAGATCTACAGCTGTGTGTCTTTAGAATGTTTCAGTAAATCCTTCCACAACAGCTTCAGAATGATTTTCTTTTCTTATGGGCACATAGTTTTATTGCAGTTTAGGGGAGAAACTAAAAAAGAACTAAACTTTTTAAAAAGTTTCTATCAGGCTCTAAATATCACCTTCTAATGTGGGCAACTTTTGACCATATTGCTACTTAAAAAAAAGAAAAAAATTCTTTCAAACATCTTGTTAGTTTTCATCTGGGACAAACAGTAAATATTCCTGATGTAGGTGATGTTGGATCTGCCGGCAGTTTCTGAGTGCGGGCCGGGATCGGGTCTCCTGAAGCCAAAGAATGGAAACACGGACCAGGGAGAGGCAAAACGTTTTAAAAAGAGGATAGTTTATTAGAGGCAGGAGAACAGGTTGCAGCTCCCGAGCGGGAGGGGGTCCCCAGTAGGGGGTGCCCCATGACTGAGGTAAAAGCTCTTACTTTTATACCTTCCCTTGCCTGCTTGGGGAAGGGGAGCTGTTTGAAGAAGGGAACTTGTTTGAAGAAGGGAACTAGTGCTTTCTAATGAAATTCATCTATCAGGTTTGTCCTGCTTGCCCATCCCGGAGGAATTAGCAAAGTAACCCACTCTTTATCTATCAGATCTGCTCCATTTGTCAGGCCAAAATGAATTTTATGATTAACCTCAAGGCCTTGTTACATTATATCCTGGAGCAAAGGAGTGATTTCAAAACCTGAAGTTTTAGGATATGACTGTCTTTTCTTTATTCCACCAGGTGTTGCAGAATCCAAGACCGGAAAGAACCCTAGTGGCACTCAGAGAGTTAGGAGCTTTAGTCAGCTTTATTAGCAGGATCCTTCCCATAAGACTGAGCCCCTAGCAAGGTTTTGAGCAGGTTTTTATGGGTTGGGGACTTTCTTGAGTCGGGGAAGGAGTAGGTGTCTGGTGATTGGCTCAAAGTGTGGCTTGGAGGGGGTTATACGCAAGTGGGCTGGGACTTAGGGTGGGGACCTCTCTCTCCACTCGGGCCACCATTTTATGTCGGTTCCATGTGGCAGGGAACCATTTTAAGGTCAGTTTCCCCATCACAAGGACCTACCTCCCTTTCTACCTAGGGACATGCTAGCTAACCTGTGTCATTCCCAGCAGTTTTGAACAACTGCCATAGATGCACGAGGCATCCCCAAAAAGGGTCCAAAAATACTACCTTTCCAAGATGCAAAGCCACTGCCAAAGATAACCAAAAGAAAGAAAGTCTTGGATAATTCCTTTTGAGAGCTAGAAATATTTGGCAGGCCCCTAGCTGCTAATGGACTGTGTTAGGCATGGCCAGAGGAATAATTCGCAGGAGCCCAAAATTGGTCTATTAGAATTTATTTGGCATGTTCGAGCTGTGGGAGGTCAGGCTAGAAAAGACCATAACCTCTCCGAGCAAAAAGGGGTATGGAGTTTTACAGGAGGGGGTAACGAGGTTGTTTCCCCATCAATGCTTCAGGGTTTTTTTGTTGCATTGTCTCTAGCAACCAAGTGTTTCAGGGCATGACCAAGCCCTCTGGCTCCACACCCTGGCCCCTAAGCCTCCGTTTGGACCACCAAGGCCCACCCAGGCCCACCCAGGCCGCTGATCACAAGCCCCTAGGAGACCAACAAAGTACAAAACAAGACAGGATTAGATGGTTTCTACATTCCAGGCGAGTTCTCCAGGCCTAAGGCAAACACAAGCCGGCAGGTACAAGGTACAAAGCAAGACAAGATGGATTTTAAGATAAGAAGGTTCCTGTTCCTGGCTTAAATATGGCCTAACAGACTGCAACTCATATTTCTGTTCGTCCCTATCTATCCACAAATGTGGTGCAACCCGTATTTCTGTCCAGCCATATTTTGGGGGCCCCCAAACTGATGATTGCTAGGCCCAATTCTCAGGATACAAAATGAGACAGACAAGAAAGGAGTAACTGTCCCTGGGAGAAAAAGAATCAATAACTGTTAGGTACCCAAAAGCAAATTTATGAATAACAATTCAAATATCTAATTCTTACAAATATATATGTTTTTTATTTTTCCTGCCAATCTGAATTTGGAAAGGAAGGGACAACATGAAATTTTACCTTTCTCTCTCAACAAGGGACCACAGATAAAGATCTAAAGAACTGACTTTGGTAAGAATTCTCACCATTTGCAGGCTCCTGCCAGTTTCCCCAAGATCTTGTCTGCAAGCTCTGGAGTGAGTGGAGTGCCCTGATCACCAGAAAATGTAGAGGAGAAAAAATTTTTCTTCTACCCTTTATAGTGATTGCTAGATGGATACCCCTTTTTCTCTAAGGCACCTTAGAAATAGATAAACTTATCTAATTTAAAAATTCTCCACTGTGCCCACTGCATTTCAAGATGATCTTTCATAAGGTTAACCTGCCTGTCCAGCCTTAAAAGAAAAATGTATTGATCTGAGGCCTCACACTGGACCTTGTTTAGTTTAAGTCATACCCAGTCCAACCCCAGACCCAGTCTGGTATCTGAGTAGGACCCAATCCAACTCTGGCTGGTTTCTGGAAGAAGAAATTCTCAAATACAGTCTGACAGCTCAGAACACAAAAATGGCAGAGCTAGGATCCTAGAGGCAGCTAGAAAGCAGTGAGCTCAAGGGACTTAGCAGGTTACCTTCCCCTGGTCATTCATGGCTCCTGGAGGCCACAGGCGGTCTCTTTCAGTTTCCTTTTCTGACCAGAAGTCCCTCATCCAAGCAGAACTGCTAAAAGATAAACAGAGGCATATTAAACATTTTAAGACTTTATTTGAGCAAAAATAAACTGGAATTGGGCAGCAACAAACTGGAAGTGGTAAAGAGTGCTCCCCTAACAGGAGCTCGAGGAGAGACTTATAGAGAAAAGGCGGAAACAAAGTAGGGAAATTATCATTTTGGCTATACTAGTTTAAAGCTTAATTCACTTTTTGTGATTGATTGCTTCTAGGTTTTAATTTTTAAACCTTGAGTCATTTATAAACTTAGATTTTGGTTTGCTTATGTAGGATGCCATGGCATTAGGGCTACCTCCTAAAGGCCCACTTGTTTATATATATATATATACATATATATGTATGTATATATATGTATATTTATATATATATGTATGTATATATATATATATACATATATATGTATGTATATATATGTATATTTATATATATATGTATGTATATATATGTGTGTATATATATGTATATATATGTGTATATACATGTATATAGGTGTGTGTGTATATACATATATATATATATATATATATATATATATATGCAGATATACCTCATTTTGTTGTGCTTTGCTTTATTGGGCTTGGCAGTGTGGGGCTAAAAAAATAATACTTTTCCTCCTACCTTCTAAGTTATTCTAGCTGGGCTAATAATCAAATTAACAGAGACAAATTAACTGTTTAAATATACCGGGGGTATGAAGGTACCATAAAAATGTATACAAGTGGACACTGGTCAACGTTGCTCAAGCAGCAGTTCGCCATAATCAGAAGTGTCTGGACGCTGATGGTCACCACTTTGAGCACCTCTTGTAATTGCAGAAGTCAAATGTGCCTTGTATTCATCTTCGGTTATCGGTATATATTGAGCATTACAATGTTAATAGTTTTTTCCTTTCTTAAAATGTCTGTGTGTGTGTGTGTGTGTGTGTGTGTTTGTGTGTACATATATATGTATATATATATGTACACATATATATGTACCTTTATATTGAAGGTAAAGGGGCTTTTGTTTCTACCAGTAAAATCATTTTTGCAATAGCTTTTTGAAAACTTGGAAGTTAAAAAAAGAGAATGATATGGTTCATAATAGCCATTAGATGGAGCTGTTTCTCCTTAGAAATCATTACACAGACACATATTTTATTTGGCTGATCAGAAAAATAAGAATAGTTTAAATAATGCCATAGAGCAGTAATGGATTTTTTAAAACATCAATTCTTAGTACAGCTAAAAGAGAAAATAAAGAAACTCATTTCAAACCTGCTTAAGTTCTCACTAGACTAAAGAAACTGAATCTAAACTGAAACCAACTCACAGTCGTGTTTGGTACACACACAAGTCAGTTTCAAAGCTCATATTATTTTGAAGGTTTTATAGAGTAAACAGTAGAGAGTGTAATAAGAGTGCCATAGTTACCATTGGGAAGTTAATAAAGTTATCTGTTCTAATTTTTAGTTTGAAAGAGTGTTCAAGGGAAGTCGCCATAATTTTATAGAGACAAAAACATATCCTCGAGTGACCAAATTTTAAAGGCATAAGTATACATTTGGGGCATAACATGATCTCTGGCAAACTGATTATTAGATGAGGCAGACAAAACTATAACTAAATGAGGAAGAAAAATATTAGAAAAAAATCCGTGCCAATTATGAACACTTGTCTAAAGGCTTAAGGCTGATTATATATTAATTACCTTGAGGCTCTTGAAAAGATTGACATTCTGGAAGAGGCTACTTTAGGAATAATAGTGTGAATATTTCCTTAGTTTGAGTCCTCATTGTACAAGTAGAGAAAAAAAGCACCTTAATCGCAGTTTTGTGGTTGTTTTTTTTTTTTTTTTTTTTAGAAAAATAAAAGTATTTTCCAAGCCAAGCATGATAAAAATTCCTAAAAGTATTCAGTCTTTTTCTTTCCTCAATAATATAAAATGGGCATGCATGCCTGTGCACATACACAAAGACAGGGAGAGAACTATTGAATATTCTTGAGCAATATGAGCTGACTGTTATGTTAGAAGAAAACCCTGGTGACACTGGGTAGATTGATTGGGCTGAAGAAATACTGTGAACAGCAAGCTTATTTAAGATACTGTCCTGGTAGTCTAAGTGAGGATTATGAATGTCTGATTTAGTGAACAATAGTTAGAATGAAAAAAAGAGAAAAATAAGAGGCATTATTTAGGTAAGATTGTTATGAATACACAGAGCTAGTAGGTGATCATCTGCAAGTGGAATTTCATTGCCATAAAATAAGTAATTTATTATTGTTTGAGATGAGTGGTGCTTTGAAGAAAGAATAATACATTGCAGAAAAATAAATTTTGGGGAAAATAGCTTTATATTAATAATGTAAAGGAATGAAAGCAAACAGATAAATAGGGTTATATTGTGTTGTTTATTATAGGCTTGCATCACAATTGAATAAAGCTAGAACCAATCAAACTGGTTCTGAGGTATTCACAGTTCAAGCCAAAACAAGGAGCATTTGAATTTAATTCGGAGAGGATTTCCTATTTAAAGAAGCCTCAGCACTTTAATTAAAAAACAAAAACAAAAAACTTCAGTAAACCATCCTAACATTTGTATGCTAATCATGTCTCTTTAGCAACCTATCCCTTTATATATGCCCACATGTAGGAGGGTAAAATCACCTGATTCTAATGGATTTTAAACTTTATATGCTAATAATTTCTCAGTTTAAATGTTCTCTTTTTTGGTTTTTCTTTCTAAATCTGCTTTAAAAATAAGGACCCATCATTGTTGACTCATTCAGCCCAGGATAAATTTAATTATTATTAACAGATCAATTAAAAGATATTTACATTTACATGGTATTGGTTATATTATCAACACTACTTCATGATAAGAGATAGGCTTTATTTTAAACAATATCAAGTCATTTGTTCTGTTGAATTGGTATTTTGAAATACATACATTTTATGAACTGAAGATTTTTTCATACAAATTTTAGTTTATAGTCATATGAAATAAATTATCCAGATAATAGGTGAAATGAAAATCAGTGATCTGTATATCTACATCTGGACAGCTATGAAAATGTAGTGTAATGTTGTGAGAGTATTAAGATGTAATTACAGTCTTGTAAAAGAATGTGCCCAAATCATCTTGCTTTTTTGGGAAATTTCTAAACCTATATACAGAAATGCAGCATATAGCCAATGAGAAATAAAGTACATTTGTATTCTTCTTTAGGGTAGTCCCAATAATATTCACCATCCAGCCCAAGGCAGTTTAGGCATAAGATTGCAGTAGGAATTTTTTTTTAATTAAAGTTTATTGGAGCGAGTAGTAGGAATTTTATTCTTCTTAACTCTAAGTGTAAATCTAAAGCTTGTACTCTTGCTATTTTCTGGTGAGACATATGCAGGTGCACAAAAATACAATGGTGAACACACTTAGGCAGGAATATGGAGAGAGAGCGAGAGAGCGAGAGAGCGAGAGAGCGAGAGAGCGAGAGAGCGAGAGAGCGAGAGAGAGAGAGAGAGAGAGAGAGAGAGAGAGAGAGAGAGAGAGATTGAGAGATTATAGGTCTTCACAGAAAGCCCTGCCCAGGTTTGTTTAAATACAACGCCTCTGCCCATTTGTAAACACATTCCAATAACGACACAATCAAATGTGCATTATTTCCCCTTAAGGATAAACAGAAACTTTCCTTTTCCTCTCAATAAACATCTGCAAATGTATAATTAGAGCATCTGAGTTTTTGACTGCATGTTAGCAACTTTCATCCAAATGTTTTAGTATCTTGAAAAGAAAGGCAGAAAGGCTAAAGCTGATCAGCAGTTTCAGAATAAAACAAGTTTGGGAGATGGAAGATGAGCAGGGGCCAGTTATAATATAGCCTGTTATTTGAGAAAATAAATACTAATCAATTACTGACTAGTAAAAAAAAAAATCAATTTAAATTACAAATAAATTTCAAAGAAATACAGTTTATACATGTCAAGAAAGCCCAAGTCTCATTAGTCTGTAATTTCAACTCAAATAAAATTGATGCTCTGTGAGGAAAACATTCAAGAATTTTGAATTTAGCATAATAATATTTATTTCTGAAAATGTTAAGATTTGTTATTTTTATTTTAGTAAAACTGCTTATTTCACTTAATTTTGGTGGAGACATATAAAAGTTATAATGTATAGGAGCATAGATGTACTTCAGTTGTCCTAGGTGCTAGATTATTCAGCACTTTACTATTGATGATGGCAATGAAACAGGATTTTTCCTTTTCTGTTAGTTAAGTAGTTTGTCATTGTTGCAGGAAACAATTTCTTTCCATTTCAATGAAAAGAGCACCTGCCATTTGATGCTGAGATCCAAGATAAAGAGTTGAAAGATGCATCTATATATATACATATATAAACATATATATATGTATATATATTGTCCAAATTTCTTTCACACACTCTCTAGCCCTAAATTTCATGAACTTACCCTGCAAAACTCACAGTTTTACCACTACCTAAAGACATTTTTCTTTCAATTTTCTGTTTCATGAAACAAAATTATTGTTTTTCAAGAAGTAACTGATAACTTTCCAAGTTTTCATCTGACTTAACTCATCTGTTTAAAATTGCCAATTATTTAATCAGATATAATTTATAACCCAACACACACACACACACACACACACACACACACACACACACAATACCCATTGTTCCCGACCGTGTGAGGAAATGATTAATAATAGGAAACTGCCTAAGTAAATTGTGATATATTTATGCAAAAGAATAATATTCAGCTAATAAGAAAGCTATTAGAAAAGTGTAATTCTTATAGAAAGCATCAAGTAACGAAAAATATAGCCTGTTATAAGAAAAAGTATATAAATACATCCAGGAAAAATATTCTGAAATGATGCCTGTTCACATTTTCACTGAATTTCTGTCATAAATTTTGAGTAGTTTTTTAAATATTTTCTTTTTTATGAATCTGCATTTTAAATTTTTCTGTATTTAATATGCATTGTTTCTGTGCTAAAAACATTTGGCTGAATTAAATTTTTAATAGTATAAAAATGTATATTTCACTGAACATCTAGATTCATTCTGCGAGTTGCATAATGGTAGTTTACCAGTTAAACTTGCAAAATCTACTTTCATCAGATTATCTGGTTAGTTAGAAGATAAATGTGGTAAGATGCAAATAAAGTCTATATAGGCAACATAAGCCTTACAAATAGGGAGCTACTAATGCAATATATTTCAAGAACTATAATTTTCATATACATACAATAAACAAAGAAAAATATCTTTCACCCACCTTTTCTAGTCTGCTGTTCTAAACAGAAAGAGTTTAATTGGAAATACCTCTCAAATTAAAATAACTAGTGTTAGAGCTTTTACAGACACAGACGGAAGGGCATCATCAACTGCCTGAAGTGTAATGGGTAACTGCCTGAAGAAGGGTCAATGGGTACCAAAATAACAAACTATCAACATACTACCACCACTACTACTACTATTACTACTACTACCACTACTAGTTATACTACTAGTGCTTATAATCATAATAGCTATAAGTTACCATGTATCTTCCATGTACAAAGCATTTCAAGTAAATTATCTCATGTAGTTTTAATAATTCTATAAGTTGTAAACGTCATTGTTTCCATTTCACAATGGGGCACTCAGAAGGATTAAATGAATTGCTCCAAGTAACACAGCTTAGTTTATATCTTGAACCCAGGTTCAACTGAAAACTGAAACCATAGCTCTTTCCATTTTGCAACAAATTCCATACAGTCTGATACAGAATTTCTTTGGATATACTAAAATATCATCATGACAGCCTGGCTCTACCATCTTTTTATTCATTTGAACTATTTCTCTTTCTGCTGTCTGATATTTATAGGTAAATAGTTATTCGTTTATGGTAAACAATTTTGAATGTCTATATGTGATGCACTCTGTACTCAGTACTCATCATTCTAGGTGGAACTTATGCTATAAGTAAAGCATGGCTTTTATTAATATCAGGTGCTATTGGGATATAAAAATAATCAATTGGACATCCTAATTTCAAGACTCTTATAGCATAAGAGTATTTTTTAAATTTAATAAACATAATACATACTTCTTACTATGTACCAGACACTATTTTAATTAAAATATTATAATTTAATAATAAATAGTTTTATAAATTTTATACAATAATTTAATTATAAAAGTAATTAATGCAAGTATGTTGCATTTGGTTACATGTCAATTCCCCAGAATAAACCTACACAGTATATGCTATTAGTATATATTTTTTACAAATAAGGAAACTGGCGTATACAGAGGGAAGTAATTTGCCCATAATCTGAAAGGTAGTGAGTGGTAGCCTAAAAACCAAACTTAGAAAATTTTGGTTGATGGTTGTATGCTTTATTGGTGGGCTATGTGCTTACCCAAACGTTGCTGATTAAGCAGTAATCAATGCCTATGGTGCTATATAGGAGTAAGAGAAAGCATGTGAGAATTTAAAATTTTCCATAAACTTAGGAAGACTGATTATTCTGTAGCCATGGTAACAATTAACTAACAGAACCAGTTTTACATCTATTCAAAATGTTACTGAAACCAAAGTTTGTGTGCCCGATGCTTCAAAAAGCCAAAACTCAAAACTTCAGAGTTTGGAGTAAGAAAAGGTTTATTGATTGAGAAGGCACCATGAGAAGATGGGAGACCTTAGGGTGTCTCAAATCCACCTTACTTGCTGGATTAGCTTAAGGGGTTTTTAAGGGGTTTCAGGTATGCAAAAGTGCTGGTGGGGCAAGTTTTAATTGGAGGACATTGGAACTTGGCTATTTATGGTAAAGGGGTGTCAACACCAGATCTTCCTGGACAATAGACCCTAAGCTTCTGAACGAATTCTGGTGTTCAAGTTTTGGTTATGTCCTTGTCCTTTGGTTCTGTGTGTGTGTGTGTGTGTGTGTGTTGGGGGAGGGCATGAGACTTTGGGTCCAGGTGCAGCTGGAGGTCAAAGTTCTTTCCTCTGCGCATGCTTAGGCTGCCTGACTTGTTTTGGTCTGTTGCTTCTGAAAAGCAACTTAGCATCTTGTTAGAAATTGGATAGGATCATTTTGAGCTGGTTCTGCAGTTACAAAAACTTAACAAACATTCTACTTCAGTGGTATTGGAGAAATATAACTAAAAATAAAATATTTTTCCAACAGTTTTATTGTTGAATAAACCTTGAACCAGAATGTGATGTGTAACATAGGCAATCCCAAAGGGATTGCAAAAACGGAAATGAATCTCACCCACTTATATAGCCAAGCAGATACAACCTAATACAAACATACATATTTTCAACATAAACAATAAATAGTTCTCAAATAAGAGGACCTGCCACCTTTTGGCACACACGGTTTGTCCTAACTTTATCATGGTAATTGGGGGGACCACTTGTGTTAGAATTATCCAGAAGAAAAACAAAAGCTCACTGCGAATTGGAGTAAGGTGCCCACTAAAGACAGGCTGTAACTCTCCCACAGGAACTGGGAGAGAGGTGCTTTTTCCCCTTAATATTTGCATTTCAAAAAGATGACTCCCAGGTTCTTGAAAAAAGATTCCTGAGTTCAGACACTGGCAAGAGGCTTATTTAATAATTATAAAGATATACATACATTTGAAAAGGACAGAGAAATAATTTCTGAAACAAAAAGAAGGTGGGCTGAAATCTCTTCCCTTGCTTTCAATAGGGAGTATTAAGCCACTTATTTTTAATTTGTATCTGATCTTGATTGGACATACTTTTCTAAACCAACTAATCAGTGTCTATTCCTCTCTACTGATAGGCAGTCAACCAGGATAGCCTCATTCTAATAAACATGCCTTGGAATATCAATTTTACCTGAGTAAGCACATTAACACAGATGATGACAACCTAATCACATCTCTAACTATCCATCAATTATTGTACTCCATGCTTTCTAGAAGCGTATATAATATTGGCTACCTTCTCTGCCTGGAGAGATATGATGAGCATATTTCTCCCTTACTATAGTAAACAATAAATTCAGCTTGGTTTTGTTTTCAGATACTGAGTGATAAATGGTCTCACCATTCTTTGATATGTGGTATAGAAAGTAGGAATGATGAGAAATAATTTTAGCTTATATTTTTTTTCAAAGTGACTGAACTGAATTAACAGATCCCAAAATAAGTAATACATGTAGTGGTACCAGAGAGTTTCACAACTAATGGAAATCATGCCAAAACAACACCAGTGGTCATATACTCATCACTCTTGGAAACTGTGAAGAGAAGAAAAAAAAATGTTTTAGTTTCTTATATATGTCAGGTATTTTGTTAGATGTTTCACATTTAATCCTCACAGTAATTTTCTGCAGCTTTATCTTATCTAGTGTCCCTTAACTAGTCAGTAACTGAGCCAAGATTATATACCAAGTTTGTCTGAGTCTTAGTCCAATTTATTAAATTCTTTTAACGGTAACAAGAAAATGACATAGTGGTATTTGTGTAAACTTGAAATTGAAATTTATCAGTCTTGTGATATAGCTGTCAAAAATGATGATTTATGTTAGATTTTACTAAGAGAAGTGTTAAGAAAAAGGAAATTAGCACATCTTTGGAAATGTTTTCAGTTGTTAGATCTTTTCCAGGTTCCTAAGTCCTAGATATAATAAGCATTCCCATGTGAGGAAATATGCATAATTCTCTTCTGATAACTACAAATGCTATATATGATATTTAATTTAATGGAATTTACTAGTGATTTTTTTCCGTCTTGAAACTATTTTTTGTTGATACAGATGTATATTAAAGGAAGAAATGTTAGAAATCACATTTTTCCTTTAGAGTTCTAAAAAGCTTTAAAATATCATTATGTGAAGTAATAAAAGATTTATTTATTTATTTATTTATTTATTTATTTATTTATTTAAATTTATTCGGGTGACAATTGTCAGTAAAATTACATAGATTTCAGGTGTACAATTCTGTATTACATCATCTATAAATCCCATTGTGTGTTCACCACCCAGAGTCAGTTCTCCTTCCATCACCATATGTTTGATCCCCCTTACCCTCATCTCCCACCCCCCACCCCCCTTACCCTCTGGTAACCACTAAACTATTGTCTGTGTCTATGAGTTCTTGTTTCTCATTTGTTTGTCTTGTTCTTTTCTTGTTTTTGGTTTATATACCACATATCAATGAAATCATATGGTTCTCTGCTTTTTCTGTCTGACTTATTTCGCTTAGCATTATACTCTCAAGATCCATCCATGTTGTCACAAATGTTCCTATATCATCTTTTCTTACCGCTGAATAATATTCCATTGTGTATATATACCACAACTTCTTTATCCATTCATCTATCGAAGGACATTTTGGTTGTTTCCATGTCTTGGCCACCGTAAACAAAGCTGCAGTGAACATTGGAGCACATGTGTCTTTATGTGTAGATGTTTTCAGATTTTTTTGGTAGATACCCAGAAGAAGGATTGCTGGGTCATATGGTAATTCTATTCGTAATTTTGTGAGGGATTATTTATTTATTTAATCATTATTATTTCCTTTGTAGGAAAGGGGAAATTCTCCCCTTCCCCTTTTGGTTCTTATGACTGGTCAAATAATTAAAATGACATAAGGCAGATTAACAGGAGAAAATAAAGTTCTAATACATACACATGGGAAATTTGCATAAACATGAAAATTCCAAAAACAGTAAGGCAAAATCAGGTGTATATGAGGTGTGTTCAACAGATATGATGAATGTTTATATTTAAAAAAATTACTACAATAAAAAACATATTGCCATTAATCCCCCTCAAAATAGCTCCCTCCTCAATTGGAACACACGTATGCCATCGTTCATGCCACTTTCTGAAGCAGTTCTGGAAGTCCTCTTTCGTGAGTGTCTTTAGTTGCGCTGTTGTGGCTGCCTCCATGTCCTGAATCGATTCAAAACGTTTACCTTTCATGGTCATTTTGACTTTGGGGAAGAGCCAGAAGTTGCATGGTGCCAAATCATGTGAATAAGGAGGATGAGGACACACTATAATGTTTTTATTGGACTAGAAATTGCCATACTAGAAGCAATGTGTGATACAGAGCATTGTCATGATGCAAGATGAAACCCTTTGCCCATTTCTCAGGCCATTTTCTACACAAATTGTTTCTTAAACACTCTAATAAGTCCTTATAATATTCAGAATTCACCTTAGTGTTCCTGGGTACAAACTCAGCTCACACAATTTCATCAAAGTCAAAAAACAGAATTAACATCACCTGGATGGCACTCAACAGCAGCACACCTCATATGTCATTCTATACTAAGGAGAAGGAGGTAGGGGCCTGGGACTTCAAGGGGAAGTAAGAAAATTCACAGGGAGAAGAAAAGATTTAATGTTTAGTTAATAAATGTTTGTTGGGCCATCTAGAGACAATGGGTCACAGAGATTACTTTGATCAAATAGGCCTTGCTAGGTTCCTCTCTGTCTACCACACTTAGTTTATTTTGTACTGTGGTTATCTATAGTGATAGTTTATCCTGGAACATGCTTCCTATCTTAAATTCTTTTAGGCAGTTTATGAGAAGGTCAAAAGTTCTTCCTGAGTCTTTCGTATTTTTTTTTTTTAAATAAGATAATCCTCCTGCCAGAGAGACACATTTTGACATAGGAAAAGTTGCTTCCCTACAGTCCCAGCTTTGAAACTTCTCCAAGAAGTTTCACAGTCCAGAACCTGAGTTGGTCGATTGTTCCATCTCATTGAACCAGGCTCTTAGTCCCCCAAATCGGTCTGTTTAGTTAAACTCTTTTCTGAAGGTGGTGATGCAGTTGGGCTCCCAAAGTTAGGCCTATGGTGTAAGCAATCAGGTGTTTAGTAAGAGGTAGTTCTGTGGGGAAAATAAAGAAAAACAAAAATTAATGATTGGAGCAGAGTGTAAATTTAGTCTGAGTCTGGATGGCAGCCTATCAAGAGAAGAGAATATTTCTAGATGTAGAGATTGAAGCATCTTTTGTCATTTGAAATGTCTCTGATGATGTCATTTGGGGGTTCACCTAAACTTTCTGAGTGGCCAACACAACAACAGGCATGAAGAAGATTGTCTAAACATGTGCTATCATGGTGATTTTTTTCTGAAGTTTATATCAAATCATTTGTTTCAGTTTGCAGGGCTTCTGGAAAAGGGCAGTTTCAGTTCTTAATGATTCCAAGTCAAAAGTGGGAGAAAAACTGGAAATGTTAGTTTGGAGATTTTCAGCTAGATATCTGAGGAAACTAGAAGAATTTAGGTTCCAGTTCAGTTTACAGGCAAATAACAAAACCTTAAAAGACAATGAAATGCACTAGACTCTAATATCCATAAAGATGTATTATAGGTTCTATTGAAACATAATTTTCCTCTCCAAAATCACCCACATTTTTACCAAACATAGCTAAATTAAGGCTAGTTTGTTTGCAAAACAAATCTAGACACAACAAACTTGGTTTGATTATTTACATAAATGAAGCAATAATAGCAATTGATCATATAGGCTCTTTTAAGTCTGCTTTGCTGGGACTTTTTGTAAGCAATC
This sequence comes from Rhinolophus ferrumequinum, assembly GCF_004115265.2. NCBI lineage: Eukaryota > Metazoa > Chordata > Mammalia > Chiroptera > Rhinolophidae > Rhinolophus > Rhinolophus ferrumequinum. The sequence goes on from NC_046284.1 coordinate 59,821,403, forward strand.
TTCAGACTTCACAAGGTTCCCTAAATATCCTGAGGTTCTTGCACCTACAGTAAGTGATTGCTCTTACTCCCCTGATAAGACTGCTGGGAACCCTGTAATAAAGGTACCAGGCCAACTTTTCCAAGGGAGCTTTATTGGCTTCCATAAAGTCAGTCTCAGTTCCTTAAAGCTGTCTGGTCATATCCGAGTCTATGAATGTCTCTCCGAAACAGGACATTCCAGTCAAAGCCTTGGTAATATAACCAATGATTCTAATCTTGTTCTGTTAAAAGGAGAACAGATTCTTAGTGAACTTAAGTAAATAACTATATTGCCATGAAAATAAACATACTCAATCATTAGGTTTCCAAAATCTGGAGGGATCAGGTAGTGAGAAAAAGTAATTGTTTCATCTGCTTACAGAGGTACAATTTATTAAATTGATGTAAGTGATAGGTAGCTTAAAAGGAAAATAAGTTCTTTTATGTCTGGAAAACAAAGATGAAAGAAATGGTAATATTTCAAATAAAGTCATAAAAATTATAACATCCTCATCAGTTAATTCCCATGTAATTGATTCTTTTTAAAAATAATTAAAAAAAATTAATTACAGTTGATATACCATATTATATTTGTTTCAGGTGTACAGCATAGTGATTAGACATTTTCATAATTTATGAAGTGAACACCCCAATAAATCAAGTACCCATCTGGCACCATACATACCTATTACAATACGATTGACTATATTCCCTATGCTATACTTTACATTTCCACGCCTATTCTGTAACTACCAATTTGTACTACTTAATCTTTTCCAGTTTTTTTTTTTTTACCATTGACCCAACTTCCTTATTATCTAGCAACCATCAAAATGTCTTCTGTATCTATGAGGTTTTTTTCTGTTGTTGTTTATTTTGATTTTTAGATTCCACATAGACGTATAAGTGAAATGAAAAGACATATGGCATTTGTCTTTCTCTGAATTATTTAACTTGGTATAATACCCTCTAGGTGTATCCATGTTGTTGCAGATGGCAAGATTTCATTCTGTTTTATTGCTGAGTAATATTTCATTGTATATATGTACCACTTCTCCTTTATCCATTCATCTATCGATGGGCACCTAGGTTGATTCCATATATTGGTTATTGTAAATAATGCTGCAATGGACATATGGATGCATATGTCTTTTCAAATTAGTGTTTTAGTTTTCTTTGGATAAATACCCAGAAGTGGACTTACTAGGTTCTACTTTGTCTCTTGTTATAGCCTTTGATTTGAAGTTTGTTTTGTATGGTAAAAAGTATTGTAACCCCAGATTTTTGGGGGGTTTTCATTTTCATTAAATATCATTTTCCATCCCTTTACTTTGAATCTGTGTGTCTTTTGATCTGAAGTTGTTACCATGCAAAAAGTCCAGCTGCTCGCTGCACGAAAGCCAAAACACAAGAGGCAAGGTTGGTGGAAAGACAAGCAGTTTTATTCCAAAATGCCAGCAGTAAGGGAAGACAGTGGACTCCCAGTCACAAAGACTGCCTTCCCTCTCTTAATACCACCAAAAGTTTTATAGACACTCAAGGAGGGGCAGAACAAAGGAAGGAGAAGTTGCAGGAAAAGGTGCTTCATAGAGGCTGACCTGCCCCAGGGTCAGGAGTGAATCCCATACAGATGCAAAAACCCCTCCCAAGTTACCAGCCAGGTGTGCACACTGGTCTGAAGTAAACAGAACCATTAAAACTGGTATACGTAGTAAATACACAGTAAACAGGAGTCATCAAGTTTTGGTGGGAGGAAAGGGGAGCAAAGAAGGAAAAACAAAACTTTCAAAAAGTCCCAAGCCAAATCATTGTCAAATCAAAGTACATCAGAGGTTTAAATTTCAAAAATAGGCGATATAGGGTCACCGTTATAATTCCCTGTCTTTTGTTCATTTTATTTCCATAAAATCAGTAAACTTAGAAAGAAATAACTACATTACTCCTTTTATAAACAGATTAAGACAATTTTTAAATCCAGGGATATGGGCAGCAACCACTCTTGCTAATTTCCTGCTGAGAGTGGGCATAGTCCCTGCCTATGGGCCCCAGAGTTCTTTGCTATTCTCTTACAGTAGGGAGGGGGCCATGGAGGAACTGCAAGAGAAAAAACCAGGCTGCTTGGTCAAGTGGCTGCTGTCAGGGCTTGTCATTCTCAGGAGGGATCAGTTGGAATCCTGTCGGATGACCATCTGGAGATGAAGCTGCTGTGTCTTACGTGACACAAACGTGACAATGAGACCAAAAGACAAGGGCCAAAGATTAGCAGTCTAAGAAAAACTGACAATAAAGTTACTTTCCTGCTAACCCCGGAAGAGCCTGGGGAAGTAGAGAACTAAAGGGACTAAAATCATGGTGATGCATTCAGTGGCCATCCCAGGTGGGACACAAGAGGAAAACTAGACCCAAAATAAGGCCCAAGAAAAAGGCACAGTGAGCAGCTCCAAGCAGTCATGAGTACTTACCGGCCTTGGGAGACTGACTTGTTTGTGTGAAGCAGAGCTTAAGGTCTTCAAATGACTCACAGGAACAAGAGTGACAGTCTTCCTTCTGGGGGAGTCCTGTGGAGACTTAAATGAAACAGGTTTGATTCGAGAGAAGTGGACCCAGCTGCTGACTCTTTGAAGCCCAACAACAGTTGGGGTGCTCAGAAGAACTGCAAAGGGCCCGTCCATTTAGGAGCTAACTGGTCTGTCAGGGGTCCCTCCCCCTCTAGGCTTCTAACAGCACTTGATCCCCTATCATGTGTACAGGGTTCGGCTGGGGGAGGTGCCAGTCCCCATATTTCCTGAGTGCCTGCTGAACCTCTCCCAAGTCAGTAACGTAGGAAATAACAGAATTAAGGTCAGAATCTAAAGCAATGAGCAACAGTTGGAGCCAGGGCTTAGAGGTCTCCTGACAAAACTTTTCCAGAGTCCTTTTTGAGTCTGATTGGCTCGTTTTACATTTCCTCTAAGGTATAGGCCAATAGCAAGGAACAGCCTGAGTAAAATGAGCCCAAATCTGGGGCTCTATTTATCTTCACAGCTGAGCAGGTAGAGGAAATAGGTACAGAGTGAGTGGTTAAGACAGAGTAAGTGACCCCCATCTTAATCAGGAAATTAACAGGCTTACCTGCCATGTCAAGGGTCACCCGCAGCTCCACCCTTGTGAAGAGAAAGGTGTCTTTCCTCTGGGGAACTGCTGGGAACCCCAGGCCCACCAGTCAACCACAGCCATTTGTGGGGAAGGAGTTGGACCCTGCTCCCTTCAGAACAGGGGACAATCCCTCCTCCAAACCCTTTAGTTTGCATAGGGAGCACAGCTACTTTGCAGGATTAGGACGTTCTTTATTTCAGTGGTCTGGGTTTGCACATCCAAAGCTTCTTCAGGGGTTGCTGGGGTGGCCCTGAGGTGGCCCTGACCTTGGCCTATCTATAACTGCGGCCAAAAATCTGGCCTGTCTGTGGCCTCATCTCTAGTCTCACTGTTCCTTTCTTTCCTCACTTTCCCTGTCTTGGTTGTTAAAGACATTTAAACAAATTCCCTGGCCTCCTCTAGGATCTGAGCCTCTTTATCATGTAACAGTGGGCCAGAACCATTATAACATCTGGTAGGTTAGGGAAAACATTAGGCTAAGCTTCCTTACACTGGCCTATATTCTGATACCAAGAAGGGCACATAAACTTTAGCAGTCCTAAAATATAGAAGTTTACATAAGTATTAGAAAAACTTAGTTCTTGCTATTGTGGAGAAACCAAGGGCCTAATTAACACAATATAAAACAGAAAATTATTGATGACACCCAATCTTTGCTTTTTAGGCAGAAAACTTTTTCATAGTATCAATAGCAGACCAACAGTCTAACAAACTTTGTCTTAGTTATTAGCAGGAATAGAAAGCTTTAACTCTAATTTTGCATCAGCTTACTTTTGATGCTCTGTTTCCCTGAAAATAAGACCTAGCCAGACCATCAGCTCTAATGCATCTTTTGAAGCAAAAATTAATATGAGACCCAGTCTTATTTTACTATAAGACTGGGTATAATATAGTATAATATAATATAATATAATAATATAATACCGGATCTTATATTAATTTTTGCTCTAAAAGACTCATAAGAGCTGATGGTCCAGCTAGGTCTTATCTTCGGGGAAACAAGGTATCTAAATTTGTTTAATTAATCTTTCAGCTTAACCATATATAAATTCTCTTAAGATTTTTTTCACAAACCTCTACAACTTTCCCAATACCTCTTAGTGGTTTTTTCAAAGAGCAGTTTTAAGTTTTCAGTGGGTGCAAAAGTCCATGCAGACTCGCTGGACATGGGTGTTTCCTCTATAGGAGCTTGCTTCACTCGACGGTGGTGAATCCAAGATGTCACTCCAGCAAGCTTTAGAGCTGTGTGTGTGATCAGCAACACATCATAGGGACCAGTCAAGCTGGTTTCAGGTCCTTGTTCTTTCCACGTCTTAAGCAGCGCTCTGTCCCCTGGGTGGAATGGGTGGAGCGGTTCCTCTGGTAGGTGTTGCAATCTTTTGGGTGACTTCAGACATAAATGATGGCCTATTGTCATTTTGGATGGAACTTGGAAGGCCAAACCTTGGTATAATTTCCTTAAGCAAGCATCAGGTCACATCAGCAGCCTTTTCAGTCCAGGTGGGGTGTGCTTCTACCCACCCTAAGAAAGTATCTACAAAAACTAGAAAGAACTTAAAATTTCCCTGGGTTCGAGGCATTTAAGTAAAACCAACCTGCCAATCTTTATAGTGGCATACCCCAACATATTGTACCTCCTTTTCAGGAGGATTACATTCAGTTTTTGGAACGTTTTTAGCACACAATTGGCATCCTTGAGTGATCCACTAACCAGACTTAAACAAATGTGGTCCCTTTGAATGAGGCCAAATGAAATCCATTAATGCATTTTTGACATAGTGAGTTCCTTCATGTAAATGTCTTAAAATGGGATACACTAAGGCCTCAGGAAGTAATATCATGCCATTACATTACAATATCACAGCCATTAATTTTCCCATTGAGTTGGAGTTAGTGTTTGTAAACCCCGTTTCTTGGGCGTGTTCCTCATCTTTTTCCTGAATATTGAGGATTGAATTCTGATAAATTTACGTGAGGTATTAGTGCTCCTAGTATTAGGGTGTCTTGAGCAGCTTGTTTTGCTCTATCGGTAGCCCTATTTGCCTGGGTGACCTGAGTGACACCCTTCCGTTGTCACTAAACAATGCATGCATTGTCCTGGATAATGCATGATGGAAGTTTTGTCAGGCACGCTTATAGCTTCCAGCAAGGCCAATATTTCTGTTGGGTACTTAACCTCTTTGTTTCCTGAGGTCAAGAGACCTCCTTCTTTCCATATAGCATCGTGGGCATGGGCAATCATGAAGGAATACTTAGAGCCTGTGTATATATTTGGGGGCTTGCCTGGAACAGTTCCAGGGCCCTGGTGAGAGTGATTATCTTTGCCTTTTGTGCAGAGGTGCCCGCAGGGAGGGCATGAGATTCTATTACCTTGTCCAGTGTCACCACAGCATACCTGGCTTTTCGCTGTCCATTGTCCATGAAACTGCTCCCGTCAGTGCAAAGTTCCCCTTCAGGGTCTGTCAGTGACAGATCAGACAGGTCCAGTTGGCTGGAATAGACTGAGTCAAGGATTTCCAGACAGTCATGTGTTAGGTTAAGGTCCGAGCCAGAGGCCAGTAGCAGGGTGGCTGGGTTCAATGCCATGGTAGTTCTTAGGGTCACATTAGGATTGTCTAGTAAAATGGCTTGGTACCGGCCCATTCACCCAGCCATTAGCCTGTACCCTCCCTTTTGTTCTAACAAGGCCAGGACTTGGTGTGGTACAAACACTGTCACTGACTCTCCTGGAGTTAATTTGTCCGTTTCTTGTAGGATGTCACAGGTAGCTGCAACTGCCCGCAGACAAGGTGGCCACCCTTGTGTTGTTTGATCAAACCTTTTGGAAAAGTAGGCTATTGGTTGTGGCAAGTCTCCCAGCATCTGGACAAAGACTCCTAACCCTATCCCTTGTTTTAAATGCGCATATAACTTGAATGGCTTCTGGGGGTTGGGTAAACCCAGAGCCAGGGCTGACATTAATTTTCTTTGATTGTGTCAAAAACCTATTGGCATCCAGTCGTCCAGTCTAGGGGTTCAGTATTCAGTCCCTATAAGGATTCATAAAGGGACCTAGCTATGAGGCCAAAGTTTGGGATCCATATGCCACAAAATCCTGCCATACTGAAGAATCCCCACAGCTGTCTCCTATATTTAGGGACTTGCAGAGTCCGGCCAGACTTCACTGCTTCATAGATCTCTTGAGGCCCAGTTTCTCTTTCTGTCCTTTCCAGGCAGATAAGTAGCATCTGAAACTATAGGGCATGTTCTGGCAGAAACTTTAGGTGAAGCTCTTGCTTTTGGGGTGAGAAGGTTATTTGGGCATTGAACTTACCCATAAGATCCGAACCGAAGAAGGGAGTCGGGCATTCTGGTACAAAGAGACATTGGGTTCTTGGTACCTTGCCTTAGCTGAAAACTGAGATAAGTTACTTTCTGTTTGCAGACTTGGGCCTTTAGGGGGACACTTTGTATCCACAATGTGCCAGATGATTTAGAACTAAGATAGTATTGGACTGGCAGACTTCGAAGGTTGGGCTTGCTATCAGTAAGTCGTCCACATATTGTAATAGGATTCACTCAGTTAGCTGACGAGTATGCAGGTCCCTTGCCAAGAGCTCATTAAAAATGGTAGGAGAGTTTTTAAATCCCTGGAGCAGAACAGTCCAACAATATTGAAAGTAACCCTTGTTTCAGGGTCCTGCCATTCGAAGGCAAATAATGATTGTGCCTGTTCATCAAGTGGGATGCAGAAGAAGGCATCCTTGAGATCTAATACTGAAAACAATCCAAAGTTTTCCCTGCACAGCAGTTAACAAGGTGTATGGATTGGGCACCATAGGGTGGATATCTTGAACTCTATTACTAATGGCTCTGAGGTCTTGTACAAATCTATATTCATTCATGTACAGTTTCTTAATTAGCAAATGGGGGTATTATTTTTGATGTGGCCTTATAGCCCCCTCCTTTAGCTTTATTTTTACTGGTTGTACATTAATAGCTTTTCCAGGTGTCCCATCTTCCTAAATGGCTGTGCTCACTGCTTCATAGATCTCTTGAGGCCCAGTTTCTCTTTCTGTCCTTTCCAGGCAGATAAGTAGCATCTGAAACTATAGGGCATTTTCTGGCAGAAACTTTAGGTGAAGCTCTTGCTTTTGGGGTTATTTGGGCATTGAACTTACCCATAAGATACGAACCGAAGAAGGGAGTCGGGCATTCTGGTACAAAGAGAAAACTATGAAACATTTTAAAATCTCCCATTTTACATTCTAAAGGTTGGAGAAAAGGTTTCTGCTGTAGTTGACCAGTTATTCCTGCTACCAAAAAGGTTGCTGAACTTTTGTTAGCCAGCTTAGTTTTCCTTTTTTTAATTAAAGTTTATTGAGGGACAATTATTAGTAAAGTTACATAGATTTGAGGTGTACAATTCTGTAATACATCGTGTATATATCACATTGTGTGTTCACCACCCAGAGTCAGTTCTCCTTCCATCACCATATATTGGGATCCTCTTTACCCTCATCTACCGCCTCCCTCCCTGCATACCCTCTGGTAACCACTAAACTGTAGTCTATGTCTATGAGTTTTTGTTTCTTCATTTGTTTGTCTTGCACTTTTGCTGTTTTCAGTTTTATGTACCACGTATCAGTGAACTCATATGGTTCTCTACTTTTTCTGTCTGACTTATTTTGCTCAGCATAATAATCTCAAGATCCATCAATGTTGTTGCAAATGGTACTATTTCATCTTTTCTTATGGCAGAATAGTATTCCACTGTGTATATATACCACAACTTCTTTATCCATTCATCAATTGAAGGACACGTTGGTTGTTTCCATGTCTTGGCCACTGTAAATAAAGCTGCAATGAACATTGGAACACATATGTCTTTATGGGTAAATGTTTTCAGATTTTGGGGTAGATATCCAGGAGAGGGATTGCTGGGTCATATGGTAATTCTATTCTTAATTTTTGAGGAACCTCCACACTGCCTTCCACAGCAGCTGCACCAATTTGCATTCCTACCAACAGTTTATGAGGGTTCCTTTTTCTCCACAGCCTTTCCAAAACTGGTTATTCTTTGTTGTTGATGATGGCCTTTCTAACTGATGGGAGGTGATATTTCATTGTGGTTCTTCTTTGCATTTCTCAGATGATTACTGATGTTGAGCACTTTTTCATATGTATATTGGCCATTTGTATGTCCTCTTTGTAGAAATGACTCTTCAGGTCCGCCCATATTTTAATTGGATTGTTTGTTTTTTGTTGTTGAGTTGTATGAGTTCCTTATGTATTTTGGGTATTAGCCGCTTATTGGAGGTATAGTTTGCAAAAGTATTCTCCCATTCCATTGGTTGCCTCTTTATTTTGTCGATGCTGTGCAGAAGCTTTTTAGTTTGATATAGTCCCATTCATTTATTTTAGCTTTTACTTCCCTTGCCTTTGGAGTCAAATTCAAAATATGCTCTTTGGACCCAAGGTCCATAAGTTTAGTACCTATGTTTCTTTTATGCAGTTTATGGTTTCAAGTCTTATGCTTACGTCTTTGATCCATTTTGAATTAATTTTGGTACATGGTGACAGATAGCAGTCCAGATTCATTTTTTGCACGTGACTGTCCAATTCTCCTAGCACCATTTATCGAAGAGGCTGTCTTTTCTCCATTGTATGTGTTTGGATTCTTTGTCAAAAATTATCTGTCCATATTTATGTGTGTTTATTTATGGGTTGTCAGTTCTATTTCATTGGTCTGTGTGTCTGTTTTTCTGCCAGTACCATAGTGTTTTGATTATTGTTGCCCTGTAGTACCAGCTAAAGTCAGGGAGTGTGATACCTCCAGCATTGTTCTTTTTTCTCAGGATTGCTTTGGCTATTCAGGGTCTTTTGTGGTTCCATACAAATCTGATGATTTTTTGTTCTATTTCTTTAAAAAATGCCATTGGGATTTTGATGGGGATTGCATTAAATCTGTATATTGCTTTGGGTAATACGGCCATTTTAACTATGTTGATTCTTCCAATCCATGAACATGGAATGTCTTTCCATTTCTTTGTTTCTTCTTCAATTTCTTTTAAAATTGTCTTATAGTTTTCAGTATATAGGTCTTTCACATCCTTGGTAAAGTTTATTCCTAGGCATTTTATTCTTTTTGTTGCAATTGCAAAAGGAATTGTGTTTTTTTTTTTTCATTTATTTTTCTGAGATTTCACTGTTAGTATATAGGAATACAATGGACTTTTTTTGTACGTTGATTTTGTAGCTGGCAACTTAACTGTGTTTGTTGATTTTTTCTAACAGCTTTTTGGTGGAGTCTTTAGAGTTTTCTACATATAGCATCATGTCATCTGCAAAGAGTGACAATTTAACTTCATCATTCCCAGCTTGGATATCTTTTATTTCTTTCTCTTGTTTGATTCCTCTGGCTAGGATTTCCAATACTATTGTGTTTCCCTGAAAATAAGACCGGGTTTTATATTAAGTTTTGCTCCAAAAGATGCATTAGGGCTTAAGTTCAGGGGATGACATTCTGAAAAATCATGCTAGGGCTTATTTTCCGATTGGGTCTTATTTTCGGGAAAATAAACAGTATGTTGAAAAGTGGAGGTGATAGGGGAAAGCCTGTCGTGTTCCTCAATGTAGGGCAAAGGGCTTCAGTATTTTACCGTTAATTATGATAGCTGAGGGTTTGTCATATATGGCCTCCATTATGTTAAGGTATTTTCCTTCTATACCCATTTTATTAACTATTTTAATCATAAATGAATGTTGTATCTTGTCAAATTCTTTTTCGGTATCTATTGATATAATCATGGGATTTTTGTCCTTTACTTTGTTTATGTGGTGTATCACATTGATTTATTTGCATGTTGAACCATCCTTGTGACCCTGGGATGAACCCCACCCGGTCGTGATGTATAATCTTTTTAATGTATTGTTGCATTCGATTTGCTAGAATTTTGTTTAGGATTTTTGCATTTGTGTTCATCAGAGATATTGGTCTGTAATTTTCTTTTTTTGTGTTATCCTTACCAGGTTTTGGTATAAGGGTAATATTGGCCTCATAAAATGAGTTAGGGAGTATTAACTCATCTTCAATTTTTTGGAAGAGTTTGAGTAGGACAGGTATTACATCCTCTTTTAATGTTTGGTAGAATTCACGGTGATGCCATCTGGTCCCAGACTTTTGCTTTTGGGGAGGTTTCAGATGACTGATTGAGTTTCCTTACTGGTGTTCAGTCTATTTAGATTTTCCAGTTCTTCTTGATTCAGCCTAGGAAAGCTATATGTTTCTAAGAATGTGTCCATTTCTTCTAGGTTATTGAATTTGGTGGCATATAGCCCTTCATAATATTCTAGGATGATCCTTTGTGTTTCTGTGACATCAGTGGTAACTTCCCCTCTTTTATTTCTGATTTTGCTTATTTATGTCTTTTCTCTTTTTATCTTAGTGAGTCTAACCAAGGGTTTATCAATTTTATTAATCTTTTCAAAGAACCAGGTCTTTGTCACATTATTTTTTTTCTATTGTCTTTTTCTTCTCTGTTTCATTTGGTTCTGCTCTGATTTTTATTTCCTTCCTTCAGCTGACTTTGGGTCATTTGTTCTTCTTTTTCTAGTTCTTTAAGGTGTAACAAGAGGATATTTACCTGGGATTTGTCTTGTTTCTTGAGATATGCCTGTAATGATATTAATTTCCCTCTTAAAACTTTTCACTGCATCCCAAAAATTTTGGTAGGATATTTTCATTCTCATTTTTTTCTATGTATCTTTTGATCTCTCCTCTTATTTCTTCTTTGATCCAGTCTTTCTTTAAAAGGATGTTGTTTAATCTCCACATATTTGTGTTTTTTCCTGCTTTCTTTTCGCAATTGATATCCAATTTCAAAGCCTTGTGATCAGAGAATATTCTTAGGTTGATTTCTATCTTCTTAAATTTGCTGAGTCTAGTTTTATGTCCCAATATATGGTCTATCCTTGAGAATGTTCCATGTTCACTAGAAAAGAATGTGTAGTCTGATGTCCTAGGATGAAGTGCTCTATAAATGTCAATTATGTCCGTTTCATCTAATGTATCATTTAGGGCTGATATTTCTTTCTTTATTTTCTGTTCGGATGATCTATCCATAGCTGCCAATGATGTATTTAAGTCCCCTACTATAATTATGTTTTGGTCAATTTCTCCCTTTAGTTCTGTTAGTAGTTGCTTGGTGTATTTTGGTGCTCCCTGATTAGGGGCATAAATATTGATGACTGTTATGTCTTCTTATTGTATAGTCCCCTTTACCATTATGAAATATCCATCTTTGTTTCTTGTTACCTTTTTTATTTTGAAGTCTGTTTCATTTGTTATCAGTACACCTGTTTTTCTCTGGATACCATTTGCTGGAAGTGCCAATTTCCACCCTTCCACTTTGAGTCTATATTTATCTTTGTAGCTGAGAAGTGTTTCTTGGAGGCGGCATATGATTGGATTTAGTTTTTGATCCAATCTGCTACTCTGTGCCTTTTTATTGGTGAGTTCAGTCCATTTACATTTAGGGTGATTATTGATATATGAGGATTTCCTATCATTCTGTCTTGGGTTTTCTGGAAGGACCGTGTGTCTATTGTTTCTTTGCCTTTTGGTTGCTGCCTGTTATTTCAGTGTGGTGGTATTCTATGATTTTTCCCTGTGTTTCTTCTTCTATTATGTTATATATTTCAGTTCTGGATTTTTTTTTTTTTGAGTGGTTACTATTAAGTTTATGTAAAAGAAAGTTTCATATTTAGAGTATTCCATTTTCTTCAGCATGCTTACTTCTCCATTCCCTTATGCCAGTTCAGACCTTTACTCTCCCCCCTTTTATGTTTTTGTTGTCACAAAGTATCCATATTTATCATGGTTGAATAGCCTCCTTCAGTATTTCTTGCAGTGCAGGTTGTGCGTTAGAAAATTCCTTCAGCTTCTATATGTCTGGAAAGGTCTTTATTCCTTCTTGATACCTAAAGGATATCTTTGCTGGATATATTATTCTTGGCTCATAATTTCTCTCTTTGAATAGTTTGAATATTTAATTCCACTCCCTCCTGGCATGTAGAGTGTCTGCTGAAAAAATCTGATGATAATCTAATGGGCTTTCCTTTGTAGGTTACCACCTTGTTTTCCCTGGCTGCTGTGAGGATTCTTTCTTTGTCGTTGATTTTAGACAGCTTCAATACAATGTACCTTGGAGAAGGCCTGTTGGGGTTGAGGTAATTAGGTGTTCTATTTGCTTCTTGAATTTGAGGATCCAGTTCTTTCCACAAATTTGGGAACTTCTCATTGACTATTTGTTTGAATATCCTCTCTGTTCCTTTCTCCCTTTCTTCTCCTTCTGGTATGCCCATTATTCTTATATTGCTCTTTCTGGTAGAGTCAGAAAGTTCTTGTAGAGTTCTTCCATTTCTTTTAAGTCTCAAGTCTCTCTCTTCTTCGATTGTGTCATTTCCAGATTTCTATCTTTGGTGTCACTGATTCTTTTGTCCATCTGGTCAACTCTATTACTTAAGCTGCCTATTTCATTCTTCAATTCTTTCATTGAGTTCTTAATCTCTAGAAAGTCTATTTGTTTTTGTTTTTTGTTTTTTAATTTCAATCTCTTTGGTCAAATGTTCATTTTGTGCTTTGATTGTGTTTGTGAGTTCATTAAACTGCCTGTCTGTTTTCTTGCATCTTGTTGAGTTTTTTCAGATCTGCAATCTTGAATTCTCTGTCATTTAAGTCACATAATTCCATGTCTTTAAGTTCATTTTCTGGAGACTTTTCATTTTCTTTCTGAGCTGCCTGTTACCTTGGTTATTCATGGCAATTATTGAATTATTATTTCTCTTCCTAGGCATCTACAGGAGTGGGTTCTCCAACAGGTTGGTTGGAAGAGGTCTTTCCTTTCCTTTCGAGTAGGTGTTGGTAAAATGCTTTATTTTCTTTCCAACTGCAGCCTTTAATTCTCTCTCACTCTGTAGTGTTATATTTTCTCTGCACTGTTGCAGCTTCTCACACAATGGGGAGATTGCTTGTAAGGTGGTCTTCTCTGTGAGCAGGTTGCCTGGATCTCAGGGGACCACCTACTTGAGGGGATGTGGAAAGCTTCTGAAGTTCCAAACTCTTCCTAAGTAGATTCAGGGCCTGTGTGTTCAGCAGCTCTATTTACTCTTGCAAGGATGCACTCAAATAGGTGGTGGCAGGGTCGGGGACAGGGTGGGCTGTGAGAGGTGACTGTGAGCAATGGCAGCGACCACCAGCACAGCCCCCAAGGCTCCCTCCTCTTTGCTGGAACTATTCGGGCTGCGAGTCCGTGGTTGTAGGCCGCAGTTCTCTAATCTGCCAATAATCCGTTTCTAGCACTGGGTGGATTGGGGTGGGGTGAGCTCTGGGAGGGTGAAGAGGGGGTGGCTAGGCTCTCTGCCTAAGCCTTCCATCCTCTGCTCAGCAGTGAGGGCTTAAACTGCCGTTTTCACCCTTCTTCCCTCTGTCTTTGCTCTGATGTCTCTGCTGTGAGCGTTGGGTTCATCCGTGTTATATGCTGTCCCCTCAGCCCTGTGGACCATAAGCAGAACCCTAGCAGTCCGAGTTCTTCCCTCTCCCACAGCTGCGGTAGCTCTGGAATGCAGGGAGTTCGGAGCTCCGAGCTAGGTCTATGTCCTCCACCCTGAGTCTCGAAACTTCCCCCTTCCCTCCTCCCCTGCTCACCCAATTTGCCCATCTTTAGATGTTTTCAGTTGCACGCCTCTTAGTCTTCCCCATCTGCTGTTCAGGGAGTCCTTTGTGGAATTACAGTTGTTCAATATGTTGTACTGTGTTTCCCTGAAAATAAGACCTAGCTGGACAATCAGCTTTAATGCATCTTTTAGAGCAAAAATTAATATAAGACCTAGTATTATATTATATTATATTATATTATATTATATTATATTATATTATATTATAGCCGGTCTTACATTACAGTAAAATTATTTTACTATAAGACCGAATCTTATATTAATTTTTGCTCCAAAAGATTAATTAGAGCTGATTGTCCTGCTAGGTTTTAGTTTTGGGGAAACACTGTAAGTTCCAGGGGAGATTGCAAGGGGCTCACCTCATGCTGCCATTTTTATGACGTCAGCCAGTTTAGTTTTTAATACCAAGTAAGTGATGACAGTGTCTACTAAAGTTAATTATTTTTACAATCATATTTTCATTAAAGCACAAAACACATTTATTAATAGATCTTAATTTATCCTATAGCTTTTCTGTAACAAAAAACTAAAAGTTGAACTAGGAGCCATCCAATAATCAATATTTCAGTATTTTGTTATTTTAGAATATCTAGACATTTAATAATTTTTATTATTTAGCCCAAACTAGCGAAGCTCCAAAGTTTCAAGTTACCAACAGAATTTGGGAAACCATGCTTAAGCATATATACCATATATACATACATATACATATAACATTATTATTACTGAAAAGCTTTGTAATAACTTTTTTTTTTTTTTAATTTATTTTTAATTTATTGGGGTGACAATTGTTAGTAAAGTTACATAGATTTCAGGTGTGCAATTCTGTATCACATCATCCATAAATTACACTGTGTGTTCACCACCCAGAGTCAGCTCCCCTTCCATCACCATACATTTGATCCACCTCACCCTCATCCCCCACCCCCCAACCCCTTTACCTTCTGGTAACCACCAAATTACGTTCCCCAGATTAATTTTCAAACCCGTGGCCATCCTGTGGTCACCGACTGCCCTCCAATCCCCTCACCCTCCCCCCCACCCCCCACCCCTCCCGCCCATCTAGCAACCCTCAGTTTTTCCTCATAACTTTTTATTTTAGTTACTCCTTTTAGTTCTTAACTCTATTAAGATTTCAAAGTTAATTATTACTCAAGCTATTTTCTTGACACATTTTGTAACAGAGATAACATAAATTTATTTTTGCAAACTCAGGTAAAACAAAAGATACCATGTCTAATATTAATATCCTTAAAAGATGTGTCTATTTAACCAAAAGTTAAACCAGCCTTAGTATCAAATATTCTTAGATCAGGTGATCCTGAAAAGTACTTGGGTTAGTTTTCATTATTTATTTCTAATTTATGTAAGTGCTTATTGTTTTTCTTTAAGCCAATCAAATATCATAAACTGGTAATACCATTCAGAGGCAAAAACACTACATTATATATACAACAGAAGCAAGCACAGATATCAGAGATTATACACATATAAATAGAACTATTAACAATTGCGGAGAGGACCTAAAATCTTTCATTTGTCCCTACAATTTCAAAGAGGCTGGAACAAAGGGTAAAGGTCTGGATTGAGAACGACTAGTGGCTTGTTTTTAAAAATGCCACTTTTTTTCCTTCAGTTACCTCAGCCTCAGGCAGTAGTAGTTAGCTGTGTTCATCCTTCAGGTTATCTGCAAGATCTTGAAAGTCACTGAGAGTTAGGGAAAAAAAAAAACTTGTAAGACCTCCACTTTTGCCAAGTTTCTGAATATAGACTTGGTGTCTAATTCATACCCATTCCAAACTTTAGGGGTTTTTTTGCAGCCATCATGCTGCTTCTAAACCTAGACAGGCCCACCAGGTGTTATTGTTTCCTTTTCATGATGGAAGGTGCAATCATTTATCTTTTATTTTACAGGGACTATCCCAACACACCCTTGACCATTGGGCTTATAAAATTTTACTGATATAGCAAGCCTTTGGATCTAAATTGTTTGTCTTCTACTCCAAGAAGCACATTGCCCTACCAGCAGCTTTAATGTGTTAGTTTCTTCCTGCTCATCCAATCTCATTAGGATGCCATCGATAAAGAGGACCCATGTGATATCCCTCAGTACATTCAGATGGTCCTGATCTCAAGCTGGAATAGTTTACATAGCTCTGGGGCAAGACTGAGTTCATAACAACATAAACTCTTGCACATAAGGGACTTTGTCCCATTTTCTTGACTTTCGACAAAACAATTCTAACTGCAAGATAATATAATAGTTCAAAGACCCATTAAGGGTCCAATTCTCTTCAAACTCTAATCCATGTGTAGACCAAACTGTATTACAGTAAAACACCATTTTCTTTCTTGTCATTGGTTTATAAGTTGAGCAATCAACCAATATATGATGCAGAGGACTCTCAGGTAGTATAGATACACAGCCTCCCATTTTTAGCTTAAGATACAAAGGAAAAGGAGGGTAAAACAAACCACAGACAAACAAATTACATATAGACAAAACAAAGCCAAATGTGAGTACTCACCAAATTCTCAACAAAGAGAAGCTCGGGGTTCAGAATCTGGTCTCCCACCAAAACTGGTATCACAAATGGGTCTTGAAAGACCCACAGATGGCATAAAAGCCCAAACTGGTACCAGAGATGAGCCTCAAAATGAGGCTCCCGAATGGCATTAGATGCCCCAACGGAAGACAGAGGGTTTCCAGTGCGCTTTCCAGTCTGACAAGGCCCAGACTTCAAATGGGTCTCAAAAGACCCCCAACGGCGTAAAAGTCCAGATGGCGAAGAAGCTGAGCTGGCATAAAAGCCTAAAACCAGCACTGCAAATGGGTCTCAAATGAGGCCCTAACCTGCAGTTTCTAGAACCAGACAACCAGTTTCTTTCCACCATCTTAAGCATTTATAGGCAGTCAATGCTGGGAAGGGGAGAGTCAGGAAAAATCCCCAAGACGAACAAGGTCTTGGCAGCTGCTGGGACATTCCCGCAATTCTCTCCCCTGGGCCAGCCTGCCTTGAAAGGCTGTGGATCAAACCAGCTGCGGTGCCACTCCCTCCTGGGCGGGGCGGGGCCGCGGTGAACTCACTAGCTCCAGGTCTGGTACGATTCTGTCCCATCTGAGTCACCAGTTTTTTACCGTTCAAAAGGTTGGTCTGGCTGCTTACCGCACAAAAGCCAAAACTTGAGAAGTGAGGTTGGTGGGAAGAAAAGCAGTTTTATTCCAAAATGCCAGCATTAAGGGAAGATAGTGGACTCCCTGTCACAAAGACTGCCTTCCTCTCTCAATACCGCCAAAGGTTTTATAGACACTCAAGGAGGGGCAGACCAAAGGAAGGAGAAGTTGGCCAGGCAACTTCAGGAAAAGGCACTTCCTAGAGGCTGATCTGCCCCAGGGTCAAGAATGAACCCCATACAGATGCAAAAAACTCCTCTCAAGTTACCAGCCAGGTGTGCACACTGGTCTGAAGTAAACAGAACCATTAAAACTGGTATACATAGTAAATGAACAATAAACAGAGTCACCAAGTTTTGGTGGGAGGAGAGGGAAGCAAAAAAAGGAAAAAACAACTTTCAAAAAGTCCCAAGCCAAACCACTGTCAAATCAAATTACATCAGAGTTTTAAATTTCAAAAATAGAAGACACAGGGTCACTGTAACAAAGTGAGTCTCTTATAGGCAGCATATGTAAGGGTCTTTTATTCTAATCCATTCAGCCCTCCTATGTCTTTTGATTGGAACATTTAATCCATTTGCAGTTAAAGTAATTGTTGATAGATATGTAGTTATTGACACTTTATTATTCATATTTTTATCTTTTTTTTCTTCGTTTTAAAGAATTCCCTTCAATATTTCTTGTATTATTGGTTTAGTGGTGATGAACTCCTTTAGCTTTTTCTTGTCTGGGAAGCTCTATCTCTCCTTCAACTGTAAATGATAGCTTTGCTGGGTAATGAATAATCTTTCTTGTAGGTCCTGGCTTTTTATCACTTTGAATATCTCATGCCAATCCCTTCTGGTCTGCAAAATTTCTCTTAAGAAATCAGCTGACTGTCTTCTGGGAGTTCATTTGTAGGTAATTAACTGCTTTTCTCTTGCTACTTTTCAGATGATCTCTTTGTCTTTAGCCTTTGGCATTTGAATTATGATATGTCTTGGTGTGGGCCTCTTTGTTTCATCTTGTTTCAGACTCGCTGTACTTCCTAGGCTTGTATGTTTATTACCTTCTCCAGGTTATGGAAGTTTTCCATTATTATGTCATTATTTCTTTAAATGTGAGTAGGTTTTCAATTTCTTGATCTTTCTCTTCTCTTTCTGGTATAATGCAAATGTTGGTATGCTTGATGTTGTCCCAGAGGCTCCTTAAACTATTGTCATTTTGGGGGGGGTTCTTTTTTTTGTTCTGATTGGGTGTTTTCCGTCACCTTGTCTTTCAAATCGCTGATTTGATATTCTGCTTCATTTAATCTACTGTTGATTCGCTTTAATGTATTCTTTATTTCAGTTATTGTATTCTTCATTTCTGACTAGTTCTTTTTTATGGTTCTTATGTCCTTTTTTATAATTTCTATCTCCTTGTTGAAGTTGTCACTGAGATCATTAAGCATCCTTATATCCAGTGTACTGATTGCTGCATTTGGTAGATTGCTTGCTCCATTTTGTTTCTTCTTTTTCTGGAGTTTTGTTGTGTTCTTTCATTTGGGACATGTTTCTTTGTCTCCTCAATTTGGTTGTTTTTATGTATTAGGTCGAGCTGCTATGTTTCCCGGTCTTAGTGGAGTGGCCTTATGTAGTAGGTGTCCTTTGGGCCCCAGTGATACAGTCTCCCTGGTCACCTGAGCTGGGTGCTCCAGGGTGTCCCTTCTGTAGGTTGTATGTGCCCTTGTATTGTAGTTGAGCCTGGAGTGCTTTTGGCATGTAAATGGGAGGGGTTGTCCCACAGGCTAATTACTTGGGAGGACTGGCCATGACTACAGTGGAGGAGCTTTCGTGCAGGGAGCAACCCTTCAAAGCAGGATTTGCTTTAGTGGGGCTATGGTACCTGCCTAGTCTCCCCTTTGGGTGTGTCATTTGTAGAAATGGTTCAGTGGTGCTCTCATGTATTGTGATGATGGCCATAGGTGTGTTGGATCTGGGATCTCTTGGGAGGGGCTCTGGTGCAAGCCAAGGTTAGCTGCTGCCTGTGCCCTGCTTAGTGCCACTGGGTATGAGCTACAAAGTGATCTTCAGATGATTGCCATTTGTACTTGGCTTGGAAGTGGCTGGGAGGGGCTAAGCTGTGAACTGAGGCTGGCTGCCACAAGTTACAGGCTTGGGGTTGCTAAGCAAATGGCATGGGGCACTCTGAGGTAAGACTCTGCTTGTTTGGGGTTTGTGAACCTCTGAGAATTTTGGGAAAGTCTGCAGCATGGTTCAAGATAGGCCAATTTAATGGAAGTCCATTGTAAGTGGCTTGTGTGTGCCTGCAAATTGGATGGGGCAAGGTGTTAGGGAATCACCAGGGTAGGGTGACTGGTTTTAGCCACATTGATGGAGACTCATATGTAGAACTGACCTTCCTGTGCAGGCTGGAAGGGGAATGGTTCAACAAAGGAACAATGGCCTCTGCCAGCACTTCTATCTGAGACAATGCCATCCCTCCAACTCTCATGCTGAAGCCAGACAATTCAGGTTCTCTACATATGTCCCTGGCATCTTTCAAGGTGCTGCCCAAGCACTGGAGCTCAGGGAGCACAAGTCCATTAGCAAGTTAGTCCATGTGTGGGCTTTTAAGAACACCTGTGACTTCAGTAGTTCTCTGTCTCACTCAGTCACTATCTCTGCTGATTTTCACAGTCATAAGATATGGGTACTTCTTTCTCAGGCACTGTAACCCTCAGCTGGAGAGCCTGGTGTGGTGCTGGGACTCCTCACTCCACAGGGGTGACCTCCACAGCTGCGATATCCCTCCCAATTTTTAACTGCCACAGGGACCACCTCGTTCTGCATCTCAGCCCCTCCTACTAATCTCAAAGTGGCTTTTCCTGTATGTCCTTACTTATAAGACTTCTGTTCAGCTAGACTTCAGATGATTCTCAGTGATGATTGTTCTGTAGTTTAGTTGCAATTTTGATGTGGCATAGGAGGATGTGAACATAGCATTTACCTAGTTTGCCATCTTGACTCACTCTAATATAATTGACTCTTGATGATCTTGATCTCTTTTTTCAGCAATTTTATGAACCTAGTTTTTCCTTAGAGTTCTGTAAGTTCTTATCCAGTTCAGTTTTATGATCTTAAAGTTATTAGAAGCCTGTGTTTTAGAGTACACTTCATGAGTCTTTGAAGATGAAGCACATTGGCAAAAGCATCAAAGTAAAACAATAACTGTCTATAAATGAGAGAAGACTTCAAACTTGCGTGGGTAAAGATCTGATGATAGTTCATTATCATGTAATTCATAGAAACATTTGGTTATTTTGTGAAATACAACACTTTCAGATAACTAGAATTATGACTGAAACATGTTTTCATGGCATATCAGATTTTCAGGAATTTCATGTAATTTTAAGAACACTTACATTAAAAATGTATATTTATATACAAATAATCTAGTAGGTTTAGCATCATTTATTTGATCACTCATCCCATTTAGTTTAACATCTAATAAGCCTAATTAATTTAATATCTCTTTCATAAGAAAAGAGAACAAGTCCTTTGAAATGTTTAGAGGCCATCTGGGAATTTTCAAAGTTTGTTGAGGTCAAAAAGACTTTATTTTTCCCCATAAATTTTTATTTAACTTCATGAATTTGGTGGAATGGTAGTTAAAACATTTTTTATATTAGTTTCAGGTGTACACAACAACATAATGATTAGACATTTATACCCCTCACAAAGTGATAACCACCCCCCAAAGTCTACTACCCTTCTGACATTGTACAAGTTCTGACAATTAAGTTCATGAACTCATCCTAGAAAAAGTGCTACTTACTTCATTGCTGAATATCATTATGGTAACCTTGGAAGTGCTCCCCTTAGGAAGCTATGCACTAACACCAGTGCCTCGTCCACCCTTCAAAGCAATTTTGGAACTCTTTATCTGGAATGGCCATTAGGGCTGTCATCGAAATAACCTTGGATGTCCTGAATGTCATCAAAATGTCTTCCTTTCAATATTTCCTTTTTCTTCATGTAAAGAAAGAAGTCATTGGAGGCCAGGTCAGGTGAATAGGGAGGGTGTTCCAATACAATTATTTGTTTACTGGCTAAAAACTCCCTTTGCTTTTGTTCATCAGTGAGCTCCTTTGGGTCCATTTTTGCATACACCTTTCTCATGCGAAGATTTTCAGTTAAGATGTTCCTAACTGTTTATCGATGTTTACTTGGTCTGATGTGCTTCTCACAGTTGGCCCAGGATTTTGATGCAAAATTTGATGAATTTTTGCAATGTTTTCATCAGTTCTGCTCATTATTAGTCGCCCTGACCTCTCTTCATCAGTGACGTGTTCTCTCCCCTCAGAATAGTGTTTAATCCATTTGTACACTGCCATTTTCTTCATGGCATTTTCCCTATAAACCTGGACTAACATGTCCTTGATTCACTTCTACTCTTGCCAAGTTTAACAAAAAATTTAATGTTTGTTCGTTGCTCTAATTCAAGTTCAGACAGTCTCACGATGGCACACAAAAACACACAACAACAATAATGAACGCCACTCAGCAAGACACCACCACATGCCAACACAAACACATCTGTGAGACACTGATGATATACCAAGGTTATGAAACCTTACCGAGCTGTTTGTACAGTGCTGCCAATGTGCAGTGGCCAGATCTCGAATTTAATTGCCAGACCTCATATATAGCTGTTACAACACTTGACTATATTGACTATATGTTAACAACACTTGAACAATTGACTATATTCTGTATGCTGTACTGTACATCCCATGAATATATCTATATCTATCTATCTATACACCATGTTTCCCCGAAAATAAGACCTAGCCAGACAATCAGCTCTAATGCGTCTTTTGGAACAAAAATTAATATAAAACCTGGTCTTATTTTACTACAATATAAGACCTGGTCTAATATAATGTAATATAATATAATATAATGTAATATAATAATTATATTAATTATATTAATGTTTGCTCCAAAAACACATTAGAGCTGATTGTCCGGCTAGGTCTTATTTTCGGGAAATAAGGTTTATATATCTATCTATGTCTATATCTATATCTATATCTATATCTATATCTATTTATAGTTGACATTCAATATTATTCTGCTTCAGCTTCAGGTGTATAGCGCAGTGGTCAGGCATCTATACAATGTACAAAGTGATCACCCTGATAAATGCAGTATCCATCTGGGACCCTACATAATCTTGACAACATTATTGATTATATTCCCCATACTATATTTCACATCCCCCTGACTATTTTGTGACTACTAATTTGTACTTTCTAATCCCTTCACCTTCTCCCCCAACTCCCGTCCCATCTAGCAACCATCAGTTTTTCTTCTGTATCTGTGAGTCTAATTCTGTTTTGTGTGTGGAACGTTTGTCAAAAATATCAAAAGGTTTTAAGACACTTGGAGAAATAAGTTCATAGGTCACAGTGAAACAATGCTTCGTTATCCATTTAATCATGGTGATGATTAAAGACTTTGCAGGCAAATACAGAATGTTAGTTATAAGTAAAAGAGGTTTTTAAAATAAATCCAGATGAAGACAGTATGAAGTACAGTTGGTACAACACAAAATCTTTGCTTTCTGGAAAGATTATGCTTGATCACACACAAAATTCCTTTCTTAAGATTCCTCTTTCGCAAACCTTCTACAACTTTCTATGTCCACTTCAGTTTGCCCCTTGTTTCTCATGACAAAGAGACACATTTTGGGGTGGCAAGTTGTGCTTCTTTCCTATACTTTCTATATGCTAAATTGTTCAATAATAATTGCAAACTACATAATCTGTTGGTTTGTAATGCTGCCAGTTTCTTTTGTAAGCTTGTTATAATTTAGAGGGAGCAGATGGAAATACCTTTAATATTTGTATAGGTACTCAGATTATATTAAGAAACAAATTCTGTGAAAAAATACTTTGAATAAGAGTTTCTCATGAAAACTATGTGCTTCTAAATATGGGATGATGAATTTAGAGAATTATCATTTTTTATGATACCATGTAAATATGCAGGCACTAACTGTACAATTTTAAGTTGAATTTTATTTTCCAAGTTATGATATTTCTGGTTATTATACATTTAAGCTAATTTAGCATCTTTGACAATTGGAATTATTACTTTCTTGGGTGTCATTGTGATGAGATGCCATATAAATGAGAGGGAATACTCATTTGTGCATTCAAAAATAGTTAAGTCCTTATGATCCTGATCAAGGAAAAAAAGAGGAAAACAGGTAAGGGTAAACAATGACAAAGTGTCCATAATGCACTTACCAGGAAAGATTAAAACAATGGCAGGGAACTATCGCATGCTACTATGTATAAATAAACTACAGTATCTGGAGAAAACAATAATTCCTAGCAGAATATAATTTCTAAAATTTATCCAAGGAGATGTGAAATATTTCTTTCTCTGTTTTATATTAAAAAAAATTCCCCAAGCTTTATTGAGATACAGTTAACATATAAATTGTGTAAATGTTAGATGTTCAACATGATAATTTGATATACATATACATTGCAAAATGATTACTACAATAAGGTTAAGTTCATACATCCATTACATAACATAGTTACCATTTTTTTATGTGTGTGTGTGTATGTGGTCAGAATATATAAGACTTACTCTTTAGGCAACTTTCAGACATACAGTACCTTACTGTAAAACATTTGTTTATACATATCACCATAAAATAAGTTTTAAAAGAATTTTAATACCTGCCACTGAAAAATACTCCAAGATCATATGGATCCCATATAGAATGTTACCTAATCTTTAAAAAGAAAACAATTTTGATGTTATTAAAAATGTTTTGGCAAAGAACAAAAAATAAAACACAAAGTTCTTCTATTGGTTTATAAAGCCAGAATAACATTAATATCAAAATATTAAGGTTGTTTAAAAACTTGTAAGTATATCTTATTTTCAAATGTACAAGAAAATATATATATGTGTGTACATATACATACATATATACATATGTATATATACATTTGTTTGATATATATACATATGTATGTACATATCAAACAAACTCTAGCAGTACTATATTAAAAGAACAATTCACTGAGATCAAATAGGCTTCTCCTGCCCTCCCCTGGTCATACAAGGGATATATAATCCTTATCATGACACATTACAAAATCTGACATATATCTCCATATAAACGTTTGAATATTGTTGAAATGGTGTTGGAGAAAATACACTAGCCATTCCTAATAACAGGTCTAATAAAATAAGAGTTTAAACTTATCAGTTATAACACTAGTACTAACATAGAGACGGCAAAGCTTGTCAGTATTATTTAACACTGTACTGAAGTTTTAGTAAACTTTTTATACTCAAATAAATTACAAATGGAGTAAAGACTATTTTTAAAAAAACATTATTTAAAAAATAAATGTAAGAATACACATGTACAAACTGGGAGAGATGTTGGAGAGATTTCTTAAGCAACACTGGACAGAAGCTTAAAAAATACACACTTAATTACTTAAAAATTAAAATGGTGTGTAGTGAATTTTATAATAAATAAACACTGGATTTGGAAGAATATATCTGTTATGCACATGAAAAAAATTAATATCTATCAAAAATTGAGTCTTAGAGATCCACTTAGAAAAACTTAATTTTATAGAAAAATTAACAAATTATATAAATGAGGATCTTGTAGATGAAAAAATCTAAATGGCTGGAAGAACAAATGAAAAGATGCCCAAATTGACTAATGTCCTGGGAAATGCAAATTAAAGTAACAATAATCTTTCTCTCTATCTTTTTGTCTCACCAGCAAAAATTGAAATAGATATATCACCTATTGTAGCTGAACATGTTGATAAATGTTTAATCTTATAAATTGCTGGTAGTAAAATGAAATGCAGCAGTTATTTTTGAGTCATCTAAAAGCGTGTATTAAATTAAAATGCATAAACTTTTTGACCCAACAATCATGTTTTTATAAACCAACAAATGAAAATAAAATCAATAGACTGTATGGATATATATTTAGCATTGTTCATGCTGGAAAAAATCAGAAACAAAGCAAGCATTCAATAACAGAGAGGTCACTGAGTATATTTTATCCATATTATGCAATATTGTACAGTTATTAAAAACAATGATTTAGAGTGCCATTTAGATTGGGGTTGATATAGATTAATGGAGAAGAAGTGTGCAGGAAGGTGCCAAGTCAAAAAGAAAATTAAAAAATCAAATAAAATGTAGACTGATTTAAAAGGAAAAAAATGGCAATTATAATAAAATTATATTTTGTGTTCTATAAAAGATATGTATATGATTAAATATAACCAAGTTTTTAAAGATGATGTTATATTATTTTTTTCCCCTGCAGTCTAACCAATTACCACAAATTTAGCAGCTTAAAAGAACATACATTTATTATCTCTCAGTTTTCCTTGATCAGGATTTCTGGCGTGGCTTAGCTGAATCCTCTGATGAGGTTCTCAGTTGAAGCCCTCTCCCAAACCCCCTCAGATTGTTGGCAATATTCAATTCCTTTGAGTTGTAGCACTGAGATCCTTACTTTCTTACTGGTTGTCAGCTGCGGGCTGCTCTCAGATTCGACAGTTGTTCCCAGGCACTCCCACAAAATAGTAGTTCACTTCTTGAAAGCCAGCTGGAGAATCTTTCAGTCGGGTCTGATAAGAGAGAGTTATATATTATGTAATGTAGTCACAGGGGTGATTATCCCATTACCTTAGCCATTTTCTGTTGGTTACACACAAGTCACAGGCTACGCCTCTACTCATGAGGAGAGGATTATACAAAAGTATGAACTTACTGATGGTCACTTTAGATGTATCTGACACAATTATAAAGTGAGAACAATTTATTGATTGCATTTTACAACCAGAAGTCATTGGAGAATTTATAGTGGCTTAAGGATTGGTTGATTGGAAAGTGAAGAAAGCTCTTAGATTTATTCTTGTTTTAAGTTTGCCTTATTTCCAGTTTCCAATAAAAGCAGGTTAGACTACTCAGATCAACCTTCCCAATGAATGACAATAAAAATAAATCTGAGTAAAACATTTAAAAATCCCTTAAAGTATTGAATATGTAAAAGTACACACAGAATCTCCCAAACCAATTTTTGAATACAAGTCTTCAACAAGAGAAGTGAGGAGGATATTGAAGCACTATGGCCGTGTTCCCAGTAGCCTTAAATAATTTTTGAAACAGGAAAACGAAACAAAAAACAAACAAACAAACAAAAAACTCCATAAAAAATCTAACCTAGTCTGTAGAAAATCCCCACACATAATCTTGAGGGGCAACAAGTATAAATAAGACTAACAGAAAAATAAGAAAATAAATCAATATGAGCAAGATTTGATAGATACCACAGAGACCAGAGGCAGACCCAAGCAACTTTAGATATTTTAATTACTGAACACACATTTTAAAACAACTATATGTATAATGTGTAGCAGAGATCAATTAATGACCAGTCACATTTTTTCTTTTTATGTCACAGGAATATCATATTTCCTACTTCACAAGGCCCCAATTTAAATTCCCTTGAATTTCAATTGGGGCCCTGTGACTAGTTCTTGCCAAAGGATTGTAGGTAGAAGTACTATATGCCATTTCCAGGCCTTCCCCCTAAAACGTACTTAGAGATTATTCTTTCAATATCTTTCTCAGATCTCTAAGTCTATAACAATAACATTGCAAAAGCAGAGTCAGACATTAAAGTAGACTATAATCCTGAATTCCTCTGGGGGTAGAACCCCTAGGATATCTGCCATATCTGCAATAAAATATTATTTGTATTGTAAAAAAACCTTTTATTGGACACAGATTGTTGAATTGCTTATTACAACTGTAATTGCTCTAATAATACAAAAACTGCAAAGCTCAAGTGATATGTTTCTATAATAAAACTTTAAACTGTGTATCATTGGCTTAGTGTTCAGGCAGTGGGAAATGAGAAAATTTATATCTGAAGCTGGAAACTTGGAAATATATTATACCATGGCAGAGCATTTGGTAAAATTGTCACCTGGTTAAACATTGAAGGCTTATGAGGTACCTAATGAACTTACAACTCTAAGCTGAGTTTGAAAGACTCAGAACATTAGCCTCCTAGCTATTATTAGAACATTACATATTATTGGCTGCATTTAACAATGTATTATGAAAAGGAGATTATCTTGGAAATTAATAGGATGCTTTGCAAACAAGAATAAAAGACTACATAGAAAATCCAGAAACATGGGGATTTGCAAAAATAGAAAATATAACTGAGAGATGGGATTTAAAAAGGCATTTAGATCTGAGAATGTCTGAGTAGGGAGCTCCAAGGATGTGTCTCTCCAGTAAAGCAATTAAGTTGGCAAAAATTATCAGTCAACTTTTTGAGACTTGGGGCTCTAATCATGAGTCTTGATTAAACAAACAAACAAACAAAACAAAACAAACTTACAGCCTCAAGTGGCATGCTTCATGAAGAAAAAAGCTATAAAATTTCAGTATATGACACATTTTTGTTTGCTCAGCTACTCTCCCCTGATCTCCAGGTCAGAGGCAAGCAAGGGGATAGCAACTCATATTTCTGGTGTAGCTTGCTGGTGCCAGAGGAGAAATATGGACCTTGTTCTAAAAGAATTGTTGTGAATTTCTGCCTGTGTTGTACCTGTCTGAAGAATCAGTTAAGTGGCTTACCATTATTTGACACCCCTCCAGATTCTTTCATGGCTGGAGAAGCTGCCTGGGAATCATATGTTGAAAGCATTTAAAGGCATATACTAGCAGAAACTGATTGGGCAACGGACAACAGATGGGGCAAGCAGCAGACAAATCAAAAAAGCCTAGGAGTCTGGGAAGGAGATATGTTGGAAATAAGTGATTTAAAAAGCTCCAGTGTGTACTGGGAAATGCAGAAGACCACACCTATGCCCAGAGCTAGCACATTCTCAGAAAAGACTTGAGAAGAACCTAAGTTTTCACTGCAGCTGATAGTTAGAGTTCATATAGGCAGGAATTGAAGGCTAAAGCAGAATTTTAAAGTCCTAGAAAAGAATAGAAGGGGTGATCCGCTCTGAGTCAATCTGCAAAGACAGGAACAATATATATTTTTGTTTTCTTTGCTGTATTTTAAATTTTCTTACAGGCTCCAAGAGTTTAAAATGATCTCTGTCAAATTACTAGCTGACCAAAAAGCTAACATAAGAGAGAATTCAGTGACCATACATGAAAAAGTATACAATATTTACAAAACTAGTTTAGAAAAGTCACTAATAATAAATTATTCCAACAACAAAGAGCATAAAAAGTCTCAGGGAGAGGGGTGAGAATTTGATCTGCAAATTAACAGAATTGTAATATACAAAATGTCCAGTTTTCAACACAAAATTGTGAGGTATGCAAAAAAGAAAGAAAGAAAGAAAGTAAACCAAATGTATAGGAAAGTGAAAAAAAAAAAAAAAGACAGAAACTATCCTGGAGAAAGTTCAGATTCATCACATTAATGAAATGAAGGGGAAAAATACATGACGATTTTAATAGACACAGAAAAATTGTTTTACAAAATTCAATACCTCTTTATGATTAAAAACATTCAACAAATTAGGAATAAAATAGAAATTTCTCAACATGATAAAGTTCATTTATGTAAAACCCACAGTTTACATTTTGCTCAAAAAGCAAACTGTAGATCAGGAGCAAGACAAGGATGTCTACTTCTACCACTGCTATTCAATATTGTACAGAAAGTCCTAGCCAGAGAAATTCGGCAAGGAATAGAAATAAAAGTCATCTAAGAAAAATAAAAGCCATCTAAATTTGTAAAGGAAGAAGCAAAACTATATTTGTAGATGGCATGATTTTATACATAGAAAATACTAAAGGAGCTACAGAGAAATTGAGTGAACAAATTCAGCAAAGTTGCAGGATACAAAATCAACTTGCAAAGATCAGATGTATTTCTATAGATTAGCAATGAACATTTTGAAAGGGAAGTAAGAAATGTAATTACATTAACAATGGCATCAAAAAGAATTAAATACCTGAAAATAAATTGAACCAAGTAGGTGCAAGACTTCTACACTGAACTACAAAACACTGGTGAACATTGCTGGAAAAAAACAAAACAAAAACTAAACACCTGAGTAAACTGAGTGACATCCAAAGTTCATGAACTGGATAACATTATTGTTGAAAAATATTCCCCAAAGTAATCTAAAGACTCAATACAATCCTTACCAAAATAGCAATAACCTTCCCCCACCCCAAATTCTAAAAGGAGATCCTCAAATTCATATGTAATTGCAAGGTGCCCCCAAATTATCAAAATAATATTGATGAAGAAAAATAAGAAGACTCATATGTCTTGATTTCAATACATACTACAAAGCTATAGTAATCCAAACTGTATGAATAAAAATCTATATTTAGTGGTATATAAAACTGAAAACAACAAAAGAACAAGACAAACAAATGAAGAAACAAAAACTCATAGGCACAGATAATAGTTTAGTGGTTACCAGAGGGTAAGGGGGGAGGAGAGTGGTAGATGAGGGTAAAGAGGATCTAATATATGGTGATGGAAAGAGAACTGACTCTGGGTGGTGAACACACAATGTAATTTATAGATGATGTGATACAGAATTGTACACCTGAAATCTATGTAATTTTACTACTAATTGTCACCCCAACAAACTTTAATTTAAAAAGAAATCTACATTTAGACCAATATAGTAACATATCCAGAAATATATACAAATATCTATGGCCACTTGATTTTTGACAATGATGCCAGGCCATGCAATAAGTTAAGAATGGTTTCTTCCAAAAATGGTGCTTAGCACAACTGGATAACCACATGCAAAATGATAAAGTTGGACTCCTACCACATTCTGAATATAAAAATTCACTCAAATGAGTCAACAACTTAAATTTAAAAGAGCGAAAACTAATAAAATTCTTAGAAGAAAACATTGTTAAATCTCTATGACCTCAGATTTGGTAATGGATTCTTAGACTTGACACTAAAAGTATAAGCAGCAAAAGAAGACATAGATAGAGTTGGACTTCATAAAAATTTAAAAAAAGTTTTGTGCATCAAAGGACATTATTAAATATGTGGAAAAATACAAAGAATGGGAGAAAATATTTGTAAATCATATATCTGATAAGTGATAATATACAGAATATAAAGAATTCTTACTACTCAATGAAAAAGAAGGAGAAGGAGAAGGAGAAGAAAGAGAAGAAGAAACAATAAGTCTATAGAATATAGGCAAACATGATCCAGTCAAGATGGCAGACTGGACACTGTGCTTCCCTCCTCTCATGATGGCATCAAAATTACAACTAAACTACAGAATAATCATCATTGAGAATCACCTGAAATCTACCTGAACAGAAGTCCAACTAAAGACAGACAGAAGAAGCCACCTTGAGACTGGTAGGAGGGGCAGAGAGAAAGAAGAGTCTGGTCCCACGCCTGTGTATGGCTGTGTCCTGCGGGTCGGCCTGCGGGGTCTCAGCTCCTGCTCCCCACATAAGAATGCAGGATGTGGCTAGGCCAAAAAGGAACACCCACAGAGCCATAGGTAGGGGAGTCATACCACTGTAAGTCTCACTGGAGGCTGGATTCATACGACGTGCGACCTGCTGTCCGCTTTTCTGTCTGCCAACCGACCGACTCTACTCTCCAGCGCAGCCGCGGCAGTTATATCAGTGGCCAATTGTCTAACTGGCTACAGCTGATGGTCAACTAGCCACAGCCAACGGCCATCTACTACCCGAGCCAGCACCTTTCCACGTGAGGCCGAGAGCCTGGAAACTGCTTTCTGGGGCTCTGTCCCCACACTCCACCCCTACAGGGTCTCGCCTCACAATCTACGCAACAAGAGTCTTCCGTGAGGGTCCCTGTGCCATATTAGCCTACAGGCACCCGACCACACAACACCCAAAAACTTGACGGATAAGCCAGAGCCTTGGACCTTTTCCTCATTCACCGCCCAGCCACGTAACTTCAGGTGGCAGAGAAGAGAGGGAGATGCTTGCTCTAAATCTGAAAGAGAATCAGATGTTAATAAAATACCATCGACATAATGAAACAAGGCCACAGAAGATGGGCGATCCCACTGTGCCAATCCTGGGCCACGAACCCGTGGCAGATAGTGGGGCTTTGCAAGTATCATTGTGGAAGGACTTGAAAAGTCCACTGCCACCCGTCCCAAGTAAAAGCAAACTGCTCTTGACACTCGGGTGCAATGTCAATGGAGACAAAAGCATTGGCCAAGTTCACTACATAATCATACGTTCCCAGGTGGACAGTCAGACGATCCATCAAATCATGAATTGAAGGCACTGCAGCATGCAAAGTTGGTGTCACTTTATTTAACTCCCTATAGTCCATAGTCATTCGCCAGGTACCATCT
Source organism: Rhinolophus ferrumequinum (assembly GCF_004115265.2). Classification (NCBI taxonomy): domain Eukaryota; kingdom Metazoa; phylum Chordata; class Mammalia; order Chiroptera; family Rhinolophidae; genus Rhinolophus; species Rhinolophus ferrumequinum. Next base: position 59,852,862 of record NC_046284.1, read on the forward strand.
GGCTTTTTCACAGGCCATACTGGGGAGTTAAATGGACTGTGCGTTGGCCTCACAATATGTGCCTTCTCAAATTCCAATATTGTACTACCAATCTCCTCCTGTCCTCCTGGCAGGCAGTACTTTCGCACTGTAACCACGTGTCAGGGCTGTGGCAACACTTGAGGAGGGTGGTGAACATGCCCGCGTGTCACTGCTTTCACCACCCGGATCCGGAGACGGAACTCTCCTACCGACGTCTGTAAGCTGAGGTCATGTAGCATGTCAACCCCTAGAATATACTCCAGAACGGGGGAGACATAAACCTTGTAGGTACAAGGGGGAAGCCTTCCTATACCCAGTGGTAAGGAAACAGCTTTTACAGTCACAGTCTTTCCCCCGTAGCCATCAATAGAAATTGCTGGTCCAGAAAACAGTTCTGGGTTCTCATAAACAAAACAAGACTGCAGTGTGTGCCAGTGTCAACTAGGGCCAAAACCCTCTGCACATTAGAAAGGGACCAATGTATGGACAGTTCCATGTGGGGCCTCTGGTCCCTGCTCGTCCCCTCTGACCGGGTACCTTGGCCCCACACCTAATCAAGCTGAAGGGAGTCAGCCTCAAGCAGCCACATGAAGTCCTGGAGGGACATGGGTCGCACTTTCCCAGACTTCTCCTTTAGGCTTGTCCGGAATTGCTCTTCCGGATGCAACCATTTCCAAAACTCCAACAAGAGTGCATTGGGTTGTTGGTCTATTTTCTTCCGATCGACCTCTGCTGCCACGAGATCACACCACATCTGTGCATGTGTTACTCTCTGAGGCCCGCAACCTCACCCCTTTACTTTTGATTTGGGCTTCCAGGTCTCAACTGCGTGGACCTCCTGTCTCAACTTCCTTCGCCTCCGGCTTTCAACATCCCCTAGGTTGGCCATGGCAGTTGTAACTTCATGGATCCGTCGCCCCACATAGTGTGTAAGAATGGCAACCAGTGATCCAAAAGCACTCGCAGGTGCAGTATCCAAAACCAGATCGCTCATGCTGGCTGTAAAAAGCTTGTCAACCGGCCCCTGCGTACCGCAGCAGTGAGCCACTCCATTAGAGAATGGTTGCCCTGGTCTTGGGACAACCTATGGCAGTTCTGTAACCTTTGTCCCAGGGACGGATGCACTGTCACAAAGGCTAGCTTTTTCATCTCGCCTGGGGAGCAGAGAATGTTGTCTGATCCCTCATCCCATAAATGTAGTAGTCAAGCCAAGACTAGCTCTCCAGGGCTCTGTCTGTATCGCCTCCCCAGATCTTGCAACTCAGTGGGAGTGTAAGGGGTATAGGTTGTGAACTCAGTCACAGCTGGGTTGCCTGCAGCAATGTCCCCGGGACCCAAAGGTTGCTCTTGTTTTACCCTTTGCTTCAAGATTGGCCAGGCTTGGGGGTTGGGAGCTATATTGTCTCCACTGTCTTCCTCTGCCTCTGCCTCGGAGTCTCCACTGTGGGGCTCCTCTTCTAACAGGCGGACCCGGGCTTCCAGCGCCTCCAACCGGGACACCTGGTCTGGCACCTGGGCTATTTCATTAGGCACGTTTTCCGTGTTGAGACTCAAGGCCATGAGGAACATCCAGCCCATGTGGCCCACTGTAACTCTCTCCTCCTCTGGCAACCGCTCAGCCAGAGCCTGCAGGGCCCTCTCCACGCTGGCCGGAGAGCCGTCCATGTCCTCCCACCCCTCCTCAGGGGTTTAACTCCTGAGAACAGTGGCCACCGGACACCACACACTGTGTGGGGGCCACACGTCCTCCTGCCCAGGGTCAGATGCCATTCCTACCTGGTCAGAATCTTGCTCACAGTGCCAGGTGTCTGAGTGGGTGGTGGCCTTGGTGTATGATGTCCACAACCCTTGAAGCCTAAGGCCGCAGCAGATTACCAAAATGAAGACGACACCTTCTATGGCCAAGAGGGTGGTCTGCCAGCTGGAGGCTTGAGTCTCCCAGGCAGACCATGCCTCCCGTTCCTGGTGTCGCTCCTCACGGGCCTCCCGAAACTGAGCTTTTACACGCACAAACTGCTCCACCATCCCCTGGTAAGTTTTGGCTGGCACTGTACCCTGCTTACGAAACTGAGCTTTTACACGTATAATCTGCTACATTACCTTCCGGAGAGTTTCGGCCGACACCACACCCTGCTTGCTGTGCCATGTGCCGTGTGGGGTGGCGTGCGGGGTCTCAGCTCCCGCTCCCCACATAAGAACGCAGGATGTGGCTAGGTCAAAAAGGAACACCTACGGAGCCATAGTTAGGGGAGTCATACCACTACAGTCTCACTGGAGGCTGGATTCACACGACGTGCAACCTGCTGTCTGCTTTTCTGCCTACCAACCGACCGACTCCACTCTCCAGCTCAGCCATGGCAGTTATATCACTGGCCAATTGGCTAACCAGCTACAGCTGATGGTCAACTAGCCACAGCTGACCGCCATCTACTACCCGAGCCAGCACCTTTCCACTTGAGGCCGAGAGCCTGGAAACTGCTCTCTGGGGCTGTGTCCCCACAGGCTGTTAAAAATCAGGAGGGATATCTGGGCTGTGGAGGTCCCCTAAGAGGAGCAAGGGGTGCCAGCTACACACCAGGTTCACCATCCCAGGGTTCCAGTGCCAGGAAGAGAAGTCCCCACAACTTCTGGCTATGAAAATCAGTGGAGATTGTGGCTGAATGAGACAAAGGGCTGCTGGAATCCCAGGTGTTCCCCTTAAAGCGTCCGCACATGGATTTACTCACTGGTGGACTCACTCACTCTGAGCTCTAGCACTAGGGCAGCAACTTGAAAGGCACCAGACACACATGGGGCTGAACTGAATTGTCTGGCTTCAGGGTGAGGGCTTATAGGGAATTCTTTTTCTTAGATAGAAGTGCTCGCAGAAGCCATTATTTCTTTGTTGAGCCCTCCCCTCACCTGGCCTGCAGACACAGGTGGCTGCCATATCTGAGTAACCATAAACCTGGCTAACACTGTTCGTCTGATCTTGGTGATTTCCTCAAATACCACCACACCCTACTTGTAGACCCACCCAAGTTGATTCCAGTGGTGTTTCCATACAAACAGCCTGCCTTGGCTTATGCTATGGAATTTCTTAAAATCTCTCAAAGGTTCACAAAACTCAAACAAGCAGCATCTGGCCTCAATGAGCCCCTCACCTCTTGCTGAGCAGCCTGACAGTAGCAGCATTTGGGGTTGGTTTGTGGCTTGGACCCTCCTAGACACCTCCAAGCTGAGAGCAGTAATTGCCATGTGAAGAGTGTCTTATGGCTTATGCTAGGTGGCCGCAGGTGGGAAACAGGCTGCAATTGAACTTGGTCTTCAGGAGGGCCCCTCCCAGGAGGCCCTGGGGCCAGCACACCCGGTCGCCAGCTTCAAAATAAGCCAGAGCTCCATCTACCTGCCTCCAAGGACAATACACCCAAAGGGAAGCCTGGGCAGGCACCAGAGCCCTACTAAAGCAAATCCTGCTCTGTAGGGTCAGCTCCTGCACAACAGCTCCTCCACTGTAGTCACAGCCAGTCCTCACAACCAATCAGCCTGGGGGTCAGTCACTCCCATTGATGTGCAAACAGCAGCTGAGGCTCAACTATAACAGGAGGGCACACAAAAGACACACTTGGAGAACCCAGCTCAGATAACCAGGGAGACTGTGCCACTAGGCCCACAGGACACGTACTACATAAGGCCACTCTACTAAGACTGGGAGACATAGCAACCCTACCTAATACATAGAAACAAACACAGGGAGGCAGCCAAAATGGGGAGACAAAGAAACATGTTCCAAATGGATAAAAAAAGGAACAAAGCTCCAGAAAGTGAACTAAACAAAATGGAGATAAGCAATCTACAGATGCAGAGTTCAAAACACTGGTTATAAGGATGCTTGATGAACTTAGCGGAAGAGTAGGTGAATTTAGTGAGGACTTTAACAAAGAGATAGGAAACATAAAAATGGAGATAGAAAACAAAAAAGAATGAGTCAGAAATGAACAATACAAAAACTAAAATAAAGAATACATTCAAGGGAATTGCCAGTAGCTTAGATAAAACAGAGAATCCGGTCAGCAATTTGGAAGATAAGGTAACAGAAAACAACCAATCAGAACAGCAAAAATTTTTTAAAAATGAGGATAGTTTAAGAGGCCTCTGGGACATATCAAGTGTACCAAGATTCGCATCATAGGAGTACTAAAAGGAGAAGAGACAGAGAAAGAAATTGAAAACACATTTGAAAAAAATAATATGGAAACCTTCCCTAACCTGCCCATGGAAATAGACATATAAGCCCAGGAAGTGCAGAGAGTCCCAAACATGATGAATGCAAAGAAACCCACATCAAGAAACATCATAATTTAAATACCAAATCTTAAAGACAAAGACAGAATCTTAAAAGCAGCAAGAGAAATCAGTTATTTACCTACAAGAGAGCTCCCATAAGATATTCAGCTGATTTCTCAACAAAAACTTTGCAGTCCAGAAGGGATTGAAACAAAATATTTAGAGATAAAAAACAAGGACCTACAAGAAAGAATACTCTACTGGGCATAGATGTCATTTAGAGTCAAAGGTCAGATGAGGAGCTTCCCAGACAAGAAAAAGGTAAAGGAATTCATCAACACCACACCTGTATTACAAGAAATGTTAGAAGCACTTCTTGAAGAAAATAAAAATATTAAAGAAACAGGAGTACAAAATGGCAATGACTATATACCTATTAGCAATTACTTTAAATGTAAACAGATTAAATGCTCCAATCAAAAGATAGGGTGACAGACAAACAAAGATCCTTACATATACTGCATACAAGATACATCCAATCAGAAACACAGACAGACAGAAAGTAAAGGGATAGAAAAAGATATTTCATGAAAAGAAAAATGAAAATACGAAAAAAAAAAACTAGAGTAGCAATACTTATACCAGGCAAAATGACTTTAAAACAAAGGCAATAACAAGAGACAAGGAAGGATGCAGTAATCCCACTTATGCGTATTTATTCAAAGAAACACCAATACTATGAAGGGACATGTGCATCTATATTTTCATTGTAGCATTATTTACAATAGTCAAGATATGGAGGCAACCTGGGTGTCCATCAATGGATGAATGAATAAAGAAGAGGAGTTATACATGTACAATGGAATATTACTCAGCCATAAAAAGAATCAAATTTTGCCATCTGCAACAATGTAGATGTACCTAGAGAGTATTGTGTTGAATGGACTAAGTCAGACAGAGAAAGACAAATGCCATATTATTTCACTTATATGTAGAATCTAAAGAAGGAAATAAATATAAACAAAACAGAAGCATACTGATAGATACAGAGCACATTTTGATAGTTGCCAGCTGGGAAAGAGTTTGGATGAAAAGGGGAATGGATTAAGAAGTACAAATTCGTAGTTACAAAATAGTCATGGGGATGTAAAGTATAGCATAATAAATATAGTCAATAATATTGTAATAACTATGTAAGGGGTCAAATAGGTACTAGATTTATCAGGGTGATCACTTTGTAAGTTATGTATGTAAATGTCTAATCATTATGTGGTACACCTGAAACTAATATAATATTGTATGTCAACTGTAACTGAAAAATAAAATAATTATTTAAATGAATAAATAAATAAATATAAGCATAGTCTTGAATAGATATTTCTTTAAAGACTGTATGTAAATGGCCAGCATGTACATGAAAAGATATTCAATATCGTTGATGATTAAGAAAATGAAAATCAGAAGCACAATAAGATACCACTTCATGACCACTAGGATGTCCTTGAGGAAGAAAACATAAAGTAAATGGAGTGGAGGAATTAAGACCCTTGTACATTGCTGGAGGGAAGAGAAATTGATGCAGCCACTGCTGAAACAGTTTGGCATTTCTTCAACTGTTAAATCATAAAATTACCATATGACTCAGCAATTCTACTCCTACCTATATATCTAAGAAAAATGAAAATAAATGTCCACACATACAGTTGTGCAAAATGTTTATAGCAGCATTATTTATAAAGCTGAAACATGGAAATAACCCAATCTCCATCATTGTATGAAGGGACAAACAAATGGTGGTATATACATACAACAAAATATTATTCAGCCATTAAAAAGGAAGAGGTATTGAGGTTCCAGTCAAGATGGCAGAGTAGGGGAATGTTGGACTTGCCTTCTCCCATGACCACATTAAAATTGCAACTACGTTATAGAGCCATCAACCTGGAGAACAATCCAAAAACTAAGTAAACAGAAATCCTATAACTAAGGACATATAGAAAAGCCACCTTAAGACTGGTAGGGAGAAATGAAATGGGCTGGCTCCACCCCCAGGTGTGGTGGTTGAGATTCGGAAGGGATATCGTGGCTGCAGAGGACCACCCTCTGCAGAATGAGTGGTGCCAGCTCCATACTAGTGGACCAGTGACAGAAGGAGTAGCTCCCATGACATCTGGCTATGAAAATAAGTGAGGATTCTATCCTATCTGTCTCTTCTGGGCAAGACAGAAGGTGGCTGAAAACCCAGGCATCCTCTTAAAGAGCTCACACACAGACTTTTTGGCTCCAAGGCAATCACCCTGGGCTCTGGTGGAGGGACCACAGCTCGGGAGGTGCCAGAGACATACAGGAAGAGACTGAGCTGTGTGGCTTTGGGGCAAGGGCTGGATGGAAGGCTGTCATTGTCCCAGTGTTGAGCCCTTCTCCCAGGTAGCCGGTGGGCAAACACCATCTTTCCTATGTTGAGCCCTCCCCACACAGCCAAATGTGAATTTTCATTGGCCTGCTGAATTCTGCTCACTCCACTCTGGTGACTCCCCAAGATCCCACTCCACTCAACTTGGGCAACACCAGAGGCTTTTCTACTGATGGCAGGCAGCCAGTGTTGGCCCACATTGCAGTAATTTTGGACAATTCTCTGGGGTCTGCAGACCCCAGGTGGGCAGCAGCTGGCATTGGTATATTCTGAGCCTTTTGCAGAATGGCCCCAGGCTCAGGACTGGCATCAAATGTGAATCTACATTAACCTATTGACAACCAGTTGGCCCATGCTGATGACTCCCTGCATCCAGGGCAGGAGAAAAGGGAGAATGTGCCACTGGGCCCCACAAGACACCTAGACTACATAAGGACATCCTGCAATTACTGGGAGATGAAACAGATCTACCTAACACGTAGAAACAAAGAGAGACAGCCAAAATGAGGAAACAAAAAAATATATCCCAGATGAAAGAGCAGGAGAAAACTCCAGAAAAAGAACTAAGCAAAACAGAGGCAAGCAGTCTACTAGATACAGAGTTCAAAACACTGGATATAAAGGTGGTTAAAAAAATTAGTGAGAATGTCAATAAAAAGATAGTACGCATAAAAAATAGGACATGGAAACCATAAAACAGAACAAGTCAGAAATGAAGAATACACTAGATGGAATCAGCAGCAGAATAGATGAAGCAGAGGATTGAATCAATGATTTAGAAGACAAAGTAGCTAAAAACATCCAATCAGAGAAACAAAAAGCAAATAGAATTTTTTAAAACGAGGATAGTTTAAGAGACTTCTTGAACAATGTCAAGCATGGCGACACTTGCATCATAAAGGTATGAGAAGGAGAAGGAAGAGAACAAGGGATTGAGAAACTATTTGAAGAAATAATGACTGAAAACTTCCTTAAGCTGGTGAAGGAAATAGACATGCTAGTCCAGGAAGCACAAAGAGTCTAAAACAAGATGAACACAAAGAGGCCCACACCAAGACACATTATAATTAAAATGCCAAAGGTTAAAAACAGAGAGAATCTTAAAAGCAGCAATAGAAAGGCAGTAAGTTACCTACAAGGGAGCTCCCATTAGACTGTCACCTGATTTCTCAACAGAAACTTTGTAGGTCAGAAGGGATTGGCACGCAATTTTCAAACTGATGGAAAGCAATACTATGCTACCCAGCAAGGCTATCATTTAGAATCAAAGGACAGATAATCACTTCCCAGACAAGAAAAAGCTGAAGGAATTCATTACCACCAAACCAGTATTACAATAAATGTTAAAGGGACAACTTTAAGAAGAAGAGGGGAAAACGAAACCAACAAAAGAACATAAACATGAATAATAAAATGACAATAACTATGTACCTATCAATAATCACTTTAAATGTAAATGGATTAAATGCTCCAATCAAAAGACATATGGTAGCTGGATGGATAAGAAAACAGGACCCACAAGGTATGCTGTTTGCAAAAGACCAACTTCAGATTGAACACACACAGTGACTGAAAGTAAAGGGATGGAAAAATGTATTTCATGCAAATGGAAACAAACAAAAAACCCTGGGGTATTATTACTTATGTCAAACAAAATAGAATGTAACCCTTGTAAACATTTATGTACCCAACATAGGAGCACCTAAGTACATAAAGCAAATATTAACTGACAAAGGGAGACACTGAAAATAATACAGTCATACTAGGGGACATTAACACCACATTGCCATCAAAGGATAGATCTTCCAGTCAGAAAATCAAGAAGGAAACAGTGGCCTTAAATGACACTCTAGACCAGATGAATTTGATTGATATTTTCAAAGAATTTTACCCCAAAGCAGCAGAATATATACTTTTTTCAATTGCACATGGAATATTTTCAAACATAGACCACAGGTTAGATGAGGAAACAGGTTTCAACAAATAGAAGAAATTGAAATCAAATCAAGCACCTTATCTGACCACAATGGTATGAAACTGGAAATCAATTACTAGGAAAAAAACCCCTGAAAAACACACAAATACATAGAGGCTAAATAGCATGCTGCTAAGCAATGAATGGGTTAACAATGAGATCAAGGAAGAAATCAAAAGATACCTTGAGACAAATGAAAACACAACGACCCAAAATTTATGGGACACAACGAAAGCAGTACAAAGAGAGAAATTAATAGCAATGCAGGCCTACCTCAAGAAACAAGAAAAATCTCGAATAAACAATCTAACCCTACACCTAAAGTCATTAGAAAAAGAACATCAAACAAATCCCAGAGTGAGCAGAAGGATGGAAATAATAAAGATCAGAGAGGAATTTATAAAATAAAAAATGAATTTAAATAAATCAATACAAAAGGTCAATTAAACCAAAGGCTGGTTATTTGAAAAGATAAACAAAACTGATAAATCTTTAACTAGACTCATCAAGAAAAAGAGAGAGAAAACTCAAATAAATAAAATCAGAAATGAAAGAGAACTGACAACTGACACTATACAGAAGTACAAAGGATTATAAGAAAATAGTATGAACAATTACATGCCAACAAATTCCACAATCTGAGAGAGATGGATAAATTCCTGAAACATACAATCTATTCAGACTGAATCAAGATGAAATAGAAAACCTGAAGAGATGGATTACTACCAAAGAAATTGAATCAGTAATCAAAAAAATTCCAACAAGCAGAAGTCCTTGACTGGATGGCTCCACAGGTGAATTTTATGAAACATTCAAAGGAGAATTAACACTGATCCTTCACAAACTATAAAAATTAAAGAGGAGAGAAAGCTCCCAAGCTCATTTTATGAGGCCACCATTACCCTGGTTTCAAAGCTAGACAAAAACATTACAGGAACACACACACACACACAAACACACACACACACACACACACACACGTGTGTGTAACAATATTCCTGATAAACATAGATACAAAAATCCTCAACAAAATATTAGTAAAATGAATTCAGCAATACATTAACATGATCTTACATCATGATAAATGAGATTTATTCCTGGGATGCAAGGCTGGTTCATCTATCTACAAATCATTTAACTAACGTGATATACTACATACATGAAATGAAGGATAAAAATCATATGATCATATCAATAGATGCAGAAAGAGTGTTTGACAAAATCCAGCATCTATTTATGATAAAAAGTCTCAGCAAAGTGGGAATAGAGGGAACATATCTCAACATAATATAGGCCATAAATGGCAAACCCACAGCTAACATCATACTTAATGGAGAAAAGCTAAAAGCATTCTCCTTAAGATCAGGAACAAGAAAAGAATGTCCACTTTCACACATAGTATTGGAAGTCTGAGCCACAACAGACAAGAAAAATGATAAAGTCATCCAAATTAGAAAGCAAGAAGTAAAACTTTCATTGTTTGCCGATGACATAATACTATACGTATATTCTAAATATAGAGAACCCCAATGATTCCACCAAAAAACTATGAAAACTGATGAATGAATACAGTAAAGTTGCAGGAAACATAATTAATATACAGAAATCCGTTGCATTTGTATACACCAGTAATGAGTTATCAGAAAGAGAAATTAAGAAAACAATTTCATTTGCAATTGCATCAAAATAATACCTAGGAATAAATTTAACCAAAGTGGTAAAAGACTTGTACTCAGAAAATTATTACACATTGAAGAAAAATTGAGATACAAATAAGTGGAAACACATACACGTGCTTCTGCATAGGAAGAATTAATATTGTTAAAATGTCCATACTACCCAAAGCAATATATAGATTCAATGCAATCCCTATCAAAATATCAATAGCATTTTTTACAGAACTAGACAAATAATCTTAAAATGTATATGGAACCACAAAAGACCCTGATGGCCACAGCAATCTTAACATAGTTGGAGGTATCACAATGCCTCATATCAAACTATACTACATGGCTAAAGTCATCAAAGCAGCATGGTATTGGCATAAAAACAGACACAAATCAATGGAACAGAATAGAAAGCCCAGAAATAAACTTATGCCTATATGGTCATTTAATCAATGACAATGGAAGCAAGAATATACAATGGGGTAAAGATAGTCTATTCAATAAATGGTGTTGGGAAAACTGGACAGATACATGCAAAAAAATGAAACTAAACCACCTTTTTACACTATGTACAAGAATTAAACTCAAAATGGATTAAAGACTTAAAAGTAAGATCCCAAACCATAAGACTCTTAGAAGAAAATCTAGGCTGTGAATTCTCTGACATTGCTCATAGTAATATTTTTTTTCTGACGTATCATCTCGGGTAAGGGAGACAAAAGAAAAAATAAAGAAATGCAACTACATCAAGCTAAAATGTTTTTGCACAACAAAGGACACTTTCAATAAAGCAGGAAAGCAACCTACTGAATTGGGGGAAGATATTTACAAATGATGCATTTGATAACGGGATAATATCCAAAATATTTTTTATTTATTTATAAATTTTTGGGGTGACATTGGTGAGTAAAACTATATAGGTTTCAAATGTACAATTCTGTAGTACATCATCTATATACTGCATTATGTGTTCACCACCCAGACTCAATTCTCCTTCCATCACCGTATACTTGACCCCTTTTCCCTCTTCTACCATCCCCCTCCCCCCTTACCCTCCAGTAACCACTAAACTGTTGTCTGTTGTTTCGTCCCGTGACGAGGGTTGTGGGGAGCGAGGAGGGCAGTGCAGGGTTAAGAAATACATTAGCCAAGAATAGAGTGCAAGCGGGGCCAAGGGACTCCAGACTCAAGAACTGAGCGCCAAATCAGGCCAACGCATAAGTTTTTATTAGTTAGGTGAGGAAGTAAAGGAGATAAAGCTTGTCAATCTCAAGATCTCTGAATCCCATACATTATAATAGAAAACTGATTCAAACCAATCACCCTTGCCTGCAGGCAGCAGAACTGTAAGTCTCAGGATGTGCGTACCTTCCCAAGGGACAAAACCTTTATGCATATGAATAGATGGAGAGCACATCATTGAATCACTTCCTCTGCAGGTTGTGGGAAGGAATGCAGCTACAGAGGCAGAGGCTCTCCTTAGCCGGGGGAAGGTGGGGGGCTGTGTCCACCTCTATGGACCCCGCGAGTTCCCCAGATGGTCCCCCATGTGGCTGTGTCTGGCTTGGGTTGCCCCCCTTCCCCCACCCCGGGTGGGGAATCGTACCCATCTTTGACTAACCAGCCATCTTTCTGGGGCCAAACAGGGAGACATAAGGTACAAGCACAACGGTGAAGCAAAGTCCCTGAAAGGATCCCTCTCACAGATTCTCCTTTCTTTAGGGGCAGGTAGGAGGAGACAGAAGGGTAGGCTGCTGCGTGGCAACAGTCTGTGTCTATGAGATTTTGTTTCTTTGTTTGTCTTGTTCCTTTGTTGCTTTCAGTTTTATATCCCACATATGAGTGAAGTCATATGATTCTTGACTTTTCCTGACTTATTTCACATAATATGATAATCTCAAGATACATCCATGTTGTTGCAAGGGGCAGTATTTCATCTTTTCTTATGGCCGAGTAATATTCCACTGTGTATATTTACCACATCTTCTTTATCCAATCACCTATTGAAGGACACTTTGGTTGTTTCCATGTCTTGGCCACTGTGAATTATGCTGCAATGAACATAGAAGTACAATATTTTTACAGGTAAATGTTTCAGATTTTTTAAAGAAGATAAATACCTAGAAGAGGGATTGCTGGTAATTCTATTCTTAATTTTTTGAGGAACCTCCATACTGTTTTCCATAGTAAGTGTGCTAATTTGCATTCCCACCAACAGTGTATGATTTATCTTCTTAAAATGCAACTTTTATTTCATTGATTTTCTATATCCTTTTACTGTTATCTATTTTATTGGTTTTCACATATCCTTATTATTTCTTTTCTACTATTCACTTTCCATTTAATTTGGTCCCCTCTTTCTAGTGTAAGGTCATATATTTTTAATATACTTTTTGAATTTTATCTTTCAGATTAGTGGTGTAGACATTTAACATCTCATCATTGAAAAATCCTACCACTGTCACCATGTTTGAAACTTGCTTAGGTTTTTTATTTTACCTCACAGAATACCACAAAATTCTGTCTGAATTTTTCTGGCAACTTTACTGTTTGCAGTGGTTCAGAGTCAATTAGACCAGTCTGATGATTAAAAGTCTGCAAGCAGTTTTTTGTTTGTTCCAGGTTTTTTTGTTTTTGTTTTTTATGGAATTCTTTTTTGTTTTTCAAATTTGAGATATATAGCATATTAGTACAACTACATAACTATGTTTTACTTACAAAACAATTTAGTTGGTATTTTTTCATGATTATTTTTGAAAATGGCATTTTCCCCTTTGAATATAAAAAGTTATATCAATATATGGTTAATCAGGAAAATATTTCAGTTTAGTCCTTAACAAAAATAATGTGTTTTTTAATAGGGCTGTTTGAATAAATTTGTGTATGTTTTCTGAAAACCGAATTTTTCCCTTTTGATTAGCATGTAAATTGAACCAACCCTCTCTTTGAATTATGTCTCCTTCCCTCCATTTGCACTGCCGTAATGCTAGGCGCTCACATTTCGCATCTTGCTATTTCAGTTTGGCACCTTACTCACTGCAATAAAGTAAAATTATTTGCTATATTTTAAGTACAACTGTGAACTGAACTTATTCCAAGGAAGATGTGAAATCCTATTTGCAAAATTTGATTGGCATACTGCATAACTGTTTTCACTGTTATCATTTTTCAATAGCCTTTTATTATCAAACCTATTCTGTCAAGTGTCAAACACTAATTTTTGTGTAATCCAGGGACCAGCTAGTATTATTTTAGAACCCAGTTTGATGCACTTTGTCAATCTTATGCCCCATCATTCTCCCACTTCTGACAGCTCATAGGAGTGCAACAAATGCTTTATATTTTCCTCTTCAGCTGCTGAATTAGGCAGGGATAAATTTCTCTTGAAGATTGGGTTTCAATCTGAGTTCAATGGTTTGGTTTGTCCTGAACTTCTGATAATTCTGTATTTTGTATATATGCCCGACTTTCTGTTCATATGGCACCATGTGTTCATTTAAGTCATTTTTCTTGCTTTTTCACTTTCAGCATGCTCAATGTGCCTACTCCTGAAGAGTACAACAGCACATAGTTCTGGTTAAGAATTTCTTCTCATGAATATTCAAGTCTTATTAACAGATTTTAATTAGATAAACATTTATTGGTGTATATAAACTAAATAACCTTGAAAGAAAAATAAATCTTTTCTGTGAAGCTTTAGAATGATCTAGATATGAATGAGCAGCTTCCTTCTCTGCTACTTTATGGTTTCTGGCAATGAAGCCTATGGTATCATCATTGCTATGTGTGGAATTGTCACTTCAAGCTATCACACATAAAAAGTGAAATCATCATTTCACCTCAGTTAAATCAAAACCACTAAAAAAATCTGTAAATATATGTTATGCAGCTGACTATTAAACAAAAATTTTAAATACTTCTTGTGAAATGTGCTATTCTTGGCGTTTCCATTTCAGGTATTTTCCTTTATTTTTGTAACCATTTTATTTTATTTAAATTTTTATTGGGGGATATTGGGGAACAATGTGTTTTTCCAGGACCCATCAGCTCCAAGTCAAGTCATTGTTTTGAAGCACTGACCTTGGTGCTATGGGCACTGTGCTCTAACCAACTGAGCCAACCCGCCACCCTAAACATTTTATTTTTTAGGGGACGTTTTTTCTCATGCAATTTAATGGAGGAATATATATATATAATATTTTGAATTTTGCTTTATCAGTTTGTGGTTGAAGGGGAAAATACAATAAAATATTGAAAGGTAAGAATAAATTATCATGTGCTGACTTGTGAGCTCCCTTCATTTTGAAGGGGAAGGACATCGAGTAGATCAAAAGTGAACTAGTTGTATTTCTCATATCACTCTAACTTGAATATTTTAAATTTAAATAAATAGTAATCTAAGATTTGCTTCTCTTTCTTCTATTTCGAGACTTGATTTTTTTTTTAAATTAGCTATCAGATTTTTGTGCATTTTTCTTTTCCTGTGACTTTAGCATTATTAATAGGAGACTAAGGGAATCAATCGGATATCTCCAGAAAGATAATATTTATCCACTTATTTTTAGATGCTCAAGTCCGTTCAAAAACATCATTCTGGTATGCTTTGAAGAACAGTTATCTGTATAAATAATCAGAGCAGAGGTATGTTATTCCAAGTGTGTATTGTATTAAAGGGTATATCACAAAGCAGTGATAAAGAAAATTGTGGAGGATAAAAAATTCCTAAAACTTAGTGTAATATGTGAGACGTTATAAGATACTGCCTTGAAAAACTGGTGAAACTCAAAAATAAAACATGGATTAGGACATTATGAAGAAAATACATAATTTTGGTAAAATATAGAATATAATTTATGGGTCAATTTCTTTCATATATAGATCACTTAAGTTAAAGCAATAGAAAACATCAGCCCATATCCACTCAATAATTGCTTAATGTAAACATTAACCATTTTTAAAGTTTCCAGGTTTTAAAATAATTGTATGATTGTTTTAATGTTTCAAATTATTTTTGTTACATACACAGACCTTCAAGAGCATATGTAGGTATGTATGTATGCATATATGTATTCATATGCTTGGGTATGTGTGTGTATATTTTCATGTGTGTCTCTCTGTGTGTAAATGAATTTTATTCTTTGTGTCAAAAACTACTTTATGAGACTGAAGCGCTACCTACTGCGCTAACGAGGCACCTCCAAAAACTACTTTAAAAAATAAAGTTTATGAATTAAAAAAGTGCCAAAGTCTATCATTACAAAAAGCTCTTGCATCTTTACAGATAAAAGCAGAATAAATCAAGAGAACTGCTAAATTTTGGAATAAGTAAGCCATTTATTAAACAATTAAAATTACCTCTACCTAGAAATTCTGCTGATGGAACTTATTAGTCTCTGCTCAGCTATTAATGCCATACTACAACTTGTACAACAATAAGATCTGGTCACTTGCCTCCATTTTTTCCTGGACCTTCTTTCTGGAATAGGAGAAAAATGGATATTAGGCCATTTCATAAATCCTTCCATCTTAAGCCTAAATTCAGAGTGAAATTTGGAGCAACTAATATAGGCTGTCTATCTAGACCTGATCACTAAAAATTTCAGGCTAAAATATTACCAGTAGTCAGTAGTACACAGAACTTCAGCTACTCTGCCTTTTAAGAGAGAAAATCAACTAATGGGCAGGAAGATTATAAACTTTTCATAGACTTTATCCTTTTTCTTCTATTGTTTTGTGCCTTCTTGTCTTCCCAGGACAAGAGACGTTTTGCATATTGAAGATATTTTGTCTATTCTGGATATTTTGCCTCTCCTTTTTTTTCTGTGCAGCAACTTTTTCTTACAGATGTATTCTTGCTACATTGACTTTTTGTTAATCGATCAACTTTACTTTTTAAAGCAGTTTAACTTCCACAGCAAAATTCAGTGGAAAACTCAGAAAGTTGTCTTATGTCACCTATCATTAAACATGCTATATGTCCTTCGTTATTGACATCCTCCACCACAGTGGTGCATTTGTTACAATCAGTGAACCTACACTGACACATAACTATCACTCAAAGTCCATAGTCTCTATTAGTATTCAACCTTGCTGTACATTCTATCATTTTTGTCAAAGGTATAATGACATGAATCTACCATTGTGGTATCATACAGAATAGTTTCACTGCCCTAAAAAATCTCCCGTACTCTGCCTATTCATCTCTCCCTGTCCCCAACCCCTGGTAACCACTGAGCTTTTTATTGTCTCCATGGTTTTACCTCTTCCAGAATGTCATATAGTTGGAATCAGTATGTAGCCATTGCAGATTGGCTTCTTTCACTTAGGAATATGCATTTAAGCTTCCCCCATGTCTTTTCATACCATAATAGCTCATTTCTTTTGAGTGTTGAATAATATTCCATTGTCTAGATGAATCACAGTTTATGTGGTTTCAATTGCCCTTTGTGACAGCTGCTTTACACTATTTTTTCAAAAGATTGTATTACAATAGAGCATGCCCTTATAACCTTTACATATATACTTTCCAACTGCTCATCATGTCTGTTATAGTCCAAAGATGTTTTATATGTTTCCTCTGAATAATAATGGGTTGGTCCATGGTCATGCAGAATTAAGTACATAGACTTGAAAGATAAGCTGTGTAGGTGACAAAACAAATATGATTATAGTGACATTAAGATGTATTTCATTTGGCACATGAATTTATATTAAATTTGGTCATCTTTCAAAAGCTCTAAGTTACTTCCTATCAGGCAAAAGAAAAAAAATACTAATTATGGCCAAGGTAATTGTACCGATATTAAACCTTGGCTCGGCACCGTATTTCAGTCTGATGTGATCATTTATGAGTAATCTATTACAATTTGTTGGTGCCAGAAGTGACCTTTTTTCTTGTAAGCAAAGGGCACATTTTACAGCTTTCTGAACATGTCTTATCTACTTAGAGGGTTTTGGACAAAAGTAAGATGAGGTGACATTTAGTTTTATTCTAGTTCATTGCCATTAACCTCCTACTGCTGACTTTTAGATAGTTGTACATGGTCCTTAACCAAGAAAGAAAGAAACTCTTTGCTTTATGCCAATGAAACGTGTTCAAAGATGAAGATAATAACAAAAAAAATTTGAAAAGTTAAATAACTCCTGACAGTGATCTACTGCAACTCTTAAAGATCCATAAGAAATATACAAACAATGAAGGGAAGGATGCTTGAAAAGGTTTCCATCAAACTGGTCTTTACTAAAACCTCATCATTCAACAACTGGCATTGCCTTTGAGCAGCAATAACTTACAAGCTCTATTTCCACATACTTAAATTTACATGAACACTAGAAAGATGACAGAATAGGAAATGATTTTGATTTTGAGCTTCTTCCCAATGTTGCAATTTCATTCAGATGCAATTTCATCCCCAACTATGCCAGGCCATTTAGTATACTCAGTGCCTTGCTTTGCACCCTGTGGATCAATTCAGCTATGAAGTTAACAAAGTATGGAAGCTTTCTATGAGCATATATTCAACCATGCATTTGCTATACTTTTCTCTGCAGTGCATTTAATGGATTTGGACATAAAATCTAAGGCGTTTCACAGGCTGTTTGGTATGTATGAGAAATCACAGTTCAGAATGAGGTTTTCATTTCAGTTAATTTAATGTTTGGAGTCTGTCAGATACACTGAGGGATGGGTAGTTATATTATTTGTGCACCAAAAAAATAAGATCTTCCCTCCTTCTCCCCTATGGTTATCTTTCCTTGAATGTGTTCATTAAACTGATAAATGATTTCCAACAGAGAACATTAGAAATGCTCCAGACATTGGAGAACCAAAAAAGGAGAAATTTTTTAATTAAAGTTAGAATTTCATACAGAAGATTCTTGTACAAACTGAAACATACCTCAGTCTTGATAATTGTTACTTTGATGTTGTAATTTTCTTTTCACTGTTGCTTATGATTATATCCCATATTTCAAATAAAAAAAAATATTCCAAACGCCTGTGCTAATTACAAATAGCAAAGAAATAAAAATAAGTTGAACCCAAGTTATGACAAAAATCCACTTTTGTCTGTATTAATGTTAAAGTAATGTTTTGTATTTCCCAATTGTCAAAGCTTAGGAAATAATTGTACAATAAAAATCACATTTTGAGGATCCATCTCATTTTATTAGATTAATTTGGGAAAAAAATCTCTATAAATAGCTGTGCTCATAAATAATTTCTCCTTTGACTGTGATTTGAGTGCTTTATTGCAATAGCTTTTGTAAAATTTCCTGTGCTTTAATTCACCAATTAATTTCCCATTTCCAATCTCACCACTGGATAAAGTTAAACCCTTATTCTTTTGTCTAGAAAACATCTGCTTTTTCATTTGACTTTCCTTTATTCAACCTAATTTTATCTGTTTTCGTTTTTAAAATAAGATAGGTGGATTTTATTAAAATATACATGCAAATTATGAATTTTTATCTAAGAATGATTACATTTTCAAATGAGGAAACAGTAATTTGATTATAAATCCATTCAAGTTTAAAAATGCAAATTGTATGTATGGAGGGAAAATAATTTCAAACTATGGTATATTATAATATTTTCCCTCTAGCATATTTGATTAGTAATTACTGCATTTAAATCACTTCATAAGATTTTTTTCTTATAAATAAAATTAGAGACTGTAAGAATCCAATATTAAACATTAAGCCCTATTAAACCATCTCTCTTCAGTTCATGTTACATTGGGGGAGTGTTTAAACACTTTCTCATCAGAAAATTATCATTATCTTTCTGTTTCAATGAGATAAAGTAGTCCTATGTCAGAAAATAGTCCTACATGTATGTGGTCAGAGTGGTCATTTTTATGAAATACGATCAATAATCAACGAATTGTAATTACACATAATCTACACTAAGGAATTGGCTAAGACAGATGTAAATCAAACTCTGAATTTTAAAAGAATACAGTGATCAGGGAAACCATGGTATTTTCTGATCAGGAATTAAATTACAGTTCTCTTCAAATTGATTCTTCAGCTTCAGTTTTTTTCTCATACAAAAGGTTAGTAGAATGAGACACGCAAAGCCAACTGTCAGTGATCTACAAGTATCCGTCACGAAAATGATAAGGAGTGGTTTAGGAGCTGTAATTAAGAATGTAAATAATGGTTTTTCTGTGCTTGTAAAAATAAGACAATCAATTTTTACCCATCTGTGGGAATTAAATTTGTCACACCAAAGTTTCAAAATTCCAAGCCTAGCACTTTTCTTTAGAAGTCAGTAAACATTTCAGAGCAAAGGTGATTGATATATTTTAGTTATTGACCTCCACCCTCTTCCTTGTACATGCATTTTCTATGTCTTTGTCTCTCTTTATCCATGCTTTGCACGCAGCAAAACATCAACAAATATGTGGTGATTGGTTGATTCACCATTGTAACAGGGACCAATTAAATCTCATCCAGTGAATACATTAAACAGTTTCTGTCATTTGAAGAAAGGAAGCTACAAAACTAAAAGTAGAATGAGATATTTTTATACTAATAGTTACTATTATCACAATATACAAGAGACTATGCCTCTTTAATATTTTCTTAAAACCCAAGATTATCATGAGGGGAGTCTGTTTACTCAGAAGAAAATAAAAACTCTGAAATATGTGCTTTGTTTTGCAAGCTTCCTTTATTCTCCAACCATTCCACTGGAATGCCTCATCACTTGTATGTAAACTCCAATTTGATCAAATCAATCAAGATAAAACCAGGAAAGAGAACCCTGAGAATTTAAAGCACATGAACTTTAATGCAGGTGATTTTTTCCCACTGATGATGGAAGAGCTGAAAAGCCAAAGACGGTACAGAGAAGTAACCAATATATTAGCAGTAGTGGGAAGCCCCTACCAATCCTAGGCTAGAGAGATGTGATACTTTCACTGGGTGAAAGCTAAGCGATGGCAGCCCTATCCAGCAGTGACTGGACCCATGGAGGAGAAGCAGGTGTTTGTCTTAAACCCCAGTCTCTAAACTTGACTTCCCTTAGGCTGAAATCAACTGACAGGGGGACCTGGGTAACAGTCTATAAGTGGTCAAGCCACCTATATACAGAGGGTGCCCCAAAAATGTATACACATTTTAAGAAAGGAAAAATATGTATTAAAATTGTAATACTCAATGTACACCGATAACAAAGGATGAAAGCAAGTCATGTGTATACATATTTTTGGCACCACCAGTAGAACAGAGCAGGGGAGAAGGGACAAATGAATATAAGGGCAAGCAGTTTGAAGATATGCGTAGGAGAATATGGACCACGTACGACAAGCTA
The DNA here is from genome assembly GCF_004115265.2 of Rhinolophus ferrumequinum. Lineage (NCBI taxonomy): Eukaryota > Metazoa > Chordata > Mammalia > Chiroptera > Rhinolophidae > Rhinolophus > Rhinolophus ferrumequinum. The sequence continues at coordinate 59,873,522 of NC_046284.1, forward strand.
TTCTTCCTGCACTCAATAAATCAAAGACACATGGTAATAGCTCCAAAAATGCATGACAATTGGCAGATTTATCATACACAATGTACATATTACATTAAAGGGCGAGGGAACATTTGCTGCAATCTTTCTGAGAATAAATATTGAGAAAGATTGCTAGACAAGGCAGTTCTAGTTCAGCTTTTATATTTTTCTAGTTTGATAAGCATATAGATGGAGAGATATAAACATAGATGTCGACGCAGATATAGATATATTGAATATACATATTTATACAATACGTATATTACACATGTACACACATATGTACACACTACCACTTCAGTTTGACAAGGACATCTTGCAGCATTATTTTGATAATGGATTTATAAATCAATAATTTTACTTGAATGGCTGGCCAAGATTTAAGCTCCAAATAAGAGACATTAGGTTTATCTTTCCTGCCTTTGATTCCTCCCTGTTTCGCAAACATGTTCATATCAAGAATCATCTATCATTTTATCCCAATGCCATATTTTGCACTTAGGTGCTGAAAAAAAGTGTTTGTCAACTATATTAAAAGGAATCACATCTTAATATACCTACAATAAGAGCATATGCAATTTCAAACATGTAAACTGCACTAAAGAATGAAAACTTCAGATGGTTCAACTTATTTCCAAAGTGACTTGAAACTCTTAATGCCAGCATTAATGGGAAGGACGGAATAATTATTCTCTTTGTCAAAGAGATCAAAGCCTTGGAATCATCTTCTGCTCATGCTTGTTTTTTACCCTTTTGTACAATTAGTTGGCAAATGTAAAGTTTTTCTTTGGACTCTGTCTCATACCATCCCTTCCTTGTGTAGCCTCCCACCATCCATTTTTGACATAGTTTTAAGTACTCAGTAAATATGCAATAACTTAAATTTCTGATAGAGTAACAATAGACTTATTAAAATTTTTATTTTTTTTATTCATTGAGAATCCCATGTAATTTCCCTAGGATAACTGGCCTCTCCACAATCCTTCCTGAGGCCAGCTGGAAAAAATGTTATGAGGGCAATCATACAGGAATTTAGAAATAAAGGAACATTTTCAGTGGATGGAAAACATGGGCCAGAAAGCTTATCTTTTGGTAAAATTCTTTTGATTACATAGAGTGCAAAGAAATAAGAGATGACAGGGAAGAACTTAATTAGAATTTAACTTGTAGATCAGATGTAGACATAGCTTATTTAAAAAATCAGGTTAAACAAAGGTTGAAGTTTAATTTATCGTGGTGATCAAGATAACTTCCCAGGTCTATTAAGTCAACTGATTTCTGTGTTGCTCTGATCAGAAATATCCTTTGGCAAAACTATTAAATAGGTATTTCCAGAAATCACTTTGTTGTTTTCACATTCACCTCCTTGATTTTTAGCCCCTCCCCTCTCATTAAGGGATTCAGTGTTCTTATACCACTCTGGGCTTTTTCTCTGGAAGAGAAAAATAATTAAGTAAGCTAATTCTCAATAAAATGTTGTAAGAATTTTCTGAGATAAAACACTTTTGGCAGGTGTAAACAGAATCAAGAGAAAACTTTATATGCATTAGCTAAAATTAATTAATTGCATATATTTAGCCTCACAGTGTTTTGGTGATCCAGTTTCCTATAGGGTAATGAAAGCTAACTAAATTTAAATTTCCATGTACATTCTTCTAAAAAGTATATTGTATACAAACAGAGCAAATAAAACCACTGTAATCCATACCTACAGCATAACTTATGTATAAGTAAGTGTAATGAATTGAATAGTATTCTCCCCAAATTCATGTTTATCCTGAAATTCAAGATGTGACTTAATTTGGAAAAAGTATTTGCATATATAACTAGTTAAGATGAGTTCATACTGGATTAGGGTGAGCCCTAATTTCAATATGACTAGTGTCCTTATAAGGGGATGAGGAGACACACAGATACAGACATACACAGAGGAAAGTCAGCCATGTGAAGGCAGAGGCAAAAATTGAAACGATGCAGGTGCAAGCCATGGAATGCAATGGACCAGAAGCAAGGAAGAGGCAAGAGAAGATTCTTTTCTAAAGCTTTCAGAGGTAATTATGGTCCTGCTGCCACTTTGATTTCAGACATTTAGTTTCATGAACTGTGAGAGAATAAACTTATTTTGTTTTCAGCTACCCAGTTTGTGTCAGTTTGTTACAGCAGCATTGGGAAGCTAATTCAGTGGGCAAGAAACTTTTTGAAACCACTCAGTTCCAGAATCCCTGCCATAGATGGCTTCGGCAGAGAAAACACAGAAAAGTGGAGAGGTCAAATATTATCTGTGGCAGAACTTGGATAAAATCATCCTAGAGAAAGAGTCTCAATCTCATTAAGGAAATACTCAATTCAGGTGATACTTGGTGGATAAGACCAGAGGAGACATCTTTTGGTAGATTGGTAGTAAAGGGGTAAAGTAAGCATGCAGTGAAAATTAAAGGTCTACAAAAACAAAGCTGAATCACAAAATCAGAAGACACATCAGTTCTTTCCCATCGACCAATTGAAAATGCCAATCAAAATAAACTGCATTTCTTTTATACCTGGAAATTTGAGCCTCTATTCCCCTTCACGGTTTTTCCTCCCTTAAAATTTTTTTTCAATTATAGTTGACATTCAATATTATTTTATATTAATTTCAGGTGTACGGCATAGTGGTTAGACATTTATGTAATTTAAGAAGTGATCTCCCTCACTAGCCTACTACCCCATCTGACACCATACATAGTTATTACCATATTTTGACTATATTCCCTATGCTTTACTTTACATCCCCATGACTATTTTGTAACTACCAATTTATGTTTCTTAATCCCTTCACCTTTTTCACCCTGAACCCTAAACCCCTGCCATTTATCACCTCAATAAATCTAGTACCCACCTGGCACTATACATAGTTATTACAATATCATTGACTGTATTCCTCATGCTATACCCTACATCTTCATGGCTACTTTGTAACATGACAGCATGATATGATGTCAGATGGTTGCTGGATTATCATGGTGATCACTTCTTTAGGTATATAATGTTGAATAACTATGGTATACACCTGAAATGAATACAATATTGTGTTAGCTATATTTCAATAAAAATCTTTAAAAATGTGTATCTGATATCTCAACAAAAACGCATAAAATACAGAAAAAAGGATATATTCCAAAAAAATAAATAAACTGCATTTCACCAAACCTCTTAGGATGGTAAACTAAGAAAACAAGAAAGCACATAAACATCTTACTCCTGACTCCTATTGCTGGTCTTTAAGAAATAAGACATTAGCAAAATAAATTAAAAGAGTAGACAAAAAACAATACAAAATATATTATTAAAGAAAATAGGACATGAGAATAAAACTTACATGTTGAAAACACTTCTCAAAACACACAAACACACACACACTGAAGAAGAAATGTACCATATACATGAAAAGATGCTTACCATCACTAATCATTAGGAAAATGCCAATCAAAACCACAATGAGGTATGACCTCACACCTGTTAGAATGGCTATTGTAAAAAGACAAGAAATATATGTTGGCAAGAATGTGGAGAAAAGGCAACCCTTGTGCATTTTTATTGGGAATGTAAATTGGTGTAGTTACTATGGATAACAATATGAAATTTCCTCAAAAAATTAAAAATAGAACTACCTTATGATCCAGCAATTTCATGCCTGGGCTTTTATTCAAAGAAAATAAAAACACTAATTTAAAAATAAACCTCTGGACCCCTATGTTCATTGCAACATTATTTACAAAGGCCAAGATATAGAGACAATTTAAGTGTCTATCAATGGATGAATGGATAAAAATGTGGCATATGCGTATGCAATGGAATTCCATTCAGCCATAAAAATAATGAAATCTTGCCATTTGCAACAGCATGGATTGACCTTGAGGGCATTATAATAAGTGAAATAAGTCAGATAAAGACAAATCTTGTATGATCTCACTTATATGTTGAATTTAAAAACAAAAAACAAAAACAAGCTCAAAGATACCAAGAAGGGATTGATGATTGTCAGAGGCAGGAGATGTGGGGTAGGCAAAATGGATGAAGATGGTCAAAAGGTACAAACTTTCAGTTATAAAATAAATAAATCATGGGAATTAAAAAAAAAGGATCATTATGCAACTTCTTATTAAAAGCTATACTAGAGCAGGATACCTAAATTGGTTTCCCAAATAGGCTCTGTGGAGTCTCAGAAATTTTATGAGAAATGATAGATAGATGATAGATAGATAGATAGATAGATAGATAGATAGATAGATAGATAATAGACAGATGATAGATAGAATTGGAGGGAGGTGTCTAATTTGTTCCATAACATTGTAAAAGGGATCAATGACCCAATAGATACAGAAAAATCACTGTTTAGAGTGATACAAAGCATGAAAGCTATTTTTACATTATGTCTGCTAATATGGATAAAATAGGACATAAACTTTTCATAAAGTGTTTATATGTGCATGGCAGAAAGACTCAATATTTTCTTTTCTGTCCCCTTTCATTTTGGGAATGGATGGCATGTATTCATGATCCATTTGGCTACTCGGCTTCCTCTGAAAATTGGTCACTGATCTTTAATAAATTTTATACTATAGGTCTTTCTCAACCCTGACCCAATTCTCACTTTCCTTCAAAATCAACATTGACTGTAAGCACGGAATCTTGCTAAGAGCATAAATTGCAAGCAGATAGCCCTTTCCCAGTGGAGCCTTAGCTGCTTTTGTTTCTCTTTTTCTAATTAGATATTTTTTCTTAGTTTGCACTAAACAAGACCCCAACTTTCCTGACTGGTATAAATGCAGGAACTGTGGTAATTCCTCAACATACTTCCAGCTGTACAAAAAAATGGAGGTATTATGAAGAATCAAATTAGAAAAAACAAAACAAAAACAAAAACAAAAAAACCCCAAAATACTAGATTGCTTAATACTATGTAGAAACATAGATTCCTGACCTTGTTCCACACCAGGTACAAAAATGCAATTGAACATTTTTGAACAATTACACATTAAAAATGGAGAAAGTGACTGTATTAAATGCAAATGTGTGATCAAAAATAAAATGGCATTTGCAAGTTCATAAAAAATTGCCTCAGGAATTAAATCATAATATTTTATATTAATATATACTTATCTTACTTTTGCTTCTCTATAACTCCTTTCTGATATTAGCTACTAACTTGAATAATGCCAAAACATGAAACTACATAATAAATTTGAAGGATGGCTGTTATTGCACTGGTCTTCCAAAAAGGCAAAAAAGTAAAAAAAATGAATATTTGGAAATGAGAATTTACATTAAATAAAATTCTATATATTTTTTAAACTTTCCAGTCCCATATTCAGACTGTCCGACGATATTTTATTCCAATAATGGAAATAATTTAAATAGTAAATCTGGATAATTGAGTAATTAAGTTTGGAAATGTATGTCAACTTTCTTTCACTTATACTAAAGGTGCAAGAATGGGTAAGTTTGTGGTCTCTGAATGCAAATTCTGAGGAAAATCTGACAATTTAAAATGGAAAATGAGTTAGCAAAAATATAAGCATTGAAGACCATTTCTGAGTAAGAAAGTCCTAAGTTGACTACTCAGGGAATATGGTAAAATTTTAAATACAGTAATTATGATACATTGTTTCAAAATTATGTATTTCAGATTTACATCCAAATAACATTTACTGAGAACCTAGTGAGCTAGGTGATTTCACATGTTGTATCTCCTTTAACCCTGTCAATAATCTTGGGAGGTAGTAATATAGTTTAATACAGTAAGAAAACTGAGGCTCTAAAAATTAGACTAACTTGATAACATATTTTGCAAATAAAGTGTAAAATATTTAAATCCAGGAATCATTAATTCAAGTCCAATAGCCTTTCCATAATAATAATTAATATTAATATTAAGTGCTAAGAATTGTTGAGCATCTAATAGTCATGTGCTTAGGGCATTAGTAATACATTTTTTTCACTATGAAAAACCTCAAGAGGTAAGTACTAATATTATCTTCATTTTTAATACATTATAAACATAGTATACAGTTAATCTCTATAGTGTCACATATAGATGTATAATTTATCAGTTTAACATCTTACATTTGTAGGTGCACTTTGACACACATTATCACTTGAATTTCTTAAGAGCATTACATGATGGCAAGATCTACTAGTACTCTTACCCTGTAAGGGATAGAATATATGAAGTTTTGCCTGGGGACATTTGGGGATGTAAACTTTCACAGTGACTTGGATACGTGTTTGGCCTTGAGAGGATTGGTTACCCTCTCAAGGACCAAGAAAACAACAGGATGTGAAGCCTGGCCTTTGCCTTAGTGTAACTGGGCCGAGCTCCAACACATCTAGTCTCATACCAAAGACTGGCCCCGGCTCCTAGCCAGATCCGGAACCAGTTTCTTGTGTTGCTGACACGTATGCTTATTGGCTCCTTGCCACTGTTGTTAGCAAAGTCCTTAAAACCCCAGACGGACAGGGGCAGGCACGGTTGTTCCCCGGGCTGCCTCTGCTGCTGCAAGATATTTCGCCCGTGCTGATGAAGGGCCGGTGCCGCTTCTGCCACTCTAATTGACTGGGCCCTGTTGGTATGATGCATTATTCTCTCGTTCTCTTCTGTTGTCACTTTCGGTTTGTAATAAACCCTTTATTCTTACATGCTCGGCTTGTGGTGGTGTGTCTTGCGTATGGAGCTTATTTAACGACAGTCTGTGCACAGCAATCGATATTATTCCATATCGATACATACCCATATTTCATACCTAGATGAGGCCATTGAATCTTAAAGAAGATAAATTAATTGTGCAAGTATAAACCATTTGTAAGTTTTTGAGCTATATTTTGAAATAAATCTTCTAATTCTTAGTTCAACTCTCTTTAATTTGTTGAATATATATATGTGTAAAGAGAATATTAGTCAGTGATAAGAAAAGATGAAATATTGCCATTTGCAACAACATGGTGGATTTTGGGATTGTCATGTTAAGCAAAATAAGTAAGATAGAAAAAGTCTAAAACCATATGATTTCATTCATAGGTAGGATATAAAACTGAAAGTAACAAACAAACAAGACAAATAAACAAGCAAAATCTCATAGACACATTTCCTAATCTTTAGCATAGATTTATGCATGTTGAAGTTGCATGAACCACAAGTATACAGGTACACTTCCATTTTATCTTGCTTCGCTTTATTGTGCTTTACAGATGTTGCACTTTCTTTTCTCTCTTTTTCTTTCTTTTTCTCTTTCTTTCTTTCTTTCTTTCTTTCTTTCTTTCTTTCTTTCTTTCTTTCTTTCTTTCTTTCTTTCTTTCTTTCTTTCTTTCTTTCTTTCTTTCTTTCTTTCTTTCTTTCTTTCTTTCTTTCTTTCTTTCTTTCTTCCTTCCTTCCTTCCTTCCTTTCTCTCTCTCTCTCTCTCCCTCCCTCCCTCCCTCCCTCCCTCCCACCCTCCCTCCCTCCCTCCCTCCCTCCCTCCCTCCCTCTCTCTCTCTCTTTCTTTCTTTCTTTCTTTCTTTCTTTCTTTCTTTCTTTTTTTTCACAAGCTGAAGGTAAGACCTTTCACTGGCAAAAAGATTGAGACTCATTTTATTTCAATACTGACTTTATGATGGTGGTCTGGAACTGAACCTGCAATATATTCGAGGTACACCTGTACTTCACAATCATTCAGTTTATAGGAAAAATATATTACATATTTAATTAAATTATTTATATACAAAATAAAAATGAGCTTCAGTAAATTTTATTATATAAATTAATATTGAAATCCTTATTCAATCTTTGTGTCACACATACTGTTAATATACCAAGAAACCTGAGGTAAGAGTGAGAGCTTCACAATGCAGAAGTGCTGATAGCTGCATCCTGACTTTTTTTGGGTCAATTTTCATGTTGTCTGCTGTTCCAAGTTACCTATGTAATACCTTAATTTTGTCCTAAATCATCCTTGCAAAATGAAGCCTTAAAAAGATGGATTAAAGATAATGGCCCTGAAGAACTGGAGGCTGTACTTGACGCTGTTCCAGCACTTGACCAAGTGAGCCTGAGGGTCAGCACAGATTTTATGGGACAGGATAAGGTGGAAAATAAGCACTGTGGCCAGCACTCCTGGGAAACAATTGCAACTCAGATAACTTCAGTTGTAAAATAGCAAACGTAGAAAGCAATAAAACTGAAGTAAACTTATTTGTATATAGAAATTTAAATGCAGAACTCAGAAGCAATTGTGATAAAAATAATTCCACAACAGTGAAGATTACATGAATGACTATCTCTAATAAACAGAACACTTTCAGGAATATAAATTTGTTACATTATAAAAGGTCAATATGGAGTACAAAGTGTTATATTACAGTATTAAATAAATTGTTTAGATGTAAGATATCACTTATGAGACACATGTTTCTGGAAATAAAATGACAATTTTATTTGGGATGTGTAAATAACCTCTAAAATAGATCTTAGCCAAGTTTTTGGAAAGTACACTTTCAAGTCTTATTCAAGTAAATATAAGCAAAAGTGAAGGACAACATGAAACTAAGCAAATATACATGCGAAATAGAATATCTCTTAAACATTAAATCATTATCAATGATAACTTTGAGGACAAGAAAGGTGTTAAAGTCCCCAATTATTTTCTTCCATTTTGTAGTATACATTTGCTCCTGATTCACATTCTTTGATGCTCTCAACTAAAAATCCAAGATATTTCCAATAGCAAGCAGTGAGCAATGGCAACCATAGACTCCAAACTCCATTATGGTTTATTTGTAATTCACCCCTCGTGAAAAAAAAAATCTCAAAATGAAGTAACATTCAAATCATTTTTCTCCTAATCAATCACTGAAAATATTTATACAAGACAATATTAAAGTAAAAAGAGATATCATTTATGTTATCCCAGAGTAAAAAATTTCTTGTTGTCTGGTAATTTTTCTTCTCTTTTTAAAATTTATTTGGGTGACACTGGTTAGTAAAATTATATAGGTTTCAAGTGTACATTTCTATAATACATCACCTATATATTGCATTGTGTGTGGTGAACATTTTCCTTCTCTTAAATCATACTCTCTCAGCCCCTTTTCTATGATTTGTTTATTGCATAGTATCATGTTTTATAGGAGTAGATGTTTGCATGGAAAATAATAAACATTTCCTAATAGTTGAACTCTTGTCTATAGTAGTGGAGATAGGATAAAGGAGTACTAAAGATGATTTAAATCTTTGATTTTGTAAATTTATTTTGATGCATTTTTCATATATTCTGCCTATGGAATTTAGAAATCTCATTTATCCAATGTACAGTTTGGGTATGTGTGTGCAATAAAATCTGAAAAACCAAAAACCAGATACCAATAACTATGATTTAAAGCAAGGTTTGCAACATCAAACTCTCCTTCATCCCCAATTTTTAAAGGAAGTGCTCTTATTAGAATATAACTTAAAAGAAAAGTTCTTTTGAATGTTGTTTTCCAAAGTCAACTGTCCTTTAAAATACTTTTTGTTATTACTATAATAGATAAGACCAGATTAACTGGAAAACAATTTCATTGCAGTCCTGAAAACTCGGTTTTACTTCCTATTCCTGACCCGTTGTAAGTATAGTGATATTCCAACAATAGGAAAAGCTCAGATGAATCTTCATTTTGGCTTTGGGAACTCACTTGAAAGAATATGTATAAGTGAATTTAAGGGACCCTCATATTGAAAAAATGTCTAAGTTATACATTTTTATTTAAATACAAATTATATAATATATTTCAGAACAATGTAATTTTTTTAATTAAAGTTTATTGGGGTGACAATTGTTGGTAAAGTTACATAGATTTCAGGTGTACAATTCTGTAATACATCATCTATAAATCCCACTGTGTGTTCACCACCCAGAGTCAGTTCTCCTTCCATCACCATATATTGGATCCCCTTTATCATCATCTACCACCCCCCACCCCCCTTACCCTCTGGTAACCACTAAACTATTGTCTGTGTCTATGAGTTTTTGTTTCTTCATTTGTCCTGTTTTTTTGTTGTTTTCAGTTTTATATACCACATATCAGTGAAATCATATGGTTCTCGACTTTTACTGTCTGACTTATTTCGCTCAGCATAACAATCTCAAGATCCATCCATGTTGTAGCAAATGGTACAACCAGTAATTCATCTTTTCTCATGGCAGAATAGTATTCCATTGTGTATATATACCACAACTTCTTTATCCAATCATCTATGAAGGACACTTTGGTTGTTTCCATGTCTTGGCCACCATAAATAAAGCTGCAATGAACATACCCAAAGAAATCTGAAAACATTTTTCCATAAAGATGTATGTGTTCTGATGTAATTATTCTTGTACTTCTGAAACCAGCTACTTATGCTAAGATAAGGGTTTACATTTAAAATAACAGTTTTCTGAAATGTCAATACTTTTTACTACAGTAGGAAATTTTTTAAATGGTTAAACATGCAAAAGGAAATCAGACCATAAACTACTTTTTACCTTTACAAAACAAACAGTCTTTCAATATTGTATTAGTATCCACCTCCTCTACTCACACCCAACAGAAAATACGTTTTATTTTAGGAAACAAATAAAATGATTAGGGAAATTAGTTTTAATTCACACATAGGTAATACATGATCAATCAATACAAAGTTTTTCCCACAGAAAATAAAATAAAATTCAACTCATCCTCAATTTTCTTTGTTCAAATTTATCTATTGGGTTATTTTTCAAATTATCACCTAAATGTACATAGTTGCTGCTATAACATGAAGATGTGTGAAACTGTTAGCCCCTAAATTTTAGAATGCCAAGTAGCGTTCCACTCACTCTATTTCACCCACAAAACTAAACACTTGTGTAATTTTTTCCTTCAAAATTAATAATTTATTATAACCTAAGGAAATTAATGCTTAGTTTGATTCTTTCTAGAAGGAGAGTTGATCAACATCTTTTTGCATTATTTTTTTTGTTAATTAAATTCATTGGGGTGACAATGGTTAGTAAAATTACATAGGTCAAGTGTACATCATCTATATAACACTTTGCATTCTATGGTAGTGACTGATGGTATACAATAAGTGAAAATAATCCTTCAACCTTTCACTCATCCCAGTTCACCCATTCATGGCCCCAAATGTCTTGTATGTGAATACTGTGCTTCTATATTTTCAAATTGAAGTCTCCTTGACATGATATCAGGACAATACTTATCAGGAAATGTATAGCTCTGGAGATGCTGATTCCATTACACTCTATACACCACACACCTTACTCCTTTCTGGTTCTCCTTTGAAACAAACAAGGCTCAGGGATATAGATTTGCATAGTAAAAGTTTTTCACGGCTGAATCCATCTTCTGATTGGCAGTTGAGTACCAGCACAGCTCCAAGATGCGACAGATTATTTTTTGGAGATACTTGGTAAATACTATTTCCCTGATATGGGGATGGGTTAATATAGAACAGATTATAGGTTAAAAAGTGTGTTGTAGTGAGAAGATGAATAGCAATGATTTTCCTTTAAATTGTAGAATTTATACCTAGTACTGGCTTAGATTTTAAGATTAACATTTCTTTGTGTCCTCTGGTCAGTGCCATTCTCCCTTCATTTACTGCTACTTCCAACTTTAAGCACGTGATAATCTCATACTTCCCCAAAACCCACATTAGTGCCTTAATTAGATATAACAATATGGGTCTGTTATGCCAACAGAAACTAATATCTAATGTCACTGGTTGACAATATTTGCACTATACAATTGGTTGTCTTCATTTTAATGTGAGGAAATCTAGATACTTTCTTGAGTCAATAAGTGAGCTGTTTTAATGGACTTACCTACACATACAGCTAGTCCTTGATAGATATTATTTAAAATCATCATGTCTTGAATATTTATTTTTAGTTTTTAAGCTAATGTTATAGGAGCACATTTTACATGTAGTAAGTACACCTATTTTAATTGTATACTTTTGAGTATTGTATGCGGTTTTTATAATATTTATTATTTGTTTTTTTTTTTTTTTGGTGATGGAAGGAGAACTGACTCTGGGTGGTGAACACACAATGTAATTTATAGATGATGTGATACAGAATTGTACACCTGAAATCTATGTAATTTTACTAACAATTGTCACCCAAATAACTTAAAAATATATATTATTAGTTTTTAATAATAATATCACTAAGTTGTCTCTTCCCTTATTAAAAGAATCAGATGGCCTTGAATTCTATCAATTTTATTAATCTTTCATAAACCCTTGTTTATTTACATTAAGTCTCTCTCTCTCCCAGCTCTCTTCTATTTTGTTGATTTCCACTCATTATTATTTATTTCCTTTTACTTGCTTTGGAATTTTGGATTTAATTTGCTTCTCTTTCTAGATTTATGAAGTTATGTTTAGATTATTTTCAACAATTCTTCTATTCTAATAAGAGCATTTAAAGCTACAAATTTTCTTTCAAGTTTCATTTGCATTTCATGTGACAAATTTTAATTTCTTGGGTTTTCATTTTCATTCAGTACTCATTCAAAATATTTATCTTATGATTTCTTTTTTGACCCATGGGTTACTTAGAAGTGTTTAATTTCCAAATACTTGGGGATTATCTAGACATCTTACTATTATTGATTTCTATTCTAATTCCACTGTGGTCAGATATCATATTCTGTATGATTTTAAACCTTTTATATCCAGTGACACTTGTTTTATGTCCCAGCACATGGTTAATCCTGGGAAGTGTTTCTTGTGCACTTAAAAATTATTTATTCTGCTGTTTTTGGCGTTTATTGTTCTATAAATGTCAACTAGTCAATGTGGTTGAAGTTCCTATATCTTTAATGACTCTGTCTGCTTGTTTTTGTTCTATCTATTACTGACAGGACAGTGCTGAAAGCCCCAATTATAGTTGTGTATTTATTTATCATTCAGACCCTTTTGCTTAATGTGCCTTGAAGCTCTGTTATGTGCATACACATTTAAGATTTCATATCTTCTGTTGTCACGCAGCAGCCTACCCGTCTGTCCCCTCGTACCTACTCCTAAAGAAAGGAGAGTCTGTGAGACTAATCCTTTCAGGACTTTGCTTCACCTTTGTGCTTACACCTTATGTCTCCCTGTTTGGCCCTGGAGGATGGCTGGTTAGCCAATGACGAGTAAGATTCCCCAGGACGGGGGGGGGGGGGGGAGGTCAACTCAAGCCAGGCACAGTTGAGTGGGGACCAATAGGAGAACACATGGGGTTGATAGAGATGGGCATAGACCTCCACCTTCCCCCGGCTAAGGAGAGCTTCTGCCTTTGTGACTGCATTGCTTCCCACAACTTGCTTGGGAAGAGATTCAATGGTGTAATAACATCAGTTCTCCATCTATCCATTTCAGTAAGTTTCAGCATAAAGGTTTTGTCTCTTGGGGAGGTACATCCTGAAACTGACAGTTCAGATGCTTGCAGGCAAGGGTAATTAGTTCCAATCAGTTTCTTAGTATAATGTGTGAAAATCACAGACCTTAGAGGAAACAATGTTGCTTTCTTGTGTGTACATCAATAAAAGCCACAAGACGCTGGATTTGGGGCTCTCAGGCCTTTGAGGTTGTGAGATCCTTGGCCCCTGTTTTATAACTTTCTTGATTTCTGTTTCTTACTTTCTTAACCCTTCGCCGCCCCTTCTCATTCACTCACTGCCTGTGTTGTGCTGGACTCGACAATCTTCCTTATGAATTGACCCTTTTTTGTCGTTACAAAATATTTCTGGTAATATTCCTTGCCCCAAGGTATATTTAGCTTTACATTAATATAGCAACTCCAGCTCTCTTATGATTAGTGTTTGAATGCTATCTTTCTTTCATGTTAATTTAAATGTATTTGTGAGTTCATATTTAAATGTGTTGCTTGTAGACAATATGTTTAGTCTTGCCTTCATACCCAGTGTGGCAAACTCTGCTTTTTAATCACATTTAATATAATTATCAACATTTCTGTTTTTGTCATCTTTATATTTGTCTTATATTCCTATCTTTTATTTGTTCCATTTTCCACCTTTTCCTGCCTTCTTTTATATCACTGGGGATTTTTTATTAATCAATTTGTCTGGAAAACATTAACCACCCAGTAGGCCTGAATTGCTTAAATCTTGATATTCTCAAATGAACCTGTTTACATGATTGCTCAAGGTCAAGTTCCTAGGAATTGAGGTCTTTAAATGTTCCCTATACTACTAACTGATAAGAATGTCTTTTTCTCTTACAGTCTTGAACCATGTTGTAACAGTTTGTCTACAGAGTTTGTGCAAACCATGTGATCTATGGTGAATATGTGCTGTCCTTCTAGGAGTCTGGAGTTTCTGTAAGCAGGGTCAGTCATCAAGAGACAGTGTGCTCACTTGACCAACCCTCAATAAAAATTCTGGACTCACGTTCAAAAGAACGTCCCTGGCAGGAAACACTTCAAACTTATTATTCCAATGCCTTTTGGAAACTTACACTTGGTGTCCCCCAGATACTGCCTTGTGGCTATTTTTTCCTTTATTATCCCTACTTTATTTTCTTTCATTGTAATAAGCCATAGTTATGAGTATAATGACTTCTGAGTCCTATGAGTTCTTTTAGTGAATCATCAAACCTAAGAGTGGTATTGGAAAAAACTGATACACAATTTTGTCTATGCTATTGTCATAGTAGCTAAGCTTTTATGTTGTTGTTTTTTAATAGTTGCTGTAGAGCTTTCAATATTTATCTTTAATTTACTCCATTTTACCTTTAAATAACATTATACTACTCATGTGTAATTAAAAAAGTATAACATAATAATTCTGCTTTTACCTTCTCATTTTTTCCAAATGTGACAGATCTTAATTATTATTTTTTTAATATGGCACCAAACTTTACTTGTAATGAAGCTGAGTTTTTCCATTTGATGATCACAGAACACAATGTAGATAATATTAATATTATAAACCTGGTACATTTTGATTGGATGTTGCTCCAGTTTCATTTTTTATTACTTATATAATTAGAAAATGAAGTGATTATCAAAACATTTGCTTCATTAAGCTGTCTATATCTTAAATTATTTAACCATGAATCATCACTTAGTAATAGATATTGTTCATTTTAACATAATGTACATCTATGTATTAAATACACTATCAATCAAATGTAAAATTAATTTTTTGATACTAAATACTTTCAAAAGAGAGTAATTTATTTTATAAGAATATTTTCAAAAATTCAATTGACTAATGGAATAATGTGGGAAAATGTACATGAAATATCTATATTCTGATGAAATAATGGGATTCTTGTTATGCTGAAGTAAATTGCTATGTACATTCTAGTCTGCAATGTTGTTATAAAAAGGTTTAGAATTTGGGGCGTTTTGAAATAATTATTGTGAAAGAACTTTCTGATAATTGTGCAACATCTGTTTTGTCAGTCCTTTAACTGTTACACAGTAAAAACTTAGAATATTAGAAATTAAATTTCCAGAATGGTGCAGATGAGACTTTTACAATAGTTATATTGACATTTACATAAGCCACTGAATGACACACTTGGATTACTCAACAATATTTTCTTTAAACAATTTAAATTTAAAAAATAAGTTAAAAGTTCCATTTTGTTATTTGGTGGATAGTTGAACATTTAGGTACAGGTGTTTTTATGGGACACAAATATATTTTTTCTCCTTTCTCATTACCAATTACACGCTAATGGGAATGGCACTTAAAGGTATGAAACACATTTTATTCTGAAAATGAATTGGTATTAAATTTTCAATTAAGACAGATGTATTGCCTTGGGCCGAGAAGGGTGTGGAGTATTTAAAGTTTCTGAAAACTCTATTAAACATAATAGAGTTTTCAGAGGGTTTGGTGTATTTAGGACAATAGTCATTGATCCAAGTTAAAGCCTGAATTCAAGATGAGCAACTTGAGATAAAACTGACAATTATTTCTTTTCAGTTAATTGTTGTAATTGGAAACTATGATAAAGGAATATCATCTACTTCAATTTCAAAAGATTATATTGTAGATTGTCTAAATAAAGAAGGGAGAGATGATAAATGTCTTAAATTCTGAATTTCAGGGAATCTGGTCAGAGAGAATATGTTTTAGAGACTTGGCAGGGGATAGCTAGATTAGATCCTAAATGGGAAATCATTTAAGATAATCAGGTGCTTTATGATTCTCTTCATGATGTGTATGTTTACTTTCCCTGTTTATACGAGGTATGACAATTAAGTTCACGAACTTGTTGCAACCATGTTGCTAATCTTTTTTTGATATCAGAGGGATTATTCATTATGAATTTGTACCAACTGGACGAACATTAACCAAGTTTACTATTTGGAAGTGCTGAAAAGGCTGTGTGAAAAAGTTAGACAACCTGAACTTTTTGCCAACAATTCATGGCTCTTGCATCACAACAATGCACAGCTCATATGACACTGTCTGTGAGGGAGTTTTTAGGCAGTGAACAAACAACTGTATTGGAACACTCTCCCTACTCACCTGATCTGGCCCCCAATGACTTCTTTCTTTACTCAAAGATAAAGGAAATATTGAAAGGAAGACATTTTGATGACATTCAGGACATCAAGGGTAATATGATGACAGCTCTGCTGGCCATTCCGGAAAAAAGTTCCAAAATTGCTTTGAAAGGTGGACTAGGCACTGGTGTCAATTCTCAAGGGGGGTACTTCAAAGTTGACTGTAGTGATATTCAGCAATGAGTTATTTAGCACTTTTTCAAGGATGAGTTCATGCACTGAATTGTCAGTCCTCGTAGTTTGGATAGTAATGTTTACCGAATAAAATTCACATCAAAGCTAAGAGAAGCCATATAAAGATATTTTGAAGCACTAAGAAGGCAGAAAAAAGGTGTCGGTTGAATTGCTGTGAAAGTGATGAAAGAAACATGCTGAGTTAAAATGTTAATTTGATCCAATTCTAATTTAACAGGTAGTACTCAAGTTGATACATTGTTTTTGCTAAACTAAGTGTTCCAAGACTTGGTGGGACAGAGCCTGAGATAATTTCAGCATCTATAAAGCCCTCGATGTCAGGGACTAGGCTGTCAATCTCTTTTATATTTATCCATAATCATACAGTAGCATTAATTACTATTGGCAGGCTGACAGTCAAAATACTCATGATTTTCTGGTATATTTACTATTGCATTAAATTATTTGAAATATTTCAAATATCTTTATGATGTATTGATTTGAAAAGAGAGGGGGAAGAAATTAAAAGGACTTACCACTCAAACAAGCTTACCTAAATTATGTCAAAAATATGTTGTTATTCAAGCCATAATGCTTATTCTCATTTATTATTAAAATTAATTGAATATAACTTAATAGTGAAGAAATATGAAACCCAGTTCAACTCCATATAGTAAAGTCCATGGTATTTCTTTATGAGATCACTGGCCATATTTTGCACATATGTGTAAATAGAGGTAGTGCACATGAATCAATCAACTAGATATATTGAGCACAAACTCTATGATGGATATACTAAATGATTAAAACAAGTCCTTATGGAACTTAAAATGTAGTTAGAGTACAAAAACTAAATCATGTGACATAATTAAAAAACGAGGAATTACTAAATTGGTGGTATTGACAATTATTAGCTCTCTAAGGGTCAAGGAGTTTGACTTTCTTTTTTTCTCACTATCTCCCTAGTAATAGCACAGTGCCTGGTAAATAGCAGTCACTCAATAAATATTTTTAAAGAAATGTGTGGATACATACTAAATAAATATGTTCATTTGGCATTTCTCATCATTTGAAACCTCTGTTCATTCACCATAAGTGAGACTTCTGTGCTGTTATTATTTTAATTGCTTCCTATTCATCTTGTTGGGGAAAGGATTTCTGCCCTAGGTTTATGGAGATGACCAGACACATGACCTGACACTGGATAAATGGATTGACAGCAGTTTGTCACATTTATACATTCCACATGGTGGTTGCACTCAGGATCAGAAAAAAATCTACAGGGTATGTGGTAGGCAAGCTTTATACTATCAAGACAATTCGGTGCTCCCTGATTCCAACAGGAAGATGTGATTGCCTTCTTGAATTCCACAGGCTGGCAAGGAACTGAAACCCACTATTTAGAGATAAGCAGGAACTGTACCTAGTCCTTTTGACAAAGAGTGTTGTTTGACTAGA
Source organism: Rhinolophus ferrumequinum (assembly GCF_004115265.2). Taxonomy (NCBI): domain Eukaryota; kingdom Metazoa; phylum Chordata; class Mammalia; order Chiroptera; family Rhinolophidae; genus Rhinolophus; species Rhinolophus ferrumequinum. The sequence continues at coordinate 59,891,743 of NC_046284.1, forward strand.
AGACCTTTTCTGTGGGTGCAGAGTCAGAAGGGAAACTTGTATTTAGGCCATTTGAAGCTCACCTGATTTACCCCAAATATGGTGGCAGCACATAATTTTAGCCTTAATTTTAGGCCTTGTACCACATTTACTCTCTCAGCTTAAATAAAGAACTACTATTCTTGCTTTATTTGAGGTCTCTCCAACCTAAAAAGGAGATAGTTCTCTAATAATTTTTGCTATTAAAATAGGTTTGTGGCTATTCACTGAGTTGAGAGAACAATACTTACATATTTTCGCTTTCTATGCATGTTTCTACAACAAAGTCAAACCAGAGAAAAGATAATGTTTGCCTCACCCTATTTAGTTCTTTAATTAGTTTATGGCTATAACTAGAAGTAGTACATGAACTAGAAATTTGTACACTTCTGTTACCATACTGTTTAACTTCCTGCTGAATCAGCTTCCGTCACGATAATTCCCTCACATCAGAAAAATGAAGCTAGCTAGGAGTTAACAAAATTCATTTTGAATTCAGATCTACTTTTTATCAAGCTTGTACCACTGGACAAGAAATTTAATTAGGGTGAACCTCAGACAAAATTGGAACAATACTTCATAAGGTTAATTTGAAGAAAAAAAATTAAATGATTTAAAATTGTCGAAGTATTTAGCCAGGAACTATCTGGAATTGTTCACTAAATGTTAATCCTCTTTAACCAAACTCTTCCAATCTTCTAAATAACTCTTCCATTATTTAGAAGATTACAGCATAATCTTAAACTTCTGAAATATAACATTTGCTTTCTCATTAGCAAAATATATATGGCCCTACACCAAAATTTTGTGTGATGAGGGTTGCTTTCCCCTAATTTACCATTCCACAATTGAATGCTCTCCAGCTATTAATACACCATATGTTCCCAAGCCCTCTGTCATAAAATAAGGGAATAAACATGTGGTTCACATGCTAGAAAAGTTGCAGCATTTTCACTTGCTTTCTAAAGGTATAATTAGATATATTTTTTGACATTCATATTATTTTATATTAATACCAGATGTACAGCATAGTGGCTAGACATTTATATAATTTAAGAAGTGGTCCCCGTGACTAGTCTAGTACCCACCTGGCACTGTACATAGTTATTGCCATATAATTGACTGTATTCCCTATGCTTTACTTCACATCTTCAGTACTATTTTATAACTACCAATTTGTACTTCTTAATACCTTCACCTTTTTCACCCTGTCTCCAAACCCCCCTCATCTATCATCCACAAAAATCTAGTACCCATTTGACACCATACATAGTTATTACCATATTATTGACTATATTCCTTATACTGTACCCTACATAACCATGACTACTTTGTAACAATAAATTTGTACTTCTTAATCCCTTCCCCTTCTTTCACCCACACCCCCAATCCCCTTTCCATCTAACAACCATCAAAATGTTTTCTGTATCTATGAGTTTGTTTCTGTTTTGTTTGTTAATTTTGTTCTTAGATTCCACAAATCACATCGCATCTGTTTTTCTCTTTGTGACATACTTCACTCAGCACAATATTCTCCAGGTCTCATCCACGCTGCAGATGGCAAGAACCCATTCTCTTCCATGGTCAAGCAATATTCCATTATATATATGTACCACATCCTCTTTATCCATTCATTCATTGAAGGATACCCAGGATGCCTCCACATCTTGGCCATTGTAAACAATGCTGCAATGAACATATGGATGAACATGCCCCTCTAAGTAGAGTTTCGGTTTTCTTCCTGAAGTGGGATTACTGGGTCCTTCATTGTCCCTTCTTATAGCCTTTGTTATAAAGTCTATATTAGCTGGTATAAGTATTGCTACTCTTGATTTTTAATTTTTTTTTTATTTCCATTTTCATGAAACATCTTTTTCCATCCCTCTACTTTCTGTCTGTGTGTGTCTTTCAATCTTAAGTGAGTCTCTTGTAAGCAGCATATATAAGGGATTTGTTTTCTTATCCATTCAGCCCTCCTATGTCTTTTGATTGGAGCATTTAATCCATTTACTTTAAAAGAAGTTGTTGATAGATATATAGCTATTGCTATTTTATTATTCATAATTTTGATTTTTTTCTGCCTTAAATAAGACCCTCTAACATTCCTGTAATTCTGGTTTGGTGCCAGAGCTGAACCTGGAGCGACTCAGCAAAAGTCTCAGAGCACACCAAGGCCCGTCGCCGCCCACCAGGGCCTTTGGGATTCTGACAGTTTTCCAAGAACGAGTGCAATGCGGGCGGGGCTGGCTTCTGGTAGAGAAAGTGTTTCTCGTGTTGGGTGAGTTGGCTGAGGCAGGGTCCCAGTGACTCAGCAGGATCTAGCAGAGGAGCTCACCAGGCCAATCAGATTCAGATTTGGCTGGAGGGGGCAGGCTCAACACAAAAAAGATGGCACCTGCCTACCGGCTGCTCCGAAGAAGGACTTCTCACAGGAAAAACGCTGACTGCCCTCCAGTCTTTCCTCTGAAACCACACACCTTAGTCTGCCCACTCATAAGTCTCGAGGCCCCACCTCCATGTCACCATTTCTCTGCTGGAGCCCAAGGTGAGTGCGTGTGAGTGAGTCTGTGTGTGGGCCCTTTAAGAGGACGCCTGGGTTTCCTGCAGCCTTCTATCCCACTTAGATGCTCAGAATCCAGATGTGTGGGGGTCACTTTTCTCGGTACCAGTACACTAGGCTGGGGAGCGTGGTGTGAGGCACTGGAGCCTCTCACTCCTCTGGGGGAAACCAAGGTGGCTGAGATATCCCTCCTGATTCTCAACCACACATGCAGGTGTGGGAGCCCGTTCTGTGTCTCTGCGCATCCTATAAGTCTCAATGTGGCTTCTTTATATTGTTAGTTACAAGGGTTCTGTTCAGCTAGACTTTAGATGGTTTTCCAGGTTGATTGTTCTATAACTTAGTTGTAATTTTAATGTGTTCACAGAAGGACACAGGCACAGTGTTTATCTACTCTGACATCTTGGATCTCTCCCCTATAATTAGATATTTTATGACCCATTAGGGAACATAACAACATTTTTTCTTCTTCTAATGACTCTATTCTACCATACCAGGTTTTTCTTCAGACTTATTTAATGTGGCTGTGTTTAGATTTATTCTAAGAATTTAGGAGATGCTAAAAGCCAAAATTCAAGATTTTATTTGGCATAAAATTGTTCCTGATCTCAGTTTAGCTTTTGGTTATCATACAATATCAAGGATGTGTGTGTGTGTGTGTGTGTGTGTGTGTGTGTATAAAATTTTAAATGATTGTCACCAATAATCAGGACGTTTTTTATAAATTTATTGGGGTGACAATTGTTAGCAAAATTACACAGATTTTGGTGTACAATTCTGTATTACATAATCTATAAATCCCATTGTGTGTTCACCACCCAGAGTCAGTTCTCCTTCCACCTCCATATACTTGAACCCCCTTATCCTCATCTCCCACCCCCCGACCCCCCTTACCATCTGGTAACCACTGAACTATTGTCTGTGTCTATGAGATTTTGTTTCTCATTTGTTTGTCTTGTTCTTTTGTTGTTTTTGGTTTATATACCACATATCAGTGAAATCATATGGTTCTCTGCTTTTTCTGTCTGACTTATTTCGCTTAGCATTATACTCTCAAGATCCATCCATGTTGTCACAAATGGTCCTATATCATCTTTTCTTATAGCCGAATAGTATTCCATTGTGCATATATACCACAACTTCTTTATTCATCTATCGAAGGACATTTTGGTTGTTTCCATGTCTTGGCCACTGTAAATAAAGCTGCAATGAACATTGGAGCACACATGTCTTTATGGATAAATGTTTTCAGATTTTTTGGGTAGATGCCCAGGAGAGGGATTGCTGGGTCATATGGTAATTCTATTCTTAATTTTTTGAGGAACCTCCACACTGCCTTCCATAATGGCTGCACCAATCTGCACTCCCACGAACAGTGTATGAGGGTTCCTTTTTCTCCACAGCCTCTCCAGCACTTGTTACTATTTGTCTTGTTGATGATAGCCATTCTGACTGGGGTGAGGTGATATCTCATTGTGGTTTTTATTTGCATTTCTCTGATGATTAGTGATGTTGAGCATTTTTTCATATATCTATTTGCCATTTGTATGTCCTCTTTGGAGAAATGTCTCTTCAGGTCCTCTGCCCATTTTTCAATTGGGTTGTTTGTTGTTTTGTTGTTGAGTTTCATGAGTTCCTTGTATATTTTGGATTTTAGCCCCTTATCGGAGGCACTCTTTGCAAAAACCTTCTCTCATTCAGTTGGTTGCCTCTTTATTTTGTCGATGGTTTCTTTTGCTGTGCAGAAGCTTTTAAGTTTCATATAGTCCCATTTGTTTATTTTAGCTTTTACTTCCATTGCATTTGGAGTCAAATTCATAAAATGCTCTTTGAACCCAAGGTCCATAAGTTTAGTACCTATGTTTTCTTCTATGCAGTTTATTGTTTCAGGTCTGATGCTTAAGTCTTTGATCCATTTTGAATTAATTTTGGTACATGGTGACAGATACTAGTCCAGTTTCATTCTTTTGCACATGGCTATTCAATTCTCCCAGAACCATTTATTGAAGAGGCTGTCTTTTCTCCGTTGTATGTTTTTTGCTTCTCTGTCAAAAATGATCTGTCCATATTTATGTGGTTTTATTTCTGGGTTCTCAATTCTGTTCCATTGGTCTATGTGTCTGTTCTTCTGCTAATACCATGCTGTTTTGATTATTGTTGCCTTGTAGTACAAGGTAAAGTCAGGGACTGTGATACCACCAGCATTTTTCTTTTTTCTTAAGATTGCTTTGGCTATCCGGGGTCTTTTGTGTTCCAAACAAATCTGATGATTTTTTGTCCTATTTCTTTAAAAAATGCCATTGGGATTTTGATGGGGATTGCATTAAATCTGTATATTGCTTTGGGTAATATGGCCATTTTAACTATGTTGATTCTTCCAATCCATGAGCACGGAATGTCTTTCCATTTCTTTGTGTCTTCAATTTCTTTTAAAAATGTCTCATAGTTTTCAGCATATAGGTCCTTCACATCCTTGGTTAAGTTTATTCCTCGGTGTTTTATTCTTTTTGCTGCAATTGCAAAAGGAATTGTTTTTTGTATTTCTTTTTCTGAGATTTCATTGTTAGTATATAGGAATGCAATGGACTTTTGTACGTTGATTTTGTAGTCGGCAACTTTACTATATTCGTTGATTGTTTCTAATGGCTTTTTGGTGGAGTCTTTAGGGTTTTCTATACATAGCATCATGTCATCTGCAAAGAGTGACAATTTAACTTCTTCATTCCCAATTTGGATGCCTTTTATTTCTTCCTCTTGCCTGATTGCTCTGGCAAGGACTTCCAACAGTATGTTGAAAAGCAGAAGTGATAGGGGACAGCCCTGTTGTGTTCCTGAACATAGAGCAAAGTGCTTGAGATTTTCACCATTAATTATGAGATTAGCTGAGGGTTTGTCATATATGGCCTTTATTATGTTAAGGTATGTTCCTTCTATACCTATTTTATTAAGTGTTTTAATCATAAATGGATGTTGTATCTTGTCAAATGCTTTTTCTGCATCAATTGATATAATCATATGATTTTTGTCCTTTATTTTGTTTATGTGATGTATCACATTGATGGATTTGTGGATGTTGAACCATCCTTGTGCCCTGGGGATGAATCCCACTTGGTCGTGGTGAATAATCTTTTTAATGCATTGCTGTATTCGATTTGCTAGAATTTTGTTTAGGATTTTTGCATCTGTATTCATCAGAGATATTGGTCTGTAGTTTTCTTTTTTTGTGTTGTCCTCACCAGGTTTTGGTATCAGGGTATTGTTGGCCTCATAAAATGAGTTAGGGAGTACTGGCTCTTCTTCAATTTTTGGAAGAGTTTGAACAGGATTGGTATTAGATCCTCTTTGAAGGTTTGGTAGAATTCACTAGTGAAGCCCTGTGGTCGAGGGCTTTTGCTTTTGGGAAGGTTTTGTATGACCGATTCAATTTCGTTACTGGTGATGGTCTGTTCAGATTTTCCAGTTCTTCATGGTTCAGCCTAGGAAGGCTATATGTTTCTAAGAACTTGTCCATTTCTTCTAGGTTATTGAATTTGGCGGCATATAGTCCTTCATAGTATTCTTGGATGATCCTTGTATTTCTGTGGTGTCTGTGATAACTTCCCCTTTTTCATTTCTGATTTTGTTAATTAGTGTCTTCTCTCTTTTTATCTTAGTGACTCTAGCCAAGGATTTGTCAATTTTTTTTATCTTTTCAAAGAACCAGCTCTTTGTCACATTAATTTTTTCTATGGTCTTTTTGTTCTCTATTTCATTTAGTTCTGCTCTGATTTTTGTTATTTCCTTTCTTCCTCTGACCTTGGGTTTCATTTGTTCTTCTTTTTCTAGTTCTTTAAGGTGTAACATGAGGTTGTTTATTTGGGATTTTTCTTGTTTCTTGAGATAGGCCTGTAAACATATATATATTTCCCTCTTAAAACTGCTTTCGCTACATCCAAAAAATTTTGGTAGGATGTATTTTCATTGCCATTTGTTTCTATGTATCATTTGATCTCTCCTCTAATTTCTTCTTTGACCCGGTCGTTCTTTAGAAGTATGTAGTTTAATCTGCATGTATTTGTGTTTTTTCCTGCTTTCTTTTTGCAGTTGATACCTGATTTCAAAGCCTTGTGATCAGAGAATATTCTTGGTATGATTTCAATCTTCTTAAATTTGCTGAGGCTGATTTTATGTCCCAATATATGGTCTATCCTTGAGAATGTTCCATGTACACTAAAAAAGAATGTATAGTCTGATGTTTTAGGATGAAGTGCTCTATATATGTCAATTATGTCCATTTCATCTAATATTTCATATAGGACTGCTATTTCGTTATTTATTTTCTGTTTGGATGATCTATCCATAGCTGTCAATATCATATTTAATTCACCTAGTATAATTGTGTTTTGGTAAATTTCTCCCTTTAGTTCTGTTAGTAGTTGCTTGGTATATTTCAGTGCTCACTGATTGTGGAAATAAATATTCATGACTGTTATGTCTTCTTGTTGTATAGTCTCCTTTACCATTATGAAATGCCCATCTTTGTCTTTTGTTATCTTTTTCACCCTGAAGTCTTTTCATCTGATATCAGTATGGATACACCTGATTTTCTCTGGGTATCATTTGCTTGGAGTGTCAATTTCCACCGTTTCACTTTGAGTCTATGCTTGTCCTTGTAGCTGACATGTGTCTCTTGGAGACAGTATATGGTTGGGTTTAGTTTTTTGATCCAATCTGCTACTCTGTGCCTTTTCATTGGTGAGTTCAGTCCATTTACATTTAGGGTGATTATTGATATGTGACGATTTCCTGTCATTCTATTTTTAGTTTTCTGGTAAGGCTGTGTCTCCATTATTTATTTGCCTTTTTGTTGTTGTCTATTATTTCTGTGTGGTGGATTCTATGATGTTTCCCTCTGTTTCTTCTTTTATTACAGTATATATTTCAGTTCTGGATTTGTTTTGATTGGTTACCCTTCAGTTTATGAAAAGAAAGTTTGATATTTAGAGTATTTCATTTTCTTCACCACGCTTACTTTCTCCATTCCCATATTCCGGTTCAGGCCTTTACTCTCCCCCTTTTCATGTTTTGGTTGTCACAAATTGTCCCTGTTGACAGTGGTCGAATAGCCTCCTTTAGTATTTCTTTTAGTGCAGGTCGTGTATTAGAAAATTCCCTCAGCTTCTATATGTCTGGAAAGGTCTTTAACCTCCTTCATATCTAAAGGATATCTTTCCTGGATATATTATTCTTCGCTCATAGTTTCTCTCTTTCAGTAGTTCGACTATTTGGTTCCACTCCCTCCTGGCTTGTAGAATTTCTGCTGAGAAATCCAATGATAATCTAATGGGCTTTCCTTTGTAAGTTACCGTCGTCTTTTCCCTGCCTGCCTTGAGGATTCTTTCTTTGTCATTGATTTTAGACAGCTTCAATACAATGTGCCTTGGAGAAAGCCTGTTGGGATTGAGGTAATTAGGTGTTCAATTTGCTTCTTGGATTCGAGGATCCAGTTCTGTCCACAAGTTTGGGAAGTTCTCGTCGACAATTTGTTTGAATATATTCTCTGTTCCCTTCTCTCTTTCTTCTCCTTCTGGTATGCCCATTATTCTTATATTGCTCTTTCTGATGGAGTCAGAAAGTTCTTCTAGAGTTCTTTCATTTCTTTTAAGTCTCAAGTGTCTTTCTTCTTCCTTCCGTGTCATTGCCAGGTTTCTATCTTCCATGTCACTGATTGTTTCCTCCATCTTGTCAACTCTACTACCTAAGCTGGCTATTTCATTCTTAATTTCTTCTATTGAGTTCTTAATCTCCAGAAATTCTATTTGGTTCTTTTTAAAAATTTCAATCTCTTTCGTAAAATGCTCATGTTGTTCTTTGATTGTGTTTCTGAGTTCATTAAACTGCCGTTCTGTGTTTTCTTGCATCTCGTTGAGTTTTTCCAGAACTGCAATCTTGCATTCTCTGTCATTTAAGTCACATGTTTCCATATCTTTAAGTTCCTTTTCTGGAGACTTCTCACTTTGTTTCTGAGCTGTCTTGCTGCCTTGTTTATTCATGGCAATTACTGATTTATTATTTCTCTTCCTAAACATATACAGGAGTGGCTTCTGCAACAGGTTGATAAGAAGAGGTCTTTCTTTTGTTTTCCAGTACTTATTGGTAGAATGTTTTATTTTCTCTCCAACTGCAGCCTTTTTTTCCTCTCAGATACAGTAGTGTTATGTTTTCTCCGCACTATTCCAGCTTGTCATACAAGGGGGTGATTCCCTAGGAGATGGGTTTACCCTCTGTTAATAGTTCGCCTGGGTCACAGGGCGCAGTGTCCATGTGGGTATGCCAAGAACTTTCGAAGTTCCAAAGCTCTCCTGCACCAGATTCAGAGCCTGTATGTTTCAGCAGTTCTGTTTACTCCTGTAGGGATCTGCCCAGATAGGTGGGTCCAGGGGCAGGATTAGTTTTGAGAAGTGGCCCAGAGCAGTGGCTGCGACCACCACCACAGCCGGTCCTGTTTCCACAGCTCCCTCCCCTTTGCCAGAACTAGTTGTGCTAAAAATCTGTGTCTGAGGTGCACAGTACTCAGAAGGGCAAATATTCTGTTCTTTTGATCTGACACTGGTACTGTTCCGCTTCTAGCACCAGGCAGGTGGGGGCGGGGCAAGCTCTGGGAGGGTCGGGAGGGAGCGGGTAGTCTCAGTTCCTAAGGCTTCCATTCTCTGCTTGGCAGTGAGGGCTTAAACCACTGTTTTAAGACTTCTTCCCTCAGTCTTTGCTCCAAAGTCTCTACTGTGAGCGTTTGGTTCATCCGTGTTATATCCTGTCCCCTGAGCCCTGTGGGCCATAAATGGATCCCTAGCAGTCCGAGTTCTTCCCTGTCCCGCAGCTGCCGTAGTTTCGGAATGCAGCGAGCTCAGAGCACTGATCTAGGTCTGCGTCCTTGCCCGCGCGGCTCCATCTCCGCACTTCTCCCTTCCCTCCTCCCCCACTTGCGCGATTCGCCCACTTTTCAGTGAATTCAGTAGTGGGCCTCCTCATCTTGCCTGTCTGCTGTGCAGGGAGTCCTTTGTGGAGTTATAGTTGTTCGATTAGTTGTAAATTCTAGGGGAGATTTACAGAGGCTCACCTCACACCGTCATTTTGATGACATCTCCAATAATCAGGACTTTAATGAAAAAGAGGAATGTGACCATTTTACAAGGCTATATACACATTCATTTCCAATGCAAGTCCTTTTAGCTATGAAGATTTAGTGGAAAATTTAAACTGGAGAATTTTCAGTTGAACAAAACTCAAAATTCCATGGAAATTAAGTAAAAATTTTAGTGAAATAATGTGTTATTTAAAAAAGTAAGTAAAAAAAGTCTTGAATGCTCTGTGTAGTTTATATACAATGTTGCAAAACTTAGCTACTCTTATCTTTACCACAGTGCTACTTATGAAAAATTGTTATTGCATTCTGCAGTAATGATCCAAAACAATATCATAACTGGGTGATACTATAGTGATCCCCACTTTTACAGACCATTACTGCATAATTGAGTCATCTGTATACTAGCAAAATATGACTAGCCTGAATGAGATTTAAACATTCAAGTCATGATTCTACTAACTGCTTATATTTGTTTATTTTGAGGCACCCATTTTAAATATGTGAGGAAACACTATGTCATCTGAGATTTTTTTTCCTGGAGAAATTACATAAATATTATCAATGAGTCATTTAAATAATATACTAATGTTAATTTTCATTAGTGCCACAAAATGTGTCCATTATCAAGATGTACAAAAGTTATTTGTATTTTATTTATATTTTCAAAGATTAATAGAAAGAGTTTACACATATTATCTTATGGAAAATATTTTCTTAGATTTTAAATGAGCTAGTAAGCCTATTAGTTTCAAGTCTGCTTAAGAATTTTCAAATAAGTGACAATTCCAGAGAAACCATGTTACAATATTTCTGACCAGAGACATGATCCCACAAATTCGTTTCCTTTAGTTTTCTTTATGAAATTGTTGAATATTAGGGAAAATTGCAAACGTAACATAATAAACAACTATGTCTCTGCAATTATGTTAAAATAGATATTAACTTTTTCATATTTGATTCATATTTCTTTGTTTTAAATAAATAAATCATCACAGATACTCATCCCTTCCACTTCCTGCATTCCCGAACCATTTATCTTGAATTTAGTGTATATTATTCCAATGCATGCTTGTGTATATGTGTGTATGTGTTTCTATGTATGTTCTTTATACTTTTACTATAGGTGTGTGTGTGTGTGTTTGTGTGTGTATATGATACGAGACACCCAGGTTCCATTATTTAAAATGGAAAATAATATTTCCTAATTTATTCAAAAATTCAACCAATTTTTCCAAGCCATTATTAAAACAGTTTGAAATACCTATATAGCAATCCAGCAAGAATTTCTATATAATATAAAATATTCACAACACAAGTTAACTAATTATTTAATGCTTAGTCAACTATTTAGTGGGTACATTTGTGTGCAGTTACTCAACAATAATATGGAGTATCAGATGAAAATTAGATTTCCTTTCACAGTACAACAAACACAAGATACTTTCTAAATTAAAAGTTTGTAGTGACAACAAGCTCCTGGAAAAAGTGAAGACTTGGGTTCCTGAAGGGCCAAAATGCAGGGAAAGTTTGGGGAAGCTAAATGTGATAACACATAATGCATAACAATGTGAGCACAGACATGATCCTATCTGGATAAGTGGTGCCATACAACTGCAGTATATTCTATACTCTCTCAACAATACTCATTCAGTACTTAACTGCTTTCACCAGTACTCATGTAGATTATATAATAGGTTTTTATTGATACAATAATGCTTCAGGTGACTTTGTAAAATTTAAATAAAGTATATTTTAAAGCACACACAATATGGACAAAACTTTGAAATAATATGTGAAAAAAATAAGTCCCAAAAGATTATATACAGAAGAGTACATGTTTTTAATACACTTAAAATAAAATTTCAAAATGCAGGCTATACATAAATGCAATAAAACTGTATAAAAACAAAATAACAGGATAACTGGATAAACGCCATAATGAAATTCTTCATAGTGAGCGTAAGAAAATATAAGAAGACGCTATAAGGGACCTTATAGTTACATGAGGGTTTTCTCAAAGTGTTAGATTTTAGTGTTGGTAGGTGAGTAGATTGGTGCTTAATGAATTATTAAAAACAAATAAAGTGATAACTAAAAGTAGACAATCCATGAACCAGTGATGGAAATATGTGATGAACCAAGAATTTTGGTTAATCTAATTGTGTGCATCTGAGGTAGAAACAAAGAATAGAAAGGGGAGGGAAGGAAGAACACAATGAGAGAGAAAGAAAGAGAGAGAGAGAAAGAGAGAGAGAGAGAGGAAAGAATGTCACTACAGATAGCAGATACCAGCTAGATGCGATGTCAGTTTTGTTTATTCAAATGAACACCTCACTCTTTGCCATGGTTTTTGCAATATATTAAGGAGAAATAGACCTGAAGGGTTTCATTTAGTTAAGAATGGAGCATTGGTTCATTGATTCACTTTCATGATGTCAAAGGAACATAATTGATTTTCTCTAAAGATGCAGCAATCATTCAATTATGTTTTTTTACATAAAATATTTCTATCTGAACTTAAAGACACACATACACAAATTTAATTTTTATATGCCTATTCAAACTGCCTTAAAAATCAATTAACCCTGCTGGGATTCTCACGTAATACAAAAAATGAGAACATGAAATAATCCATACTAATTGTAGTGCAACTTAAATTGACTATAGTTACTTTTTTTAATACTCAGAAGAGCACATTAAAATGTGACTATGACTATATGTTACACTCTATAGTCCATAAAAACAATCCAAAGAGATTTGACCCTGGTGCATGAAACCCTGTCTATCACTATTTTATCACCAACTCCTAACACAGAGACTCTATCCTGAATATGTGTTCCTCCCTAAGAAATAACGTAGCTCTGGATAACATTTAATATTTTCTCTTGTTGGATCTTAAATTCAGACTGTGTTGCAGTCAAGTAGGTGCAAGTGGTTCTAATTTACAAAGATTAAATCATGTAAACACTATTTTTTTCTATATTTGACTTCTAAATACTAACAGTTCCATCTTCTGTTGGTAAAATAGTATAGAAAGGAATGTCATTTGTAAAAAGCAAAGGCAAATTAAGTGAGGTGACCTTTGAAGAGTCAGCTCAAAAAGAAAAGCATACTTTACCATGAAGCTTTTCCCAAACACTCCAGGCAAAGTAGATGATTCCCCTGTTTTCTTACGCTCACTATGAATTATTTCATTATGGCGTTTATCCAGTTATCCTGTTATTTTGTTATCATTTATGTGCATGTCTGTCTCTTTGTATACTCTATATTCTCCTAAAAGGCAAGTGTTATGTTTTTTAAACATTTTTATAAGTTTTCCTATTTTATTTTTATAAATGTGTGGGTGTAACACTGGTGAATAACATTATATAAATTTCAGGTGTATAAAGTTGTATACCTAGAAAAGTTATATTTTATTTAGGTTCATATAAATCCTGATTTCCTTCTTAGTGTTTGGCTCATAGCAGGCATTTAAAAGAATGTATGTTTGATGAATCATTACTAATTTCATATAAATAACAGTATCAAACTTTTATAATTGTTATGTAATCTGCTTTTCTTCACCCATAATTAATTTTATATCAATATTGAGATAATTAATTTAATTTTACTGCTGTGTGAATTATTATATTTTTGAAAATATATCATATTTAAGTGATCCAGTTTTCTCCTGATCAATAGTTGTGTCACTTCCAATTTTTTCCTACTCTAAACATGTTTAACCAAACATAACTGTGTGCCTGTGTGAGAGTTTGTCTATGTCATATGCCCCAGAAGTGACATTCTTGATTCAAAAGGTTGACTCCATAATACCCCCGTAATCTGTATCTGCATAAATAACTATACCTAAAACAAAACTGAGGGAAAAATCAGTTATAGCAATACATAGAAATGAGTTTGTGTAACCAATGAAAATATACATATGAATGAGTGACATATTTAAATGTAAAATTCAAAACTATAAACTTCCTAGAAAATAAATAGGAGAAAACCTACAGGACCTTGGGTATGATGATACCTTTTCTGATACAATACCATCATTGTGATCCATGAAAGAAATAATTGATAAGCTGGACTTTATTAAAATTAAACTCTCTCTTCTGCAAAAATAAATCTCAGGAAAATTGGGAGACAAGCCACAGACTGGGAGAATATATTTACAAAAGACTGTTACACAAAATGTATGAAAAACTCTTAAAACTCAACAATAAGGGGAAAAAACACAATAGAAAATTTGGCCAAATACGTTAACGGATAACCTCACCAGAGAAGATATACAGATAGCAAGTAAGCATATTAAAAGATACTCCACATCATATGTCACCAAGGAAATGCAAATTAAAACAACAGTGATGTTCCAGTATGTACCTATTAGAATGGCCAAAATATGAAACACTGACAACACCAAACGTTGGTGAGGATGCAGAGTAACAGGAACTCTCATTCATTCCTGGTGGGAATGCAAAATGACACAGCCACTATAAAAGGCAGTTAGGCAGTTTCTCACAGAACTAAATATACTCTTACCATATGACCCAGCAGTTGTGCTCTTTGATATTTATCCAAAAGAGTTGAAAATTTATGTTCACACAAAAACCTGCACAAGGATATTTATAGCAGCTTTATTCATAATTGCCAAAACTTGGAAGCAACCAAGATGTCTTTCAATAAGTGAAAGGATAAATACTTTGGTACATCCAGAGAATGGAATATTATTCAACTCTAAAAAGAAATGAGCTATCAAAAAATGAAACTTAAATGAATATTATTAAGTAAAAATATCTAATACATAATGATTTAGTCCTACTATATGACATTTTACAAAAGGCAAAACTATGGAGACAGTAAAATGATCAGTGGTTACCAGAAGATGAACACAGGGGGAAGAACAAACAGGTAGAAAAGAGAATTTTTAGAGCAGTGAAAATTCTCTGTATGACATCATAATGATGGATACATGTCATTATATATTCACCCAAATCCATAGAATGTATCACACCAAGAGTGAATTGTAGTATAAACTATGGACTTTGGGTGATTTTTGATGTGTCCATATAGGTTCATCAATTGTGAACAAATGCACCAGTCTTGTGGGGAATACTGATAATGGGGGAGGCCATATATGGGTGATGGTAGATGGTATGTGGTAAATTTCTGTATTTTCCCCTCAATTTTGCTGTGAACCTAAAACTCCTGTAAAATATAAAGTCTTAATAATATTATATATGTATATATTATATATATATGTATACACACACACACACACATATATGTGTATATATATGGTGTGATCAAACAATATGGCTTTTATCTACTTTGCCGTTTTGGATACTTGCTCTATATCCTTTTTAAGTTAATGATCTGTCATTATATTCACTACTTTGTATTCTTCTTTCCCTCCCTTGCTCCTCTTTTGGTTCTTTATACTCACCTATCTAAACCAAATTCTTATATTATCCAGCTCTCTACTTGGTGCCTGCACTCATGTTATTGAAAATGGCTGTAGAAGAACACACAGACATGTTGATTGGTCTCATTTTAAATTTGACATCGTTAAACCACAGCCAAAAATGCTGCACAGAACTCGTATTTCCGTAAACTATTTATCATCCCTCTTTCTTCAATGATTTTTGTCTTATATTCTCCTATTTATTTGATCAAAAATACTTCTTCTCTCATCCTCGCTCTCTGTGGATGACCTTATTTCTTATTTCACTGAGAAAATGGTATAAATTAGAAGAGAACTGTCATAAACTCCCAGATATAGCTAAATACTACCTGTACCTGTGCTCTCATGTTGTGCTGTAATCCCCATCATTTTGTGTGACTTCTCTGTACTTATGGCTAAGGTAAACTTTTCCACTTGCATACTAATTCCCATCCTCTCTAACCTACTGTTACATGCATGGAGATGTGCTGCTTGAATCTCCCTTCAAGAAAGAATTTGATGTTTCAATGTGAGGAGTACAATTAGCTGGCAACCCCTGGCTGTTAGGGACTTGAAGATTCACTTAAGTCTTTAAATAAAGCCTATGCTCTTCCTGGGAAGCCCACTGTTAATGGCAGAGCTGTAGTACCAGAGAAGACCTGGCCAATTCTGCCCAGTGCAGGGGGCTCATCTATCATTCAATGTTTACTCAGGATCTTCCTGTTGGCTTGGAGAAGACTTTATTAGAACTGTATGGCAATCTGAGAGTCTCTCTTCCAAGTCTCGTATTCTCCTTCCTTTGTTTTCATAAATGTCAAATCATCATATTCTACAAGATTTTCCTGCCAAATCCTGCTCCTCTCAACTTTCTTAACTTTCACAGGCATTACAGCCCTACCCCAACTGCTTCTGCCCCTAAATCCATCTCAACATCTGCTTATTGGAGAATTCAAATGACACACCTACTCAAAGAAATAGTCCCAGTAATTCTTCCCTTCATACATACATGTGTCAGTTTGCTCAGAGCAGTTCTAGATTAGAGCTGCTGTTCAGTTATAATTATTTAAATATCCCCTTTCACTCTCAAAAGTATTCTAGGTTGGAAGATACATTATTTGTCCACCCTAAAGTAACTAGTTATTTTTAAAAAAATATTTTAATTAAAGTATATTTGGCATACAATATTATGTTAGTTTCAGGTATACAAAATAGTGATTCAACATTTTATATACCTTACTAAGTGATCACGATGAAAAGTGTAGTTCTTAATCTTTTGGATTTCTTTTCTATCTACCCTCATCCCCTTGATGATCTCATCTATTCTTATGTTTTAATTACAATTTATATACAGATGAGCCCCATGTTTGGTTCTTTAACCAAGACTAATTCTCTGGACTCCAGACTGATATGTCTATTTATTCACCATTTTTACTTAGATGTCCAATAATTATCTCAAATTTAACATATCTTAAATTCAAATATCTATTCCTAGATATTCATTTTATCATATACCACATAATTGAAATTTATAAGATCTACCTTTAAATATATTTCCAGGATCTGACCACTTTTCACCATATATGAATGTAATAAACCATTGTGAACTCTCAATTTGATTATTGCAAAAGCATCCTAAAAGCTCTCTCTGATGCTTTCCTTTTCTGCTTCCGTCTGTTCTCAGTGTAGCACCCAGAATGACACTGCTAAGACAGAAATCAGATGATGTAACAAACTGAATGTTGAAAGCCCTCCAATGTTACCCATCTCACTCAGAAAAATTTGAAGTCCTTCCCATGCCATATGTGACTGTTATCTTTTTCCCACTACCTCTTAGAATCTTTTCCCCCACTCACTCTCCTACAGCTATGTAGTTTATCTTAGACATTAGTTTGTGTCCACTGAGAATTAGACAAGGCAAGATTAGATGTGCGAGATATTTATTAGAGGAAGGGTCAGAGGAAGTCACAGAGAGTAATCAGAGTGTGGTTCAGCTCTGACCCCTTGGAAGGATATAAGGAAAGAAGGAAGACTGGTAGGAAGAGTCTCAGACCGCAGTGCAACTCTGAATATTTCAGCCATGCTGATGAGGAGTCCTCAATTCAAAGTTGCATGTTGGAGGAGCCCCATGACTTGCCAGAATGGGCCTGGTTTAGTCCTCCACCATTCTCAGTCCTTGCCTGGTGGCAGACCATGGAGAGCATGGGCTTGGTACCAACACCCTGGTGAATCTAAAGGGTCATTAGGTAGAACAAGCAGGCAAGTATGAGCAGCATATTTGGATGGCCACCACACATTGCTTTACAAGAACCCAAGTCGTGACTTTTGCATTAACAATTGCTTCTACCTGAAACATTCTCTATATCTACAAAATTTGCCCCTCCATCTCCTTCAAACCACACTCAAATGTCACTTTATGAACTAGGGCTACGCTGTCTAAATTTTAACTGCTCCTCCACCACCATCATTATCTGCATCACCAGCATACGAGGTCGGACAATTAAGTTCACAAACTCATCGTAGAAAAAGTGCTACATCCCTCATTGCTGAATATCACTATGGTCACCTTCGAAGTACTCCCCTTGGGAAGCTAGACATTGATGCCAGTGCTTAGTCCACCCTTCAAAGCAATTTTGGAACTCTTTTTCTGGAATGGCCATCAGTGTTGTCATCGTATTACCCTTGATGTCCTGAATGTCATCAAAATGTCTTCCTTTCAATATTTCCTTTATCTTCATGTAAAGAAGTCACTGGGGGACAGATCAGGTGAGTAGGGAGGGTGTTCCAATACAGCTATTTGTTTACTGGCTAAAAACTCCCTCACAGACAGTGCCCTGTGAGCTGGTGCATTGTTTTGATGCAAGAGCCATGAATTGTTAGCGAAAAGTTCAGGTCATCTAACTTCTTCACACAGCTTTTTCAGCACTTCTAAAACTTGGTTAATTGTTTGTCTAGTTGGTATAAATTCATAATGAATAATCCCCCTGATATAAAAAAAAATTAGCAACAACGTTGCAACAAGTTCACGAACTTAATTATCAGACCTCGTAAATCCTCATTCCATCTTTTGGCTTTATTTTCCCCTGTACCAGTTAATAACTTCTAAGATACCATACATATTTTAATATTTGATTTGTTTCTTTTCTAGGTTTCCCACTCGATAGAATATAAACTCCTTGAGGGCTATGACTTTTTGTCCTTCTCATTGCACATAGAATAACATCTAAACTTTTCACTATGGTCTTCAAGGCCTCTGATTATCTCTTTCATTTTACCTCCTAGCATTCTCACTCACTATGCACCAGCCAGATAACCCTCTTTCATTTATACCTCAAGTATTCCAATTCCTCCATATTTTATTGTATCTGGAAATAATTTTGCTTCTTCCTGCAATCCTCACTCTCCAACAACCTCTTTTCACGTGACTGTTTATTCTTAAACGCTACCTCTTCAGAGAGAATTTAATGCCATAACTGTCACGTATGTCCTTATCTTCCCTATTTTCTTTATCACAGCACCTTATTCATTAGTTCATAATAAATATCACAATTCTAGAGGTATTTTTGTTGTCATTGTTGTTATACTTGTTTACTTGCATACTGAGTGGTTCTGCCTATGAGATGAAGTAAGTTCCATAAGGATAGGGAGTGCCTCTTTCTATCTTGTTAATAAGTGTACACCTAGAAGTGAGCCATTGACTGATACCTAGCTAATACTTTTCAACATTTTATGCCTGTTTTACTATAGTTATTTACTAGGAATAGAAATGATTAAGAACATGAGGCCTTAGATTACACAGGTCTCTGCTCTACTCCCAAACCTGTAACTAACTGTATGAAGTAAAAGTTGCCTAACCTTATTTTATAATGATAAATTCGCTTTACAGGGCTGTGATGAGGTGTAAGAGATAATTATAGAATCCACTTGCCTTGGGCCTACTACATCTGCACAGAATTTGTTTGTTGTTATTGTTTATGAACTGTTATTATTGTCATCATTATTAGCTACTTTCAAAATTGAAAGGTTTAAATGAAGTCTCTTTTGGTAAAAAGACAAATGTAGAAAAAAATATTCTTCTCTAAGTCCTGCAAGAAAATGAAAGCGAAACTTGAAAATTAAATTACATTTGGAATCCAAAACACTAATTCAAAAGGATATATGCACGGCTATGTTCACTGCAACACTATTTACGATAGCCAAGATACGGAAGCAACCTAAGTGCCTTCAATAGACAATTGGATAAAGATGTGATATATATACATATATTCCATATATGTATATATATATATGGAATATTACTCAACCACAAAATAATGAAACCTTACCATTGCTATAACATGGATGGATCTAGAGGGTATTGTGCTGAGTGAAATAACTCAGACAGAGAAAGACAAATATCATATGATTTCACTTACATGTGGAATCTTAAAAACAAAATAGACAACAACAACAAAACAAAAACAGACTCAGACTCATAGATACAGAGAAGAAACTGATGGTTACCAGATCAGAGGGTGATTGTGGGCTGGGTGAAAAAGGTAAATGGATTAAGTACAAATTGGAAGTTACAAAACCGTCACGGGAATGAAAGCACAGTGTAGGGCATATGGTCAATCATATTGTAGTAACTACCCTGTTTCTTCGAAAATAAGACCTAGCCGACAATCAGCTCTAATGCATCTTTTGGAGCAAAAATTAATATAAGACCCGGTCTTATTTTACTATAATATAAGACTGGGTCTTATCTAACATAATATAAGACCCGGTCTTATATTAATTTTTGCTCCAAAAGACGCATTAGAGCTGATTGTCCGGCTAGGTCTTACTTCGGGGAAACATGGTATTTATAGTGCCAGGTATGTACTAGACTAGTAGTAGGGGGGATCACTTCATAAATTATGTAAGTGTCTGATCACTATGCTGTACACCTGAAACTAATATAAAATAATATTGAATGTCAACTGTAATTGAAAAATTCAAAAATAATAATAAGTTATATTTTGAATCACCTACTTTTAGCTTATATATACGTATTTTGTAATGTTTGCTTATTCTGGTAAAATATTTATTTATTTATAAACATCATCCATAGTTTTGTTGGGGATTCTCAATTTTCCAATAGATTTTCAAAGCTTAAGAATCTCTGCTTTAATTAAAACACAAGAAAATGATATAAAATAGACCTCTCCTTCTAGAAGTATATTTGACAGAAAAGTTTTTCATGATTTGTGGAAAACAGCAGTTAACATATAATATTCACTTTAATATCTGTACATCCCAAAATTAGCCTTAAAAAGATCTGTTCTCTCACATCTTCTCTATAATTTGTCATCACTCAGCTTGCTACAGCTGTCACATTAATCCACTTTACCTTGTCAAGATTTATGAACACATTAAAAAGAGTCATTCAAATTCCTGGAAACCATATTTTAGAAATTGTCATTAAATAAAAACCATTTTAACAGATTACATTCATTTTAATTAAAATGAAATATGATTTTGCAGAAATGGATAGTTCTGTTTCTTTATTTTCTCAAAATACACTACAATATTAAAAGTCACAGAACAAATAAAATAGTTCTTAGCTACAAAGTAGACACTGGAGGATGAGTATTAATGTTTTATCGTAGTAGGCTTCATTGAATAATATTTGCTAATATTTGATCTTTTCCCCAGGTTTTATTTCACATAAGAGCTTTCCCAGAAAATCCTGACCTGAACTTTTCATTTATTTTTGGCTTCTATATTTTATTTCATTTTAACAGACATATTTTCGTTTTATTTATTTGTGAAAATATAACATTAATAAATCTGTGATTCTCTGCTTTCCCCTTTTTTCTTTTTTTAATCGAACTTTTCAATAGATAATACATTTATATGAATTCAAAGGCATAAATATATATAAATAAAATGTATCCCTTCTGCCTCTCTTTCCTGTTTTTTGTATTCTTAGTTTTGTGTGTATTCTTTCATAGATATTTTATGCATATATAAGCAAATACATGTATTTATTTCTTCATACAATTTTTTTTATTTAACTATTTATTTGGAAAGCTTTCCATATTAGTTTCTAGAGAGTTTTTTTAAAAACGGATCTGTCATATTCTATTTCACAATGTGTCTGTTTCACAATGTATTTAACTAGTCCCTCACTGGTGGTAAATTTGCTACAGCCTTTTCGGCCAGGACCGCCATCTTCCAGTAATTCCTCAAAATGACCAAAACAAAGGGAAAGAGGAGAGGCACCCGCTATATGTTCTCTAGGCCTTTTAGAAAACATGGAGTTGTTCCTTTGGCCACATACATGCGAATCTACAAGAAAGGTGATATTGTAGACATCAAGGGAATGGGCACTGTTCAAAAAAGAATGCCCCACAAATGTTACCATGGCAAAACGGGAAGGGTCTACAATGTTACTCAGCATGCAGTTGGCATTGTTGTAAACAAACAAGTCAAGGGCAAGATTCTTGCCAAGAGAATTAATGTTTGTATTGAACATATTAAGCACTCTAAGAGCCGAGATAGCTTCCTGAAATGGGTGAAGGAAAATGATCAGAAAAAGAAGGAAGCCAAAGAGAAAGGTACCTGGGTTCAACTGAAACGCCAGCCTGCCCCACCCAGAGAAGCACACTTTGTGAGAACCAACGGAAAGGAGCCTGAGTTGCTGGAACCCATTTCCTATGAATTCATGGCATAAGTGTAAAAAAATAAAAGACCTCTGTAAAAAAAAAAAAAAAAAAAAAAAAAAAAAAAAAAAAAAAAAAAAAAAAAAACAATGCTACAATGATTAACTTTATATATGTCATTTTGCACCTATATATGTGTAGGAAACGTGTTAAAAGCAAAATTGCTTGATCAAAAAGTGTGTAAAATTTTGATAGAAGTTGTCAAATTGGTCTGTATAGAAGTTGTTACCAAATTTTCCTGCCATCATCCTCTGCTTTCTCCTTTTAGTTTGTAATAGCTGTCTGTTTTCCTCATTAATAATGAAGTAAATAAAATCTTTAATACATATTCATTTAAAAATTGTTTTGCCTGGAAGCTCAAGTTTTTCAATAGTATCTATTAAATGATAAAATAAATAATAAGTGCATATAAGTATAAAAACAAAATATTACCCCAAAATATAAATAAAAATAAATCCCCCAAATCCAAGAGAAAACCAATCAAATATACATATCTTTGATTATTTTTACATATATGTGATATATTTATAAATACACACACGCACTATATACACTCTTCTATAACCTAATTTTGCTTAATATGACTTGTTTTTTATTTACTTTTTAAATATCAACACAGTTATTTCTATTTCGTCTTTTCTCATTAAATGGATATAACATGAATTCTTCAATTATTATATTTTTATTGAGCACAATCCAATTCTAAAGCTGGTAGTTGCTACCCTATTCCACAGACTAATGTCATTCAGAAATGCTGTTTTGGTACTAACTGGTCTTCTGATATTTTAGAGAACCCTGTTTTGTTTTTTCCTATTTTCATAACAGTCTATTCCTGTTTCATGGGATATTGGGAATATCATGGGACATTCTCATCCTTCTAAGGATATTGTGTTACTTTTCAAATGAAATATATTTGACATATAACATTTTGTAAATTTAAGGTGTACAACATGCTTATTTGATACATTTGTATATTGTAATATGATTGTCATTGTAGTGATAATTAGCACTTCTATCACATTATATAATTGTCATTTATTTTGAGTGGTTAGAATAATTAAGTTCTAGCTTCATAGAAAGTTTAGTGGTTATCACACAATATTATTGTCTATATTGTTGGTAAGTTTCTGATTACTGATTTAATCTGTTCACTCATTTTCTGTCTCTTCAGATTTTCTATTTCTTCCTGATTCAGTCTTGGTAGATTGTGTGTTTTTAGGAGTTCATTCATTTCTTCTGGGTTATCCATTTTAGTGGTATATATTTGTTCATAGTAGTCCCTTTGATCCCATGTGTTTCTGTAGTATCAGTTGGAGTCTCTCCTCTTTCATTTGTAATTTTATATATTGAAACTCTTTTTTTCTAAGTCTGGTTAAAGGTTTGTCAATTTTGTTTATCTTTTTAAAAAAATAGCTCTTACTTCTGTTGGTCCTTTGTTTGTTTGTTTTTTCTATTCATCCTTTTTATTGTTTTTCTGGTCTTCATTTTATTTATTTCCACTCTGATCTGTATTATATCCTTCCTTCTGCTAACTTTGGGCTTAATTTGTTCTTTCTCTAGTTTTGTGAGGCATAAAATGATGTTGTTTAGTTGAGATCTTTCTAATTTCTTAGTATATGCATTTATTGATATAAACTTTCCCCTCAAAAAGTACTTTTGCACCATGCCATAGGTTTTGGTGTGTTGTGCTTTCGTTTTCATTTGTTTTGAGATATTTTTTATTTCCCTTTTCATTTCTTCTTTGACCCTTTGGTTGTTCAGGAATGTGTTGTTTAGTTTCCACAAATTTGTAGTTTTTCCAGATTTTCTCTTATTGTTGTTTCTAGTTTCATACCACTGTCATCAGAAAAGACAGGTGGTATGATTTAATTCTTCTTAATTTGCTAAGACTTGTTTTTTTTGTCTTATAATATTTTCTATCCTGGGGAATGTTCTGTGTGCCCTTGAGAAAACTGTATTCTGCTGCTCTGGTGTGGAATGTGGTATATACTATGTCTGTCAGTACCATTTATTCTAAAGCAAGATGCAATTCCAACTTTCCTTGATGGTTTTCTGTCTGGATAATCTACCTATTGTTGAAAGTGGAGTATTCAAGTCCCCAACTATTGTATTTTTGTCTATATCTCCCTTCATATACATTAGTAATTGCTTAGTATATCTGTGTGTTCTGATGTTAGATGCATACATATTTATGATTGTTATGTATTCTCAATGGGTTCACCCCTTAATCATTATATAATGACCTTCTTTGTCTCTTGTTACCATTTTTGGCTTAAAGTCTATTTTATTTGATATAAGTATGACTACTTCAACTTTCTTTGGTGTCCACTTGCAAGGAATATTTTCTTCTATCTCTTCACTTTGAATCTATATGTGTCTTAGAGCTGAAAGAACTTCCTGTGTATGAAAGTATAGTAGCTACATTTAATACTCTTTCCTTTAACCTTTATACTACAGTTAAATAATTAATACATCATCCTAATATAGTTACAGTTTTCTAATTCTGACAGTCTATTTTTTACCTTTACCCGTGTGTTGTATACTTTCATATGTTTTATGTTGCCAATAAACTTGTTTTCATTTCAGCTGGAAGATCTCTTTTCAAAATTTCTTGCAAGGCAGGTCTGGTAGTGGTGAACTCCCTCAGCTTTTGTTTGGGAAAGCTTTTATTTCTTTTTCATATCTGAAGGACAACTTTACTGGATAAAGTATTCTTGGCTGTCATATTTATATTTCAACAGTTTGAATGTGTCATTCCATTCTCTCCTAGCCTGTTGAGTGTCTTTTGAGAAATCCACTGATAGCCTAATTGGGGTTTCTTTGTAGGTTACTTTATTTTGTCCTTTAAGATTCTTTCTTTTTCATTGATTTTTGAGAGTTTCATTATAATGTGTCTTGGAGAAGGTCTTTTTGTATTGAGATAATAGGGTTCTCTGTTAGTTTTATAAGCTTGTATGTCAAAGTCGTACCCCAGGTTTTGGAAGTTCTGAGCTATTATTTCTTTAAATATACTTTATTCCCCCTTCTCCTTTTTCAATCTGAAACACCAATTATTCTAATACTAACCTTTCTGGTGGAGTCCAATAGCTCTCCAAGTGTTTCTTCATTTTTTGAAGTCTTAGTTTTAGCTCCCATTCTAATTGAACTATGTCTATGTTCATATCCTTCGAGTCATTGATTCTTTGTTCCATCTGGTCATTCCTGTTACAATGTTCTCTATTGCAATCTTCAACTCACTCAATCAATTCTTCAGGTCCCAAATTTTTGTTTGGTTCTTTTTTATAATTTCAATCTCTTTGGTAAAATAACTCCTCTGTTCATTTATTTTATTCCTGCTTTTATTCAATTGTCTTTCTGAGTTTTCTTTTAGCTCATTGAATTTCTTTATAACAGCTATTTTAAATTATTTAAGTTTTTAAAATGTAAGTATAGTTGGCATACAATATTATATTAGTTTCAGGTGTACATCATAATGATTCAACATTTGTATACCTTACAATGTGATCACAGCACTAAGTCTAGAAATCGTCTGTCACCATGTAAACTTATCACAATATTATTGACTATATTACCTCTATTGACCATCTGTTTCTATGCATCTGGTTTTGTTTTATTTTGTTTGTTCATTATTTGTTTCAGATACCACATATATTTATATTCTGTATCAATTAGCTTGTAATATTCTATGCATTTGAGCTTTGTTGCTTGGTAATTATTATTTTCTTTTTGTGATACCATATTTCCTTGATTTTTAATAATGTTTATAGGTATGCACTTCTGGTTTTGCATTTTAAGTAGCAGATACCTGCTTATCTAAGCTTTTATGTTTTATTTGGTTCTTACAATTCAATAGTTTGACTATTAATAACCTTCTTTTGTATTTCAGAAGGCAGTGCTATAGCTTAAGTTTGTGGTTTCTCCCATGCCCACCAACCTTGGCCTATTATCTGAGACCCCTCTATGTCTACCTGAACTGGCTCTCTGGGATGTACTCAAGATCACACACAAGGAAACAGCAGCAGAGTGGGGGTGGCTTGGGCTTTGCACTTGGAGCTTTGGGGGTGGCCATGGGCCTGGTGGGAAGACCCTTGAGCTAGGTACTCCCAGAGGTTTGTGAGCAAACCTCCTGCTAAGCAAGAAGCACAAAATGCATTCATTTAATGACCTTTGCCATTCTTATCTGCATCCTTCCCTTTCTTCTCCTTCCACCTAGTCATGGAAGTTTCTTCTCAGAAACCTAGGTACTGCTGGAGAGAAATATATTTCTGCAGTTGCAACCCATACAACTGGAATAGCTGGGAAGTCACTAACCACTTTCGTTTTCCACCTATTCCTGGTGAGAGATCTCTGATTTCTACTTCTTCTCTCAGAAATGGCAGCACTGCTGCCACCAAAAGCTTATCGCCTTACAGTATCACCCCCAGGGAGGGAGGCATACTTGGCAAATTCTTCCCTCTCTTCTGTGTTGAACTCATCTGTATCCTGATCCCATGGCATTCTGGAATCTCTCCTCAGGCAGGCAGGCTGGACTTCTACAAATTTTCTCTCACCCAAGGGTGTCTGTCCAGGTTTTCACTATCCAGTTACCCCCCCTACTTTGTGGGGAGTGGGGGTGGGGCCAGTTTGTCAACTCCCTTGGATCTGAATCCCTCACCAAGGTTTTGTTTGTTTATTTTTAGGTGCACAGGTGGGTCGAAACCTTCCAGGTCCCTTTGTGTAAGGTGCAGACTCACTTTTGTTCAGTTATGGGAGTATAATTAGTTTAAAAAGCAGATACAAACGAGGAACTACTTATGCTGCCATGATGCTGATGTCACTCCCCATTATTATATCGTTTTAAGAAGTTCTTTTTTTAATTGGATATTTAATCTTGGATTAAAAATGCTTATGGGAAAAATAAACTACTATATTTAAATGCTATTTTATTTGGGGGGTCTCTGTTACAGCTAAACTTAATTTTAACTGATTCAAGTACATATCCCCAGTTGGTAATCCTGAAAAGTTGTACCAATTTGCCTGCCCAGCAACATGGTGTGATAGTGTCCATTTCCCTACATCTTAATCAACAGTGGAGTCTGCTAATATTTATGTTTGCAAGTACGATACCCTTTTATACCATATATGGAAGAAATACAAAATATTTTCAAGAATTTTTTTTTTTTTTGCATTTCTTTTTCACAAACTTTTACAATTTTTCTATTTTGGTATTTGCCATTTTCTATGGATTTCTATGGTCTTTTGTATTAAGGCTATTCAATTTTAACTGTAAATATGTGTTAAATGTGTATTTTCCTCATTTACTGTTTATTAGTCAATTTAATTTACAGTGCATGTTTTCATAAAAGGATTGTGAATTTTTGTGTAGTTAAAACAAAGTCTTGATTTAGTCAACTGAGTCAATGCAACCTCCTCTTCTTCCAAGTAAGGAATTGCCAAGATATTTAGCCCCTATATAGGAGCAAAGTTAGAATAAGCAACCTAAGGGAGAAGAACAAGTGTCCTTGATAGCTGTTGACATTCAGAAAGAATGGCGGAGAACCACAAACCAAATGCTGTTGAAGCATGCCTATCTAAATACATTTCTCATGTCCCAGATGGACACTAAAGTAAAAGCCTTCACAAAATAGCAAAGGGGGAACCTCAAAAAATTCAAAAGAATAAACACACTATCAAGAATCTCCTTAGATTATAGAAAAGCTGAACCTTTTCTATAAAAGTGAAGCACCAAAGCATGGCAGCAACCTATAATACCATGTTTCCCCGAGAATAAGACCTAACTGGAAAATAAGCCGCAGCATGATTTTTTAGGATGACATTCCCTGAACATAAGATCTAATGCATCTTTTGGAGCAAAAATTAATATAAGACGCAGTCTTATTTTCGGGGAAACACGGTAGGTCAGAATAAGAACTCTGGGAGCCAAAGTTCTTCCATATGGGGAAATAGGTATTATTACATTTCCCATTTTACAGATGAGAAAACCGGAGCACTGAAGTTCAAATTACTTCCCCAAGGTCATTTAGCTAATAAGGAGTAAGCTACAAAATGTTTAATTATCCCTTCAAGAGAGAAATAAGAAATCAAGTTAAAATATGGACACCACCTTGTAGTGGGAATTACTGGTATCATTTTAGATTATATTATTCTTAATATGATGCCTCTGTTTGATTTGGGGCAAGGAATTATATCAATAGTGGGGAAGCGAGGGGAATGTGATGAGCCTTATGATACTGCATTAAAAAGTTTCATCCATTTTACAAACAACCTTCAGATCTCAATGTGCTAAAACAAATACACTTACTCTGAAACTCATGGGTTTCACTAGGCCATGCTGGACTCCAGGCTTAAGGTGAGATTCAGGTCAGCTGCATGTCTTCATTCTCAGGCCAAGCCTGAAGGTGGCAGAAGCTACTGGGATATGATCTTCTTTTAGCAGATCACAGGAGCACTAGAGGAGAGGTCAAGCAAGTCAAACAAACAGATTAAAAGTCAATTTTTATTTATGCCTTTGACCCAAGCAACTCACAAGGCTAAGCCTAACATCAATGGGGTAAGAAAATAAAACACGCACACTTCAATATAATTTACTGGAAAGTCACATGGCAAAGGACATAGATGTATAATTCTATAACAGGGAGAGAGTGAACTATTGGAAATGAAAATCCGTTTTACCACATCTACTCTTTTATAAGTGATTTTCAGTCTTGTTTTATATTGTATTACTTTGTTATACTATATAGATTAGTTTGAATTTCAGGATTAGAATTCTATTACCTTTGTAATATGAACAGGAAGCATTCCTTTATTATACTCTGAAAATATTTGAGTAACTCAAGATTGATTTATTCCTTTAATATTTGAAAGGACTTGGGTATAAAATTGTCTTAGCCAAGTGCCTTTATTGGAAATAATTACTAGGTAAATATTGATATTGTTCCATAAATTAATTCGTTGAGACTTTTAATTATTGAGCCTGGGTAATTTGGAAAGGCAGAAAGAATCACATGGCTCATGTACATGTTCAAATGTTATCACATAACTGTATACCACCCATCCATTACCAAACATTTTTTGGAGAGATGATATGTTTGATTATATTATAACGTTTTTCATATACAGAGGGTGCCAAAAAAATGTATACACTTTTTAATAAAGGAAAAAACTGTATTAAAATTATGCTGATGGTAACCACTTTGAGCACCTCTTGTAATTGCAGAAGTCAAATGTGACTTGTATTCATCTTGTATTATTGGTGTATATTGTTTATTTCAATTTTAATACAGTTTTTTTCTTAAAATGTGTATACATTTTTTTGGCACCCCCTGTATGTAGCCTAAGAATAATCTTTGATCATCTGATTGGAGTTAAGTGTGTTTCAAATCTTCAAAGGTAACATATTTTAAACTATTTCACAATTATATCTATATAGAAGGGACTGTGTCTTATTCATCATTCTAGTCAGTACATAGATCAGTGTGTGATTCTCAGTGAGTGCTCAATATAATTTTAATATTTTTATTGGGAAAAATCAAAATTATGTTTGTACTGATCTTCAAAAAGCTGTTAGCATTATACATGTAAAGGATTTTCTTTAAGTGTGACTTTCTTTTTTTAAAAATTAGTTTCAGGTGTATAAAACAACACAAAATGATAACCCCAACAAGTCAATTACCCCTCTGACATCGTACATAGCTATTACAATACCATTGACTATATTTCCTATGCTGTACTATATATCCCTATGACTATTTTTTTTTATCATGGTTGACATTCAATATTATTTTGCATTAGTTTCAGGTGTACAGTGCAGTAGTTAAACATCCACGCAATTTATAAAGTGGTCCCCTGGATAATCCAGCACCCATCTGACACTACACTCAGTTTCGACAGTATCATTGCCTATACTCGCCATACCACACTTCACATCCCCATGACTCTCCTACAACTACCAATTTGTACTTCCCAGTGCCATCACCTTGCTCACCCAGACTCCCAAGCCCCCTCCCATCTAGTCACCATCAGTTTGTTCTCTGTATTTATGGGTCTGTTTTTATTTTGTTTGATCATTTATTTTGTTCTTTAGATTCCATATGTAAGTGAGATCATATATTTGTCTTTCTCAGTCTGGCTTACTTCACTTTGGATGATACCCTTTAGGTCCACCCATATTATCGCAAATGGTAAGATTTCATTTTTTTTTTTATGGCAGAGTAACATGCCATGTTACTCTGTACAAATATGTATAATATTTTCTTTATCCAATCATCTACTGATTGGCATTTCAGTTGGTTCCATATCTTGGCCATTGTAAATAGTGCTGCAGTGGACATACGGGTGCATGTGTCTTTTTGAATTAGTGGGTTGGATTTATTTGGATAAATACCCAGGAGTGGAATTGCTGGGTCATCAGGTAGTTCTATTTTTAATTTTTTGATGAACTTCCGTGCTGCTTTCCATAGTACGCCAATTTGCAATCCCACTAACAGTGCATAAGTTCCCTTTTCTCCACATCCTTGCCAATACTTGTTGTTTGTTGATTTATTGATGATGGCAGTTCTGACAGCTGTGAGGTGATGTCTCATTGTGGTTTTTTCTTTGCACTTCTCTGATGGTTACTGACAATGAGCATCTTTTTATATGTCTATGGCCATCTGTATGCCCTCTTTGTTAAAATGCCTACCCAAGTATTCTGCCCATTTGTTAATGGGATAGTTTGTGTTTTTTTTTGGTGTTGAATTGTATGAGTTTTTTTTTTATATATATATAGCTTTAGGATATCAACCGCATATCAAATGTATCACTGGCAAATATCATCTTCCATTCAGTAAGATGTCTTTTTGTTTGATGGTTTCCTTCTCTGTGCAAAATCTTTTTAGTTTGATGTAGTCTCATTTGTTTATTTTTTCTTTTTTCCCCCTTGCCTGAAGAGATATATCAGTAAAAATATTACTAAGGATTATGTCTGAGAGTTTACTGCCTATGTTTTCTCTAGGAGTTTCATGGTTTGGGGTCTTACATTTAAGTCTTTAATCCATTTTGAGTTTATTCTTGTATATGGTATAAGAAAGTGGCCCAGCTTCATTTTTTTTGCATGTATCTATCTAGTTGTCCCAGCACCATTTATTGAATTGACTGTCTTTACCCCAATGTATATTCTTGCTCCCTTTGTCATAGATTAAATAACTATATACACATGGGGTCTCTATTCTGTTCCATTTTTCTGTGTGTCTGCTTTTATGCCAATGCCATGTTGTTTTGATTACTATGGCCTTGGAGTATAGTTTGATAGCAGGTAGTGTGATACCTCCAGCTTTGTTCTTCTTTCTCAAGATTGCTGTAGCTATTTCTGGTCTTTTATGGTTCCATATAAATATTAAGGTTATTTGTTCTAGTTCTGTAAAATATGCTTCCATTTATTTGTATCTTCTTTTGTTTCTCTCTTAAATGTCTTATAATTTTATTTCTTTTTTGAAGTATTTTTATTAGTCTCAGGTGTACAAAACAATGTAATAGTTAGACATTTATCAATTATATCCCTCACACAGTGATAACCCCCCTCCCCCCATCCACTACCCCTCTGACATCGCACACAGCCATTACATTTCCACTGTCTCTGTTCCTAATGCTGTACTCCACTTCTTGTAAATATATATATACACACATATATATATATAATTGTCATTGATTTTCTGAGTACAAGTATTTTACTTAGGTAAACTTATTTCTAGTTTTTTTTTGGTGCAATTATACATGGGATTGTTTACTTAATTTCTCTTTTTGATAGTTCATTATTAGTGTATGAAAATGCAACTGATTTCTGAATATTAATTTTATATCTTGCTACTTTACTAAATTTATTTATTGGTTCTAATTTTTTTTCTGTAATAGTTGAGATTCTCTATATCAGAGGTGCCAAAAAATATATACAAGTGGACACTTTGGTCAATGTTGCTCAAGCAGTAATTTGACGTAATCAGAAGTGTCTGGACACTGACGGTAACCACTTTGAGCACCTCTTATAATTGCAGAAGTCAAACATGACTTGTATTCATCTTTTGTTATTGGGTATATGTTGGGTATTACAAGTTTAATACAGTTTTCCTTTCTTAAAATGTGTATACATTGTTTTGGCACCCTCTGTAGATAGTGTCATGTCTTCTGCAAATGACAGCTTTCCTTCTTCCTTTCCAATTTGGATGGCTTTTATCTCTTTTTCTTGTCTGATTACTGTGACTGGAACTTCCAGTACTGAATAAAAGTGGTGAAAGTAGACATCCTTGTCCTGTTCCTTATATTAAAGGGAATGCTTTTAGCTTTTCTCCATTTAGTATATTAGATGTGAGTTTGTCATATATCACCTTTATTATGTTGATACATATTCCCTCTGTTACACATTGCTGAGAGTTTTTATTATAAATGGATGCTGTATTTTGTTAAAACATTTTTTCTGCATCTATTGATATGATCATATAATTTTTATTTTTCATTCTGTTTACATGGTGTATCACACTGATTCATTTACACATATTGAACCAATCTTGCATTCCAGGAATGAATCTCACTTGCTCATGGTAGATGATCTTTTTAATGTATTGCTGAATTTGTTTGCTAATATTTTGTTGAGGATTTTTAAATCTATGTTCATTAGGGATATCAGCCTATAATTTTATTTTTTTGTAATGTTTTGGTCTGATTTTGGATGAGGGTAATGGTGGCCTCATGGAATGAGCTTGGGAGCCTTCTCTCTTCTTGGATTTTTTTTTGGAATAGTTTGAGAAATATAGGTGTTAATTCTTTTTTGAATTTTTGGTAAAATTCACCAGTGAAGCCATTTGGTCCAGTAATTTTGTTTGTTTGGAGCTTGTTGATTACTGATTTGATTTAATTAGTAGTAATTGGTCAGTTCAGATTCTCTGTTTATTCTTCATTCATCCTTCGAACATTGAATGCTACTAGGAATTTATCCATTTCTTCTAGTTTGTGCAATTTGTTAGCGTATAATTGCTTGTAGTATTTTCTTAATTTTTCTTTTTTGTATTTCGGTGGTGTCCATTGTCACTTCTCTTTCATTTATCATTTTATTTCTTTGGGTCCTCTCTCCTTTTTGCTTGATGAGTCTGGTTCAAGGTTTATCAATTTAGTTTATCTTTTCAAAGAACCAGTTCTTGTTTCAGTGATCTGTTATATTGTGTGGTTTTTGTTTTTTGTTTTGTTTTTGCCTCTATTTTGTTTATTTCTGCACTAATCTTTATTATTTCTTTCCTTGTACTCACTTTGGGCTTTGTTTCTTTGTTTTCCTTTTTGCAGTTTTTTTAGGTGTAAATTTAGATTGTTTATTTGAGAATTTTCTCGTTTCTTGAGATAGCCCTACATTGCTATGAATTTCCCTCTGAAAATACTTTCGCTGTGCCCTATAGATTTTGGGTTGTGTTTTCATTTTCGTTTGTCTCAAGGTACCTCTTCGTCTCTTCCTTGATCTCTTCATTAACCCCTTCATTGTTCAGAAACATGTTATTTAGCTTCCATGCCTTTTTTTTTTTTTTTAGGGTTTTTTTCTTGTAATTAATTTCTAATTTCATACCATGTGGTCAGAGAAGATGCTTGATATGATTTCAGTTTCCTTAAATTTATTGAGATTTGTTCTGTGGCCTAACATGTGGTCTATCTTAGAAAATGTTCCATGTGCACTTGAAAAGAATGTATGTTCTGCTGCTTTGGGATGGAATGCTCTAAAGTTATCAATTAAATCCATGTAGCCTAGACTGTCATTTAAGGCCACTATTTCCTTGTTGATTTTCTGTCTGGAAGATCTGTCCATTGGTGTCAATGGGATGTTAAAAGTCCCACACTATTATTGGGTTACTGTTGATCTCTCCCTTTATGTCAGTCAATATTTGTTTTATATACTTAGGTGCTCCTATGTTGGGTGCATAGATGTTTACTAGGGTTATGTCTTCTTGGACTGATTCCTTTATAATTATGTAATATTCTTCTTTGTCTCTTATTATAGAAGTCTATTTTGTTTGATACAAATGTTGCTACTCTAGATTTTTTCTCATTTCCATTGCATGAAATATCTTTTTCCATCACTTTCCTTTCGGTCTATGTGTGTCTTTCAATCTGTGGTGGGTGTCTTGTAGACAGCATATGCATGGGTCTTGTCTTCTTATCCATTCAGCTACCATATGTCTTTTTTGTAAAATTAAAGTTTATTGGGGTGACAATTATTAGTAAAGTTACATAGATTTCAGATGTACAATTCTGTATTACATCATCTATAAATCATATTGTGTGTTCACCACCCAGAATCAGTTCTCCTTCCATCATCATATATTTGATCTCTTTTACCCTCATCTACTACCATATGTCTTTTGATTGGAACATTTAATCCATTTACATTTAAAGTGATTATTGATAGACACATAGTTATTGCCATTTCATCATTCATATATTTTATCTTCTTTTGTTTGTTTGTCTTTCCCCTTGGTCCTCTTAAAGAAGTAATACTGGCTTGGTGGCAATGGTTTTTGTTTTTAGCTTTTTCTTGTCTGAGAAGCTCTCTATGTCTCCTTCCATTTTAAATGATAGACTTGCTGGGTAGAGTAGTCTTTAGCCTTGGTTGTAGGCCCTTGCTTTTTATCACTTTGAATATTTCCTGTCACTCCCTTCTAGCCTGCAATGTTTCTGTTTAAAAAAAATCAGTTGATACCGTGTTTCCCCAAAAGTAAGACCTAGCCAGATCATCAGCTCTAATGCATCTTTTAGAGCAAAAATTAATATAAGACCCAGTCTTATTTTACTATAATATAAGACCAGATATTATATAATATAAGACCCAGTCTTCTATAAATTTTTGTTCCAAAAAATGCATTACAACTGATGGTCTGGTTAGGTCTTATTTTCGGGGAAACAGAGTAGTATTATGGGAACTCCTTTGTAACTAGATGTCTTTCTCTTGCTGCTTTTAGGATTCTCTTTTTGTCTTTAACCTTGCCATTTTAATTATAATGTGTCTTGGTGTGGGCCCGTTTGTGTTCATCTTGTTTGAGATTCTGAACTTCCTGCTTTATAGTCTATTTCCTTCACCATATTAGGAAAGTTTTCAGTCATTATTTCTACAAACAGGTTTTCTATCCCTTGATCTCTCTCTTCTCCTTTTGGTACTCCTATGATGTGAATGTGGCTACACTTGATGTTGTCCCAGACATCTCATAGACTATCTTCATTTTTTAAAATTATTATTCTTTTTTCTTTTTGTTTTCCTGATTGGGTGTTTTATGCTACCTTGCCTTTAAAATTGCTGATTTGATCCTCTGTTTCATCTAGTCTGTTGTTGATTCCTTTTACTGTGTTCTTCATTTCAGTTACTGTGTTCTTTGTTTCTGATGGTTCTCATTTGTGGTTTCTATGTCCTTTTTTATGTTTACTAAGATTTTTAGGCATTCTTATAACCAGTGTTTTAAACTCTTTCTTTGATAGGTTGGTTGCCTGCATTTCATTTAATTCTTTCTTTGCAGTTTTCTCCTGTTTCTTTATTTGGGACTTTTTTCTTTCTTTTTCATTCTGGCTGCCTCTCTGTGTTTGCTTATATATATATATATATATATATATATATATATATATATATATATATATATATATATATATATATATATATTAGGTAGATCTCCTATGTCTCTCATTCTTTGCCACCTGGACTTATATAGTAGGTGTCCTTTGTGTTCAAGTGCCGCCGACTCTCTGATCACCTATGTGAGTGTTCCAGGAGTGTCCCGTGTGTTTTGTGTGTATATTCTTGTTGTAGTTGAGCATTGATTGCTTTTGGTTAGTCAGTGAGTGGCACTGACTCTCAGGCTGACTGGGCGTGAGGATTGGCTATGCCCATAGTGTATAAGCTGCCCAAGTGCGCTCTTGTGCCTGTTGAGACCACCCTTTGGGTGTGCTTCCTGTGGGATCAATTCAGCAGTGCTCTGGTGCAGTCTAAGTCTGGCCTCTGGGTATGTTGTTTCTGGTGCTTCATGGGCGGGGCTCTTCTACAGGCCAACCTCAACCTTGCCTGTGACTGGCATGGAGCTACCTGGTAACCTACAAAGCGATATGCAATTGGTTGCTGCCTGTGTTGGACCTGGAGATGTCTAGGGGTGGCCTCACAGTGAACTGAGACTGGCAGCCACTAGTATCAGGCCTGAAGCAGATTGCAAAATGCCTGGGGCTCCCCTAGGCCTTCCAGCTTCCCTTGATGCTCAGCTGCTGAAAGGGAATTGTTAGATTCACAGACTGGTACTATTGACCAGTGTTGGAAATTCCCCCCTCAATACCTAAAGAGTTAATTGGGCTGGGTTCTAGGGAGTCACGGGGTGTGGCTGGTGATTTTCACAAAGTTGATGTAGTTTCAGTCCTTGAGCCAGTGATATGCCTATAGCCACTCCACAAAAAGCCCTGAGAAAATCATGGCCAGCCACTACTTGTATCGGGTTTACAGATTTCTAAGAGCCATACAAGAAAGACTGCAGCATGAGCTGGAGCTGACCATTTGCCCCCAAAATGTTTCCAGGCTACTGCAGGCTGTCTGCTGCTATACAAGCCTCAAGCAGGTAGTGGGGTGGGGCCATCTGCCCAGGAGCCAAAAGTGCCCTCTCAGTGCCATGCTAGCTTGGCAGGGCAGGGTCCAAGGGCATCACGGGGTTATGCCTGGTGACTTTTGCTAAGTTGATGCATATTCAGTTTTACACGAGTGCTGAGCCTGTGACCACTTCACAAAACATCCAGAGAATACTGCAGTCAGCCAGCCACCACTTGCCTCAGGCCCACAAATCCCTGAGAGTCACCCAAGAAGGACTGCAGCACATCTCAGGACTGACTGCTTAGCACTGAAAGTTTCCCAGGCCACTGCAGGCAGTCAGCTGCTATACAAGCCTCCTGCAGCTGAGAGTGCCCTGTGCAATGCTACATTAGCTGGGCAGGGTAGGGCCCCAGGGAGTTACCAAGGTGGTGCACACACACAGCTTTTACCAGACCAATGGGGTCTCAGATTTGTCCCTATGGGTGTGGATTTAACAAAGGGAAGATGACACCCTCCTGTAGGTTGCACGTGAGGTAGGTTCCACAGAGGGATAATGGCAGCTGTCCCTCTAGCCCTTGCCCTGAAGCCACATAATTCAGGCTTTCTCTGTATGTCTCTGGTGCCTCTTGAGTTGCCATCCATCCACCAGAGCCCGGGGTGAGTAATTGCAAGCAAATAAGTCTGTGCATGGGTCCTTTAAGAGGACATCTGGGACAGACGGAGAGAATCCTTGCTGATTTTCACTGCCAGATGTTGTGAGGACTCCTCTTCCCAGCGTAAGACCCCTTGTCTGTGGAGCCTGGTGTGGGGCTGCGACCCCTCAATCTTCAGTGGGTATCTGCTATACAATGTCCCTCCCGGTACTCAGCCACTACCTGTGGATTTGGGATCAGCCCATTTCACATCTCTGCCCCTTCTACCAGTGTTGATGTGATCTCTTTATATTCTGAGATATAGGGGTTCTGTTCAGGTAGTCCTTAGGTGTTTCTTGATGTTGATTGTTCTATAATTTAGTTGTAATTTTAATGTGATCATGGGACATGACAGATCATTTACCTATACCACCATCTTCGATCCTGAAATAAATACTCTTTGATAAATATTTCTAATTAGATACTGAACTATTACTGCCAGATTTATTCTCAGAAGTAGACTTTAGCTCCATTCCTATACATAGATGTTATTATGCTCAATTGGATGTATTATTGGCATGTGCTTTGAATCATTAATTTATGTTTCAATTCATGTTTTATCAGCTCATTTGGCAATACTCTATTATTGGCTGACAATGCAATATATGCCTCTCTAATTTGTTTCGTATTTTACTAGGAAGATGGTTTTTAGAATCCTATCTTTTTTAGTTTTAAAGAAGTATGATTGTTA
This sequence comes from Rhinolophus ferrumequinum, assembly GCF_004115265.2. Classification (NCBI taxonomy): domain Eukaryota; kingdom Metazoa; phylum Chordata; class Mammalia; order Chiroptera; family Rhinolophidae; genus Rhinolophus; species Rhinolophus ferrumequinum. The sequence continues at coordinate 59,929,501 of NC_046284.1, forward strand.
ATTAAGATAAAGAAATTAAGTATTTCAGAAGCAAAGTGATTCAAAAAATTAAAAAACAACAACAAAAAAACCCTGAATAAAATAGCCTGAATTATTCAGTGCAAGTTCTTTCTAGTTCCTCCAAATTTACAAAGCAACGGAAAAAATAGGAAGTGACAAGAAAATAATTTGATAAGTCATTTACGTAAGTGTATATTCATTTTGAATTCAGTCCTCTGAAGTGTCAGCTTATATTCTTTGTTTTTGGTATAGTGTATAATTTTCCCAAATAGTTTTTTAAAACTCACCTTCTGATAAGCATAAAAATGTTGTATTTACTTTTTTGTTTTAAACTGTCTTACTAATATATAATTCACATATCATACAATGCAATTATTTGAAATGTACGATTTGATAATTTTTAGTATATACACAGTTGTTTTGTCATCACCATGATCTTACATTGGAACATTTTCTTCACCGCATTAGTAGTCACAACTTATTAATTCCTTCTCCATCCATAAGCAGCTATTAATCTACTTTCTGTCTATGGATTTTCTTATTTTTGACATTTCATATAAAAGGAATTATACAATATGCAATTTTTTGTGATTGGTTTCTTTCCCTTAGCATAATGTTTTCAAAGTTCATTCATTTTGTAGCTTGATTCAGTACTCCATTTCTTTTAATGGTTGAATAATATTACATTTTATGGATATACCAAATTGTGTTTATCCATTTGTCAGTTGATAGACATTTCTGTTGTTTCCACTTCTTTGTTATTATGAATAATGCTGCTAGAAACATTTGTGTGTAAGTTTTTGCGTGGACTCATGTTTTCATTCTTCTTGGGCATATACTTAACTTGAATACACTTTTAATATTATTTAATTTTCCAAATTAATTATAAAAATAAATTATTTCTGAAATTATAACTGTTCCCTCCCTTGTACAGCCCTGATAATCTTATGTGTCTTCTTGAATGGTGGTATGTTCTTCCCCATTTGAGGGGAACTCTTAGAATCTGGAAGTCAGTTACTATGTTAAGCACACAGACAACGTTGTCAAGGACATGTTTCCATTCAATTCATCTTTATCTATCCATTTGCTTATATATGTGATCATTCATTTAACACATTTATTGAGTGCCTAATGTGTGTCAGACATGTGCTGGAGACTTCTTTAATATTCACAGGTACATAGTGACCTCAACAATTATCTGTACATTAAAAATTATGCAGATGACTTTCAGAAATACAGTATGATGGGAATAACCTAGTTAGTTTCGCTAAACGTTATTGGTTTAAGCAATGTTTACAGTGGCTGATACTTTTTCCCCCAGCATGCAACTGTGTATATGAAAAAGGAAACGACAGGTAGTAGGTGAAGTTACCTTTCTGTGGAAAATTTGTCTTCACGGGGAAATCAATTTTAAGTGCAGTCATTAATAGAAATATAGTTTATTTCCCATCTTTCAGAATAAAAACTGACTGCAACTGCACAATGTTACCATTGATGGGAGAAGGGCAATGTAGACGTTATAAAAGGCAAAAATGAAGGTTGGGAGGAGGAGATAACACCAGCTCTCATCTTATACATTCCAAGATCCCTCTGAGAATTCGATTTCAACTGGATCCTCTCCTGAACACTCATCTTCATAGTACTAAACCCCATGAAGACATAAAATAGGCCTGTTTTTCTAATTCACAAGTTTTCTCTTTCTTCATATGGTTTCTAGTTCATGTCTTTCATGTATTACCTTAAATGTCACCTGATTAGATGGTGCTTATTTTACAATTTTACCATGACTCTTGATAACATCACTCTGTTTGTTTTATTTATAGTATGTTACAATTAGAAATAATTATATTTGCTAATGTTTTTATTGCATCTTTCCCTTCTATCATATTAAGCTTTGTGAGAGTAGAATATTGTGTCTGTTTTGTTTATCATTATATTTCCAGCCCCTATGAAGCCTGAAAAAGTAATGGTGATTAGTAAACATTTAAATAAATAAATCACAATAAGAAGAAAACAAAATTCAAGAATTATAATAAAATATGCTAAAATATAATAATTATGATATTTGCAAGATTGGTTACCAGGACAAATACTTCAGAAACTAATATTATCACCTAGACCCTAGTTCTTCAGTTTGTGTAATATAACTCTGAAGTGTTTTAACTGACAGGATAGAATTTATTATTTTGAAAATATCATCTATGCCCTCAGTTCAGTAGCATTATTTGTGAAACATGATTACATTTAAATGTTTTCATATTTTAAAAAGTAAAGTTATTTTATAGAAAAATTGTTTAATGGCATCAATGTTTGGAGTGAGTTAAAGGAATTGAAATGATTTTGGAAGCAACAACTTACTCTAGTGTTCTACTGATTCTAGCCACCTGATTTTTATGACATTCAGGGTACCACTATCTAGTTAAAAAGCATAATGGATATTGATTTTTAAAAAACTCAAGAGTTTTAGAATGCACACCTGACCCCCATTTATTCCAGTCAGCTCATGTCTTGAATTCTGGTAGCCTGTAACTTTTAAAGAATGTTAAAGTAATATGTCACTTAATAATATAAATGAGCTATAAGAGTCTAACAGGACATTAATAATGGGGAATAATCTTTTCATCTCAGTAGATTAGATCAATTCTGTAATACACTTGAATGCAATGCGGATGAAGAATAGCAATGCATTTCCATTAATATATAAAGCGTTCTACACTTTCAGCAACTTTTAATCCACCACCATGATATAGTATTCATTTACTCAAAATGTGAATGGGGAGGTTTCTTAAGACTTTTAGCCAAATGGAAATAGAGAGGTGCAGCTTTCCTTTTAAGCCTATAGATTTATATGATGCAACGGGACATTTTTATTTGAGTAGGAAATTTCAAGTACTTAAAAATGATAAAATGCCATATTGAATCAAATGAGGCAGCACATCCATCCATATTCAAATAATTTTTGTGGGGAAGGGGAGGAAGTGTCTCATGATGTAAGCTGGTACTGTTTTATTTGTTAGGTTCATTGTTTTTTTTACAGACTAATGCTGAAAAATGTGATAATTTATTACTCATTTGACAAGAAAAAGCTGTTATGTCCATGCAACTTGAATAGTGGTAAGGATATCAAAAAGTAGATCGGTTTGGAAGAATCTTTTTATAACTTATAAAGATATGAGTACAATACTCATATATGTTCCCAAATGGACCTTAATTCCCACTACTTTGCTTTGGCTTGTATTTCAGCCTAAACCAAGTTTAATATATAGTCACCTTTTCACAGTAAGATAGACTCAAACAGAAGAAGGTCTAACTCTTTTGCTAATAACCCTTTTAACAGCATACCAATAAGGGATTTTGGCTTCTTGAACAAATATGTAGGACCAGCAATTAATTGTGCCACAAAGTTTCACAGTACTTGTAAAGGGCCAATAGGGTCATCAGTTTTATTTGTTCCTCCTACTTTTATAATTTGTATTTACTTAAGCCTGTGTCAAGTAGTTAATTAACTACAACTTTATATTTTTTTGTAACCTGTTTGCCATAAAATAGGCTATGGTGGCATTACTAATTGCTTCCAATTTAGCAGCACATGCAAAAAGATGAAAAACTTTAGCATATATTATAATATGTTTTTTCAACAATAATGATTTTTTATATTGAAACCAGGATTTATTGACATTTTTATGGTGGGTAATACAGAATGCAAAGAAAACATTTTATTTAACTAATTCTGAAAATTATATAAAGGGAATTTTTGCCTCCACATTGAGTTGAGGACCAATTAAACATGTACTTTTATTTACACTTTTAAAAAGTTTTTTTTAAAAATATGTGGTAACAGGGGATGGCAAAATATGATAAATAAGCTCTGCCACTGTGGAGTTTACAATCTCAAGTAGAAGACAAAGGTTATATTAAATTGAGATGATTGTTATCAAGAAGAATAGCAAGATGCATTGGGAGAATATAAAGTTTATCTGAGTAAATAACATGTATAGGTATATGAAAAACAATAGGTACTGGTAAATTAAGAAGGTGATTTTATTCATGCTAGTGCAGTAAGAGGAATATTCACTTTTGAGGAACACTTCAAACAGAAGGAAGGGGGACTTGGTTTTATAGGGGCAAGTAAACTAGGAAGTCATTGAGGAGGTATAACTAGGTCTTATCTTGGAATAAAAGAGGGCAGGGTCATCATTTTTTGAACATAAAATGATGGGAAATCTTCTTGACTATTACTATAGAAGTAGAGTTCAGATAATGTTCAGCACTGTCAGTTCTTCCTTTTGTTCAAAATGCATATCATTGGTCACTGAAAAATTGAGATGTCATCATAAACTTAAGTGGAGCAAAGCAGGGTCTAAGAACATCTCTTGAGGTACTCTTGTTGGCATTGTGTCTGCAAGACTGCTTGAATCATTTCTTGAGAACTGGAAACAAAGTTCAGTTGTTCTAGATTTATAGAGACTAGACATCTTACAAAAGGGATGTCTAGAATGGAAAAGAGATGTATTAGAATAAATGTTTGTATTAAAGAAAAGAGCCACGAATGAACCATGAGGATACTAGTCCAGTGTATTTCAAATGGCTTGTGGAGGAAAATATTTGCTATACAGCACTGTTCATTGAGTTTCTTGAGGCTATCCAGTTCAGATGTTGATACTTTTGGTGATGTTGTTCAGTCTTATTTACCTGTACTATATAAGGCCATGCACTACCCAAGCATGTCTCTAGACTTCCTTAGTAGTCGAGATAGCAGCATTTTAAGGGAGAATTCTAGCCCAAACAAGGTCAGCTGTCATGGTGATTTCTTTGAAGTTTATATTAAGCCATGGGACTTTAGCTGACAGAGCTTCTTCAGATCCTGGGATGGTGGGTAAAACCAGCTACATGGCAAGCTAGACTCTTGACAGAGATCTGAGCAGTCAGATTTTAGTTTTTGGTGAGTGAGTAAGGCAAGAGGGAGAACAAATTTCTAACTTTTTATTTGGAGTACTGTAGCCAAATATTGAAGAATTGAACAAATTCTAATAGACAATTTGGACAAGTTAACATGATCCAGTCCAATTTTAAAGTAGGTACAAAAATTGGTTTCCATGGAAATGGGGAGGGGGAGGTCAATTAAATCTCTACCAGAAAAAACAAAGATTACATATCTATCAGTTACCCTCTACATATAAAGAGGCGAAACACATCTCAAGGACAATGAACAAAGCTGGAATCTGATATCAGAAGTGTGAAAACAAACAATTATATTTAAAAAATAAGCAAAGGGTTTGCATAGACATTTCTCCAAGGAATATATACAAACAGCTTATAAGTACATAAAAGAATCTCAACATCACTATCATTAAAAAACTACAAATCTAAATCATAATGAGAAATCACCTCTCATATATTAGGATGGCTATTATTTAAAAAACAAAAAACAGAAAGTAAGTTTTGGCCGGGATATGGAAAAATCACAACTCTCATATATTGCTTTTGGGAATATCACATGGTGCAGCCACTTTGAAAAACAATATGTTGGTTTTTCAAATAATTAAATATAGATATAGAATTATCATATGATCCAAGAATTTCACTTTGAGTATATAGCCAAAATAAATGAAAGCAGGCTCTCAGACAGATATTTGCACATCCATGTTCGTAGCAGCATTATTCATAAAAGTATGTACTTCATTAAGGCCTTTATTCTTCTTGTTTACAGTTCTTTTTTTTTCTTTTTTTCTTCATTATTTTTAACTTTTTTATTAGTTTCAGGTGCACAAAACAATGTAATAGTTAGACATTTATTATTTATATCCCTCACACAGTGACAATCCCCGTCCCCCATCCACTACCCTCTGACATCGCACACAGCCATTACATTTCCACTGTCTTGTTTACAGTTCTGAATGTAATCCCGAGACTTTGCTTGCTTGATGTCCCCAAGTCTAAGACTTCTTCAGTTTATTTTGAACAGTGAATGAAACCTTAACATTCTTAAAAGGAAGAAGAGAGTGAAGATGTAGGTATTTGCTGTACTACTAGGGATGCAATTACAGGCATACCTCAGAGATAATTATGAGTGTGTTTCCAGACCACCACAATAAAGTGAATACCACAATAAAACAAATACAAATGTTTGGTTTATCTGTGCACATAAAAGTTATGTTTACATTATACTGGAGTCTATTCAGTGTGCAATAGTGTTATGTCTAAAGAAAAAACACTGAACATACCTTAATTAAAAATACTTTATTGCTAAAAAATACTAACCATCATGAGGACTCAGTGAGTCATAACCTTTTTTTTAGTGAAGGATCTTATCTTGATATTGATGGCTGCTGATTGAATAGGGTTGCTGAAGGGTGGGGTGGTTATAGCAATCTCCTAAAATAAGGCAGTAATAATGTTTGCCTCTTTAATCAATTGACTCTTCTTTTTAAAAACCATTTCTCTGTAGCATGTAATACTGTTTGATGGCATTTTACCCACAGTAGAACTTCTTTCAAAATCGGAGTCAGTCCTCTCAAACCCTGCCACTGCTTTGTCAACTAAGTTTATGTGATATTCTAAATCCTCTGTTGTCATTTCAACAATATTCACAGCATCTTCACCAGAAGTAGATTTCATCTCAAGAAACCACTTTTTTTTTGCTCATCCATAAGAAGTGACTACTCATCCATTGAAGTTATTTTTTATCTTTTTATTTTTTTGTCCATTTTTTTAAAATTAAAGTTTATTGGAGTGACAATTGTTAGTCAAGTTACATACATAGGTTTCAGGTGTACAATTCTGTAATACATCATCTATGTATCACATTATGTGTTAAAGTTTTATCATGAGATTACAGCAGTTCAGTCACATATTCAGGCTTCACTTCCCATTATAGTTTTCTAGCTCCTTCTGCCACATCTGCAGTTTTTTGCACCACGTCTGCAGTTACTTCCTTCGCTAACGCCATGAACCCCTCAAAGTTATCCATGGAGGTTGGAATTAACGTCTTCCAAATTCTTGTTTATGTTGACATTTTGACCTCTTTCTGTAAATTATAAATGCTCTTAATGGCATCTTTATTGGTAAATAATTTCTGGAAGGTTTCAACTTACTTGACCCAGATTTTTCAGAGGAATTACTATCCATGACAGCAATAGCCTTACAATATGTATTTCTTAAGTAATAAAACTTGAAAGTCAAAACTACTCCTTGATCCATAGGCTGCAGAATGGATGTTATGTTAGCAGGCACAAAAACAACATTAATCTTGTTGTGCATTTCTGTCAGAGCACTTGAGTCACTATATGCACAGTCAATTAGTAGTAATACTTTGAAAGTAATCTTTTTTTCTGAGCTGTGGGTCTCAATAGTGGGCTTAAAATATTCAGTCAACCATGTTGTAAACAGATGTGCTGTCATCCAAGCTTTGTCATTCCATTTATAAAGCATAGGTATTGTAGATTTAGCATAATTCTTAAGGACCCTAAAATTTTCAGAATAGTTAATGAGCATTGGCTCCAATTTAAAGTCACCAGCTAGATTAGCTTCTAACAAGAAAGTCAGCCTGTTCTTTGAAACTTTGAAGCCAGGCACATTACTTCTCCTCTCTAGCTATGAAAGTCCTAGATGGCATCTGATTCCAATATAAGACTGCTTTGTCTGCATTGAAAATCCATTGCTTAGTGTAGCCACCTGCGTTAGTTATCTTAGTTAGATCTTCTGGATATCTTGCTGAAGTTTCTATATCAGCACGTGCTGCTTCACCTGGCAATTTTATGTTATGGAGATGGCTTCTTTCCTTAAATCTCATGAACCAAACTCTGCTAGCTGCAAACTTTTCTTCTGCAGCTTCCTCACCTCTTTCAGCCTTCACAGAATTGAAGAGAGTTAGGGCCTTGCTCTGGATTAGGTTAGGTTTTGACTTAAGGAATTGTGGTTGGTTTGATCTTCTATCCACACTACTAAAGCTTTCTCTGTTTCAGCAATAAGGCTGTTTCACTTTCTTGTCATTCATGTGTTCACTGGAGTAGCACTTTTAATTTCCTTTAAGAACTTTTCATTTGCATTCATGTTTGGAGCAAAAGGTCTATATTTTGGCCTATCACAGCTTTTGACATACCCTCCTCACTAAGCTTAATCATGTCTAGCTTTTGATTTAAAATGAAAAATGTACAACTCTTTCTTTCACTTTAAAAGTTATAGGCCATTGTAGAGTTTATATTCAAATTGTACTAATCTCAGTATTGTTGTGTCTCAGAGAATACAGAGGACTGAGAAGGAAATAGGTGGTGGAAAAGTCAGTGGAGCACTCAGAAGACAAACAATATTTATTAATCAAGTTTGCCATCTTATATGGGCATGATTTGTAGTACCCCCAAATAATTACAATAGTAGCATCAAAGATCACTGATCACAGAACACTGTAACAAATATAATAATAATGAGAAAGTTTGAAATATTGTGAGAATTATGAAAATGTGACACAGAAACATAAAGTGAGCAAATGAAGCATCCATTTGTAAAAAACACAATATCTGGGAAGCACAATAAAATGAAGTGCAATAAAATGAGATATGTCTGTATTCAGAGACTTTTCAACAATTTTTCAATTTTATCTCCACCTCTCAGTTGTACCATTTTTGGTAACTGATACCTTTAATACTGTGTCTTTGAAGGAGTCTGTAAAGTGAAATGGCTCACTTGTCAATATTACATCATCTCTGCAGGCATTTACACTTACATTTTCTTTCCTCTACTAAGTCATTCACAAATTCACCAGCTTAATCTACCCTACTACTTATTCTTATTCCAATTAGAGATTGGGTAGATAGATGATAGATAGATAGATAGATAGATAGATAGATAGATAGATAGATAGATAGATAGATAGATACATCTTACATTGTCATGTTAATGAAATTTTTAGAAGGAGAGGAGAGAAAAACACGTTTTTCTAACTTTGATTTTAAATGAAAGTTCTTAAAAAATATTTTAAATGAAAATTCCTTCTATGTGTGATGATTATTTAAAATAACAACTTGTCCAGTTTTGCTCCATCATTTGTTATTAATGGCTAAAATTTACATGTATTAAATACTATGACAAAAGAAATACTAAACAAGCCTTTATATCCCTCCACAAAAGAGTCAGCTAGAATAATATACTCTATTTTAATTACCAAGAAACTTGAAGAGTGACATATGTTCATCTCTAAAACTGATATTAAGTGACCTTTACCATTTATAATTGGGGAAAACTAATTTAAAAATTATTTGCATATATCATTTGATGGTGACTAAAATAAATTTATATAAAAACACTGACATATTTATTAATAGTATTTATCTGTGTGTTCTAAAATTTTCCATGGTTTTAAAATTATTACTTATAATTTCCCTTATGTTCCATTCTTTCTACAATAGATTTACATTATTGTTTTTGAAACAAGACAAATAAAATATTATTACATTACATTTAATCTAAATTCAAGTTTTTTTATTACATTAGCATCATAGTGACATAGGTTTGTCTCACTAGAGTTGCCTGTAGGTGTGTTTCTGAGAAAGCAGTGAGGCTATGCCTAAAAGGCCATTTTTTGCAAAAGACAAGAAGAAATAGAGTATCAAAGTGGTTATAAAACTGGGAAAACACATAGAGAAATTGATACCAAAGTTATGAGCAACTAATTCATTCTGGAGAGAGTGAAGGGACAAAGTTTATATGAAAATGTTAAAGCAGAGCTTGGTGAACACACAAGGTGATATATAGATGATGTATTACAGAATTGTACACTTGAAACCTATGTAACTTTACTAACCATTGTCACCCCAATAAACTTTAATAAAAATAAATAACAAAGAAAGAAAATATTAAAGCAGAGTAAAGAAGAGATGAAATGAAATGGATATATTCTACTCAAATGTAACTCTTGCTGCAAGATTATTTTTATATACTATGCTAGAGATAGGGCCTTAGAGCATCGGAGTTTATAACATCATAGCTACACAGCACTTGATATCAAATGGGACTACAGACTCTTTAAGACATTCACATCAAAGCCAGAAAATAGGAATGGCAGAGCAATTAAATTCAGGAGCTATGGCCAATCTTGCCTCATGGGCATTCATATTAGAACTCCATTCTCATTCCTTGATATTTTTACTGAATTTTGATCTGACTAGCACTTAAAACTTTAATCTAGTTGACTTTATGAAAAGACTACTTTGAATAGATATCCTTTTGTTTAAGCTCCATTTTCATATTTTAGTGATTTCACAATTGTTCTTCTATAGTTTATATCAGCTCAGTTCTGATATAGGTTTAAGGTATTAGCTCATGCTTAGCTATTTTGCTTGTGTCATCTGACTGCCCCAAAACCAGCCCTCATGGTCTCTGCTACCTTTCTGCTAATATTTATTAGTTACTTAATAAATATCAATTGAGCAAATTTTTATCATTAAAATATATATAATGTCAGTATGAATACTTTCAGCTAATTTATTTTCCAGCATGCCAAAGGGACTTTAATTCAGTATATACCACTTTAATCAAGTGATAATTAACTAATGCAAATGTACTATTTAAATAAATAGTATTCTAAATAGATTGATTGTATAATACAAATTAATATGTTTAATATTATTCAAAATACGAACATGGATTATTTCATCCCATGAATTGTAACGTTTTTAAAATAAGGTCATAGTATCTATTTATAATTTAGTCAAGCATTCATTAAATTTTATCATTGTTCTTAATTTTAACTTAAATTAAAATATCAAATATTAATAGAACTTGAACAATCTATCAAACACTTAAAATTAATTTTTGATTTATTGAAACTGTGTTCTGAGAACAAAGTCTTTATAAACATTTTTATACTATTAACTTCTTTGGCAACAAAGATGTATTTTAAGTGTCAATGAGAACTTGTATGCTTTAATAAATGGCACTGTCCAGAGTACTCATTCTTGAAAATAATAGGTACTTCCAGCATTCTAGAAATGTGATCTCAGAGAAACTGCTCCAAGATTGATGTTTGTCATTTAATTTTAGAAAAATTCACTCTTGATTTCATGGTCACTCACTCGAAGGTAGCAACAAATTGAGCCCTATGTTAACACTGTGGAAGTTGTATTGCTACAGGGAACCATTCACCTTTTGTTCTTATATGTCCATCACAGAGCATTCTACTTTTATGTTCTCTGCTTTTAAGACTAGTTTCTCATAGTGCCCTTAAAGGCCTCCATTAGACCCGACAGGAATAGGAGTCTGGAAAAAAAAAAAAAAAAGGTTTACTTTTTGCCTCCAAGCTGCTATGGGATAAAGCTATCTGAGCAAATGCCACCATTGCTCATGACAAAAGAGCCACATGTAGGGAAGAGAAAATCCAAGGCTGTGTACATATTTAAAATATATGGTAATGGAAGGAGAACTGACTCTGTGTGGTGAACACACAATGTGATATATAGATGATGTATTATAGAAATGTATACTTGAAACCTATGTCATTTTACTAAGCATTGTCACCCCAATAAATGTTAATTATATATATATATATATACATACACACACACACACACACACACACACACACACACACACACATGTAAAAGAAGAAAAGAGAAACTGATGATATCATAAATGTGTTTGGGCTTTATAATGAAACACAAATAAGAGACAAGGAGAAAAATAGAATATGTTCATGGTTAGAACATGTTGAGTTCTAGACATTTCTCCAAGATAGTACCTAAATACATTGGTTATCTGTCCGATATTTGGGTTCTTCAGATTTTTAGATCAGCAAGACAAACAACACATGTTTATTTGCATTATAATAATTCTTGGTGGTCAGGAACCTCCTTTCCCCTGGCATCATATGTCCATGTAGAAACAATTTGGTTGGAATAATCCTATTGACTTTTTTAAAATTTATTTTTATTTTTTATTAGTTTCAGGTGTACAAAACAATATAATAGTTAGACATTTCACCCCTTACAAAGTGATAACCCCCTCCCCCAATCTATTGCCCCTCTGACATCGTATATATCTATTACAATTCCATTGACTCTATTCCCTATGTTGTACTCCATATCCCGTGACTATATATATATATATATATATATATATATATATATATATATATGTTAAATTATAGTTGACATACTATTGAATTTTATAGCCACTCTTTACTCAGAAAGATAACAGAGCCAAGGAATGATTTACCTCATTGTTTAGTTTGGACAAAGGAACTGAGCTCAGTCCCTTTCTCTCTCTTTTTTACATGCCTGACTGCAGACAAAGTGCAATCTGCTATATTCTTTTACAGCATGATAAGCTCAGAAAGGTAAACTTTGTCCTGCAATTCAACACTTCCTGTTTCTGACCATTAGAATTAGTAGAGAGCAGAATATTTAGAAAGTTCATTTGGCTGTGAATCTATACCACATTCTTTTATTTGCTCGGTAATAAAGTTCATATTTTAATCACCAGCTGTGTGACTCCTGTGTCTTTCAAATGATATTGAAATTTGGTGAGAAAGAAAGGAAATATTTATTAGTATTTCTGTAAAGCCTAGCGTTATTGGGTAGTTACTGAGTTTCACATAGATATTCTGTCATTTAAATTTCAAAATACATTTTTTGGGTAAACTATACTTTTTCTTATTTTACAAATCAGAAACTTGAGACTCAATGAGATTAAATAATATTCAAAGTTTCATGGCTAGAAAGTGACAAAGCCAGGCCTGAATGCCTCCAAAGCCCACACCCTTATTTACCACAGTGTAGATGTCAAGAGATGTGTAAAAATATTAACATTTTTTGGAGGGAGAGATAGAGGAAAAGTTTATTATTCTATTCAATATTTTATATCCAACAAACTTCCTTTTCTCTTTCTGGGTCAAATTATATTAGCTATGTGGCTTCCTAATATGAAGGAGAGGGACCTTCCTTCAATTCCTTGTACCCTCTCATTATAAAACACCCTGCCTAGTCTCTTGTCTTTTATCTGACAGAAGTGATACTTAGAGTAGCCTCTAGAAATTGTTTCAAAGAATGAAAGCAGTGGTTAAAGACAGAAGTGATCTTGTAGGTGCAAGTGATGTGATGGGAAGTATTGAATTGGTGGGTTCTTTGTCCTCTGTGCATGTAAGGTTATCAAGATTGTAAAGGGCAGCCTGTCTTTTTTATTACAAAAGCAGAAAAAGAGATAGCATTAGATAAAATTATTTATCATATCACAAACAAGGGTATCAGACTAAAATACTTTTTTAATGAAATCCTTAAAATGAAGTGCCATCCCAATTCTACATAAAATATTCATATAGAAGCAATATTGTGATCCTTCATGACAAATCAAATGAACTACATGATAGTCTTCATATCTTTACAAGAAGCAAGACCCAGTCATTAGCTTGCTGCTGTTGTACTAGCCAGACAATTTATTGTCAAGCACTTGTCAGTAGAAAGAAAAATCTACATTCTCTAGACACTCTCAATGGCACTGACATTTACTCGGAGTAAATCTAACATGGATTGGCTCAGTACAGCTCAGGATGACAGACATGACATTTACTGCTGCCATACTTTAACCAATATTGTGATGATAAGGTCTTGGGTGTCCCATGGAATTGGTGAAATATAATATCAAACCTAATTGATATTTACCTCTTTGCTAAGTCCTAAGAAGAAATAAATTAAGAACCTGTCTCTCGGTGTACTCTGAGAGAGAAAACCAAGTGAATAGAAATATATTTTCTTCTAATTTCCCCAGATATTTCTCATTGGTAAATTTGTAGTTTATTTTATATCGTAAATTTGTTAGCCTGAAGCAAGTTATTTCTCACTTCCATGTGTTTTTCAAATATTATTTAAAAAATTAAACAATGCCTACAGAAGAATGACGTTCTCTCTTACTATTGCTTTCTCATTTTCTTGTATTCTCTTCCCTTAAAAAACACACATTTTCATAATATGATATTTTAAATAAACAGCTGATATGAAAATTAATAGATTTCTCTCAGTGTTTCCATTACAGATATTGCTTAAAATTCTTTTGATAATATTCATTTATTTTTGAAATAATATATATGTGTGTGATTATATATTAAGAATTATATATGTGTACATATATTATTAATTATATATGTGTACATATATTATTAATATATATGTGTGATTATATATTAAGAATTATATATGTGTACATATATTATTAATTTAGCTCTTTTATAGAAAGCATTATGTGCTTAAGTTGTAATGTGGGTTACATGTTAAATAATATTTCAATTATAATCTTAGTCAATGGATAAGAGTTAATTGGATAAGAGAAACTGATCTCTCCTTCCTACTTATATCTCATTAAAATTGATGAAACTATCTTAACTATCCTATACCTTTGATAAAGGGAAGATTAAAAACATTTTTTTTTTTCACACTTGAGGCCATAGTATGGTTTCCAGCAGTCATATGTGCCTCTGAAAATCCCCTCTCATTGTCATGGATGATGTATACCTGTGTCTGCATCACACCTCTTATTCAAAATAAAACTAAAACTAATACAAATACCTTTCTTCCAAAGTACTTTGAAGCCATGGACTTGTCTCCCATGAGGACATCAGCAAACTAATCTGTTATCCCAGTAATCTTTGACATGTTAACTGAATAAGACTGATTCTTTGTTCAGGTCCATTAACTGTGTTGACAGCAATCCTTGAAATAGATTCTTGGAATATTTAAGGCAAGTGACATATGCACAGTAGCCAGAAAGCAATTAATGTTTTCTTCCCATGGTTAGAGCACTGTAGTAGGTGCAGTGGAGAGGGAAGGGATTGTTCCCAATTACTAAGGAGATTCTCTGACCAAGAGAAATTTGCTTTGTAGTTTTGGATGTCCATTTCCATCTCATGTTATAGATGTAGCTTCAGAATACAATGATTATATTACATTACATAAATGGCAGCATGAAGAGTGCTTCTTGAAATCTTCCCTGAAAGATACAACAAATTTAACAACTATGATAGACAAAGGAGTCCCTGTGCGGAACACAAGAATGTCTGAGAGATCCGCATTTCGAATCACATGAAGGTGGGCAAATTTGGTGAGCGGGAGACGTGAGAAGGGGCAAATACAGACAGCAGGCCATGGGCTGCAGTATGCAGACTGTAGCTCACTGCAGTCCAGAGCAGTCATGAGAGAGGGAAGAATCCAGCATGCCAGCTCATGCCCTATGCCCACAGTCCTGCCTGAGGGATCGGCATATAATACTGCTGAACCCAGTGCTTGTGGCAGAGACCTTGGCGCAAAGACTAGATACAGAAGGGTAAGAACGGTGATTTAAGCCCTCACTGCAGGCAGAAAACAACGACATGGACTCTGGTCACCTCTTCCCACCCTCCCAGGGTTAGAAGCAGGCTCCAGAAGAAACGATAGCAGTGCCAGATTGAAGAACAGAATAACTACAATCCTGAAAACTGCAGCCCCGCAGACACAAACTCACAGCACAAATTATTCTGGTGAAAGGGAAGGAACTGTAGGGGCAAGACAAAGGTGGGCTGATAACTACCATTGCTCAGAGCCATATCTCACAGCCCATCCCACCCCCACCTTTCTGAGTGGATCCCTGAAGGGGCAACAAGAGCCACTGAGACACACAGTCTCTGCATTGGGCTGCAGGGGAAGCATTTTGACTTAGAAGCTCAGTACTCTGTCGTCCTCCATATCACCCCATGAGAACAAGGTGACCTGCTCACAGAAGAGAAGTCCACCTTTCAGGGAACCACCCCCCTCTCCACATCATGTGAGAAGCCAGAACAGTGAAAGAGAAAATATAATGCTACAGAATGAGAGAATAAAAAGCTGAAGTGGGAGAGAAAATAAAACATTCCACCAACACCAACTGGAAAGCAAAAGAAAGACCTCTTCCTATCAACCTGCTGCAGAACCCACTCCTGTAGATGCTCAGGAAGAAAGATAATAATTCACTAATTGTCATAAATAACCGAGGCAACAAGACAGCTCAGAGAGAAAATGCAAAGTCTCCAGAAAATGAACTTAAAGACATGGAGATATGTGACTTAAATGACAGAGAATTCAAGATAGCAGTTCTTAAAAAGACAGGTATTCCATAATGATAAAGGGGACAATACAACAAGAAGACATAACAGTCATCAGTATTTATGCCCCCAATCAGAGAGCACCGAAATGTAAGAAGCAACTACTAACAGAACTAAAGGGAGAAATTGACCAAAGCACAATTATCATAGGGGACCTAAATACATCAATGACAGCTATGGATAGATCATCCAAACAGAAAACAAATAAGGAAATAGCAGCCCTAAATGACAGAGTAGACCAAATGGACGTAATTGATATTTATAGAGCACTTCATCGTACAACATCAGACTATACAATGTTGTCTAGTGTACATGGAACATTCTCAAGGATAGACCATATATTGGGACATAAAACTAGCCACAGCAAATTTAAGAAGATTGAAATCTTACCAAGCATATTCTTTGGTCGCAAGGCTTTGACATTGGATATCAACTTCAAAAAGAAAGCAGGAAAAACCACAGATATGTGGAGATTGAACAACATGCTTTTAAAGAATGCCAGGGTCAAAGAGGAAATAAGAGCAGAGATCAAAAGATACAAAGATCAAAAGATACAAAAGAAACAAATAAGAATGAAAATACATCCTATCAAAATTATTGGGATACAGCAAAGCAGTAATAAGAGGGAAATTTATATCATTACAGGCCTATGTCAAGAAAGAAGAAAAATCCCAGATAAAAAAACTCACATTACACTTTAAAGAACTAAAAAAGGAAGAACAAATTAAACCCAAAGTCAGCAGAGGAAATAATAAAAATCAGAGCAGAACTGAATGAAATAGAGAACAAAAAGACAATAGATAAAATTAATGCAACAAAGAGCTCGTTCTTTGAAAATATTAATAAAATTGACAAACCTTTGGCTATACTCACTAAGATAAAAAGAGAAAAAAACACAAATAAACAGAATCAGAAATGAAAAAGGAGAAGTTACCATAGATGCCACAGAAATACAAAGGATCATCCCAGAATACTATGAAAGACTATATGACACAAAATTCACTAACCTAGAAGAAATGGACAAGTTCTTAGAAACACATAGCCTTCCTAGGCTGAATTATGAAGAACTGGAAAATCTAAATAGACCAATCAACAGCAAGAAAATTGAATCAGTCATCTGAAACCTTCCCAAAAGCAACAGTCCAGGACCAGATGGCTTCACTAGTGAATTCTACCAAACATTCAGAGGATCTAATACCTGTCCTACTCAAAATATTCCAAAAAATTGAAGAGGTGTTAATACTCCCTAACTCATTTTCTGAGGCCAATATTACCCTGATACCAAAACCAAGTAAAAATAACACACACACACAAAAATTACAGACCAATATCTCTGATGAATACAGATACAAAAATCCTAAACAAAATTCTAGCAAATTGAATACAACAATGCATTAAAAAGATTATACATCACGATCAAGTGGGGTAATCCCAGGAGCACAAGAGTGGTTCAAGCTACGCAAATCGATCAATGTGATACACCTCATAAACAAAAGACAAAAATCGTGATTATATCAATAGATGCAAAAAATGAAAAAAAAAGCTTTTGACAAGATACAACACCTATTTATGATTAAAACACTTAATAAAATGTGTACAAAAGGAAAATACCTTAACATAATAAAGGCCATATATGACAAACCCTCAGCTAATATCATAATTAATGGTGAAAAACTGAAGCCCTTCACTCTATGTTCAGGAACAAGACAGTGTTCTCCCCTATCATCTCTGCTTTTCAACATAGTATTGGAAGTTCTAGCCAGAGTAATCAGGCAAGAGAAAGAAATAAAATGCATCTGAACTGGGAATGAAAAAGTTAAGTCACCACTTTTTGCAGATGACATAATGCTATATGTAGAAAACCCTAAAGACTCCACCAAAAAGCGATTAGAAACAATAAATGAATGCAGTAAAGTAGCTGGCTATAAAATTAGTGTACAAAAATTCATTGCATTCATATATACTAGCAATGAAATTTCAGAAAAATAATTAAACAACAACAATAATTCCCTTTGCAATTGCAACAAAAAGAATGAAATACCTAGGAATAATCTTAACCGAGGATGTGAAGGACCTATACACTCAAAATTATAAGACATTTTTAAAAGAAATTGAAGAAGACACAAAGAAATGGAAAGATTCTGTGTTCATTGATTGAAAGAATCAGCATAGTTTAAATGACCATGTTAAATCAATATACAGATTTAATGCTATCCACATCAAAATCTCAAAGGAAATAGAAGAAAAAATCATCAGATTTGTATGGAACCACAAAAAACACCACATAGCCAAAGCAATCCTAAGAACAAAGAGTAATTCTGGAGGTCTCACAATCCCTGACATCAGCTTGTAGTACAGGGCAACAATAATCAAAACGATGGTATTGGCAGAAAATCAGATACACAGACTAATGGAATAGAATTGAAAACCCAGAACTAAACCCACATAAATATGGACAAATAATTTTTTACAAAGGAACCAGAAACATACAATGGAGGATAGACAGCCTCTTCAATAAATGGTGCTGGGAGAATTGGAACACCACGTGCAAAAGAATGAAACTGGACTGCTATCTGTCACCATGTACCAAAATTAACTTAAAATCGACCAAAGACCTAAGCATAAAATCCAAAACAATAAACTTAGAAGAAAACATACGTACTAAATTTATGGATCTTGGGTTCAAAGAGAATTTTATGAATTTTACCCCAAAGGCAAGGAAGTAAAAGCTAAAATAAACGAATAGGACTATATATATCAAACTAAAAAGCTTCTGCACAACAAAAGAAACCATTGACAGAATAAAGAGGCAATCGACCGAATGGGAGAAGATGTTTGCACACAATGCCTCTGATAAGGGGCTAATATACAAAATATACAAGGAACTCATACAACTCAATAACAAAAAACAAACAACCCTATTGAAAAATGGGCAGAGGACCTGAAGAGACATTTCTCCAAAGAGGACATACAAATGGCAAATAGACATATGAAAAAATGCTCAACGTTACTAATCATCAGAGAAATGCAAATAAAAACCACAATGAGATATCACCTCACCCCAGTCAGAATGGCTATCATCAATAAGACAAATAGTAACAAGTGTTGGAGTGGCTGTGGAGAAAAAGGAACCCTCACTGTTGGTGGGAATGCAGACTGGTGCAGCCGCTATGGAAGGCAGTGTGGAGGTTCCTCAAAAAATTACGAATAGAATTACCATATGACCCAGTGTAGTGCAGAGGATCCTGCCGACTACGCCATGTGTCATGCAGAGCGTTCGCCGGGGTCTCTGGTCCCACTCCCCACATAAGAACGCAGGACATGGTGAGGCCAAACAGGAACACCCACGGAGCCATAGGTAGGGGAGTCATACCACTATACTCTCACTGGCGGCTGGGTTGGAGAAACAGGAAACAGGAGCCACACAATTCTCAACCCTCACTCTGCCGCTTGCAGACTCAGCCACCATCTTCTTGCTAGCTCCCCCTTTTTCTGCTAGCCTAGCCACGGCAGTTATATTCGTGGCCAATGGCTCACTGGTTACAGCTGACGGCCAACTAGCCACAGCTGCTGGCCATTTGATCACAGTTGATGGCCATTTACTACCTGAGCCAGCACCTTTCTATGTGAGGCCGAGAGCCTGGAAACTGCTTTTTGGGGCTCTGTCCCCACACCCAGTAATCCCTCTCCTGGGTATCTACCCAAAAAATCTGAAAACATTTGTTCATAAAGATATATGTGCTCTGATGTTCATTGCAGCTTTATTTACAGTGACCAAGACATGGAAACAACCAAAGTATCCTTCAATAGATGACTGGATAAAGAAGTTGTGGTATATGTACACAATGGAATACTATTCTGCCATAAGAAAAGATGAAATAGAGCCATTTGCACCAACATAGATGGATCTTGAGACTAATGCTAAGCGAAATAAGCCAGACAGATCAAGTCGAGAACCATAAGACTTCACTGATATGTAGGATATAAAACTGAAAGCAGCAAAGGAACGAGACAAACAAATAAAGAAACAAAAACTCATAGACACAGACAATAGTTTAGTGGTACCAGAGAGTAAGAGGGGAGTTGGGATAGTTGAAGAGGGTGAAAGGGGTCAAATATATGGTGATGGAAGGAGAACTGACTCTGGGTGGTGAACACACAATGTGATATATAGATGACGTATTACAGAATTGTGTACTTGAAACCTATGTAATCTTACTAACCATTGTCACCCCAATAAACTTTAATTAAAAAAAATGCGAGGATTAGTTAAGGTGTTTTACAAAAGCATTTGGTGTTACCTTTATTAAAATATTTATACTGGAATAACTAGAGATACCTCCATGTGTTGTCAGGGTCATCCATTTAACCTTTCATTCTATACACAGGATTATTTAGCTTTAGCTTTTCTTCAGTAACCCTATAAACAGCACAGAGAAAAATGATAAGGACTTAAATAAGTTGACTTAACCTCATTATTCTTTCAGTACATTCTAATTTTATCCTCCTTAACAGACAGGAATCCAGATTTGTGACTCAGCTTTAGTACATTTTCCTGTCATTTATTTTACCTCCTTTTTCTCAAATCTTAAATTATTTCATTGTTTAATTAATAAGGAAATCAAATCATTCATACACCTGATTTGCTAATAATAGAACAGAGCACACCAACAAGTACAGATTAGTATGCTATGACATCTAAACAGATGGTGCCTAAAAAGCAAACACCTGCAAGCCATCTGTACCACAGTGAATCCCGTGACTGAATTGGAAGCTAGGAATAATCTGAGCCAAAATATCTGCACTCCAAACTGATTGACTGAAGCTGACAGACTGAAAGTAATAAATATATTTCATCATACTTGCCAACTCTTATCACCTGGTAGTGGCTGCCTGGAGTGCTGTGCAAAGAAATGTGAAACATACCAACTCTCACTAGGAAAGAATGTCATGATTGCGTAGGTGGGGGCTATGGCCCTGGGTGTGAAGTGTTGATAAACCTGCAAAAATAGTTTCCATGCTGGAGCTAGGCAGAAGTTACAGATAAAGAAATTGCTTTATTTAATTAAAGTCAGTCATGACTTCTGATAGTGTGTGTGTGTGTGTGTGTGTGTGTGTGTGTGTGTACGCGCGCGCACGCGAGCACTCTGTCATTTTGAAGTTAAGGAAAAAGTTTTGTTTTTTATATTAGTTCTGTTTGATCACTGGGAATAATCAAACGTATGAATCTTTGTGAGTCATGTGTATGTGCATGAGCACACATGTGTTTAATGACATTATAAAATTAACTGCAAAAGCAGTCAGTCTGTGTCCTTAAACTCTATGAACAAATGAGCTGTCACATAACATGTTTACTAAGTCTAAGTATTTTATTCTTTAACGAGGCAGCTACAACTAGTAACTATGATCCCTCTGCTGCCCTCCTTGCCACAACTCATAGTGAAAAAAGAAGCCAATAGATTAGATGGAGGTAAGAGAGAAATAAATGAGGATAAAATAGGATGAAAAAAGTGACTCTGAGAAAAAGGAAAAGGAGAAGAGATATGGAATAAGGGGAATCTGTGGGAGAACTTCTGAAGCCCCAGTGAGTGGTTACATAGAATTACCTTCCAGAGAGCAAGGAAAATAGGTTTAATTCCTAATAGAAAACAAGGAATAGAGGTAGAAAAATATAAATAATTGTTGTAAAGGGTAAAGTTGATTATAGCACTCTGCTTTGATTCGATATGGCTACAGAATTGCAGGACACTTCAATCAGTTCTTTCAGTGTTTCCCAGAGTTATGAAAACCATTTTTTCTACTTTATCCTGATGCAAGTTTGTGCCCCCACGGAACCTGCATGGATGTTTACAGCAGCCTAAAGACTGTAAGACCTCACACCTAGTACCATACTTGTGTACTACTTGATTTGAAATAATTTCTTCATGGTTTCACTTCAGCCATACGTTGTTTGGGTCATTTTGATTCTACTTTCTATTTCTATAATACAAAATTAGAGCTCAAACCTTAGCCAAATTCATCTAGGATCAAGAATTTGTTTTTCTCTGTATCTCAACTTTTTTTCCTAATGAAAATTTCCATGAATGATAAGTTTAAGATGTCTTTATCTTTGCTCTTTTGAAGTTTCACTCTATGTATCAAGATGCAAATTTGTTTTTACTAGTTTTGTTTGATATATATTGGGCTTACTGTATTTGTGGACTTATGTCAATAATCAGTTCCAGAAAATTCTCAGTAATTGACTCTCCAAATATCTTCTTAATTTTTTCTATTCTCTCTTTCAGGAACTCTGATTAAATGTATTTATATATTAAACATTCTTATGCATTTTTCAACTCTTACCTCTTTTTCACATTTTCCATAGCCTTGTCTTTGTTCCTGCTACCTTCTAGATATTTTCTCCTAATCTATTTAACACTTCCCAAGTTACCACTTCAGTTGTTTTTAATCTAATTTAGTCATCATTATGTATTCATTGACTTTAATGATAATTCACATTTTTCCTAACATTTTATTTTGTTATTTTATAAATCTGCTTACTAGGACACATTTAAGGTATCAAGATACCTTAACTTTTCAATATCATCTTTAATTTCCTTAAACATTTCATACATTTAAAATATTCTGTATCTGATAAAGCCAATACTTGTAGTATTTAAGAACCTAATTTTATTATTTTTGTTTTTATGATTATTGCTCATACTGCCATGTTTTCTTGTATGTTTGCTGTTTTTTTATTGTGACATATGTGCTTAAATTTAGTCATTGGAATCCTGAAGGGCCATGACAGCAGATATTTTCCTCCAGAGGAATTTACTTTTGCCATGCAACATGCAGTGTTACAAGTCATGAAACACTATAATTTAATTTCTAGGACTGAGGATTCCTAATCATGGGGATAGTTTAAGTTCAAGCTCCAGGACCAAATAAAATCAGACCTATTCTTCACATTTTCAGTGAGACTATTTTCCCCATTCAGAGTAAGTGCAAATCCAGAGAAGTTTCCTCATCACTTCATTTCAGCCCATCCCCTTTCGATGACTGTATCAGCTTTTTCACAAAAGGCAGTTCCATCCTTTGTGTTCCAATTTCTCCTGTCTCTGTAACTTTAGCATAATCTTTTTACCCCGCATTATATAGTTCCTGTACTCATTTTATATATATCAGGAAGATATATATATAGGGGGAGGAGGGATGTTAGAAGAGGATAAAGGGGGTCAAAGACATGGTGATGGAAGGAGAACTGACTTTGAATGGTGAATACACTGTGTGATATATAGATGATGTATTATAGAATTGTACACTTGAAACCTATGTAATTTTGCTAACCATTGTCACCCCCAACAAATTTAATTTAGCAATTTAAATAAATAAAAAGAGAATAAAAGTTTGCATTAAAACCACACCAATGGAAGTCTAGTTGCAGCTTTCTGCATGAACCCAACTGGGCCATTGCCTGCTAAAGCAAAAATATCAACATTCATAAGATTTCAATGAAAAAATAACTTGGCATACAAAGAATAAGAAAAATCTCAAGTTATTGGATAAAGACAATCAAGAACAGATGCCAATGTCAAGATGACATACGAATATATGTGAATTTTTTCCCAAAAATATTGTAAATGTATTTTCTCTTCCTTATGGTTTTCTTTGTTTTATTGCTATTTGTTGTGGTGACAATGGTTAGTAAAATCACATTGGTTTCAATTGTACATTTCTATAATACATCATCTCTATATTGCATTGTGTGTTCACCACCAAGTGTCAATTATCCTTCCATTAACATGTACTTGACCCCCTTTTCCCTCTTCTACAACCCTCCATCCCCCTTCTCTTCTGGTAACCACTAAACTGTTGTCTGTGTTTGAGTTTTATTTCTCTGTTAATTTGACTTGTTCATCTGTTGCTTTGTTTTATGTTCCACATATGAGTGAAGTCATATGATTCTCAACTTTTTCTGTTTGACTTATTTCACTTAGCATGACAATCTCAAAATCCATCCATGTTGTCGCAAATGGCAGTATTTTATTTCATGTCCAAGTACTATTTCATTTTATATATGTACCACATATTGTTTATCCAATCTTCTTTGGGAGGACACTTCGGTTGTTAGCATGTCTTGGCCACCGTGAATAATGGTGCAATGAACATAGGGCTATATATATCTTTATGGATAAATGTTTTCAGATTTTTGGGGTAGAAACCCAGAACAGAAGTTGCTGGGTCATATGGTAATTCTATTCATAATTTTTTTAGTAACCTCCATACTGTTTTCCATAGTGGCTATACAAATTTACATTCCCATCAACAGTGTATGAGGATTCCTTTTTCTACACAACCTCTCCAACACTTGTTAGTATTTGTCTTGTTGATAATAGTCATTCTAACAGGTGTGAGGTGGTATGTCATTGTGGTTTTGATTTGCATTTCCCTAATTGATAGTGAAGTTGTGCATTTTGTCATATATCTGTTGGCCATTTGTATGTCTTCTTGGGAGACGTGTCTGTTGAGGTTTTCTGCCCATTTTTTAATTGAATCGTTTGGGTTTTATTGTTGAGTTGTAAGAGTTCTTTACATATTTTGGGTATTAACCCCTCATTAGAGGCATTGTTTGCAAACATCCTTTTCCATTCGGTTGCTTGCCTCTTTGATGGCTTCTTTTGATATGCAGAAGCTTTTTAGTTTGATATAGACCCATTCATTTATTTTAGCCTTTACTTCTCTTGCTTTTGAGGTCAAATTCATAAAATCCTCTTTGAATCCAAGGTCCATAAGTTTAGTACCTATGTTTTCTTCTATGCATTTTATTGTTTCAGGTCTTATGTTTAGGTCTTTGATCCATTTTGAGTTAATTTTTGTACACGGTGACAGACAACAGTCTAGTTTCATTCTTTTGCATGTAGTTTTCCAATTATCCCAGCACCACATATTGAAGAGGCTTTCTTTTCTCCATTGTATGTTTTTGGCTCCTCTGTATAAGTATTGCTACCTCAGCTTTTATGTTTGTTTGTTTCTGTTTTCATGAAATAACACTTTCCATACCTTTACTTTCAGTCTGTGTGTGTCTTTAGATCTGAAGTGAGTTTCTTGTAGGCAGCATATGTAAGGGTTTCGTTTTCTTATCCATTCAGTTACCCTATGTCTTGTGATTGGAGCACTTAATCCATTCACATTGAAAGTAATTGCTGATAGGTATGTAGTTTTTTCCATTTTATTCTTTTTTTTTTTTTTTCATCTTACTGAAGTGCCTTTTACATTCCTTGTCATAGTGGTTTGGTGGTGATGCACTCCTTTAGCTTTTTCTTGTCTGGGAAGCTCTCTGTCTCTCCTTCGATTCTAAATGATAGCTTTGCTGGGTAGAGTAATCTTAGTTGTTGGTCCTTGCTTTCCATCACTTTGAATATTTCATGCCAATCCTTTCTGGCCTGCAAAGTTTCTGTTGAGAAACCAGCTGACAATCTTATGGGAGCTCCCTTATAAGTTACTAGCTGCTTTCTCTTGCTGCTTTAAGGATTGTTTCTTTGTCTTTAACCTTTGGCAGTTTAATTATGATGTGTTTTGGTGTGGGCCTCTTCTGATTCGTCTTGCTTGGTACTCTCTACACTTCTTGCTCTTTTATGTTTATATCCTTTGCCAGGCTAGAGAAGTTTTCAGTTATTATTTCTTCACATAGGTTCTGAATCCCTTGCTCTCTCTCTTCAATTTCTGATACAAATGTTGTTACACTTGATTTTATCCCAGAGGTCCCTTAAACTATCTTCAATTTTTTTTTTTTTATTCTTTTATTGTTGTTGTGCTGTTTGGGTGTTTTCTGCTACCTTGTCTTCTAAATTGCTGATTTGATCCTCTGCTTCATCTAATTTGTTATTGATTCCTTCTAGTATATTCTTTATTTCAGCTATTCTATTCTTTATTTCTGATTTGTTCTTTTTTATGTTTTCTATGTCCTTTTTAATGCTTATTATCTCTTTATAAAAGTTCTCACTGAGTCCCTTGAGCATCTTTATTAATAGTGCTTTGAACTCTGTCTCTCATAGGGTGCTTGTCTTCATTTCATTTAGTTATTTTCCTGGACTTTTCTCCTGTTCTTTCATTTGTGGTATGTTAATTTTCCCCTCATTTTGGGTGCACCTCTGTGGTTGTTTCTATGTATTAGGTAGATCTTTTATGTCTCTTAGTATTTGCCAGGTGGCTTTATGTAATAGGTGTCCTGTATGGCCCAGTGGTGCAGCCTCCCTGATCAACCATGCTCTGTGCTCCTGCAGTGTCCCTTTGTGGGTTGTGTGTGCCCTCCTGTTGTAGTTGAGCCTGGATTTCTATTAACACGTCAGTGGGTAGGATTGACTCTCAGGCTGACTGGCTATGAGGATTGGCCATGTCCACAGCATATGAGCTGCTGTGTGGGGGCTGACTGCACAGAGGGGGTTTGCCCCAGCCATCTCATGTGCCTATTGAGACTACTCTTTGTGTATGCTGATATGGGGATAATCGGGTAATGCTCTGCTGGCCTCCATAAATGTTAGTTCTGGGGCCTCCTGGGGAAGAGCTCCCATGCAGCCCATTTTCAGTTGCTGCCTGTGACTGGCCCAGGGCTTCCTGGTGGGAGCTACAAAACTATTCACAGTTGTTTGCTGCCTGTGCCAGACCTGGACAGATGAGAAAGGCTATGCTAAGAACTGGGGCCAGCTACTGTCAGTACCAGGCCTATGTCACCTTAGCAAAAGGCCCCAGGCACCCCAAGAACTTACACCATCTGCCCGCTGCCAGTAAGGCTCAGCAGCTGAAAAAGACTCAGGTGGTGTACTAGTTGGGTGAGGCAGTGTCCCAGGTAGTAACCAGAGTGTGGCAATTATTCACCAGGTTAATGCAGGTTCAGGTTTGACACCACTGCTGAGCCTGGGATCCCTCGAAAAAGTCTCAGAGCACCCTGAGGCTGGCCATCTCCAGTCTCGGGACTGCAAACCCCCAAGAGTCGTGTAAGAAAGATGACAGCACAGGTTGGGATTTGTTGCACACCACCCAAAATGCCTCATGGTGGTTCGCTAGCCAAGGTCTGCTGTTTGCTGCCAAAATATCCTCGTGCAGTGTTTGGGGCAGGGATGGTTGCTAGGCCACTGTGTGTGTCTCAGGTGTTACACAAGTTGGGTGGGGCAGGGTCTCAGGAAGCCACCAGGTTGGGGTGAATTGTATTCACCAGGTTAATGCAGATTCATCTTTGGCACCACTGTTGAGTTGTGGCCCCTAGCAAAAGTCTTGAGCAAACTAAGGCCAGCCACCATCTGCCCCAGGCCCATAGACACCTGAGAGTTGTTCAGGAAGGACTGCAACACAATTTTGGGCTGATTGCTTGGCCACCAAAAGTGCCTTCGGCAATGCTACACAAGATGGGAGGGGAAGTGTTACAGGGAGTCAATGGGGTGGAGCGAGCAATGTTCACCAGACCAATGCAGTTTCAGATTTGGCCCTGTGTGGGAGGGCTCAACACAAGAAAGATGGTACCTGCCTGTAAGCTACACAGGAGGAGGGTTCAACACACGGATAATTCTAGCTGTCCCTCTAGCCCTTGCCCTGCAGCCACACAACTCATTTTTTCCCTGTATGCCTTTGTCACCTCTCGAGTTGCTTCCCCTCCTCCAGAACCCAGGGTCCGTTCCTGCAAATGAGTGAGTCTGTGTGTGAGCCCTTGAAGAGGATGTGTGAGTTTGTAGCAGCCTTCCTTTTTAACTGAATGGGTGAAATCCTTGCTGATTTTCACAGCCAGATATTGTAGACTCTTCCTGGCATTGGAACACTGGGCTGGGGAGTCTGGTGTGGGTCTGGGACCCCTCGCTCCTTGGGGTGGGGACCTCCATTGTGGAGATATCCCTCCTGATGCTCGACCGCCACACATAGGTGTGGGGCCAGCCAGTCTCACATATCACCCCTCCTACAAGTCTTGATGTGGCCTCTCCATTATATTCTTAGTTACAGGAGTTCTGTTCAGCTATTCTTTAGATGGTTCTTGAGGTTGGTTGTTCTATAATTTAATTGTAATTTTAATGTGGTCAAGGATGGCATTAAGCCCAGCATTTATCTACTCTGCCATCTTGCCCAGAACCCCTCTTCAAATAGGTTTTCAATTCCTCCCTCTCTCTCTTCTCCTTCTAGTAACTCAGTTATGCAAATGTTGGTATGCTTGATGTTATCTCAGAAGCCCCTTAAACTATCCTCATGTTTTTGGATTATTTTTTTTTCTTTTTTCTGTTCTGATTGGGTGTTTTCTGCTACCTTGTCTTCTAAATCACTGATTTGAACCTCTCCTTCATCTAATCTGTTTATCCCCCAAAATGTATTCTTTATTTCACTTATTGTATTCTTCACTTCTGACTTGTTCTTTTTTATGTTTTTTATGTCCATTTTTATGTTTCTTATCTCTGTTGAAATTCTCCCTAAGATCATTGAGCATCCTTATAACCAGTGTTTGGAACTCTGCATCTGATAGATTACTTGTCTCCATTTTGTTTAGTGTTTTTTTCTGGAGCTTTGTTTTACTCTCTCATTTGGGACATGTTTCTTTGTCTCCCCATTTTGTCTGCCTCCTTGTGTGTGTTTCTATGTATTAGGTAGGGCTACTACTTCTCCCAGTCTTAGTAGAGTGTCCTTATGTAGTAGGTGTCCTGTGGGGCTGAGTGGCACAGTCTCCCTGGTCACCAGAGATGGGTGCTGCACATGTGTCACCTTGTGTAGGTTGTCTGCCCTCCTATTGCTGTTGAACCTTGGTTGTTGTCTGCACGTTAGTGGTAGTGATTGACCTTTAAGCTGACTGGTTGTGAGGACTGGCTGTGACTACAGTGGAGGAGTTGTTGTGCAGAGGCTGATCCTACAGAGCAGGATTTGCTTTAACAGGGCTCTCGTGCCTGCTCAGTCTGCCCTTTGTGTGTATAGTCTGTAGAGGCAGACTTGTGGTGCTCTGGTGAGATCTGAACCTGGCCACCTGGTATGCTGGCCCTGGAGCCTCCTGGGATGGGCCATGCTACAAAGTTCGAGCTACCACCTTTGCCCTGTCTAGGGCACCTGGCATGATCTACAAAGGGATCTGCAGGTGGCTTCCCCTGCTGTGCTTGAAGGTGCCTGGGAGAGGATAAGCTGCTAACCAAGGCTGGATGCCACTAGTGTGGGGGTTCGGGCTGCTTAACAAATGGCATGGGGCACATCGAGGCCAGATGCTGATGGTTTGGTGTTTGTGAACCTTTGAGAGGTTTTAGGAAAATCCAAAGCATGAGGTTGTTTGTATGGAAAAGCTACTGGCAGCAGCTTTGAAAATATTTTTATGTCATTGTTAGCTGTACAATTCATACTGTTTCCTTCTTAGAAATCTTTCAGTGTATATCTGAGGAACTATATAAATTTGGGTCCTTTAGTATAAGAAAAGCTCCAGTTAGTTGAACTGGGCTTACCTTACTTAATTTCACATGGATAGGAGCAGGGCATTTGAATTGATATCCATAGAATTTATTCCATGGACAAATAATGGAAGGTTCTGTTAAAAATAAGTGTGTATCAATAGATTTGAAGGACCGGTGGGAAGTGCTCACTTTAGAAGCAGAAAGTACTGTAGGCATTAAGGGTTTCCTCTCAAAAGATGTCTCTCTTAAATTACCATACACCTCTAAATAGATCAGGAGGTCACCCCACCCTGCAAATGACCCACGGAAGACTGTCATATACTAGTGTTAGTCCTGATGACCTCCATGTCTGTTTACTAATTATTTGGGCATGGTATATTTCAAACTTATTTAAAATATAATAGTGAGCATTTTTCTTTGTTTCTATACGAAACTAATATATTAGAGCTTTTATGGGAGTTAGCCCATTTTTCTTTCTCAAAATAAAATTATGTACATAATATAAGAAAAATAAGGCTAATCTGTGTAGTATACACATGACAAAATAACAGATTTTAAAGAGTCAATTTAGTACCCTAAGCTATTAACTACCAATTTGGCTAAATTATTGATTTGCATATGTTTGGCAGAAATAAATTTTTGAATTTATTTTAAAATTATTTTGCTTATTAATAAAAATAAATATATAAAAATTAAATGCAGTTGATTCAATTAATATATATATCAATATGACTAGACAATCTATTGGCATTTTTTAAAAAAATAATCATTGGCCTTTACCTAATTAATTGGTCATATTTGTATTTTATCTCATAATTAAACTAATTCATTATTAAAGTGTCTCTAAAGAGTTAATCTAGTTTGGTGGACTTGAAGTAAACTATCCAAAGCTGAAGAATTTTATTTAAGGACTTTCGGAACAGTTTTACATACCCCTTTTTAAAGGCATATTTACTATCACCTTTTGCTGACTGTAAAATGCTATACTTGCAGTTCAGATATTGTATGTCAAAAGATGTTTTATATCTTTATGGTGCTTAATTATTTCTGAGTGTATTTTCTAGATTGTGTGTAAAGGTGTTACACAAAAGAAGGAAAGGTTACTTCTCATCAAGATTTAAGATAATCAAATTATACATGAAACTGTGGGGAGATAAGCAATTATCAGTCATGAAATACAATTTAAAATAAGTTTAAAAGCATGTAAATTCTAAATATTTTTATCACAAATTGCTGTTTATAATATTTTTGTATAAAACTAATACAAATTTCAAAAGTATTTAGGATCTATAACTTTTTATATGCATTCACATAAAACAAATATTCACTTCCTTTAAAGAATGCTATGGCATATGTTTCAACATATGTCAGATAAATAGAAGAAAGAATGATGAACTTTTCACAAGAGAATAGAAAACAAATTTGCATTGAATATTTTCTGATACAGAATGTCAAGTTTTGACAGATGTGAATGTCGCTTAATCTAGTGAGGGAAACCTTTCAAAGAAACTTCAGTTAATTATGACTGTGTGAAGTGAAAAGCTTGTTGCTATCCTGATAACTAATCTCCTATTTGTATATTTTCAAGTTGTTGGTATTTGTGAATGCTTATGAAGAACCAATAACTTTTTTGCATGCTTTTAAATTGACATTGCTACTTTGGAATCATATCATGTGTATAGTCTGTATAGTGTCAAAAATGTCAACATCAAACCCAGAGAATTTTGCACGAAATAGGAAAATGTTAAATATATTGTGCTCAGTTATGTTTTGGAACCTAGATTCATTTGAAAAAGTGCTATCTATTTTCATTTCATTTGGACTCATTTTGAGAATGAAATAATGCATAACAATTACTATGAGAGTGCTCAGTTTGCACATGGCCACAAAAAAAGCAGAGTCAAAGCAGAGCCAAACTGGGCTCTCACGGAATGACTATATCTAAAATATGTTATCTTGGATACATATGCAAAGGTAATGCAATGATCAATTTTACCTAATACTGACATCGAATGAATAATATTAGTAACATCCTCACTAAAATATATAACAGCAATGTAATTTTCATGACCAACACCTACAAAAGATATTTCTATTAGGATGGCAGGGAAAATGATATATTTTGTGTGTCATGATTAGTTCTATAGGTGACTGAATTAAAAATAGGGATTTGGCCATCTGGTCAGAGGTCTGGAAATAAGATGACTGGAAGATCAGAGAAAGAGTGTCCGAGGTAGAGGCATATGAATAGACATGTGGGAATGGGCACAAAGTGTGAAGATACTTATAACACACATTAATGCCTATCATGAAAGAGGTACTGTGCAACAAAGTACATAAAGTGCTTTGGCCAATGGAAATTCATCAGCCTCTATCATTGGTCACCCTAGAACTGGCACAATGAGCTTATGTACAGAGCAGCCATGAGCACAGAGATGGGGAATGCATAAGGGCCCAACAACACTGACTGTCAATAACAGAGCTGATTTAACTACTGCTGACTCTGAATATCCAACCCGTAAACAATAGAGAGCAATGATGAGTCCTCTGTATGGCACTGTTCTTCAAGGAAACAAACCAACCATTTTGTATCGAGTTTACTAATCCAAGCTGTATTTATCCTGGAAGGAATGGAGATTAGTTGTCATGGGGATAGACATGTTTTACTGGGTATGAGTTTTCCTTTCTTACCTGCAGAGCCTCAGTAAGCACCACTACCTGGGAACTCATAGAATACCTCACCCACAACTACAGAATACCAAATAACTTAACTTCCAACCAGGAGAACCAAATCACAGCAGAAGAGGTATGGGAGTGGGCCCATGTCTGTGGGATCTACTGGTCATATCACATACTACACCATCCAGAAGCAGCAAGCCAATAGAGGACTAAAAGTACTTCTAAAATGCAGCTGAGGTAAAGCTTGGAAAGAAAACTCTGAAAGGATGGGGTATATACATTAAATAAGAGACCTCTATATGAAGCTGTGTCTCCAAAGGAAGACTATATGGGTCTTGGAATCAAGAGTAAAAGCAGGATGGAGCCATCCTGCTATCAATGACCCAGTGGAGGATTCCATGTTGTACCTACAAATCCAGGCTCTTCAAAGCTAGTGGTCCTGGTCCAGGGAACATGGCAAGGCTATCACTTTGGACTCTGTGTCCAGGAACAAACAGGAAACAAGAGGAGTCACAATAATGGCAGGGAGGAATATGTGTGGAACCCAGGTGATTCACCTGAGTGGTTTTTGTTACTTCTTTGCCCCATCGTAACTATGATTGAATGGACAGGTATAGCCATCCCACCCTGAGAATGGTCTGATTACCAAGGGCTTGGCACTCTGAGCAATGAGGGTGTGGATCACCACATCACCACTGAGACACCAAGGTTTACTAAGGCAACAGCTTAGAGTGAGGGAAATTTAGAATAAATTGTGGAAGAGGAGTAGGATGAGTACCAGCCATGGCACCAAGGCTAATGATGGTTATAGTGCCTATAGTTGATCCCATTATTCCCCTTCTTCTAACTTTCCTCTCAGGAAGCATGGTTCAAAAGAACTGTGGATAAGCTACTTCCTCAGCCTGCATGGAGACATAGATCTGTGTGGTGCAAAAAGTGGAATACAGCAGTCATAAAAATACACCCTGCAGATCTCCTATGTGGAGAGCATAACTGACTAATGGTCCAAACTGCTATTGTACCATATACACCACCATGTATGTACCAAGGTCATACTTCCCATGGGCTGCTCCTAGCCAATGACTGAGCTTGAAGGGGTACTGAGGTATTAAGGCAGTATATGAGCCTTCTCTATAGGTAAATTTGGTTTGAGAATGCCTCATCAGCTTTTCTGAAATAGTTGTAAGAGACTGTCTAATGATCTTGCTTACTTCCCAGTCTCCTTCCATAGGAGTCAGACCTGCATTACACTGTAAATATAACAGTTATTTCCAGCTATTCTGGTTACCTCCCTTATTGAATTTATTGTACATCTAATCCCTTCTTGCATTAGTGGCACAAAGTATCAGGATTTCTTTATTATTAATATTTTTCTCATCAGGAAAAATGAAGCAAATTTCAGATTTTGGATATGCAATTAATGTTAAACAGTAAATAACATAGCAGTAAAAATAGATTTCTTTTTCTTTTTACCATGGAAAAATAGTCATTAACGTAAGTTTCTTCTGACTCTTATTCAACAGGCAGTAGGAAAATCTGTTTATAGAACATAGAGAATGGCTTTGGTCAACTTATCTGGATAATTACTTAACATTCAAATTGACTTCACCATTCTTAAGTGTAGGCTCATTCATAGAATTGTAAGTATTTAGAGTTCATGCTTCCATGTACCCATTTGGCCTCTCTGATAGGATCTGAGTATATTTACAAGCAGGGCTTTCCATGATGAATAGTTGAGTAAATTCTGATAGTAACATTGATAATGACTATTTGTCCCCTATTATCTATGCTCCCCTTCTTATAGTGATAATCCTAGTTTTTAGCTGGATACTTGGTTGTTTTGAATATATATGCATTTTTCTTGCAAATTAGTATGTTCATAATATCCATTTCTGGTGAAAGTCTTGGACATAGATATGCATGCAAATTCTGGATACTGCCAGAAAGGAATGAATGTCCCCATCTTTGCCACTTG
Organism: Rhinolophus ferrumequinum; assembly: GCF_004115265.2. Classification (NCBI taxonomy): domain Eukaryota; kingdom Metazoa; phylum Chordata; class Mammalia; order Chiroptera; family Rhinolophidae; genus Rhinolophus; species Rhinolophus ferrumequinum. The sequence continues at coordinate 59,963,636 of NC_046284.1, forward strand.
CTGCTGACTTGAATGCAGATATGATAATAGGAGTTCAGGAAACCATATTGGAATATGATGTAAAACCCACATTCTGAATAAGCATAGCAACAAGAAAGACAGAAGCTATGTCACTTATGACTTAATGAATTCACATCATCTCCAGCCATTACTCCTACCTCTACACTTATTTATGTAAGAGAAAAATAAGCTTTAGATGTGCTGTTATTCTCACATAAACCCAGTACAAACTAATATAATGGTCAACACATTATTTTCTATATGAATCAGCATACTAAATGTTTTTAAATGCATTAGTCATTTCACTCACAGAACAATTATTTTAGCTGGGTATAATATTAACTTCATTTTATAGTGGAAGAACTTGAGACTTAATAGAATTGTTCACAACCATACAGCTGGTAACTATATATACCAGAGTTCAAATGCAAACAAGAAAAAACAAGTATTAACCATTATTCTCTACTGATTCAAGTATGGAGGAACTAATTGTAAGCATATTCATTAAATCTCTTGGTCATCCATACAACTTTACCAGTAGTCACACTCTCTTATGGACTCTGTACTTTGACGTAGGAAACTTTGAAAAGCTTTTATTCCCACTTCCTTTGAGATTGCCCAAGGAAGCAACATTTCCCTTCTGTCAGTAGTAATTAATTGCTTAACTAGGAATTCTGTATTACTTAAATCCACTCCCATAGTATTTGCTTGATGACTTTTTCTGCATATTACTCAACTGTTGGTCACCAAAATATTGCTCAGTGTGTATTACCAGCTCCTTTATTGAACATTTTTGTTTGTTAGTGAAAGAAGTATGCACATTAAGTATCAAAGTGAATAAAGAGGTAAAGATAGCATCATAATAAAGAGAAGTTGGAAAGACTCACTCAAGTTCCATCTTTGCCTCTTACCACTGGTATGACCTCAGCCTCAAATTCCTCATCTGTCAAGAAGAATTGTATTAGTTCTCTATTGCAGCTTAACAAATTATCATAGACTTAATGGCTTAAAACAATCACGCATATATTATAGTTCTGTGGGTCAGAAATCTAAGCCTGATATAGCTGAGTTTGGAGTTCAGGGTCATGCAAGGCTGAAACAAATCAAGGAGTAGAATGGTATGTGATCACATCTGAAAAGCACAAGCCTCTTACAAGCTCATGTAGGTTATTGGCACAAATCAGTTCCTTGGAGTTGTAAAACACAGGTCACCATTTCTTGGAGATTGTCAGCAGAAGACAACTCTCAATTCACAGAGGTCACTTCCCAGTCTTTGCCTTGTGGTCCTATAACAACATGGCAGTTTACTTCTTCAAAGTCAATAGAAGAGCATCCCTTTGAATCCTTGATCCTCTGTTAAGGACTCTCCTGATTTGGGGAGGCCCAGTAGGGCAACTTCCCTTTTGATTAACTCATAGTCAACTGATTGGTGACCTAGCATTGAGAGTGGTATCATATTACATTCACATATAAGGTGTGATGAAAAAAATATGGTGAATGCTGCTGCTGAGTGCCATCCAACGAAAAGGCAGAAATCTTCAATACGGGAAGCAGCAAACCTTAGTAACAGTGTGTGACAAGTTTCAACTTGTTTGGTGCAGCCAGTCAGGTGTGAGCTATGGTTAAGAGAAGGTGTGCTTTCAAGTGTGATGTAAATTATCCTCCATCATTACAACATTCCATGTCACTCATCGCTTCTGGTATATGACTGGTAATTTCTGTCAAATAAAAACATTACACTGTGTTCTCATCTACCTTATTCACTGGATCTGGCAATCATGCAAATTCTGGCTCTTCCCCAAAGTCAAAATGACCATGAAAGGTAAATGTTTTGAATCGTTTCAGGACATTGAGGCAACCACAACAGCACAACTAGTAAAGACACTCACAAAAGGACTTCCAGAACTGCTTCAAAAAGTGGCAAGAATGATGGGAAAAGTGTGTTCGAAGTGAGGGGGAATATTTTGAGGGGGATTAACAACAATGTGTCTTTTACTGTAATAATTTTTTCTTAATTTAAACATTCATCATATTTTTTTGATCACACCTCATATACTCAGCAAAAGTCTCAGAACACACTGAAGCCAGTCACTGCCCTGGCTGGAGTCTATAGGACTCTGGTAGTTTCCCAAGAAATATTGCAATACAAGCGAGGCTGGCTGCTCTTGGATAAAGTGCCTATGGCCTGGGAGATTTGGGTGGGTGTGATCCCAGTGAGCCAGCAGGGTGGAGCTGCAGAGTTCACCAGCCCAATCAGATTCAAACTGGGCTGTGTGGGGGTGGGCTTAACATAGGAAAGATGGCACCCACCTGCCAGCTGCATAGGAGGAGGACCTCCTCACAGGGAAATGGGGACTGTCCTCCAGCCCTCAACCTGAAGCAACACAACTCAGTTTCTCCTCGTATATCTCTGACAGCCGCTGAGTTACTGTCCCTCTGCTGGAGCCCAAGGTGAATGTCTGTGAGTGAGAGAGTCTGTGTGCAGGCCCTTTAAGAAAACCCCTAGGTTTCCCACATCCTTTCGTTCTACCTGGATGGTCTGAATCTCCACTGTTTTTCAGTCAGATATTGTGGGAGCTCCTCTTCCCAGCACCAGTACTCTGGGCTGGGGAGGCCAGTGTGGGGCTGCTGGGGTCCCTTACTCCTCTGGGGGAACCTCCATGGCTGAACTATTCCTCCTGTTTCTCAACCACCACACAGAGGTTTGGGGTTAGCCAGTTCTGCATCTCTGCCCCTGCTACCATTCTCAATGTGGCTTCTTTATATCCTTAGTTATAAAACTTCTGTTCAGCCAGATTTCAGATGGTTCTCCAGGTTGATTGTTCTATAATTTAGTTGTAATTTTAATTTGTTCATGTAAGGAAGCAGGCACAGTGTTTATCTACTCTACCATCTTGGATCTCCGATAGCTTATTTCTTTCTAGGGATAAATAATATGTGATTGTCTTGATATAGACATGATATAACTGATATAAATATGCATGTGCAAGTTTTTGTATAGGCATAAATTTTAGCTCCTTTGGGTAAATACCAAAGAGCATGATTGCTGCATTGTATAGTAAGAGTATGTTTAGTTTTATAAGAAACTGCTAAACTATCCGGCAAAGTATCTGTACCATTTGTAATTCCCCACCATCAATGAATAAGAGTTTGTGTTACTCTTATGGCAGAATAGTATTCCATTGTGTATATATACCGCATCTTTTATCCAATCATCTATTGAATGACACTTGGTTGTTTCCATGTCATGGCCACCGTAAATAAAGCTGCAATAAACATCAGAGCACATATATCTTTATGGATAAATGTTTTCAGATTTTTTGGGTAGATACCCAGGAGAGGGATTGCTGGGTCACATGGTAATTCCATTCTTAATTATTTGAGGAACTTCCACACTGCCTTTGTGACAACACGGATGGATCTTGAGAGTATAATGCTAAGTGAAATAAGTCAGATAGGAAAAGTAGAGAACCATGTAATTTCACTGATGTGTGATATATGAAACTGAAAACAACAAAGGAATAAGACAAACAAATGAAGAAACAAAAACTCATAGACACAGACAATAGTTTAGTGGTTACCAGAGGGTCAGGGGAGAGGGGGTGGTAAATGAGGGTAAAGGGGGTCAAATATATGGTGATGGAAGGAGAACTGACTCTGGGTGGTGGACACACAATGTGAATTATAGATGATGTATTACAGAATTGTACACCTGAATCCTGTATAACTTTACTAACAATTGTTACCCCAATAAACTTTAATTAAAAAAAAAGAGTTGTCAAATATTAGTTGATCATATATGGAAGGATTTAATTCTAAGCTCTCTGTTCTGTTCCATTGATCTATGTGTCTATTTTCATGGCAGTACGATACTGTTTTTGTTTCAGTAGCTTTGCAGTAAAATTTGAAATCAAAAAGTGTGATGCCTCCAACTTTGGTTCATCTGATATGGCATCTTTAAGTTAAGGTATGTTTCTTCTATACCCAATCTGTTGAGGGTTAATATTATGAAAAGATGTTTTATTTTCTCAAATGCTTTTTCTGCACCTGTTGAGATAATCATGTATGATATGTATCGTTCATTCTATTTATGTGATGTATAACATTGATTTGCATATGTTGAAGCATCCTGTATCCCAGGGAATAATCCTACTTGGTGACAGTGTATAATTCTTTTAATTTTTTAAGTTAAGTTTGCCAATATTTTTTGAGAATTTTTCCATCTATATTTCATCAGATTATTGGTCTACGTATTTTTTTTTTTCTAGCAGTGCTCTTATCTGCTTTTGTTATCCTGATTTCAACATATGCAAATCAATGTAGTGCTGGCCTTGTAGAATGAGTTTGAGAGTGTTCCCTTCTTTTCAATTTTCTTCGGAAGAATTTGAGAAAGACTGGAATTAATTATTCTTTAAAAGTTTCATGGAATTTTCCAGTGATTTCATCTGATCCTGGGCTTTTCTGTGTTGAGGGGTTTTTGATTATTGATCCAATCACTTTACTTGCTATGGTTTGTTCATATTTTCTGTTTGTTCCTGATTCAGTCTTGATAGGTTGGGTGTTTCTAGAAATTTATCAATTTCTTCTAGGTTATCTAATTTGGGGCATATAATTATTCATAATAATTTCTTATGAGCCAATGTATTTCTGATCAAATTCAATGTTAATTATTTCTTTTCTTCCACTTTAGATTTAATTTGCTCTTCTTTATCTGTCTTTCTATGGTAGAAGCTTAGATTATTAATTTAAGATCTTTCTTTCTGATATATAAACTCAATGCTATATATTTCTTTCTAAGCACTGTATTTTTATTTTCATTCATTCAAATCATTTTTAAATTTCTCTTGAGACTTCTTCTTGACCCATGTGTCATTTCAAAGTATATATATATTTTTAATATACAAGAATTTGGGGCATTTCCAGCTATCTTTCTATTGTTGATTTTTGTTAAATTCTATTTATTTCTAATTTTATCCTATATGCATTTTATTGAGATGTAATTGACATATAATATTATATTAGTTTCAGGTGTACAAAACCATGATTTCATATTTGTATATGTTGTGAAATAAACACCACAATAAGTGTAATTCATATCCATCATCATAAATAATTACATTTTTTTTGTAATGAGAATTTTAAGAGCTACTTCTACTACTTATGGATTTTTTAATGGTGTGAATTATATGCAATAGCAATATTAGCAAAGTTAAAAATTTGGCAACATGTTAGGAATGTCAGGAGTCTTCCCTATATTCTAACTATTCCATCCCAATGCACCCAAAATTTTCCTGCAGTTTGATTCTGAAACTTTCATATTCCAGTCCATACGTTTAAAATCTGGAAAGGGGAATAAAATGTGTTAATCTTTCATGTTGCCTTCTAAATTGAATCTATATTTTCTTTTTTTAATGAAAATTTATTAGGGTGACAATGGTTAATAAAATTATATAAATTTCAAGTGTATATTTCTATAATATATCATCTATATATTGCATTGTGTTCACCACTCAGAGTCAGTTCTCCTTCCATCACCATATATTTGACCCCCCTTTACCCTCTTCTACTATCCCCCTCCCTCCTTATCCCCTGGTAACCACTGAATCTGTGTCTATGAGTTTTTGTTTCTTTATTTGTTTGTCTTGTTCCTTTGTTGTTTTCAGTTTTATATCCCACATATCAGTGAAGTCATATGGTTCTCGACTTTTTCTGTCTAAATTATTTCACTTAGCATAATAATCTCCAGATCCATCCATGTTGTATTTAATCTTTTCTTATGGCAGAATAGTATTCCATTGTGTATATATACAACCTCTTATTTATCCAATCATCAATTGAAGGACACTTTGGTTGTTTCCATGTCTTGGCCACCTTAAATAAAGCTGCAATAAACATCAGAGCACATGTATCTTTACTGATGAATGTTTTCAGATTTTTTGAGTATATACCCAGCAGAGGGATTGCTGGATCATATGTCAATTCTATTCTTAATTTTTAAATTTTTTTTTTATTTTATTGGGGAAGGGGAACAGGACTTTATTGGGGAACAGTGTGTACTTCCAGGATTTTTTCCAAGTTGTTGTCTTTTTACTCATAGTTGTGGAGGGCACAGTTCAGCTCCAGATCCAGTTGCTATTGTTAGTTGCAGGGGGCACAGCCCACCATCCCTTGCGGGAGTTGAACCGGCAACCTTGTGGTTGAGAGGATGCGCTCCAATCAACTGAGCCATCTGGGAGCTCAGCGGCAGCTCAGCTCAAGGTGCCGTGTTCAATTTTAGTTGCAGGGGGCAGAGCCCACCATCCCTTGTGGGAGTCTATGAGCCGAACCAGCAATCTTGTGGTTGAGAGCCCACTGGCCCATGTGAGAATCAAACCGGCAGCCTTCGGCGTTAGGAGCATGGAGCTCCAACCACCTGAGCCACCGGGCTGGCCCCTCTATTCTTAATTTTTTGAGGAACCTCCATACTGCCTTCCATAGTAGCTGTACCAGTTTGCATTCCCACCAACAGTGTATGAGGGTTCCTTTTCTCCACAGCCTATTCAATACTTGTTATTATTTGTCTTGTTGATGATAGCCATTCTAACTGGTGTGAAGTGATATCTCATTGTGGTTTTTATTTGCATTTCTCTGGAGATTAGTGACAATGAGCATCTTTTTATATGTCTATTGGCCATCTGTATGTCCTTTTTGGAAAAAGGTCTATTCCGGTTGCCTGCCCATTTTTTAATTGGATTGTTTGTTTTTTTGGTGTTGAGTTATATGAGTCTATATTTTCTTTTATTTACTTTTCATTAGTGATGCTAGAGTAACAAATAACTAGATAGTCATTGCTTAAAAAAAATAGTATGTTAGATATAGGAAAAGCATTTGACAAAATTCAATATCTATTTATCATTAAAAATATCTCAACACAGTGGTTATAGAAGAAACTTACCTCAACTTGTTAAAGGTTATATATGACAAGTCCACAGCTAACATAATACTCAGTGGTGAAAAGCTGAAAAAAGCTTTTCCTCTATGACCAGGAAAAAGGCAGGGATGCCAACTCTCACTACTGTTATTCAACATAGTACTGGAAGGTCTCTCCACAGCAGTCAGATAAAAAGAAAAGAAAAGGAAAGAAAAGAAAAGAAAGCAAAGAAAAGAAAAGAAAAGAAAAGAAAAGAAAAGAAAAGAAAAGAAAAAAGAATAGAAAAGAAAAGAAATAAAATGCATCTAAATAGGAAAGGAAGAAGTAAAATTGTCACTATTTGCAGATGGCATGATACTATATATAGAAAAAAACCTAAAGAATCCACAAAAAATTAATAGATTTCATAAAAGAATTCAGTAAATTAGCAGGATATAAAATTAATGCATAGAAATCTGTGACATTCCTATACACTAATAACAAACAATCAGGAGAAACGAAGAAAATAATCCCATTCACAATTGCATCAAAAAGATTAAAATACCAAGGAATAAGCTTAACCAAAGAAGTGGAAAACCTGTATTTTGAAAATTATATGACATTGAAGAAAGAAATTGAAGAGAACACAAATAAATGGAAGGATATACCGTGCTTGTGGATCAGAATGATTAATATTGTTTAAATCTTATTTACAGATGCAATGCAATTCCTATCAATATACCAATGTCATTCTTCTCAGAACTAGAGCAAATAATCCTAAAATTGATATGGAACTGCAAGAGACCCCGAAGAGCCAAAGCACTCTTGAGAAAAAGAACAAGTTTTTTGGAGGTATCATGTTCCCTTCTCTCAAACTGTACTATAAAACTATATAATCAAAACAGTAAGGTACTGGCATAAAAACAGACACATAGATCAATGGAACAGAATAGAGAGCCCAGAAATAAACCTTCACTTATGTAGTCAACTAATCTACAATAAAGGATGTAAAAATATTCACTGGGGTAGTGACAGTGTCTTCAATGAGTGGTGTTAAAAAAAAAAAAAACTGTCCAGATACATGCAAAAAAAAAAGAAAGAAAGAAAGAAAGAAAGAAAGAAAGAAAGAAAGAAAGAAAGAAAGAAAGAAAGAAAGAAAGAAAGAAAAAAAAAAAAAAGAAATTGGACCACTCTGTCACACCATATACAAAAATAAACTCAAAATTGGTTAAAGACTTAAATGTAAGGTCTGAAACCATAAAATTCCTAGAAGAAAACATAGATAGTAAATTATTTGACATCAATCTGAGTAATATGATTTTGGATATGTCGCCTCGAGCAAAGGAAACAAAACTGAAAATAAACTAATGGGACTATATTAACTAAAAAGATTCTGCACAGTGAAGAAAACCTTCAACAAAACAAAAAGGCAGCCTACTGAATGGGAGAATATATTTTCAAATGATATATCCAAGGTGTTGATATCTAAAATACATAAGAAATTCATATAACTTAATAACAAAAAAATAAACAACCTATTTGAAAAATGGGCAGAGGACATGAAAAGACGGTTCTCCAAAGAAGACCTGCAGATGGCCAACAGACATATGAAAAGATGTTCACCATCATTAATCATCAGGGAAATGCAAATCAAAACTACAGTGAGATACCACCTCACACCAGTGAGAATGGCTTTTATCACAAAGTCAATAAATAATATGTGCTGGCAAGGATGTGAGAAAAGGAAACACTTGCACACTGTTGGTGAAACTGCAAACTGGTGTGACCCCTGTGGAAAATAGTATGGAGATTCCTCAAAAACTAAAAATAGATATACCATATGATCTAGCAATTCCACTTCTGGGTATTTATTAAAAGAAAATGAAAACAGTAATTCGCAAATATACAGAGAGTCCCAAAAAATGCATATACATTTTAAGAAAGGAAAAAACTGTATTAAAATTGTAATACTCGATATATACTGATAACAAAAGATGAATATAAGTCATATGTATACATTTTTTTTGGCACCCTCAGTATATACAACCCTATGTTCATTGCAGCATTATTTACAATAGCCAAGATAATCAAACAATCTAGGTGGCCATCAAGATTGGATAAAGAAGATGTGGCATATATATAAAATAGAATATTATGCAGCAATAGAAAGAATGGAACCTTGCCATTTGTGACAACATAGATGGACCTTATGCGAAGTAAAATAAGTCAGGGAGAGAAAGACAAATACAGTATGATTTCATTTATATGTGGAATCTAGAAACAAAACAAAACAACAAAAGGAGACTCATAGAAACAGAGACCAAAATGATGGTTACCAGAAGGGAGAGGATAGAGAGATGGGTGAAAAGGTAAGGGGATATAGTCAATAATATTGTGATAAATTTACACAGTAACAGATGATTAATAGAATTAGTTGGGTGGTCACATTGTAAAGTATAAAAATGTCAGATTATTGTACACCTGAAACTAATATAACCAATATAAAATTGTATACCAACTATACTTAAATATAAAATAAATTTTAAGAAACAATCATATATCATTATTTTAAGCGTATGCTGAATGTTGGCCGCAGAGATGTATAAACTTAGAGAAAAGGAAATAAAACAACCTACTACCCTCTATATTTGAGGAAACTGTGGAGTTCTTATGGAGAATTAAAGTTACAAATAAGATTTATTCTACCTGTATTAAAAATAAAATTCACATATAAAAGAATGAATTAATTTTTGTTGACAGTTACTTCAAAAATAATTTAAGTCCCGCAATATCAGAATATATTGAAAACTATCTTATAAAGGAATTGAGCATAACAATGGAGAATATTACTCAAAAAATAAGCCAGCTTATTTGTATTCACTGTGAACCTAATTTTAGTATTTATGTTCCAAATTATTTCTGTAACATTTCACTCACTTTTGTTTACCAAATAACCAAACATGTAGTTCTAAACCTATATTTTGGCTTCTCAAACTTTATCCTCTTATTGCCTGAAGTTTATTAAAGTTGCTTCAAACTATTTCTAATATGCTTCTTTTACCATATAAATCTACTACAAAATCCACTACTAAATTTACATCCCCTTTTAAAATATCAGGTTCAAACTCAGTAGAGTTCAAGGTTTGCCGTACTTCTGCTTTCCATGAGCATTCCCAATTATACAACTTACATGCTCTTTGGTTTATTAAAATTAATATTGCTATATATGCATTAATAATTACTTCAAATTCTAGGTTTGTTTTGTTTCATGATAGCGAAACACATAAAACAAACACTCTTGAAATTTTGCAAGTTAATGCTTGCTACTTATTAAAAATTGTAATGAAATATTATATTCTAAATGAAAGTGCTTGAATGAGGAAACATGTCATTGTTATCCTCTCTACCATACAATTCCTTTTTATGTCTGTGCATATTCCAAATCTTCCAAAAAGTTCAATATGGAAAAACAAAGCAAAAAAAAGATAGCCATAGAAAATAAATTAATTAGTTTTAACATTTCTATTAACACTGCTTCAAAAAAAAATGAAAGAAAATCTTTGAGCAGCTAATATGTCCCTGGAAACGTTGATGGAAGCTAGACGTATAAAGATAAATGTTGACAAGGACCCTTGCACTCAAGGAGATATACAGCTGGGGGGAAAAAGTAATTTAATATGATAAATGTTCTTATGAAAGCATGCACAAAATGCCATAAAAGCATATAGGACTTCTGAGTAATTCTTCCCAGAAAATTGAGGTATGTTTTACAGATGAGAGGACAACTTGTTGATCAATTTTCTCTCCTGTGCTTCCTTTGATTCGTGTGTTCTTATGATTTTATTGCCTACTTAACCCACCTACAGAACGTTTGTTCTCCACACCTATACTTTGCCATCTCAATAAAAAGCTAGAAACCTTAGACTGATACTTAATTAATTATTCTCCTTCAATCTCAGATCCGACCTTTCAGAAAGTCATGTCATCTTTATCTTTCAAATATATCACCAATCCATGCCCTTCTCTCCATATCTATTACCACCACCCTATTTCAAACACCATCATTTATCTTCTTAATTATTGCAGTAGCCACAAAATGGATTTTCCCATTTCCACTCTTAGTCACTAACAAATCCTTCTCCACAAAGAAACAATTATTTATGACACAAACAAAGCTGCTATGACAAAAGGATTCCAAAGTACAGTGGATTTAATAAGACATACATGTATTTCTCTTTTGTGTAACAGTTCAGAGGTAAGCAGTCGAAGATTGGCATAGCAACTCTGACATACTCAGTATTTTGCTTCCATTTCTGGATTCAAAACAGTGTCTTCAAGTTTTTATCATCTACTTGACATTGGAAAGGAAATAAAGAGCCCAGGAAAGTGAATGCCCAATCCTTTTAAGAGGAAATATTAGAAATAACCAACATTACTTCCCCCTTTTCATGGGCCTGTACTTATGGCCACAGCTAGATGCAAGGAAAAATGGAAAACAAAAGGTTTTATTAGTTTACTGTAACCCAGTTAAAACTTTATTAATGCAGATGAATCAAAGAATAGATATTGTGAGACAACTAATAATCTGATGTATTAATGAACAACAGATATATGGAAACATGTTCCACTTCAAAAGCTATTAGGGAAATGCAAATCAAAACCACAATGAGATACCACCTCATACCTGTTAAAATGGCTATCATCAACAAGACAATTAATAAGTGTTGGAGAGGCTGTGGAGGAAAAGGAACCCTCATACACTGTTGGTGGGAATGCAGACTGCTGCAGCCACTATGGAAGGCAGTGTGGAGATTTTTCTAAAAAATTACGAATCGAATTACGATACAACCCAGCAATCCCTCTTCTAGTATCTACCCCAAAATCTGAAAACATTTATCCATAAAGATATATTTTCCCCTATGTTCATTGCAGCATTATTCATGGTGGCCAAGACAGGGAAATAAGCAAAGGGTCCTTCGATAGAAGATTGGATAAAGAAGATGTGGTACGTATATACAATGGAATATTCTTCAACAATAAAAAAAGATGAAATACTGCTATTTGCAGCAACATGGATGGGTCGTGATATTATCATGCTAAGCAAAATAAGTAAGACAGAAAAAGTCAAGAACCATATGGTTTCACTCATATGTGTGATATAAAACTGAAAGCAGCAAATGAACAAGACAAACAAACAAAAACTCATAGATACAGACAACTGTTTAGTGATTACCAGAGGGTAACATGGGAAGGGGATGGTAAAAGAGGGTAAAGGGGTCAAATATATGGTGATGAAGGAGATTTGACTCTGGGTGGTGAACACATAATGCAGTATATAGATGATGTATTATAGAATTGTACACTTAAAACCTATATAATTTTATTAACGAATGTCACCCAAATAAATTTATTTTTTTAAAAATCACACTGCTTAAAACATTCTGTGGCTTCCCATTTCTTTCTGTAAGCCTATTCATTTCAATAATAGCATTTATTAAAAGTTGTAATTAGAGGCTGGTCCGGTGGCTCAGGTGGTTAGAGCTCCATGCTCCTAACTCCAAAGGCTGCCGGTTTGACTCCCACAAGGGATCGTGGGCTGCGCCCCCCTGCAACTAGCAACGGCAACTGGACCTGGAGATGAGCTGCGACCCCACAACTAAGACTGAAAGGACAACAAATTGACTTGGGGAAAAAAAAAAGAAGTCCTGGAAGTACACACTGTTCCCCAATAAAGTCCTGTTAAAAAAAAAAAAAGTTGTAATTGTGTATTTATTTATTTGGGATTGTCTCTTATATTCATTATTATATCACCATTTTCCATACAGTGAATAATTTAAAAATATGAAAATATTTTTCAAATAGATGATTAGAACATTTTAACAATAATTAAACTACTTCATTAAGAAGAAATTATATGGACTAAACAAAACTGTATATTTATTATTATTATTATTTATATTTATTTATTTTTCAATTATTGTTGACATTCAATTATTTTATATTAGTTTCAGGTGTACAGCTGGTGGTTAGACATTTATATAATTTATGAAGTGATCCCGCAATAAGTCTTATACCTACTTGCAATATACATAGTTTTTACAATATTATTGACCATATTTTTTTTATTATTTGAAATATATAGTATGTTTAAGAAATCACTAAGAACTTGGACTTAATGGAACATATGGAACCAGAGGTTTCTTTTAGGAGATGTAGACAGGAGTCAGATCATGGAGGACATTGATTTAATAAGTAGTGGATCTTATCTTTATTCATGCATTAGAGGTTTTTTTTCATATTTTTATCAAGGTATAATTGACATATAACATTATATTAGTTTCAGGTGTACAATATAATGATTCCATATTTACATACCTTGTGAAATGAATGCCACACTAAGTATAGTCACCACTCATCACTATACAGTTACAAGTGTTTTCTTCTAATGAGAAATTATAAGATTTACTCTCTTAGCAACTTTCAAATATTCAATACCATATTATTAACTGCAGTCATCATGCTGTACATTACATCCCGATGATTTATTTATTTTACAACTGAAATTATGTGCATTTTAACATCTTTCACCCATTTCAACCATCCCATTGCCCCCTCCTCTGGCAACCGCCAATATGTTCTCTCTATCTGTAAGCTTGGCTTTTTGTTTGTTTTGCTTTTTTTTGTTTTTTGCATTATTTGTTTTGCTTTGATTATATCTACATATAAATGAAATCTTGTTTCATTTAACATAATGCCCTCAAGGTCCATCCATGTTTTCACAATATTCTGGTCTTTTGAATGGCTGAGTAAATATATATATATTATATATATATATAATATTATTATATATATAAAATATATATATAAATATTATATATTAATTAATTATATATTAATATTATATATTATATATATATATAAATATATATATAATATTATATATTAATATATAAATATATATATACCATATTCCCGGGGGGGGTGTGCCCAAGAAATGTATATAAGTGGACACTTTGGTCAACATTGCTCAAGCAGTAGTTCGCCATAATCAGAAGTGTCTGGACACTGATGGTAATCACTTTGATCACCTCTTGTAATTGCAGAAGTCAAACGTGACTTGTATTCATCTTTTGTTATCGGTATATGTTGAATATTGCAATTTTAATACAGTTTTTTCCTTAAAATGTGTATACATTTTTTGGCACCCTCTGTAAAAGCAAAAGTATACAATTGGGAAACGGCAGTATATTCAACAAATGATGTTGGGGAAATGTAAAAAAAAGAATGAAATTAGACCACTACCTTACACCATACATAAAAAATTAAATCAAAATGGATTAAAGACTTGAGTGTAAGACCTAAAATCACAAAATTCTTAGAAGAAAACATAGGCAGTAAGCTCCTTGACATCATCTGGGCATTGATTTTTTAATCTGATGCAAAAAGTAAAGGCAACCAAAATAAAAATAATCAAGTGAGACAAGCCCAAACTGAAAATCTTGTTCACATGAAAGGAAATCATTAGCGAAATAAAAAGGCAGACAGTGAATGGAAAAATATTTGCAAATAGTATATCCAATAATGAGTTAATACCCAAAATATATTTAAAAAGCTCACACAACTCAATAGCTAACACACACACACACACACACACACACACACACACACACACACAGTGCCAAAAAGATGTATACACATGACTTGTATTCATCTTTTATCAGTATATCTTGAGTATTACAATTTTAATAGTTTTCTTTTTCCTTTCTTAAAATGTGTATACATTTTTTTGGCACCCTGGAATTATAGTAGGTTAATTCACCATACATGTGTGGATTTATTCCTGGGCTCTCTATCTGTTTCATTTATTTATGTGTCTGTTTTCATGCAATACCATACTGTTTTGGTTACTACAGCTTTGTAATATAGTTTAAAGTAAGGGATTGTGATGCCTCCTGCTTTGTTCTTGCTCAAGATTTCTTTGGCTATTGAAGGTCTTTTGTGGATCCATATAAATTAGCCTTATTTGTTCTAGTCCTGTGAAAAAATGCCATCGGTATTTTAATAGGGATTGCATTTAATGAGTAGATTGCTTTGGGTAGTACAGATATTTTAATAATACTAATTCTTTCAGTCCATGAACACAGAATATCGTTCCATTTATTTGTGTCTTCTTCATTTCTTTCATCAATGTCTTACAGTTTTCAGTATACAATTTTTTCATCTCTTAGGTTAAATTTATTTCTAGGTATTTTGTTCTTTTTAATACAATTGTGAATAGGATTGTTTTCTTCATTTATGTTTCTAATTGTTGTTAGTATATAGAAATGCAACAAGTTTTGCATATTGGCTTTCATTCTTGCAACTTCATTGAATGTTTTTATTCTGTTTTCTGGTGGAGTCTTTATGGTTTTATAAATATAAAATAATGTAAATCACAAATAATGACAGTTTTCCATTTTCCTTTGCAATTTGGATGCCTTTTTTCTTGCCTTATTGCTCTGGCTATGACTTCTAATATTATGTTGAATAAAAGTGGTGAGAATGAACATCCTTGTCTTGTTTCTGATCTTAGAGGGAAAATGTCCAGTATTTTAACATTTAGAATGAAGTTAACTGTAGGCTTATCATATATGGCCTTTATTATGTTGAGGTACATTCTCTCTATACTCACTTCATTGAGAGTATTTTTTTAAATCATAAACGGATAGTGAATTTTGTCAAATGCTTATTGTGTTTATTAAGGTTATCATATAATTTCTGTTCTTTATTTTGTTAATGTGGTGTATCTTGTTCTTTGATTTGCAGATGTTGAATCATCTTTGCATACTTGGAATGCATTAGAAGGTTTTAAGTAAGAGGGAGAAAATGGCCAGATATATTTTCAAATTAAGCCTCTCATGGAAATGTTGTAGATGAATTATTTGGCAGAAAAACTGTGGGCAGACCAGTGAGGTGATCTACTAGTTGTCTGTCTCTCCCTCTTTTTCTCTATCAGCCACTCTCTCACTCTAAGCTCTTTGGCTCCATTTTACTTTCCACAAGCTGGCTTCCTTTACTAATATGTAATTTATGTTCCTTTATAGCTGCAGCTTACCAGTGAACTATAAGGCCTCTTTAGAACTGACTCTGCTACATGATTTTACGATTTTGATTCCACCTCTTAACTTCTTCAATATCTAAGTTTCTAATTTCCAGGTTCCTGAAAGAGGGTTTTGATATAACCATTTAATCTTTCTGTACCAAGCCGTGCAGGTTATAGATATCAGAACAGCAATGGGCACTGATTTTTATCAGTGGCTCAGTTCTTGTCCAATCATGTGTAGTTGGGAATGGATATAAATGATCTGCCTACCCACTTGGAAGAGGCTGTTTGTGAGACAACTTCTTTAATAAGGAGAATGAAGGTGGCACTGATAGCAATTGTCATCTCATATACAAAGGGTATATGTTAAAATAAATTCAGTTACAAGTTATAAAAAACCTAACTCAAAGTGCTTTATAAAATGAAGTTAATTTATTGGCTCACATAACAGAAAAAGTCTAGAGATAGCTATACAGAGTTCTGGAACTATTTGTTTTGATGATATTCATTATCATTCAGTTTCAGCTTCAGGTGTACACTGCAGTGGTCAGGCACCTACACCATACATGAAGTGGTCTCCCTAATAAGACAAGTGTCCATTGGATACCCTACAAAATCTTTACTTTATTGATTATATTCCCCAAATTGTCTTTCGTATCCCCATGGCAATCTCATGGTTACCAAATGTGCTTTCTCATCCCTTCACAATAACTGAAATAAAGAATACATTAGAGGGGATCAAAGTAGGTTAGATGAGGCAGAAGATGGAATTAGCAACTTAGAAGTTCAGGTGGCAGAAAATTCCCAAACAGAACAGCAAAAAGCAAAAAAAAAGAAAAAAAATGTTTTAAATGAGTATAGTTTAAGGGGCCTCTGGGAAAATATGAAGTGTACCAACATTCACATCATAAGGGTACCAAAAGGAGAAGAGAGAGAGCAACGAATTGAAAACCTATTTGAAGAAATAATGACAGAAAACTTCTCTAAACTAATGAAGGAAATAGATATACAAGCTCAGGAAATGCAGAGTCCCAAACAAGGTGAACCCAAACAGGCCCACACCAAGACACATTATAACTAGAATGGCAAAGGTTAAAGACAAAGAGAGAACCATAAAAACAGCAAGAGAAAGGCAATTAGTGACTTATAAGGGAGCTCCCATTAGATTATCAGCTTATTTCTCAATAGAAACTTTGCAGTCCAGAAGGGATTGGCAGGAAATATTCAAAGTTGTGAAAAGCAGGGACCTACAACCAAGATTACTCTACTGAGCAAAGTTATCATTTAGAAATAAAGGACAGATAAAGAGCTTCCCAAACAAGAAAAAGGTAAAGGAGTTCGCCACCACCAAACTAGAATTACAAGAAATCTTAGAAGGACTTCTAGAAGAAGGAGAAAGTGAAGGAGAAGGAGAAGGAGAAGGAGCAGAAGAAGAAGAAGAGCAGAAGGAGGAGGCGGAGGCAAAAGAAGAGGAGGAGGAGGACGAGGAGGAGGAGGAAGATGAAGAAGAAGAAAATGAAGAAGAAGAAGAAGAAGAAGAAGAAGAAGAAGAAGAAGAAGAAGAAGAAGAAGAAGAAGAAGAAAACAACAACAACAAAGATAAAAAATATGTGAGTAATAAAATGGCAATAATTACATCTCTATCAACAATTACTTTCTATGTAAATGAAGTAAATGCTCCAATCAAAATATAGGGTGGGTGAATGGATAAGAAAACAAGATTCATATATATATGCTGCCTACACGAGACTCATTTCAGATGAAAAGACACTCAGAGACTGAAGGTAAAGGGATGGAAAACTATATTTTATGAAGAAAAAAAAATCTGGGGTAGCAATACTTATACCAGACAAAATAGACTTTAAAACAAAGGCTATAACAAAAGACGAAGAAGGTCCCAGTAATCCCACTTCAGGGTATTTATCCAAAGAAACCAAATACGCTAATTTGAGGGGATGTGTGCATCCATCTTCTTCTTCTTCTTCATCTTCCTCCTCTTCCTCGTCCTCATCCTCCTCTTCTTTTGCCTCCTCCTCCTTCTCTTCTTCTTCTTCTCCTTCTCCTTCTCCTTCTCCTTCTCCTTCTCCTTCTCCTTCTCCTTCTCCTTCTCCTTCATTGCAACATTGTTTACAATGGCTAAGATATGGAGGCAGTAGTAAATATATATAATGGAATATTGCTTGAGTAAAGAAGGGAATGGGTTCTTGCCATCTGCAGTGGCATGGATGGGCCTGGAGGGTATTGTGCTGAGTGTAGTATGTCAGACAGAGAAAGACAGATGCCATGTGATTTCACTTGTATGTGTAATCTAAAGAACAAAACAAACAAGCAAACAATTAATCAAAACAGAAACAAACTCATAGACACAGAACATTTTGATGGTTGCCAGATGGGAAAGGTGTGGGTAAAAAAGGGGAAAGGATTAAGTAGTGCAAGTTGTTTGTTACAAAGTAGTCATGGGGATGTAGGGTATAGCATAAGGAATATAGTCAATAATATTGTAATAACTATGTATGGTGTCAGATGGGTACTAGATTTATTGGGGTGATAGATGGAAAGTGGCTTGGGGACAGGGTGAAAAAGGTGAAGGCATTAGGAAGTACAAATTGGCAGTTGCAAAATAGTCCTGACGATGTAAATTAAAGCATAGGGAATATAATCAATAATATGGTAATAACTATGTATAATTCCAGGAGAGTACTAGACCAGTCAGGGGATCACTTCTTAAATTATACAAACGTCTAACCACTATATTGTACACCTGAAATTAATATAAAATAATATTGAATATTAAGTGTAATTGATAAATTTAAAAGGGGGGGACGAGGACAGAGAATAAGTGGTTCAAATTTCCAGGTATAAAACAAATAAGTCATGGGGATGCAATGTACAGCATAGGGAATATAGTCAATAATATTGTGATAGCGTGGGACTGTGTCAGTTGATTGCTGGACTTATCATGGTGATCACTTCTTTAGGTATATAAATGTTGAATAACTATCACATACTCCTGAAACTAATATAATAATGTATGTTAGCTATATTTTAATAAAAACCTTTAAAAAGAAGGAAAAAAGAGAGAGGAAGAAAGACAAATGCAAACTTTCATTAAGAGCTTACGTTGATTGTGCCAAAGAGGAAGAACAATAAGATTTTGTCCTTCTATGAGGTCTTCAATTTTTGCTTGTCTTACATTTTGAGGAAATAGCACATACAGAGAACATAACACACTAAATATCACAATTTGATCATCTGGCTATTCTTGAGCCTGAAAATAAAGATTGTAAACACTCTGCTCCAGGTAACTGTCTTCCAAGATGAAATAAAGGCTCTCTTTCAATCCATGACTACGTATCAGAATCAACTTAGGAGCTTTTAAAAAACACTTCTTCCTGGGCCCATCCCAGACCTATTAAATTAGAATTACTGGGTGTTGGGCCAAATAATTTGTATTTTTTTAAGGTTTTCCAGGTGATTCTAATATGTAGTCAGAAATAAAAAGAACTCCTCTGAAATTACTTTATTTGCTAGAAAATCAAGCACAAGCACTTAAAATTGCAACTTTTTAAAACAAGTTGTCAAGGAACACTTAAACAGTATATTTGTGCTAACCAATGATCTTAAGAAAACACGTACTGAAAAATCACTGAATGAAGCCACATAGCAAAACTGACTGATTCTTACTATCCCTTCTTAGTTTCAAAACACTAAATATATTTTGCATCTGGAGGGTTGGAGTCTTCATTAACAAAACAAAAGCTGAGAATTCTACTTTTGAAAAGGTCAGTTTGGAGAGAATACAGCACAGTGGTTAAGTGGATTTAAACTGGAGCCAGATGGCTTGAGTTGAAATACTGGCTCAACCATTTACTGGCTCTGTCACCTTGAGCAAATTAACACTCATAACTTTTGTTTGTTTGTTTGTTTTTTCTATAAAAATTGGATAAAAATCCAACCTGCCCCATGGTGTTGCCAAAAGTATTCGTGGAATATTATATCTAAAATGCTTAGAACAGTTTAAGGATCGTAAATAAGCCTATGTTTTCTATACAGGTTAAGAACAAGATGTTAGAGAAGGGCAGGACACCAAGGAAGAGGCAATTGAATGTATAATTTAAAAGTTCCCAAGGTTCTAAAATCTTTATAAACTCCTCCATATTAAAGAAATACTTTTATATCAAAAAAGTAAATATCAAAAAATTTATTTGAATTTAAATTCCCTAAATGACTAAGTTGTTCCTATATTTTTATATAGACAAAATTTTAGTTTAAACAATTCTTTTGTAGAATTGACACAACGTCCAAAAGGGAATGGGAAGTGGACAGCAGTATTGTAATCAAAGGAAGATAGTAACAGATATAAGAAGTATCCGTGCCCTTATTTTGTTTCCACAAAATTTATCCTATTTGAGTTGCTGGAATCTTAAATAAAATATTTAGTACATTATATGCATCATAAAGGGTACACTTAGTGGTAAAGTGAGTGGGCTCTGTTTAATCTGAGCATGCATTTACCCCTACGTAGAATAGAGGTAATGAAAAGCTTCTATTTCATAAGCTTGTGCTAAGGCTTAGATGAAGCAATACTTGCATAGCAGTTGGCACAGAACATAGAATATTTTAAATACCTTAAAATGGTAGATTGCATTAGTTTATTAAGTCTTTGCAACAGTGTGAGCTTAAGTTTTAATACCTACTGTACAAATGAGGACAGCAAACTCAGATGTTAAATACTTCTCTGAGTTCACCGAACTAGTAATTGGCAGTGGTCACTGAACTCCAATATAATTTTTTTCTAAACAGCACAACTGCTTTCTCTTTTGCATTATTCTCTCTATAAATATTTACAGCAGTTGGTAATGGGAAGGTAGATCTGAGAAAAGTTTATTCCATTCATATTTTTCCTCTGCTTCTGGTCCTGAGCAATATAGCACTGCTAGAGAAAAATAATAGAAAGATGATTGGGACATACATACAAGTATTCACATGTAAGTGTTTATGAGATTATTTACGTATTTTTCATACTGATCTTCATTCTCAGCATGATTATCATATTGCTTATTTATGATGGATTCCTATCCCCATTCTCTTCAGGGATTGCAAACCTTAACACTCTTCACATCCTCAGTCCTTCCTCTCAGGAAATAACCTCATGATACTAAGTGATGATGATGATGATGATGATGAAATCCACAATAGAGTGAATGCCTGTTTAATGGCATACTGGAGGGTTTATTTCCATTCTTTCATATTCCAAACAACCCTACTAGACTAGTATTATTCACATCTAACATTTGAGGAAACTGAGGCTCAATGAAGTTAAGTAAATTGCCCAAGGTCAACAATTAATAAGTGTTATCTGTCACTTCCAACTTCAAAGAGAAATAAAAATTACCAAGTACGAAGACCATCTACTTTTTTTCTACCGCCCATCTTTAGAATCATCTATGTCATCAAACGTAGTTCCCTACTATCTCAAAGAAAAGGCCCAGAGAACCTCATATGAATAAAGTTACTCTGAAGACACAGGACTGGAATGTGAAATAACAGTAATGTAACAGCCTAATGAATCCATGTTCTAATCATTATGTTATATTGTCTGGTTTCTCTATCCAAGTACAGGGCCCACTCTGGGTGCTCACAAATATAGAATAAATAACAAGGAATCTATGGAAGACTGCGTGTCAGGGCATGAGATTGGCCAAGTGAGAGAAGTCAAAGTAGTATAAGATGAATGTGGCTACTATAGAAGGGAAAAAGCATCATTCATACAGAAGATAGTGAATCTTAATTCAACAGACTTCCTAAAATAATCTGCAAAGCTAGTGTGATGGACATATTTTTTTTTTTTTTCTGATGGCCTTATCTATTTCTCTTTTCCAGTAACAGAAATTTACTTTTGCTGATCTCACTCTGATAGTCTTTGGATGCCTCTTAATTAACATGGCCTGCTTGCCCTGGCCGTCAGACAGGCAGATTAACCAAGCTAAGGTAGTATACTAATCCTTGAAATTTGTGATCTATCCCATATCTTTCTAACCAAGTCCCATATTAATTAAATAAGCCCAAGTCTATTCAATTTCTATTATTTGTAGTTACCCCTCCAAAAAAACCCCTCAAAACCCTGACTAATACATCTTGTCTTTTATTTTTCATTCTGAATGATGGACCTACAGATACTATACTTCCAAGAACATCACCTATTTTAATAGAGCCAATATCATCCCAAATGATGTCTTTTGTGAATTAGGTAATAGTAACCATTCCTCAAGACATCACATTTTCATCTGCTATAGAAGTGTTGTTAGAAATAATTTTTGATGTCTGCACTGTCCTTGGTGCCCAACCTTAAACGTGGTGCCAATGTGCTTTGATCAATCTGCCCCACTGTATACCAGTCCTTGTTCTGAAAACTCCTCTAAGCAGCCTTTCATAGTGATAATGCTCCCAGACTCCTCTGAGCTCCAATGGATAATCCTACAATCCTGTGAACAGCACGTAAACATTTGACTGATGATCTGTCTCCTTTTTCAGTGAACACTTTCAAAAACGGCATGTTATTTATTGCTTTGTGCAAATGAAAAGAGGTGGAAAAAGGAAATTTGTAGCATTATAAATGGGGTCTTCATTAGGTATCCTTGGAATTTGATGTTTTGTAATCAGCATACCCACAACAACAAAACATTCAAAGGTTAAAGAGTACTTTAATTACTTAACCACAAGACTCTGTGAATGTACTTGCATTAACAGATTTAGAAAAGCTTTTTAGATGAAACTTGACATTGTTCAATCAAGGTGTAATTACCACAGATTATACGCTCAATGATAATTACTGCTTTGGTGGTAAATTTCTCTGGTGAAATTGTAATTGGATCAAACCCAAAAAGCAGGGTTATCAGTCACTGACTTTCTGACATCATTATAGTTTACTGCTTTAGTTTTACCTGCATTTTACTGCAGCACAATTATACTTTTTGATTTGTCTATTCTCTTCAGAAGGTAAGGGCATTTTTATTTATTTATTAAATTTATTGGGGTTACATTGGTTAATAAAATTATATAGTTTTCAAGTGTACATTTCTACAATACATCACCATATATTTGACCCTCTTTACTCCCTTCTACCACCCACTCCCCCCTTAACCTATGGCAACCACTGAACTGTTGTCTGTGTCTATGAGTTTTAGTTTCTTTATTTGTTTGTCTTGTTCCTTTGTTGCTTTTAGTTTTGTATCCCACATATGAGTGAAGTCATATGGTTCTTGAGTTTTTCTGTCTGACTTATTTCACTTAGTGTGATAATCTGAAGATCCATCCGTGTTGTCATAAATGGCAGTATTTCATCCTTCTTATGGCCGAGCATATCCAATTGTGTATATGTACATTTTCTTTATCTAATCATCTATCAAAAAGCACTGGTTAGGGGTGGCTAGTTAGCTCAGTTGGTTAGAGTGTGATGCTAATAACACCAAGGTTGCAGTTTCGATCCCCATATGGATCACTGTGACCTGTGCCATCCTTAAACAAACAAACAAAAAACACTGGTTGTTTCCATGTCGTGGCAACCATGAATAATGCTACAATGAACATAGCGGTACCTACATCTTCACAGATAATGTTTTCAAGTTTTTTGGGTAGGTACCCAGAAAAGGGATTGCTGGGTCATATGGTCATTCTATTCTTAATTTTGAGGAATCTTCATAACGTTTTTGATAGTGGTTGTGGGGACAGAGTCCCAGAGAGCAGTTTCCAGGCTCTCGGCCTCATGTGGAAAGGTGCTGGCTCAGGTAGTAGATGGCCATCAGCTGTGACCAGTTAGCCAATTAGCCACTGATATAATTGCTGTGGCTGCACTGGTTGGTTGGTTGGTTGGCAGGCAGAAAAGTGGACTGCGGATTGTGGATCCTGTGGATCCTACTTCCTGTGTGTGTCTCAACCGGCTACCAGAGAGACAGGGGTGCAGGAAGACCCCTTGTTGGGGTACTGGCGGATGTTTGCTTCCTGTGTCTCCAACCCAGCCGCCAGCAAGAATATAGTGGTATGACTCCCCTATGTATGGCTCTGTTGGTGTTCATTTTTGGCCTCGCCATGTCCTGCGTTCTTATATGGGGAGAGGGAGCTGAGACCCCACATGACACCCTGCATGACAGTGTCTGTACCAATTTACTTTCCCACCAGCAGTGTATGAGCTTCCTTTTCCTCCACAACCCATCTCCAACACTTGTTATTACTTGTCTTGTTGATAATAGCCATTTTAACAGGTGTGAGGTGAGATCTCATTGTGGTTTTGATTTGCATTTCCCTAATAGCTAGTGAAGTTGAGCATTTTTTCATATATCTATTGGCCATTTGTATGTCTTCTTGGGAGAAGTGTCTGTTCAGGTCCTAGGCCCATTTTTAAATTGGATTGTTTGAATTTATGTTGTTGAGTAG
Source organism: Rhinolophus ferrumequinum (assembly GCF_004115265.2). Lineage (NCBI taxonomy): Eukaryota > Metazoa > Chordata > Mammalia > Chiroptera > Rhinolophidae > Rhinolophus > Rhinolophus ferrumequinum. Next base: position 59,988,040 of record NC_046284.1, read on the forward strand.
TATGAGTTCTTTATATACTTTGGATATTAACCCCTTATTGGAGACATTGTTTGCAAATATCTTTTCCCATTGGATTACTTGCCTCTTTGTTTTGTTGATGATTTCTTTTGCTGTGCAGAAGCATTTTAATTTGATACAGTCCTATTAATTTATTTTTGCTTTTACTTCTCTTGTCTTTGAGGTTAAATTCACAGAGTCCTCTCTGAACCTAAGAAACATTAGTTGAGTACCTATGCTTTCTTCTGTGCTATTTATTGTTTCACATCTTATGTTTAGATCTTTGATACATTTTGAGTTAATTTTGATATATGGTGACAGATACTGTGTTCCCCCGAAAATAAGACCTAGCCAGACAATCAGCTCTAATGCGTCTTTTGGAGCAAAAATTAATATAAGACCCGATATTGTATTACATTATATTACATTACATTATATTATATTATATTATATTATATTATATTATATTATATTATATTATATTATATTATATTATATTATTATACCAGGTCTTATAGTACCTGGTCTTATATTAATTTTTGCTCCAAAAGACGCATTAGAGCTGATTGTCCGGCTAGGTCTTATTTTCGGTGAAACACTGTAGCAGTCTAATTTCATTCTTTTGCACGTGGCTTTCCAATTTTCCCAGCACCATTTATTGAAGAAAGCTTTCTTTTCTCGATTGTATGTTTTTGGCTTCTTTGTCAAAAACAATATATATGTGGGTTTATTTCTGGGTTTCAATTCTATTCCATCAATCTCTGTGGGTGTATTTCTGCCAATACCATACTGTTTTGATTATTGTCACTTTGAAGTGCAAATTGAGGTCGGGGAGTGTAATAGCTCCAGGCCTTGTTCTTTGTTGTATAGAATTGCTTTACTATTCCGGATCTTGTGTGATTCCCTGAAAATCTGATGACTTTTTGTCATATTTCTTGAAAAAATGCCATTGGAATTTTGATGGGGATTGCATTAAATCTGTATGTTGCTTTAGGCAATATGGCCATTTTAACTATATTGATTCTTCCAATCCATAAACACGGAATATCTTTCTATTTCTTTGTGTCTTCTTCAATTTCTCTTAATGTCTCATAGTTTTCAGAATGTAGGTCCTTCACATTCTTTCTTAAGTTTATTATTTTTGTTCCAATTGCAAAAGGAATTGGGTTTTTTTCATTTCTTTTTCTGAAATTTCATTGTTAGTATATAGGAATGCAATGGACTTTTGCATGTTGATTTTGTATCCAATAAACTGTATTTGTTTATTGTTTCTAATAGTTTATTGGTTTTTTTTGGGTGGAATCTTTATGGTTTACTATATAAAGAATCATGTCATCTGCAAAAGGTGACAATTTAACTTCTTCATTCCCAATTTTGTTGCCTTTTATTTCTTTTTCTTGCCTGATTACTCTGGCTAGGACTTCCAATAATGTTGAATAACAGTGGTAACTGGCGGCATCCCTGTCTTGTTCCTGATTTTAAAGGAAAAGCTTTTAGTTTTTCACCATTAAGTATGATATTAGCTGAGGGTTTGTCATATATGGCCTTTATTATGTTGAGGTACTTTCCTTCTTTGCCCATTTTATTAAATATTTTAATTATAAATGGATGTTGAATCTTGTCAAATGCTTTTTCTACATCCGTTGATATACTCATATGATTTTTATCTTTTATTTTGTTTGTGTGGTGTATCACATTGATGGATTTGCATATGTTGAACCATCCCTGTGCCCCTGGCATGAACCCCATTTGATCGTGATGTATAATCTTTTTAATGTATTGCTGTATTTGATTTGCTAGAAATTTCTTTAGGATTTTTGCATCTGTATTTATCAGAGATAGTTGTGTGTAGTTTTCTTTTTTGTGTCTTTTCCTTACCAGATTTTGGTATCAGGATAATGTAGGCCTCATAAAATGAGTTAGGAAGTATGACCTTTTTTCAATTTTTTGAAGAATTTGAGAAGCACAGGTATTAAATCCTCTTGGAATGTTTAGTATAATTCACTAGTGAAGCCATCTGGTCCTGGAGTTTTGCTTTTGGGGAGGTTTTGGATGATTGTTTCAATTTTCTTACTGTTGACCAGTCTATTTAGATTTTCCAGTTCTTCGTGATTCAATCTAGGGAGGAAATATATTTCTAAAAACTTGTCCATTTCTTCTAGGTAATTGAATTTGGTGTCATATAGTCTTTCATAGTATTCTTGTATGATCCTTTGTATTTCTGTGGTCTCTGAAGTAACTTCTCCTCATTCATTTTTGATTTTGTTTATTTGTGTCTTTTTGATTTTTACCTTAGTGAGTCTAGCCAAGGTTTTATCAATTTTATTAATCTTTTCAAAGAACCAGCTCTTTGTTGCGTTAATTTTTTTCTGTTGTCTTTTTGTTCTCTATTTCATTTAGTTCTGCTCTAATTTTTATTATTTCCTTCCTTCTGCTGACTTTGACTACATTTTACTGACGACTTCCAGCTATTAATGCCTTTAATACGGGTCTGCCTCAGATTTAATACGGGATGCTCAGAAAGAATACGGGTGAGGCCACATTCTTTCTGAGCATCCTCTAGCCAGTGACCAAGTATGGCAAGGTACTAGGGTTTGGTCATTTCTAATCAACATGAGAATTCTCCAATAGGCAATCTTTGATCTAGAGATCCCCATTGGGTCAGCCAATACTTTGTCAGATCCTAATCCAGCTTCCTCCGTCCTCTTCAGTCCTTTTTATAGGTCTCATATTTGTATTGCAATTGACATTATATTCTGAAAGCTTTCCCTGCCCAATTCTCCTTTTCCTCCTTGATCTTTTATAGGCCTTATCACCCATTACATCTTCTACACTCCTAACTACATCACTCTATCTGTTTGCCAAAGATTCAGCTGATACACTATCTCATAAGGATGCTAGGAAAATAAAGTTAGATAATATATAAAGGTATGAAATAATATCTAACACTTAGCACAATATTTAACATATAATAAGTAATAAATAAATGTTATCTTTTATTGTTTTTAGAAACTGTACATCTGCACTTTTTTGTGTACTCTTGACCACATTCCTATTATTACTTTCTAAGTTTTATCTGTCAAATATCTTCTTGCCTATTCACCCACCCACTGTATTTTCAGTTTCTCTTCAAACAATACCTTCCCCTGTTCTTCAAATATGTAATGTTTCTTTAGTCTTAAAACAACGTCAACACTTGCAACAGCAACAAAACGTTATTGTTTCTGCTTTCAGTTATTTTTCCAAATCATGCTATGTTACTGCTTCTATTTACTGCTCAGTCTATTACAGTTTTGTTTATACCCTCACTGATCTCTTCAAAGTGTTTCTTCAAGGATCACCATTGATCCAAAAATGCCTAATTTCACATTTTCTTGGTCTTCCTAAACACTCATGCACCATCATTTCATTTATTCACATGCATGTGTGTGTGTGCATGCACACGAACTTATATACATATGCACATGCATACAAATATATATTTAAATATTAATGATTTCTGAAAAGTTATGCTGTAAAGAAATCTGAGTGATTTTAATTTTGTCCAGTGTTTGTTAATCCAATTAGATTCTTCACACAAACACACAGCAGAGACCCATTAATATCCTCCAATGCATTTCAGGAACATTGCTCTAAAGGTTATTACGTATATCTGCAAGTGAATATAAGACCTTGGTTATGAAATATAACTAATTAGAAATAACCATGTGATTAATTGTTGGTATTCAGTCAGTATTACGTAATGCTTAGACATATGGCAGTAGATGTGGATTATAGGAAAAAGGCACAAACTGTCCTTGGGACTCCCTATATATACCCAGGAAGCAGCCAAGGGAAATGAAACAATAAATAAGTCCTCACTATCAATATTCTGTACATTCTAGAACATCTTAATTGAGTCTAAGGTAAATCAAAAGTGTCAGTTATTCTGGAAGTATGGAATAGTGAGGACCTATCCCCAAGATAAAGCTTGCTTACCCTGTGCCTATCAGATAACATTAATCTTTACCTAATCATGTGAATTTCCCGACAAAAGGAGCAAGGAATTTCAATAGACCCTCATATCTCCTGCATACCTTGGGCAAGTTGCATAACCTCTCAGAGCCTCAGTTTCCTCATCAGAAACATGTGGATAATAATAGATTATACCTCAAAGGATTGTTTTAAATATTAAATTTTGCACGACACATACAGCTTATAAAATAACGCTGAACACCTAAGTGCATACTTAATGAATTTTAGCTGTAATTAACAACAGTAGCAGCAGCATCATTTAATGACTGATGCCATGGCCTGTTCCTAACCTCTATAACCTGGTTATAATCTGATTTATAAAGTAAAAGTGAATGACACAATAGTAGGATAACAGCTTTGACTTTTTCTAATTGAGCCTGCAATATATTTTTTACTAATTTGCAACCTTGATCATATCACTTCCTACCTCAAAACATGATGTGGTCTCCCATTTCTTTTCAGACTAAGTGACAAACTTAGATGGTTTATCACAGCATTCAAGGTCATGCAAACTCCGCCACTAATCTAAATTTCACCCTTACATTTCACCATTTTTCTACTTAAAACCCTCTTCTCTAGGCAATTTTTGCTGATAGCTATTTTCTAACACTTCCTATATTTGTTATTTTGCTTTGCCTTTGCTCATAATTTTCTTCTTACATCTCATCCATTTTTAGTTCCTTGACTGACATATTCCCACTCTTTAAACTTCCACATCAATTACTAGAATACTCCTTTTCACACACTCAATAATTTATTTTATTCAACAAATATTTACCAACAATTACTATGTGAGTGTTCAGCTGTGCACATTAGAGATATTCCTCATAAAGTGAAAACACAAATGGGAAATATAATCATTTAAAAATCATCACAAGTGCAATGTATGTTTAAAAGAAAGGGAAAGATTAGCTATAAAAATATATAAGAAGGAAGCCAACCTACTCAAGATAAAATATTTCCCTCAAGAGGCCACATTTTAGCAAGTGAGTAGGACTAAAAATTCAGTAGGATTTAGCAAAATAAAGCTAGTACTGGAGATGGGAGTAGGGAACTGAGATCTCCTAGCCAGAGGTAACCACTTATATGAAGGCTGTTTTGCAAAAAGAGTACAACACATTTTCAAAACTTAATGAAATTTAGTTATAGTTATAATAAGTGTAATGAAGAGAAAGTATAGGGCATTAAAAGAAAATATAACATGTGAAGTTTCTGAAACAGAAGAGACATTTTGTAATAATAATTATGTCAGGATTGTTTGTCTATTATAATAGTCCATATTGAGTTAAAAAATGTGCAACTTATCTTTGTTTCCCCAAACTCCTAGTGGAAAGCCTTTTATACATTAAATTCTCAGAGAAGATTTATTGATTTAAATTCTTTCCAGGAAATCATTTGGAAATTGTATGATATACAGATAATTTATTTCCTGAGACTTTACAAAGATGTTTGTGAATTTTATCTTTGTTCATGGGATGTCAGTTTTCATACATTAAAATTATATTATTTACTTGCTATTGTATTATTTTGAACTGCATCAAGAGAAATCTTTTAATTACACTGAAAGAAAGGAAAAGTGGTAAGATTGGTGTGGCAGAAATGAGATTAAATGACATTTCTTACTGACTGTTTTTAAAACAAGTCATGGTTTTCTGGGAGCATAAAATTTGTTGTCTGTAGCCCATAGAGACCAAACAGAAATGACCCTATGAGGGCAAAATGTGTTTATACAAACGATAACAAATCTATTTAAAATGCATAGGAAAGGGACTGCAATTCAGCTTGCCTTGTTTTATAAAATAGATCACTCATTTGGAGCATCCGTGAACACTTTTAGTAAGTAACCTAAGATTTGCAAACACAATTCATAAAGGTATACCTGCCTATTAGATTATGCAGTATCCACAGTATTTGATTTTTATTTGAGAAGAAATTACTTTTATATTTAAACTACTTGAAACTGCTCTTGAAATATTATTTCTATTCTATGTAAGAAAACAGACTAAAAGCAGAAGGTGAAATGTTTTTACATGCTTTCTTTTTTTCTTGATGTATATGTTTATCACTATAAACGTCCTTCTTAGAACTATTTTTGCCACATCCCTTAAGTTCTATGTGTGTTCCCATTTTCATTTATCTCATGATATATTTTTATTTCCTTTTTGACTTCTACTTTGATTCATTGGTTGTTCAGGGATGTATTTGTGAATTTAATTTCCATGTATTTGTGAATTTTCCAGCTTTCCTTCTGTTATTCATTTCTAGTTTCATATCATGTGGTCAGTAAAGATACTTGGCATGATTTCGGTCTTCTTAAATTTACTAAGACTTGTTTTGTGGCCCAACATAGAATCTTCCCCAGAAAATGGTCCATGTGTAATTGAAAAAACTGTATTTTGTTGCTATTATATGATAGCTCAATGGAACTTTAGATTTTCATTCCAAATATATGGAAATACAGTTGATTTTTATAAATTGACCTGTATCCTGCAAACTGGCTGAAGATACTTAATAGTTATAATAACTCTTTTGTAACCTTTTTAGAGTTGTCTAAGTAGACAATCACACATTCTGTTAAGTGAGACAATTTATATCTTCTTTTCCTATCTCTATAAATTTACTTATTTATTCATTTATCTATCCTTATTGAACTGGATAGGACTTCCAGGGTTCTCTTCATCTGTGATATTTTTATTGAGCTGAAGTTTAGTTTGTCTAAGATAGCCATACTTGGTTTCTTTTTATTGTTTTTCATTTTTTTTTCAATTATTGTTGACATACAATATTATATTAGTTTCAGATGTACAATATACTGATTAGACGTTTATATAACGTATGAAGTGATCAACTCGATAAATCTGGTACCCATCTGACATCATACACAGTTATTACAATTTATTAACTGTATTCCCTATGCTATACTTTACATCCCCATGATGATTTTGTAACAACCAATTTGTACTTCTTAATCTCTTCTTTTTCACACATCCCTCCATGACCCCTCCAATTTGGCAATAATCAAAACGTTCTCTGTATCTATGAGTTTCTTTCTGCTTTGCTCATTCATTTATTTTGTTATTTAGAGTCTGCATACTTGTATACGTGAAATCATATGCCTTTCTCTGTCTGATTTACTCCACTCAACACAATACCCTCTAGGTCCATCCATGTTGTTGCAGATGGCAAGACGTCATTTTTAATTTTTTTTGTGGCTGAGTAATATTCAATTATAAATATGTACCACCTCCTCTTTATCCATTCATCCATCAACAGACACCCAGGCAGCCTCCACATGTTGGCCATTGTGAACTCTGCTGCAATGAACATGTTGATGCACATGTCCCCTTGAAAGTAACATTTTAGATTTCTTCAGATAATTACCCAGAAGTGGGGTTACTGGGTCCTTTATTGTCTCTTGTTGTATCCTTTGTTTTAGTCTATTTTGTCTGGTATAAGTATTGCTACTGAGCATTTTTCTGTTTCCATTTTCATGGAAAAATTTTCTATCCTTCTACTTTCAGTCTGTGTATGTCTTTCCATCTGAAGTGAGTCTCTTGTAGGAAGCTTATGTACGGGTTTTGATTTCTTATCCATTCAGCCACTCTACATCTTTTGATAGAAGCATTTAATCCGTTTACATTGAACGCAATTGTTGATAGGTATATAGCTATTGCCATTTTATCATTCATATTTTTTAATCTTTTTTTGACTTAAAGATGTCCCTCTAATATTTCTTGTAATAATGGTTTGGTGATGATGAACTCCTTTAGATTTTTCTTGTCTGGGAAGCTTTTTATCTGTCCTCCAATTAAAAATGGTATCCTTCCTTGGTAGAGTGCTCTTGGTTGTAGGTCCTAGCATTTCATCACTTTGAATATTTTGTGCCAATCTCTTCTGTCCTGCAAAGTTTTTGTTGAGAAATCAGCTGACAGTCTTATGGGAGCTCCCTTGTAAGTAACTCATTGCCTTTTTCTGGCTGATTTTAGGATTCTCTCTGTCTTTAACTTTTGCCATTTTAATTATGATGTGTCTTGGTGTGGGTCTGTTTGGGTTCATCTTGTTTGGGTCTCTGCACGTCCTGGGCTTGTATGTCTATTTTCTTCACCAGGTTAGGAAAGTTTTCAGTCATTATTTCTTCAAACAGATTTTCAATTCCTGACTATCTCTCTTCTCCTTCTGGTATCCCTATGATGCAAATGTTGTTACATTTAATGATATTCTTTTTATGATATTTTTAAGATTTTGCTGTTCCAATTTGGTGTTTCTGCTACCTTGACTTCCAAATCACTGATTTAGTCCTCTGCTTCATCTATTCTGCTATTGATTCCTTCTACTACATTCTTCATTTCAGTTATTGTATTCTTCACTTATGACTGTTTTTTTTTGTACTTTCTATGTCCTTTTTTATGCTTACTATCTCTCTGTTGAAGTTCTCACTAATTTCCTTGAGCATTCTTATAACTATTGTTTTGAACTCTGTCTCTGGTAGGTTGCTTGCCTCTGTTTTGTTTTGTTTTTCTTCTTTGGAGTTTTCTCCTGTCTTTCTTTTGGGATGTATTTACTTGTTTCCTTGCTTTGACTACCTCTCTGAGTTTGTTTCTATGTATTAGGTAGATCTGCTACACCTCCCAGTCTTGGCCAGGTGGCCTTATATAACAGGTGCCCTGTGGGACCCAGTGGCACAGTCTCCCTAGTCACCTATGCTAGGTACTCCATCAGTGACCGGTGTGTGGGTTGTGTGTTCCCTCCTGTTATACTTGAGACTTGATTGCTATCAGTGGGTGGGATTGACCCTCAGGCTGACTGTCTGTGGGGTTTGGCCACATCAACAGCTTAGAGGCTGCTGTGGGGGTGGCTTACTCCACTGGGAAAGATTTGCCCCAGAGGGCTCTGTTGCCTGTTGAGTCCACCCTTGGCTGTGCCACTTGCGGGACCAATTGGGTGCTACTCTGCTATGGTCTGCAGCCAACCTCCAAGTGTACTGGTTCTGGGGCTTCTTTGAGGGGCTCCAGCTCAGGCCCAGGTCAGCCAAAACCAGTGACTGGCCAGGGACTACCTGATATGAGCTACAAAGCCATCCATGGTTGGTCGCTGCCTGTGTTAAACCTGAAGACGCATGGGAGAAGTCACACTATGAACCAGGGATGGCTATCACCATTACCAGACCTGGGGAAGCTCCACAAAAAGCTAGGCAACCCTGAGGCCTACTGCCACCTCCCAGCTCCCATAAGTTTCACCTGTTGATAATGCCTGCTGTGGTATGAGTTGGGTGAGGCCAGATCTCAGGGAATCACTGAGGTAGGATAAGTTGTGTTCAGCTGGTTAATGTAGATTCTGATTTGCTGCCAGTGCTGAGCCTGGAGCTACTCAGCAAAAGTTTCAGAGCACGCTGAGGCTAGCCACCACCCACCTGGGGCCCAAGAATTCCCTGATAGTTGTCCAAGAAAGAATGCAATGGGGTTGGGGCTGGCTGCTCATTGAGAAAGTGCCTGTAACATTGGGCAAGTTGGGAGTGCCAGGGTATCAGGGAATCACCAGGATGCAGTGAGCCGAGCTCACCAGGCCAATTCAAATTCAGATTTGGCAATTTGTATGGAAAAGCCACTGGAAGTGGCTTGTGTTGGCCTGCAAGTTGGGTGGGGGTCTTAGGGAATCACCAGAACAGAAAGAAAGATGTTAGCCAGATAGATGGAGACTCAGATATGGTGCGGGACTGTGTTCAGTTGGGTGAAGGGAGGGCTAACAAAGAACAATAGCTTCTGCTATTACTTCTGTCTGGGAGAAAGCTGCCTCTCCAGTCCTGAAGCCAAACAATTTAGTTCCTATCCATATGTTCCCAGTGCCTTTGGAGCTGCTGCCCCCATGCTGGAGCTCAGAGCAAGTAAGTCCGTCAGTGAGTAAGTCCATGCATGGGCCCTTTAAGAGGAGCAATTGGGATTGCAGCCAGCCTCCGTCTCACACAGCCACAATCTGATGGTTTTCACAGCCAGAAATAATGGGGAGCTTTGTGTGGGGCTGGGACCCCCTCACTCCTCAGGGGTATATGAGGTATAAGCAAAAAAATACAGTGAATGCTGCTGCCGAGTACCATCCAAAGGAAAGGCAGGGATCTTCAATATGGGAAGTGGTGTGTCAAACCTTAGTAACAGTGTGTGACAAGTTTCAACTTGTTTGGTGCAGTCATTCATCTGTGAGCTACAGTTGAGAGAAGGTGTGTTTTAAAGTGTGCCGTAAATCAGCCTCTGTCATGACAAAGCTCTGTATCACACGTCACTTCTGGTATGGCAATTTCTGTCAAATAAAAACATTATGGTGTGTCCTCATCCATCTTATTCACCGGATCTGGCACCATGCAACTTCTGGCTCTTCCCCAAAGTCAAAATGACCATGAACGGTAAATGGTTTGAATTGATTCAGGACATCGAGGCAGCCATGATAGTGCAACTAAAGACACTCACAAAGGAGGACTTTCCAGAACTGCTTCAGAAAGTGGCAAGAATGATGGGATAAGTGTGTTCAAAGCAAGGGGGATTAATGGCAATGTGTCTTTTACTGTAATAAAATTTTTAATTTAAATATTCACTGTAGTTTTTGATCATACCTCATATCCCTTGTGATTTTTAACAGCTACACATGGGTATGGGATCAGTCCTTTCCACATCAATGCCCCTCCTACCAGTTTCAATGTGGCTTCTTCTGTATATCTTTATTTATAGGAGTTTTGTTCAGCTAGACTTAAGGGAATTCTCAATGATGGTTTTTCTGTAGTTTAATTGTAATTTTGATGCGGTGGTGGAAGGCAGCAACCACAGAGATTACCTACTCTGCCATCTTGACAGGAAGCTCCGTACTAGTTTTCTTTTGATTAATGCATGCAAGGCATACCTTTTTCCTCTCACTTTAATTTTAACCTGTCTATCTCTTCATATTTAAAATAGTTTCTTGTAGGAAGCTTTTAATTGGATCTCATTTTTGAAAATATTCTATCTGCCAATCTCATTAATTTATGTATTTAGACCATAGTTTGGAAAACCTTTTTCATAAGAGACAGATATTAAATGTTCAAGCTTTGTAGGCTTTATGGTCTCTTTCCCAAGTACTTTGCTGTTGTATCATGAAAGCAACCAGAGAAATAGGTTAAAGATCTGATCCCAAAATTAATTCAAATGGATCAAAGACTTAAGCATAAGACCTGATACAATGAACTACATAGAAGAAAACATAGGTACTAAACTTATGCACCTTGGGTTCAAAGAGCATTTTATGAATTTGACTCCAAAGGCAATGGAAGTAAAAGCTAAAATAAACGAATGGGACTATATGAAACTTAAAAGCTTCTGCACAGCAAAAGAAACCATCGACAAAATAAAGAGGCAACCAACTGAATGGGAGAAGGATTTTGCAAACAGTGCCTCTGATAAGGGGCTAATATCCAAAATATACAAGGAACTCATGAAACTCAACAACAAAAAACAAACAACCCAATTGAAAAATGGGCAGAGGACCTGAGGAGACATTTCTCCAAAGAGGACATACAAATGACAAATAAATGTATGAAAAAATGCTCAACATCACTAATCATCAGAGAAATGCAAATAAAAACCACAATGAGATATCACCTCACCCCAATCAGAATGGCTTTCATCAACAAGACAAATAGTGACAAATGTCGGAGAGGCTGTGGAGAAACAGGAACCTTCATACACTGTTTGTGGGAATGCAGACTGGTGCAGCCACTATGGAAGGCAGTGTGGAGGTTCCTCAAAAAATTAAGAATAGAATTACCATATGACCCAGCAATCCCTCTCCTGGGTATCTACCCAAAAAATCTGAAAACATTTATACATAATGACACGTGTGCTCCAATGTTCATTGCAGCTTTGTTTACGGTGGCCAAGACATGGAAACAACCAAAATGTCCTTTAATAGATGAATGGATAAATAAATTGTGGTATATATACACAATGGAATACTATTCGGCAGTAAGAAAAGATGATATAGGAACATTTGTGACAACATGGATGGATCTTGAGAGTATAATGCTAAGCGAAATAAGGCAGAAAAAGCAGAGAACCATATGATTTCACTGATATGTGGTATATAAACCAAAAACAACAAAAGAACAAGACAAACAAATGAGAAACAAAAACTCATAGACACAGACTTTAGTGTGGTTTAGTGGTTACCAGAGGGTAAGGGGGGTGGGAGGTGGGAGATGAGGGTAAGGGGGATCAAATATATGATGATGGAAGGAGAACTGACTCTGGGTGGTGAACACACAATGGGATTTATAGATGATGTAATACAGAATTGTATACCTGAAATCTATGTAATTTTACTAACAATTGTCACCCCAATAAATTAAAAAAAAAAAAAAAAACGAAAAAAGATCTGATCATGGCTATTTTACAATGAAACTTTATTTACAAAACCAAATGACAAAGCACCTTTGTCCTGTGGGTGTAGTTTACTAATCCCTGATTTAGACCATTTACTCTTAATGTCATTATTTATATGGTTAGCATTAGAGTTACAATAGCCTATTTCTTTTCTCTTTTTGGCATCTGTTCTATATTTATTATTTCCCTCTTGTTATGTCTACTTTTGAATTGATTGTTTTCATTATTGCATTTTATCTCCATGGTGGCTCATTATTTATACTGCTTTTTAATTTTTAAGGAATTGTCCTAATGGTTATAATATACATATTTAATTAATTACAACTACTTTCAAAAAATATTATATTGCCTTACATACAGTGTATGGACTTTTTACCAGTATGCTTTTATTCCTCCCTCCCATATTCTGTGCTCTTATTGTCAGACATTTTATTTTTACATAGGACATGAACCTACAGCATATTGCTATATTTTTTCCTTTAAAATATCAACTACTTTCTTGAAGGAGGCATATCTGAGTTTTTGTTGTTGTTGTTGTTTTGAGTTTGTTTTTTGTTTTTGTTTCTGTTTTGTTTTGTTTTGCAATTGTGGTTTGAATACTTTCATTATTTTTAAAAACATCTTGGCCAGCATTTCTTCAAATTTTTCTTTCAGCTCATTTGCCCTCATTTCTCTTCTTGAGTTCCAAGTACCATGTTTCCCCGGAAATAAGACTTAGCTGGATCATTAGCTCTAATGCATGTTTTGGAGCAAAAATTAATCTAAGACCTGGTCTTATTTTAATATAAGACTGGGTCATATAATATAATAATATAATATAATACCAGGTAATAATATAATATAATATAACATAATATAATATAATACCCAGTATACATATAATATAATATAATATAATATAATATAATATAATATAATACCAGGTCATATTAATTTTTGCTTCAAAAGACGCATTAGAGCTCATGGTCTGGCTAGGTCTTATTTTCGGGGAAATATGGTATTTATAAGTCAGATCATTTGTTAACTGTCTCACACCTCTTAAATGCTCTTCTCTCTCTCTCTCTCTCTCTCTCTCTCTCTCTCTCTCTCTCTCTCCACTCTTTTTTACTTTTTATGTTATAGTTTGGGTCATTTCTGTTGACCCATCTTCAAATTCACTGATTCCATCCCTGGTTGTGTCAAGTATACTGAGGAGCCCATTGAAGGCATTCTTATCTCTGTTAGTGTACTTTTATTTTTTTAATCTCTAACATCTTCATCTCTTTTTTTGTTGAACTTTCCATCTCTCTACTAAAATTTCCCATCTGTTCATGCATGTTGATAATCTTTTCCACTAGAGTCTTGGACATAATAATCTTAGTTGTAGCAAATGTCCTGCCTGATATTTTCACCATCTGAATCAACTTTTTATATTCTTATCTGATTACTTTTTATTATGACAGTGTTATTTATATTTTTCTTTGGTTTTGTGTGTCTTGCTTTTTTAAATTGAATGTTCAATATACTGTGTAGTACATACTGGGATAAATAGTATTTATTCCTAGAACTATAAATTTATCTTCTCCTATAGTCTGTCCCTTGTCACTGGGTGCTAATGCTAGCCTGGTAATAAATTGCATGGGAAATCCTCTTTTGTCCTGGTCCAGCCTCTGTCATAAGCAGGCCCATGTCCTTAGATCTCAATGGTGGGGATTGCTCAGTGATCATGCTCATTTTCCCAGGGGCTGTCAAATTCTGACCTGTGTCTTTGGTGGTCCTTTGCAGAAGAGTTGTCTACCCCTTCCCCATTATTAAGAGGCATCTAATGATCTATAACTAGAATAATGTCCTTCTCCTGCCCCACAGGTAGGGTTTTTTTTTCCCTTTTTCCAGCTACAATGCATCTTAACCTTTACACTGGAGATGACAGTTTCTTGGCTTTTCCCAAGTAACTTAATGTTTTTCTACTATAAAGGGTAGAGTCTGAGTGGAGTTTCATGAACTTTGTATAGCTATGACCATTTCTTTCCTCCAGAGCTATATCATTATGGAAGTCTTCCTGTGGTCCCCCACTGTGTCTCTAATCTTTCTTTTCAAGATCAAGTATAAGTCTATTAAGGTGAAGCTGATGAAAGAATGCAATTTCTTCTTTTGCCTGCATGGATTCTATACTTTCATACCAGCCCAACTCAGCCTTTAGCTATTTGTTTTAACTTTTAACAGAACTCTTCTTAGCTACTTTTATGATTATTATGACGTCTTCATCCTGTGCTCTGTCAAAGGTGATTCAGTAATTGTGTCCCCTCTTTACTCGGAGGTACTTGAATTCTTCAGATTTCAGGATACGTATTACACTCCATGACTTCAGCTCTTTGAGGCATTAAAGAAGAGTTATGATTCCATAGTTTATGTGACTTTTTTATTATTGTTTGTGTAGCAGCAACACTTTCCAGCATTCTGTATCATAGGTAGAAGCAGAATTCCCCCATTATATTTTAGTAGAGGCAATAATTAATCTGGTATGACTTTTTATGGGTATATTTTGGTGAATTAGACATCACCTCCAATTATTTAACATAATAATCTAATCCAAAGAAGGATTTCTAGAATAATCAGTGATTTCTAACACCCTAAAATATGAAAGTATTCAAATTGGAAGAGTTTAGAAAGATAATCTTTCCAACTCTTTAAATTTCAGTTTTCAATTTAAATGTATGCGCTCAGAGAGGTGACGTGACTTGCTAAAAATTATTCAGATAGTTAGTGGTAGAGATAGGACGTAAATTCCCAATTCAGTTCTCACTATATTTGCTATCTTATTAGATAGCAAACATAAAATTTCTGTATTATTTATTAGGTTTCAGATTTGTTTTTTATAATTCTGGGAAGGTTGAGAATTTAATTAACTAGTCAGTAGATTTGGTGGCTTACCATAGAATTGTTCTTCATTAATCTTAGGCTCCCTATTTGTGATACATAAAACTTTTTCTCCAAACACATCTATTCATCATTTGCTTCATTCTTTTACAAATATTTATTAAATTCCCACTATCAGGCACTGTACTAGGTGTTAGACATTAGTGAGATAATGAGGTATAGTTGCTACCCTAATAAGCTTACAGTCTAATGAGATAAACTTATCACACTAATAAATGTTTAATCACAAATGAGAAAAAAAAATGACCTAAATAAATATAACATCATGAGAACTTATAATGAAGTAATCTGACCTATATTTGAAAGGGGTTGATTTGAGAGTAAAAATGAAAAGCATTCATGGGCAATTTACAAAGTTATATTTGAGCTGAGCTCTGAAAGGTGAAAATATGTTCATAAACGAGGATTGGGGAGCAGGACGATGTGTGAAAAATTGTAGAATGAGCTAGTAGCACATGCAAATGCCCTATTTTGGGAGTGAGTAAGAGCACATTTAAATAACTGAAAATCTGGAATGAGTACAGCAAGGAAGAGTGTGGTTTGAGATGAGAATGAAAGAATGAGTAGAGTCCAGACCATGCATAACACTGTAAGCCATGTTAAGTTTTGTCTCTATTTTAATACCGTTTTGAAACCTTTCAAGGATTTTAAGTAGAGGGTTACCTAATGAGATTTGCATTTTGTAAATATCATACTGAGTGCAGTGTTATGAAAAATTTAGAGAGGTCCTGAAGGAATAGCATGAGTTAGGATGTTCTTGCGATACTAAAAGAAGAGAAAGTTGCTAGAAGCTTAGAATCAGGGAGGAATGTGGCAGTGGATAATGAGAGAAGTGGATGGGTTTGAGAGACATTGGGAAGTAAAGTAAATAAGAGTTGATGACTGATTGGGGAAGGCGGAATAGTGAGGGAAAAGGAGATGTCAAAGCTGACTCCTGGGTTTCTAAATTTATGGTGGTGTCCATTAAATGAAATAGAGGACAACCGAAAAAGATCAGGTTCAGAGAGAGAGGATCTTCAAGTTTCATCTTGGCCCTGTAGTGTTTGGATTTCCTTGGAAATAACCTAGAGAATATGCCAATTAAGTAATTGGATTCATAATTATAGATTTCAGAAGGAAGACCTATGATGGAGATAAAAATTTGGGAGTCGACACCATAGAAATGGTCAATACAGTTTCAGGCCTGGATATGTTTGCCTAAGAAAATAATATAAAATGAGAAAATACGAGTGCCTGGGATTCAAAGTGGACAACCTGAAATATTTAATTCATGGATAGAGAAAATGACTCTGAAGAGAGATAGAAAAGGAGTGGCAAGTTGGGGAAGAGAAAACTTTCTGAAGTTATGAAAGATGGGTTGTTTTGTTTGCTTTATGTGAGAAAGCAAGCCAAGAGAAAAGAATCTTTCATAATTTAAAGTGCAATCAGAAGGATCAATACTGCTGAGAATTCAAGCAAAATGAAGACTGAAAAATGTCTATTAGAATTAGTGACACAAAGTCACTGGTGATCTCAGGAGGAGAGTTTTCAATTAAATGATGAGGGCAGAAATCAAAATAAATTCAACTCGGGAGGAGGGGAGACTTTAGCTGTGAATCGATGGAGAGAGTTAGGGTGGTAGATGGAGGGAATGTGGATTTAAGAGAGATTGTTTTTACATAGGCAAGGTGTCTCATTCTGCAGCCACATCTCATAAGACTCCTTTGCACATTTCAGATATCCTTTGTTTACCAATGTATGCTTTTACGACTTCTTACCACATTGTCTGCATTTGATACAGGAGAGTTAGCATGTCCCTAGGTAGACAGGGAGGTCCCTGGTGGAATAAACAAAGACAGCCATATCCTAAATCTTCAGGTTTTGAAAATCACTCCTTCGCTCCAGGACATAATGTAACAAGGCCTTAAGGTTAATCATAAAATTCCTTTTGGCCTGAAAAATGGAGCTGATCTGATAGATAAGAATGGGTTACTTTGCTAATTCCTCCAGGATGAGCAAGTGGAACAAACCTGGTAGACGAATTTCATCAGAAGGAGCCAATTCCTTCTTCAAACAAGTTCCCTTCTCCAAAGAGCTCCCCTTCCCCAAACAGACAAAGGGAAGGTATAAAAGTAAGAGCTTTTGCCTCAGTCATGGGGAACCCCCATTCGGGACCCCCTCCCGCTCAGGAGCTGCAACCTCTTCTCCTGCCTCTAATAAACTATCTCTTTTTAAAAGTTTTTGCCTCTCCCTCGTCCGTGTTTCCATTCTTTGGCTTCACGAGACGCGATCCCGGCCGGCACTCAGAAACTGCTGGCAGATCCAACATCACCTACGTCATATTCATGCATCTGTTTGTGATAGAATTACTGCTGTTGAAATTTTCTATATTAAACTCTCATACAATGTATTTTCCCCACAAATTTACCCTGCTTCCCCAAAAATAAGACCTAGCCAGACAATCAGCTCTAATACGTCTTTTGAAGCAAAAATTAATATAAGACTCGGTATTGTATTGTATTGTATTGTATTGAATTGTATTGTATTGTATTGTATTGTAGTATAAGACCTGGTCTTATATTATAGTAAAATAAGACCAGGTCTTATATTAATTTTTCCTCCAAAAGACGCATTAGAGCTGATGGTCCGGCTAGGTCTTATTTTCGGGTAAACAGAAAATACTTAACTACCTTTCCAATCTACAAGAGCTTGGAGATTACTAGAAAAATGGTAATGCTTCACTTTGCCCAAAGACAGTTGGGAAGGTTCTAGGCTTTGTACTGTGTGTTCTGGAAACCATGTGATCCCTATTTTTTGTGATGCAGGAAAGGCATCATCTTTTATTAGACTTAAAATATGTTTTTCACTCAAAATTGAATCCATTTGGTTAACTGTGATTTTGTTTAAAATAACAAAGACTAGGCCACACAACATAAGTTCAAAATTGCAGAGGGGGGATCTATATTGATTTTGTCTCTAGAACAAAGCTGCCAGTATATATACAGAGGACGCCAAAAAAAGTACATGCATTTTAAGAAAGGAAAAAATGGTATTAAAATTACACTGATGGTAACCACTTTGAGCATCTCTTGTAATTGCAGAAGTCAAACATGACTTGCATTCATCTTTTGTTATCAGTATATATTGAGTATTACAGTTTTTATACACCTTTCTTAAAATGTGTATACATTTTTTTGGCATCCTCTGTATAATAGAGTAACTGTGTTTTCTGTTTTCTTGTCTGCTAAATAGATGAACTCTTTCCTTTTTATAAATGATTAAGGTCAATTATTAAGTTGAATCATAAAAATACTGTTAATGCTGAAATAATATTTATGCTTATGTGGGTGAGGGGAAGCAGAGTTTGCCACCCCAAAATATGCCTTTTGGGATATTGATTATTTTAAGCTGGTTATTTTTAAGAAAACAAAGACTCAGGAAAAACCTTTGACCATCTCCCTAACTGCCTAAAAGAATTTAGATAGAGGACCTGCTCCGGGAAGGGAGATATCATCGTAACTATAGTTTAATATGAAGTAAGTGAGATAGACAGGGAGGAACTCATCAGGCCCATTTGATCAAAGTTTTCTCTGTGTCCACTGTTAAAGATGGCCCAGCAAACATTTCTTTACCTAACATTTTCTTTTCTATCTCCATGTGAATTGCCTTCCTGCCCTTTGAAGTCCCAAACCACAACCTCCACATCTCCTTAGCTCAGTATGGCATATAAGTCTTAACTGCCCTATCTGTTCTCAGGTCTTATATTCTTATGAAACTCCCACATGTACATATGTAATGAATTTGGTAATTTTCTCCTGTTAATCTGTCGTATGTTAATTTGAATATTAGTCCAGTCAGCAGAACTTAGAAAGGTATCAGGAAAATTTATTTTTCTGACCCCACATGGACACCGTCTTTAGCTAAATACACTAAAAGGTGAGGCAATACACGGGAAGAGCTCTTCTCAGATAGCAGCACTGTTTGTCAATAAAACACGCCCCTGTGTTTCTGGTTGCTATCTTTCTGTAGCACTTAGGTCTCAGCTTTCCTCAACCTGTTGAGTCAGTTAGCATTCATATGGTTACATTGCATCCACCCAAATTCTGTCAATGCTTCTAAAAAGCTGTTGCCTCCTTTTTCATTCTCTTTGTCCTTGTGAATTAAAACTTTTTGTACCTATATTGTAGTGTTTGATAAGGGCACGTCTGAGCTGCCATATTAACGAGAAATTTGCATACATTTTATGTTTTGAACAACTCATTTAAAAAAACTGTTATAAGTGTAATTTGAGAAAATAATTCCCTTTAAAATAATACATTTATCACTAGTCTCATTTCAGATAACTGCAGCTTCATAACTTTTTAACCAAAAATTTGTGCATCCTTCTGTCAAATATTATGAAATTATTGAAAGGACCTCTTTAAAAAATTCATTTTACCTAATAATTGCTTTTTTATATTTGGATTCATAACTGGATTGAACACATTAGCAACTTCTTATAAATCAAATGTATAGCTCCACTTAAAATTGGTATCATTATTACACCAAATTAGTTAATGCTTTACTTATGTAACTTGTATTTTAGAAAGTTACAAAGGAAACTAAATGGTAATACAGAATGAAAGGGTGGTTTGAAAGGCATTTGAACTTCATTTGTGTATTACCATTTAAAAGAATTCAATATGTTAATGCTGAAAGTGAGGTTATATGACAAATAAAAATGTTAAAGATCTATCAATCCATTTCAAAAGATTGCATATTCTAAATGTGTAATTTTGCAATGACATGCCAGTGGATAAGAAATCACAGTTTATGAGGATTTTCTCTCATTTAAATTTCTGAGGTAGGACGGAATAGACATTTTTATGAAGTCACATTTGTATGGTTTAATTTAGTGTGAAGGACAGAGTAGATAATGCACACAAGCACAGTAAAAATGCACATAAATAAATACAGGAGAAAATAATTATTTTATTATATTTTCAAGGAGAAATTGAGAATAAATTCTCAATGTATCAGCTTTTTAGGGAAGCACAGTGATTGCAATTTTGTTTTATTACCCAGAACAAACACGGATATAGTCCTGTTTTCTGACTTCTTTCTTATTTGGCATAGACCACTGAAGCTCAGGAGCAATCTGTTCAATATTATAGGTGAGCCCTCCTGAGTCTTAACAAATAGGGCTTGATCATCAGGGAGGAGGCGTGCAGCTTGAGGCTTAAAAGCAAAAAAAAAAAAAAAAAACACCTCAGCCAGTCTACCGACATGAGTCAATACCCCTTCAAACATATACATTCTAGGAAGGTGAATGATCCTCAAACAGCTATTAGATGTCAAAATGCAGTAGGATGGTTGAAAACAAGGGCAAAAGAAATGCTTTAAAGTGTAGGGAGGCATATCCTTTCTGTAGCCTATTAGGTTATACCAGCAGCTCTTCTGAACAAATGCAGTATTCAGCACCCGGGGCAGTCATGGTCGTCCAGGGTAATGATTTGAAACAAATTTAGAGTCTGAGAGATTGGCAAGATTATCAACTAACAACCTTTTCTGATTTCAACTGCTAACCTAACTGGATTTCTAAGCATGGTCTGCTCATGAATTCCTTGTCGCTATGTTCTGCCCACCTGTCAGGATAATGAAGTGCCTACTTGCACTGACCTAATGAGTGACTAAAGTAGGAAAAATGGGCACTGCTGTAAAGCCTAATACCTCCTTTTAAGGCTTGATGAAATGTATGCATACATTTTATGCATCTTATAAAAATCAAAATATATAAACATTATTGCCATGACTGGTTGAGTAAGAGCTTTGTAAGAAGTGAGGTTGGGACAAATAGAGAAAGGATTACTTACACGAGATAAATCTGACACATACAGTTATATGTTATAATATACTTTGTAATTATTTGTGTGTATATTTTCATTGCTTATTAAAATTAGGTTTCATACCAGTTTTGCCAATTTTGGATTAGAAAGATGAAATTTAGTTTTTAATTGTAGCTGACAGGATATTTTATTACTATGCGGGGCAAAGAAATAAAAGAGCAAAGGGTTGTTTTGTTAAATGGGAAATGGTGCTCATTAGACTCTTCTCTTGGGGATTCATAATAAATAACATTAGCAGGTTAACACACTGAGAAGTCCTGCAGCTAAAGAACCCTGTTTAAACTGCTTCAAAATTAAATCACCATATTTGCAAAGATGAAGACTTTTTACATCATGGAAGTTTTTTTGTTTAATGCCATTTGGAATGGTCTTGAATAAAGCAAATATTTATCATTCTATTCACTTTATAATTAGGATTGCCTGGGATAATAGTAAATTATGTATGACAAAGCCATGATATTTTTAGAAAGAATTAAAAAAAAAAATTCTGCCAAAGTTATCTTTATGAACAATTTTGCTTGATATTGATATAACACTCAGTTTTTTAAAATTTTTCAATTACAGTTGACATACAATAGTATATTAGTTTCATGTATAAAACATAATGTTTAGACATTTATATAACTTATGAGGTTATCACCCCGATAAATAAGTACCCATCTGACACCATGCATAGTTATTACAATATATGGACTATATTCCTTATGCTATACTTTACATCCCCATGACTTTTTTGTAATTACCAGTTTGTACTTCTTAATCTCTTCCCCTTTATCAGTCACTCCCCCAATTCCCCTCCCTGTTGGTGACCATCAAAATGTTCTCTGTATCTACGAATTTTTTTCTGTTTCATTTGTTCATTTATTTTGTTCTTTAGACCACATATACATGAGATCATATGGCATCTGTCTTTCTCTGTTTGACTTCCTCTACTCAGCCATACCAAAGAATGAAATCTTGCCATCTGCAACAACATGGATGGACCTACAGGGTATTATCCTGAGTAGCCATATCAGTTAGTTTTAAATATATTATCCAATGACTATATTTATTACTGCTAAAACATTTCACTTTCGTGGGCCTTAATATAGAGCCCAGAGGTCCTAACTTTCAACTATTAGGTTTCATGAACTTAAGTTTCACCCAGAACCCCAGGTTGACTTTTGTGTAGAACTATCACCTCTAATATTCTATCATCCCTGTAATATCTATGGCTGGCTCCATATCTCATGTGCCTGCATTAACCTTGTGCTAAGGGCAGGTCAAGGTCCTGATGTTTCCCATTCTAGCCAGGTTTTCTGCACTGAACCTGTAATCGCTTTAGACTGAGATACAACAATAGGCAAGACAGAACCTGAATATAAAACACTTATTAACCTTAACGTTAAAGTTATTATACAGCTTATTTTCCAAAATTGGACACTTTTGAAAATAAAAGGGCACCTGTTAAATATTAAACTTCTGGTTGCTCTTTGATTTGGCTCACAAAAATGGAGCTAGAAATCTCCATGGTAATGATGGCTGTCCACCAAAATCTTCTCTCTTTTAAATAATGCCATTAGACATGGAGTTCTCTATGGTCCAAATAAGGGCTATCCTCTCAGGCAGAGATTTAGAGCTCTTCAGCCTTGTGATCCACCCTTCTCCTTGGACATAAATAAATCCTGTGCCCCAACACAGGAACTACAATTGAAGTCCCTCACTTTTGGGAATGACAGGCCTGCTCTACAAGTAGTCCTGGTGGGAAGTGGATGCAGCCCCTTATCTTCCTTGCTTGCTCCTTCTGACCTGTAACCTTTGTTCTATAAGTAAGCTGGGCAGAAGCTTACAATATTCTCAGCTTGCCACCCTTACCTGCTTGACAAAGAGTTTCTGCAGTTTGGGGCTGGGAAACGGGATGAAAAATGCTGACAGCTTGCCTCTCCCAGGGTTAAACTATAGCTCCGGACTGGGAGTTAGTGGAAAGAGAGCCTGTCTTCGTGACTGCACATGTCCAGAGTAGGGTCATAGCTCAAATACAGAGCTGGGGATTGAGGAGACCAGCTGCATATCAAAATCCTACGTGCAATCTTTTAGACCCAACCTTTGCCAATTACCAAAGCTTTACCTAGGAGGCCTAATGGAAGAAAACTACCCTCCCCACCCCAGATTTGGTACACAGCCAGTTCATTACAGTCTCTGGAGGTAGTTTCAGTCAAGGACTAAGGTGACCTCTGGACAAGCCATGCTTATATGTATATATCTGCATTCCCAACCAAGGTGCCTCCATTCAGAGGCTTCCTTATCTTGGAAGAGTCCATGAGGCACTTTTCAGGAACCTCTGCTAATACCTCTTTATAAGGGATCTTTGACTAAGATACTCTTTCCCGTCTCTGATTCAGTACATGTGACACCTGACTCACGCCTAGACATCCCCCTCCCCCCGATCCCTGGTTTTCAGGGTTCATAAAAGAGTAGGAACAATTTGTTCAGGGCTCCTGTGCAGTGAGATGACCTCCCTGTGTCCACCCATACTGCATGCCATCTGACTGATCCTGTGTCATTCCCTGAGGAGAAATGGAAATTTAGGGAACAGCAATTTTTTTCCCCGTTGCCTTTTGCATGCACTATCTTGGTAAGTGAATAAAGGCTTGATTGTTACTTTCAGTTTGGCTCCCCATCCTAATTGATAACCTAAACACCTGGCAGTTAGACATGGTAATGGAGCAGGTCATGGCTCAAATATCACAGGTTTATGTTTTTATTACTGAGATATATTAGATTTTCTTGAATGAATGTTTCTCCATTCGCTGTATGCCCTTAGAACAGCTTCCAGAGAATTTAAATGACTATTTTCTATAATTTTTACCAGTGAGATTATAAGTTTGCTTGGGAGAGAGTCTATCTAGTTCCTAATTCTATCATTCCAGAAGTTATATTTACATTCTTTTTTTTTAAATTGAGGAACAGTGTGTTTTCTTCCAGGGCCCACAAGCTCCAAGTTATTGTCCTTCAATCTAATTGTAAAGGGTGAAGCTCAGCTCCAAGTCCAGTTGCTGTTTTCAATCTTTAGCTGCAGATGGCACAGCCCACCATCCCATGGGGTAATTGAACCAGCAACCTTGTTGCTGAGAGCTCACGCTCTAACCTACTGAGCCATCCAGCCTCCCTATATTTAAATTCTTAAGTCATATTCTTGCTAAAGTTGATAATCACATTACCTCAGCATATGCAAACTTTTCCTTAAAAAGACAAGGTTTGAAAATTCTCAAACAAAAAAAGTGACTTAATGTCAAGAAAAAAGCAAAAAATAAGTCATCAAAATGGCAGCGTGAGGTGAGCCTCTGTAAAGCTCCCCTGAAATTTACAACTAATCGAACAACAATAACTCCACAAAGGACTCCCTGCACAGCAGACAGGCAAGACAAAGAGGCCCACTGCTGAATTCGCCTAAAGGTGGGCGAATCCCGCGAGCAGTGGAGGAAGGAAGGGAGAAGTGCGGAGCCGGAGCCGCGTGGGCGCAGGACGCAGACCTAGCTCAGTGCTCCGAGCTCCCTTCATCCCGAAACTACTGCAGCTGCGGGAGAGGGAAGAACTCGGACTGCTAGGGCTCCGCTTATGGCCAACAGGGCTGAGGGGGCAGCATATAACACGGGTGAACCCAAAGTTCACGGCAGAGACCTCGGAGAAAAGACTGAGGGAAGAAGGCTGAGAATGGTGGTTTAAGCCCTCACTGCCAAGCAGAGAATGGAAGCCTTAGACACTGAGACTAGCCGCCCCCTCCTTACCCTCCCAGAGCTCACCCCGCCCCCACCTGACCCGTGGTAGAAGCGGAACAGTAGCAGTGTCAGATCAAAACGACAGAATATTTGCTGTTCTGAGAAGTGTTAACCACAGACACAGATTCGCAGGCCAACTAGTTCCGGCAAAGAGGAGGGAGCTATGTAAGCAGGACCTGCTCTGGTGATGGTCGCCGCCATTGCTCTGGGCCACCTCTCACAACTCACCGCGCCCCTGGCCCCACCTATCTGGATGGATCCATGCAGGAGTAAACAGAACTGCTGAAACATACGGGCTCTGAATCTGGTGCAGGAAGAGCTTTGGAACTTCAAAAGTTCTCCACATACAAACAAGGACACTGCACCCTGTGACCGAGGCGAACTATTAACAGAGGACAAGCCCGTCTCCCAGGGAATCCCCCTCTGGTGTGAGAAGCTGGAATAGTGCACAGAAAACATAGCACTACCGTGTGAGAGAGGGAAAAAAAAGACTGCAGTCGGAGAGAAAATAAAACATTCTACCAACAAGTACTAGAAAACAAAAGAAAGACCTCTTCCTATCTACCTGTTGCAGAAGCCACTCCTGTAGATGTCTAGAAAGATAAATAATAAATCTGTAATTGCCACGAATAACCAAGGCAACAAGACAGCTTAGAGAAAGAAAGTGAAAAGTCTCCAGAAAAGGAACTTAAAGATATGGAAATATGTGACTTAAATGACAGAGAATGCAAGATTGCAGTTCTGAAAAAACTCAACGAGATGCAAGAAAACACAGAAAGGCAGTTTAACGAACTCAGAAACACAATCAAAGAACAACATGAGCACTTTATGAAAGAGATTTAAATTTTAAAAAAGAACCAAATAGAATTTCTGGATATTAAGAACTCAATAGAAGAAATTAAGAATGAAATAGCCACCTTAGGTAGTAGAGTTGACCAGATGGAGGAAAGAATCAGTGACATCCAAGATAGAAACCTGGAAATTACACAGATAGAAGAAGAAAGAGACTTAAGACTTAAAAGAAATGAAAGAACTCTACAAGAACTTTCTGACTCCATCAGAAAGAGCAATGTAAGAATAATGGGCATACCAGAAGGAGAAGAAAGAGAGAAGGGAACAGAGAATATATTCAAACAAATTGTCGATGAGAACTTCCCAAACTTGTGGACAGAACTGGACCCTCGAATCCAAGAAGCAAATAGAACACCTAATTACCAAAATCCCAGCAGGGCTTCTCCAAAGCACATTGAATTGAAGCTGTCTAAAATCAACGACAAAGAAAGAATCCTCAAGGCAGCCAGGGAAAAGAAGATGGTAACCTACAAAGGTAAGCCCTTCAGATTATCATCAGATTTTTCATCAGAAACTCTACAAGCCAGGAGGGAGTGGAACCAAATAGTCAAACAATTGAAAGAGAGAAATTATGAGCCAAGAATAATATATCCAGCAAACATATCCTTTGGATATGAAAGAGGAATAAAGACCTTTCCAGACATACAGAAGCTTCTAATTTTCTAATACACGACCTGCACTACAAGAAATACTAAAGTAGGCTATTTGACCACCATCAACAGGGACAATTTGTGGCAACCAAAACATAAAAAGGGGGAGAATAAAGGCCTGAACCGGAATATGGGAATGGAGAAAGTAAGCGTGCTGAAGAAAATGGAATACTCGAAATATCAAACTTTCTTTTACATAACCTTAAGGGTAACCACTAAAAAAAATCCAGAACTGAAATACATACTGTAATAAAAGAAGAAATAGAGGTAAATGATGTGAATTTATCAGAAATAATACACAACAACAGAGGCAAAGAAACAATGGAGACACAGCCTTACCAGAAAACTAAAGATAGAATGACAGGAAATCCTCACATATCAATAATCACCATAAATGTAAATGGACTGAACTCACCAATAAAAAGGCACAGAAGCAGATTGCATCAAAAAACTAAACCCAACCGTATGCTGTCTCCAAGAGACATATCTCAGCTACAAGGACAAGCATAGACTCAAAGTGAAGTGGTGGAAATTGACACTCCAAGCAAACGGTACCCAGAGAAAATCAGGTGTAGCATAATGATATCAGATGAAACAGACTTCAGGGTGAAAAAGATAACAAGAGACAAAGATGGACATTTCATAATGGTAACGGGGACTATACAACAAGAAGACGTAACAGTCATCAATATTTATGCCTCCAAGCAGGGAGCACCGAAATATACCAAGAAACTACTAACAGAACTAAAGGGAGAAATTGACCAAAACACAATTATACTAGGGGACTTAAACACATCATTGACAGCTATGGATAGATCATCCAAACAGAAAATAAATAATGAAATAACAGCCCTAACTGACCCATTAGATGAAGTGGACATAATTGACATATATAGAGCACTTCACCCTAAAACATCAGACTATACATTCTTTTCTAGTGTACATGGAACATTCTCAAGGATAGACCATATATTGGGACATAAAATCAGCCTCAGCAAATTTAAGAAGATTGAAATCATACCAAGCATATTCTCTGATCACAAGGCTTTGAAATTGGATATCAACTGTAAAAAGAAAGCAGGAAAAAACACAAATACGTGGAGATTAAACAACATACTTTTAAAGAACGACTGGGTCAAAGAAGAAATTGGAGGAGAGATCAAAAGATACATAGAAACAAATGTCAATGAAAATACATCCTACCTAAATTTTTGGGATGCAGCGAAAGCAGTTTTAAGAGGGAAATTTATATCATTACAGGCCTATCTCAAGAAACAAGAAAAATCCCAAACAGGTAACCCCATGTTACACCTTAAAGAATTAGAAAAAGAAGAACTAGTGAAACCCAAGGTCAGCAGAAGAAAGGAAATAAAAATCAGAGCAGAACTAAATTAAAAAGAGAACAAAAAGACAATAGAACAAATTAATGTGACAAACAGCTGGTTCTTTGAAAAGATTAACAAAATTGACAAACTCTTGGCTAGACTCACTAAGATAAAAAGAGAGAAGACACTAATTAGCAAAATCAGAAATGAAAGAGGGGAAGTTATCATGGACACCACAGAAATACAAAAGATCATCCAAGAATACTAAGAAGGATTATAGGCCGCCAAATTCAATAACCTAGAAGAAATGGACAAGTTCTTAGAAACATGTAGACTTCCAAGTCTGAACCATGAAGAACTGGAAAATCTAAACAGACCGATCACCAGTAAGGAAATTGAATCAGTCATCCAAAACCCTCACAAAAGCAAAAGTCCTGGACCAGATGGCTTCACTAGTGAATTCTACCAAACCTTCAAAGAGGATCTAATACCAATCCTGCTCAAACTCTTCCAAAAAACTGAAGAAGAGACAGTACGCCCTAAATCATTTTATGAGGTCAACATTACCCTGATACCAAAACCTGGTAAGGACCACACAAAAAAAGAAAACTACAGACCAATATCTCTGATGAATACAGATGCAAAAATCTTAAACAAAATTCTAGCAAATCGAATACAATAATGCATTAAAAAGATTATTCATCACGATCAAGTGGGGTTCATCCCAGGGGCACAAGTGTGGTTTAACACCTACAAATCCATCGATGTGATACATCACATAAACAAAATAAAGGGCAAAAATCATATGATTATATCAATTGATGCAGAAAAAGCATTTGACAAGATACAACATCCATTTATGATTAAAACACTTAAAAAATAGGTATAGATGGAAAATAACTTAACATAATACAGGCCATATATGACAAGCCCTCAGCTAATCTCATAATTAACGGTGAAAAACTGAAGGCCTTTGCTCTACTTTCAGGAATATGACAGGGCTGTCCCCTATCACCTCTGCTTTTCAACATAGTGTTGGAAGTCCTTGCCAGAACAATCAGGCAAGAGAAGGAAATAAAAGGCATCCAAATTGGGAATGAAGAAGTTAAATTGTCACTCTTTGCAGATGACATGATGCTATATAGAGAAAACCCTAAAGACTCCACCAAAAAGCTATTAGAAACAATCAACGAATGCAGTAAAGTTGCTGGCTACAAAATCAACGTACAAAAATCCATTGCATTCCTCTATACTAACGATGAAACCTCAGAAAAAGAAATACAAAAAACAATTCTTTTTGCAATTGCAGCAAAAAGAATAAAATACCTGGGAATAAACTTAACCAAGGATGTGAAGGACCTATATGCTGAAAACTATAAGACATTTTTGAAAGAAATTGAAGAAGACACAAAGAAATGGAAAGACATTCCGTGCTCATGGATTGGAAGAATCAACATAGTTAAAATGGTCATATTACCCAAAGCAATATACAGATTTAATGCAATCCCCATCAAAACCCCAATGGCATTTTTTAAAGAAATAGAACAAAAAATCATCAGATTTGTTTGGAGCCACAAAAGACCCCGAATAGCCAAAGCAATTTTAAGAAAAAAAGAACAATACTGGAGGTATCATACTCCCTGACTTTAACTTGTACTACAGGGCTACAATAATCAAAACAGCATGGTATTGGCAGAACAGACACATAGACCAATGGAATAGAATTGAGAACCCAGAAATAAAACCACATAAATATGGACAGATCATTTTTGACAAAGAAGCCAAAAACATAAAATGGAGAAAAGACAGCCTCTTCAATAAATAGTGCTGGCAGAATTGGAAAGCCACGTGCAAAAGAATGAAACTGAACTGGTATCTGTCACCATGTACCAAAATTAATTCAAAATGGATCAAAGAGTTAAGCATAAGACCTGACACAATAAACTGCATAGAAGAAAACATAGGTACTAAACTTATGGACCTTGGGTTCAAAGAGCATTTTATGAATTTGACTCCAAAGGCAATGGAAGTAAAATCTAAAATAAACGAATGGGACTATATGAAACTTAAAAGCTTCTGCACAGCAAAAGAAACCATCAACAAAATAAAGAGGCAACCAACTGAATGGCAGAAGATTTTTGCAAAGAGTGCCTCCGATAAGGGGCTAATATCCAAAATATACAAGGAACTCATGAAACTCAACAACAAAAAAACAAACAACCTAATTGAAAAATGGGCAGAGGACCTGAAGAGACATTTCTGCAAAGAGGACATACAAATGGCAAATAGACATATGAAAAAATGCTCAACATCACTAATCATGAGAGAAATGCAAATAAAAACCACAATGAGATATCACCTCACCCCAGTCAGAATGGCTATCATCAACAAGACAAATAGTAACAAGTGCTGGAGAGGCTGTGGAGAAAAAGGAACCCTTGTATACTGTTGGTGGGAATGCAGACTGGTGCAGCCGCTATGGAAGGCAGTGTGGAGGTTCCTCAAAAAATTACGAATAGAATTACCATATGACCCCGCAATCCCTCTCCTGGTTATCTACCCAAAAAAATCTGAAAACATCTACACATAAAGACACGTGTGCTCCAATGTTCATTGCAGGTTTGTTTACGGTGGCCAAGACGTTGAAACCAAAATGTCCTTCGATAGATGAATGGATAAAGAAGTTGTGGTATATATACACAATGGAATACTATTCGACAGTAAGAAAATATGATATAGGAACACTTGTGAAAATATGCATGGATCTTGAGAGTATAATGCTAAGCGAGATAAGTCAGACAGAAATAGCAGAGAACCATATGATTTCACTGATATGTGGTATATGAACCAAAAACAACAAAAGAACAAGACAAACAAATGAGAAACAAAAACTCATAGACACAGACAATAGTTTAGTGGTTACCAGAGGGTAAATGGGGTGGGGGGTGGGAGATGAGGGTAAGGGGGATCAAATATAAGGTGATGGAAGGAGAACTGACTCTGGGTGGTGAACACACAATGGGATTTATAGATGATGTGATACAGAATTGTACACCTGAAATCTATGTAATTTCACTAACAATTGTGACCCCAATAAATTAAAAAAAAAAAGAACAAAGCAAAAATTGAGTCTTCTGACTTGTTAAAGTACAAAGACCAGACTTGAAAGTTCTCTGAGCAGACAAAACCATTTAAGCCATGTGATCAAAAGTAAATTTAGCATATTTTATGAACATAAGCGAAACTTCGATTATGTCTTATAAATGCCTCTGATAATCATAAAAGAACCTTGAGTCATGTTCCTAAAAATGGTATAAGATAATTACTTCTAAGCAATCCGTGTCATCTGGAAGCCCCCACTGTAATAACCAATCATTGTAAAGTTAAAGAAACTGCTCATTTTCACTTTTTAAGTTATCCTATAATATCACTGTCCTGAGCTTCATATCTGTTTTGAATTGGAAAGCTCCTAGCTCACTAATTGTTCTTATATGCACAGTAAACTCTTACTGAATACTATTTATTGATTTGGTGGTTTAAATTTTGCTGTTTCTGGAGTTTTGCCAGGCTAATATAAGTGTTTATGCCATCATTCAGTAACTGGGCAACAGGACAATGGTGTACTATGAAATCATAGCTGGCTACTAGAAAAATACAGTATCCAAAGTGTAGACATCACTAATATACATGCTATAGTTTAAAATCAGTTCTCCTTACATAGGCCAAAAATACTTCCCTAGCTTTGAGAGTTATTTCCAGAATGATATGTTAGAAATGATTTGCCCGTACAACAAAGGGTAGCAACACTCCTTTACCAAAATAGAAACATATCAGTTCCTCTCTTACAGCAACTGAAAACAAGTGTCATTTGCCAAGCCAACTGCATTGTGATATCTTTGATGAACTGTAGGGACGGTGTTTTATCTATCTTTGTATTCCCCTCACGACCCTTTGCATTATGCTCTCTAGGAACCAGAATACACGGTGGTTATTAAACTGAATTTAATTTTATATTTTCCCAGATAAAAGGGATCTATGCTCAGGCATAATGATACCTACTCTTCCTGGTTAATAGTTATCATAATTAAATAAATATTTGATTTAATGTTACATATTTGGGGATTCATTGATATGTATTGTGTGCCGTGTTGCAGTATGATGACTGACCTTATTTTATGCCCCTTGTAGTCTCTTGTTTGGAAATAACTGAAACATCTAAAACACCATTGATAGCATTGTGTATATCCCACTGAATCCTGTATGCAATATAGAAAAGTACAGCATTTTTTCTGACACAAGTCTTTTCTTCAGCACTATCTCATGATATGCTAAGATTTCTAAGCAAAACATTAATCCATTGTTGAAATGAACGCTGCAGATGTAAGAACGTACATTCAGGACACCAGTTTTATAGCCTCCAGTCACCCACTTCATCAGTAGCCTGGGAGACAGATAGGCAGCCTGTTCCTGCATCAATCCAGTAATCAGCAGATTAATAGGACTCACCCATATTCAGTCATTTCTGATTTTTGCTAATACTTGATTGTGTTCATTAGTTAAAACTTAAAGTATATAGATATTTTGGGGATGTAACATGATCACAGGGTGGATCAACTTAAAAACAAAATTTCTAAGAATGAGAATTAAGCATAAACAACAAATTGCAGATGTACAAGTGTAGGAATGAATTTAGTCTGACTGCTAATTGCTCCTCACTAAGTAGTTAGCAGTTGTCATAGCTCTGTAACCAGGGATGATGAGATCATATCCTCATTTATTCTGTATCTTAATCTTCTGGGCTCTAAGTGTGTCTCATGGGGATTCATACGCTGCCTACATAATTAACTCAATTTTATTTATTATACTATGAGGGAGTTACTGCTCCTACTACAAGTTATTATAAACGCTCTTGCTTCAGAATCCTTGCATGTTTTGTCAAACAAGCCTTGCATCTACTCCCTTGCACACTGTAACCTCTGTATTTCCTTTCAAACAACACTGTCTGAGCACGAGTATACACTGAAGTGTTTTCATTGTTTTTGTTTTCTTAACATCTGATAACTTCATTGGAGTTTAAATATATATATTTCCAACGATATTCAATGCATTCAGTGATACTATATATGCAATATATAATATTTCTCTTCTTTTTCTTTTCCTTTTAAATAGACCTTATTTTTAGAGCCATTTTAGGTCCACAGAAAAATTAAGCATAAAGTATAGAGAGTTCCCATATAACTTCTGTCTTCACACACGCACAGCTTCCCTCACTATCACCATCCTGAACCAGAGTGGTACATTTGTTATAATTTATAAACACATCTCTACACATCATTATCACTCAAAGTCCATAGTTTACATTAGGATTCATTCTTAACATACATTCCATGGGTTTGGACAAATATATAATGACATGTATCTACCATTATAGTGTCATACAGAATAGTTTCACATCCCTAAAAATCTGCTCTACCTA
This sequence comes from Rhinolophus ferrumequinum, assembly GCF_004115265.2. Lineage (NCBI taxonomy): Eukaryota > Metazoa > Chordata > Mammalia > Chiroptera > Rhinolophidae > Rhinolophus > Rhinolophus ferrumequinum. The sequence continues at coordinate 60,021,291 of NC_046284.1, forward strand.
TTCATCTCTCCCCCAACCCCACTAGCCCCTGGGACCAAAAATCCCTTTATTGTCCCCATAGTTTTGCTTTTTCCAGAATGTCATATAGTTGGAAATGTAGCGTATGTAACCTTTTCAGGTTGGTTTCTTTCATTTGGTAATATGCACTTAAGGCACCTCCCTATCTTTTCATGACTTGCTAGCTCATTTCTTCTTAGTGCTGAATAATATTTGATTGGCTGGATGTACCATGATTTATTTATCCATTTGTCTACTGAAGGACACCTTGATTTTTTCCATGTTTTGTCAATTATGAATAAATCTGCTGTAAATATCAATGGGTAAATTTTACTGTGGACATAAATTTACAACTAATTTAGGAAATACCAAGGAGTGTGGTTGTTGGATCATATGGTAAGAGTATGTTTAATTTTATAAGAAACTGCCAAACTGACTTTGTAAAGTGGCTATGCCATTTTGCATTCCCACCAGAAGTGAATGAGTTCCTTTTGCTCCACGTCCTTGCTAGCATTTGGTGTTTTCATTGTTCTGGATTTTGGCCATTCTAATAGGTATAGGGTGGTATCTCGTTGTTTTAATTTGCAATCCCATAATGACGTAAGATGTGGAGCATCTTTTCATATGCTTATTTGCCATCTATATATCTTCTTTGGTCTTTTCCTCACTTTTTTCCCCTCCAAACTGTATCACTCAGTTTATCACTTCAACATGAAAAACATCTCTATTTTAAGACTGCCTATTCTAATAATCTGATAGTTGCTAATTTGTGACTCTTAATCGTGAAATTAGGTCTTCACTTTATGCCCAACTCATTAGCTAGTTGGGAAAAACTGGCTTCCTATAAGTATTGCCCCGATTCCTCTAAAAAATAAATAAATAAAAAAGAAAAGTTCCCTATCTCTGATGCTTTCTAGATTGCTCACATTAAATAATTTTAAAAGTTGTCAGAGACCACCATAGATGAGTCTTTAGCATTTTTAGCTGTTAATTCTACAGAACACGGTATGTATGATATACAGATCTTTTTAATTCAATTTATTGGGGTGTCACTAGTTAAAAAAATTCTATAGGTTTCAAGTGTACATTTCTATAATACCTCATCTATATATTGCAATGTGTGTTCACCACCCAAAGTCAAATCTCCTTCTGTCACCATATCTGTTCTTAGACAAATAAGTCTTTAATTCTGCTTCTGAGGATGATCAAATATGAAGGTCACAGGACTAATTGAAGTTGATATTTTAATCTCTCAGCATGGGTTTTATTCTTCAACAACAGGCTCCTAAGCTTCAATCTGATCTAAATATTTTCATACATATGTAATTACCTTTTGCATTTCTGATCAGTCACATTTTTTTCTTGGGAACAATAAATGGAGATGCCAGGATTATGTTACCAAGATAACTGTGAGTAATCATGAGAAGTGCTTCAATAAATGTTTGTTGACTTAATTCTTTCCAGATATCTAGAAATAAAAAAAGAAAAAACTGCAGTCACCAGCAAGTTTGGATAATGAGTGAGAAATCACTACAGATGAGCTCTTTATATCCATCAGCAATTTTCAGACAATTCCTGCAATGAACAGCACTAAAATAAGAATCCTGATATGAACTGCTAACTTGACATCTCTCTTGGTAGTTTTATATGATTTCAGAGCATGATGTCTATTCATCACTTGTTCCTATATCTATCCTTTGATGGCAGAACATCTTCAACGAGTGATTTTCAACTTTAGTTGACCAAAATCCTCAGTGAGAAATGCATTTTACATTTCAAGATATATATCCACAACATTTTACCAGATAATACTTACACTTTCTATGAACAATACACTCTGATATTTTCTATTCTCAATTTCATTTAAAAATTACAGTCATTACAAACTCAATTGTTTGAACTATTCACCAATGGGTTGCCAACAGCAATTTGTTAAGTATTTTTAAGAGGTTCTTATGTATTCATGTAGGGCAGAGTGTCAACATAAATATTTGGAATTCTTTTGCACAGTGGATTTTTCTCTTCTATTTATTAATACTATTTTTTTGGCTATTTTAATAGGCTGGTGTTGATATCTAATTGTGGTTTTAACTGGCATTCCTCTAATGGCTAGTGATGTTTAACATCTTTTGAATGTGCTTATTTGTAACAGTATATTCACTTAGACGAAATGTCTGTTTTTCATTTTGATGAGATCCAGTTTATAAATTTATCTTCTTATTGATTGTGCCTTTGTCAATTCTAAGAATGCTTTGCTATCCCTAGATCCTGAAGGTTTTCTCATATTATTTTTCTAAACATTCTAAAATTTTGTTTTTTATTTAAGTTCATGATCCACGTTGAATTAATTTCATACAAGATGTGAGGTTTAGGTAGATGTTCATCTTTTTCCCCTAGTGATCTTCAATTTCTCCAGCACCAATTGTGGAAAAGGCTATCCTTCTTCCATGGAGCTGCTCTTGCAGCATTTTGTAAATAGGGGGTTGGGTTAGGTGTAGTTCTGTGCATCTACTTCTTGATATTCTGTTCTGTTCCATTGTTCTATGCATCTATCCCTCCATCACACCACACTATCTGGATTATCATAGCTATACAATCGATCTTAATATCAAGTGAATGTGTTTGCCCATGTTTTCCCTCTTGTTCAAGACAGTTTTAGCAATTCTAGAGATGATGCTCTTCAATACAATAATTTATAAAAAAAAATTCTGAGGTTGTGATAGGAATTTCATAAATTCATAGATAAGTCTGGGGAAATTTGACATCTCTACAATATTGAGCCTTCCAGCACATAAAAATGGCGTGTTTGTCTCTAGATTTATTTAGGCCTTCTTTGATTTTTTTTTTCATTGGAATATATCATTTTAAGCCTAGGTACTGTAAAAAAAAATGTTAAATGTATATCTAAGTGTTTCATTGTCTTTGGAATGATTATAAAGGTCATGGTATTAATTTAGTAATATTGGTCTTTAGTTTTCTGTTTTTATACTGTATATTGTTTTGGAATCAGGGTAACACTAGGCTCATAAAATATTTGGGGAAGTGTTTTCTTCTTTTCTATTTTCTGGAACAGTTTATATATAATAAGTGATCATTTTTTTAAAGAAAATATGCCACAAAATTAAATACTGCCATTTGTGACAACATGGATCCATCTTGAGATTATTATGCTAAACGAAATAAGTCAGAGGAAAAAGTCGAGAACCATATGACTTCACTGATATGTGGAATATAAAACTGAAAGCAAAAAAGGAACAAGACAAATAAATAAAGAAAAAAAACTCATAAATACAGACAATTGTTTAGTGGTTACCAAAGGAAAAAGTGGTGGGGGTTCTAGAACAGGGTAAATGGGGTCAAATGTATGGTGATGAAAGGAGAACTAACTCTGAATGAACACACGTGATATATAGATGATGTATTACAGAATTGTACACTTGAAGCCTGTATAATTTTACTAACCATTGTCACCCCAATAAATTTAATTAAAAAAAATATTTGATGAAATTCTCTGTTGAAACCATTTGGGTCTGGATATTTCTTTTTTTTTTTGAGAACTTTTAAATTATAATTTTAATTTTATTAGTGGTTACAAGACTATTTATGTTGTCTATTTTATCTTGGTGGAATTTGGTAGTATGGTTTTCAAGGAATTCAAAGTTGTCAATTGTATGAAAATAATGTTGTTTGTAGTATTCCCTTGTTATTCTTTGAATAGCTGCAGGATCTGTAGTGATATCCTGTTTCATTATTGATATCCGTGATTTGTGTCTTCTCTCTTTACCTTTGTCATTGTTGCTAGAGGTTTTTCAATTTCATTTCTTTAACCTTTGACATTTTAACTATAATGTGTCTTGGTGTGGACCTGTTTGGGTTTATCCTGGTTGGAACTCTCTGCACTTCCTGGGCTTGTATGTTGGTTTCCTTCATCAGGTTGGGGAAGTTTTCGGACATTATTACTTCAAATATGTTCTCAATCCCTTGCTTCCTCTCTTCACCTTCTGGTATTCCTATGATACACATGTTGTTGCGCTTGATGTTATCCCAGAGGTCTCTTAAGCCATCCTCATTGTTTTTTATTCTTTTTTCTTTCTGTTGTTCTGTTTGGGTGATCTCTGCTACCTTGTCTTCTAAGTCGCTGATTTGATCCTCTGCTTCATCTAACCTGCTGGTAATTCCTTCAAGTGAATTCTTAATTTCGGTAATTGTGTTCTTTAGTTCTAACTGGTTGTTCGTTATGATTTCTACATCCTTCCTTATGTCTTCTCTAAGCTCCTTAAACATTCTTATCACCAGTGTTCTGAACTCTGTCTCTGAAAGGTTGGTTACCTCTGCTTCATTTCGTTCCAGTTGTGGAGGTTTCTTCTGTTCTTTTATTTGGGACGTGTATCTTTGTTTCCCCATTCTGGCTGACTCTCTGTGTTTGCTTTGATGTATTAGGTAGATCCCCTAGAGTTCTTAGTTCTTGCTAGGTTATCTTATGTAGTATGTGTCCTTTATATTTGACTTGCACTACGTCGTTCTTCTCCTCTGCGTGTGCTCCAAAGGTGACTCTTGTGTTGGGTATATTGTCCTGTTCAAGAAGATCTTTAATTGCTTTTTGCTTGTGAGTAGGTGGGGTTAACTCCTAGGCTGACTTGTTGTGAGACTTGGCTCTGCCCACCGCAGGGCGTTCTGCTGCGTGAGGGTTGACCACTTAAATGTGGTTTGGCCTCTATGGGCTCTAGTGCCTGCAGAGAATTCCCTCTGGGTGTGTGACTTGTAGGTCAAACCCGGTAGTACTCTGGTTTGGTCTGGAGTTGGCCTCTGGATATGTTGAATCTTGTGCCTCTTAAGCTGGGCCCTCCTGGTCTCTGTGCTCTCCGTTCAGCCCTGGGATCCCGTGCGTGCCCGGAACTGCGGGTGCCACCGCGGTTTCGCCGCCGCAGCTGCCGCCACCGCCGGCCGGGACCCCGCCGCGGGCCCGCGCGTTTTCACTCCGCTCCCTTCCTTCCTTCCCCTGCTCGCCCAATTAGCGCACCTTCAAGTAATCCTTAGCTTCAAGTAATCCACGAGTCTCTTAGCTCTTCTCTGTGATGAGCAAAGAGTTCTTTGGTGGGTTATAGGTCCCTTTTGTAATAAGATCCGGAGGAGAACTCAGAAAGTGCGCCCCGCTGCCGCCATTCCTATGACGTCCTCAATTTCATTTCAAGAACCAGCTTTTGTTGCATTGATTTTCTCTATTGTTTTCCAGTTTTATATTTCATTTATTTCTCCTCTTGTCTTTATTGTTTCCTTCATTCTGTTTGTTTTGCTTTATTTCGCTTTGCTTTTTCTTGATTCTTCAGGTAAGAATTTCGAATATTGATTCAAGACCTTTCTTATTTTGTAATGTAAATGTTTATTACTGTAGATTATACTCTCATCACTAGTTTAGCTGCTTCCCACATATTTCAATATTTTGTATTTTCATTTTCATTCAATTTTTCAAATTTTCTTTGAGAACCTTTCACCCATGTATTGTGTAGAATTATGTTGTTTAATTTCCAAGTGTTCAGATTTGTTTTTTGTTTTTGTTTTTGGCCTTTCTGTTATTGATTTTTAGTTGGATTCCATTGTGGAGAGAGAAATCATACACAAATGTGTATTATGCTGTTTGGGGGTCAATTGTTCTATAAACATCAATTACATTCTGGTATTTGATGGTGTTGTTGATTTCTTTTATATTCTTGCTGACTTATTCTCTAGTAGTTCTATTAATAGCAGAGACTGTGGTGTTGTTAAAGTTATCAACTATAATTGTTAATGTGTCTATTTCTGCTTTTGGTTCTATCAATTTTTGTTTCATCAGTTGTGAGGCTTCATGTTTGCTACATACACTCACATATCAGATTGTTATGTCTTCCTGGTATATTGATCCTTTTATCATTATATAATGTCTATCTTTGTAATTTGCTTTGCTTTGGTTTCCACTTTATCTGGAATTAATATAGCCACTTCTGCTTTATTTTTATTGATGTTTACATGGTATATCTTTTTCCATCCTTTTTCTTTCAACCTATTTATGTCCATTACTTTGAAGTGTGTCTCATAGACAGCATATTGTCGATTATGTGTTTTATGCACTCTGCCAATCTCTATCTTTCAATTCATGTATTTAGATTGTGTATATTAGTCATTGATATGTTATGGGTTAAGGTTAGCATTGCATTCATTTTCTGTTTGTTCCTTTGTCTTTTCTTGCCTTCTGATCTGTAACTAGAGCATGTTTTAGGATTCTACCTTTGATTAATTGATTCATTGATTTATGGTGTTTTCAAGTGTGTTGCTTATATAGTTTCCTTTGCTGTTGCTGTAGGTACAATATACATACTAACTTATCATAATCTACCTTGAGTAAAGAGTGGAAACCTTTCTTCTATTAAAGTCCTTTCACACCTCTCACTTTTAAAATACTATTGTTTTGAATATTTTCCTTAAATGCATTGAGCACTATATCAGAGGTGTTATAAATTTTTTAAGCACCAAATATGATCTTTAAAACTCATGAGAAGGACATTCTATTATATAATTTTATTTATCATAAAATCCTTCTTTCCCAAGCCTTCTTTTGTTATCATTTTCCTTTTGATTAAGAGAACTTCCTTTAGCTGTTATTTAAGGGTATATTTGGTGGAAACAAGTTGTCTTAGTTTTCCTTTGCTTGATAATGTTTGGCTTCCCTTTAATTCCTGAAGGATATATTCACTGGATACAGAATTTGCAGTTGTATACTTATACTGTTTATATATTTAATGTAGTTATTTATATATTATGGATTAAATCTATCCTTTTATTTTTTCCTATTTGTTTTCTCTGCTTTTTATTTATTTTCTTCTTCCTGATTTCTGGTGGGTCATTTGAACATTTAAAAACACATTTTGAATTATCTATAGTGTTTTTGTGTCTATCTTTTTTTATAGTTTTCTTAGTTGTTGCTATAGATATTACATGATATATACCAAAGTTATCAGTGTCTAGTCATGTCATTTTATCAGTTCAAGTGAATTATAGAAACCTCATCTGTTTTTATGTCTCTACCTTCCCATTTATAATATAATTGTGTTAACTATTTCACCTCTACATTTAGAACCATATCAGTTGATCTACTTTTTGCTTTAACCATCAAATACAATTTAGAAAAATCAACAGGATAAGGAAAATATTTACCCATATTTTGCTTATAGTGTTCTTTTTTCCTTTCTGATGTTCCAAGGTTCCTTCTTTTATAATTTCCTCTTTGTTTAGAGAAATCCCTTTAGCTATTCCTTTAGGGTAAGTCAGCTTGCAACAACTTCTCGTTTTTTTTTTTTTTTTTTTTTTTTTCCGTCTGAGGATGTCTTCATTTCTCCTTAATTACTAAAGGATATTTTCACTGCATATAGAAATTGCAATTGACAGATCTTTTCTTTCAGTACTTGAAAAAGTATCGTGCCACTTCCTTCTGGCTTCCATGGTTTCACTCCATTGTTTCTGATGAGAAATCTTATGTCGTTAGAATTGGTCTTCCCCTATAAATAATGATTACCTTTTTTCTCTCTGGCTCCTTTCAAGGTTTTGTTTTGTTTTTGTCTTTCAGTTTTAGAAGTTTATTTATGATGATGTATCTTGGCATGAATATTTTGACATTTATTCTTTTGGGAGGATACTCAGCTTCCTAAATCTCTAGATTTATGTCTTTTGCCAAATTTGGGAAGTTTTCAGTAATTATTTCTTTAAAATGTGTTTCAGTCCTATTCTCTATCGCCTTTCCTTCTGGTATTTTGATGATAAGAATATAAGTTCTTTTGGACCACAAGTCCCTGAGATGCTGTCCTTTATTTGTTCTTTAGTGTATTTTCTCTCTGTTGTTCAGATTATGTAAATTCTATTAATCAGCCTCAAGGTTTGTGATTCTATCCTCTTATCTGTACTCTATTATTGAACCCATCCAGCAAGTTTTATATCTGCTGTTGTATTTGTCAGTTCTATAATTTCCATTCGGTTATTTTTTTCTAATTTCTATTTATATTTTGAGAATATCTGTGTTTTCCTATGTTTTAAGAGAACTCATAATTGCTTGTTGAAGCATTTTATGATGGCTGTTTTTAAATCCTTGTCAAATAATTCCAACATTTGACTCATCTTGATGTATTCGTATGTTGATTATCTCTTCTCATTTATTTTGTAATTTCCCTGTTTCCTAGTAAAAGGAATGATATTTTATTTTATCCTGGACATTTTGTATATCATATTATGAGTCTCTGGATCTTATTTAATCATCTTTTTTAGCAGGTTTCCCTCCCATTGATATTGTGAGGGCCATGTAGATGTATATATTTATCTTCCTGCTGGGCCCGCTGATACTACCTAGACAAAAGTGGGGCACTGAATCATACTGCTTCATTGCAGATAGGTGGAGAAAATTTCAGCTACCCTTTTCTCCTGCTGACCATTTACTGCAGGGGAATCAGAGCACACTGTGTTTGTTGGGCATGGGATGGAAAACCAACTGACAGCATGGTTCTGCTGACACTCCCTGACAGGGAGTCTAAACACTGCTGCCTGCTTTGTTTGAGGCCAAGGGAAGGAGTGGAAGATTACCTCCTTCCTCAGCCCATCTGAAATCTCAAGATAGACAGTATGGTTTTCTTCCATTTGTATTTGGCTAGATTAGTTTGGATATTGCTGAAAAAGGGTTTTCTGTTGTTAAGCTACCCTTTTCCAGGTCCTTTGGTTAGAGGGTATATAGGAGCTGTCTTCATTTGTGTTCATTGGCAGTTGGGGGTTGGATGCTTCTGCAGTGCTCTTTCTGGGATATATCAGAGGCAATAAGAAACCCAGGGAATTCATCACCATGTTATCCCTCAAGGACAGAAGTCCCTGGGAAAAATCACCTTCTTCTTTCCATTGCTTAAAGTCTTCTTAGGCCTATTTGTTGTTCTATGTCCCAGTATATTTAGTTTGAAAGATCTGTGAGGAATAGGGGTACTCCATTTAGGTAGGATGGGAAATTGTCTTAGGAAGTGATCAGAGGTAATACTATGAAGGCAGGAAAGAAAATAAAGGTTGTGCTAATGCACAGGTTTCGGCTGCTGACAACTTAGTCTCAGTCCTGCTGGAGAACATCTGGTAGATTGTGTGGAACATGTCTCAGAATTCCACACCTGTCACTCATTGAGAATTGCATCAAGGATGTAAACTCTCTGACATTTCTGGCCAGATTCCTTTTAGAGCATAATATACTCCCAGAGCCAGAGAATCTCCTCAAGCAGAGAAATGAAGGGAATTGGAGTCTGCTGTCTTCAGGCAATCTCTAGAAGAAGCTGAATAGGCGGGGTAAAGATAGCATTTGTTAGAGTCCTACCATTGCACCCCTCATATCCATTCATGCTTCCCCTAAAGTCGACTTGGTTGTCCTATTACTGATCCTTTATGGTGCTGTCCACTTGCAATCCCTTGAATAAAAATAAAAGACAACAGAGGCTTAACGGTACAAGCATTAGTACTTGATGTTGTAATGTTTCCTGATGTTAAAATTCTGCTTTACCATAAATTCTAGATAGGATTTTTCTTCCATTCAGCATGCACTTCTACTAGTCTGAGTTGTTTGCCAAGATGAGTGACCTAAACTTCATCTCTGAAAGATCTAAGCCTTCTGGTTACCTTGCACTTGTCAGTCCATCATTGCTACAATTTCTCTTTCACTATTAATATCCATCATGGAAACACAAAGAAGAATCTGAGTGAATGTCCCCATTAAAGAGCAGCAATCCTAGCTCTTTATAAAATCAGGTTCAATGACCACTACAGGTATTTTAACATGTTCCCTACAGTTCCACTGGTAGAAGAAACCCAAGGAGACCCATTACATACAAAGATTAAGATATCATCATTCTTGTTATGTTCAATAGAAGCTCTTTCTTGTGGGAAGCAGGAACCATAGAACCTAAAGTCACTGGGAGTGATGGTGAGTATGCCATTTCTACTTCTACAACTTTGTTCCTGGACCCTTGTCTTCTGTCCTTTGGGGAATAGCGCAATAGCACAATTTACATTTGCTTAAGGGATATAGTACATACTGAATAAGAGCATCCCAACTTCTGAGAGTGTCATTTCCAAGCTAGCACCTTAGCTGCACCATTAAGACTGTTTCCATGTTTCATCGTGGGGGCAGCTTCATTTTTTAGAAATTTTTATTAAACATATTGGGTGACATTGATTAGTAAAATTATATATATAGTTTCAAGTGTACATTTCTATAATACATCATCTATATATTGCATTGTGTGTTCACCACCCAGAGTCAGTTCTCCTTCCATCACCCTTTCCCTTCTTCTACAACCCCTCACCACTGCTTACCCTCTACTAATCACTAAACTGTTGTCTGTGTATGAGTTTTATTTGTTTGTCTTGTTCATTTTTTGCCTTCAGTTTTATATCCCACATATGAATGAAGTCATATGGTTCTCAAGTTTTTCTGTCTGACTGATTTCGCTTAGCATGATAATCTCAAGATCCATCAATGTTGTAGCAAATGGTAGTATTTCATCTTATGGCTAAGTAATATTCCACTATATATATATATATATATATATATATATATATATATACACACACACACACACACACACACATGTATATATACATATATATGTATATTTATATACATATATATGTATATATATATGTATATACATATATATATATATATATATATATATATATATATATATATATATATCACATCTTCTTTATCCAGTCTTCTATCAAAGGACAAAAGACACTTTGGTTGTTAGCATTACTTGGCCACCAAAATAATGCTGCAATGAACATAGGAGTACATATGTCTTTACAGATAAATGTTTTCAGATTTTTTGAGTAGATACTCAGAACAGGGATTCCTAGCTTGTATGGTAATTCTATTCATAATTTTTTGAGGAAACCTCACACAGTTTTTTGTAGTGGCTGTACTAATTTACATTTCCATCAGCAGTATATGAGGGTTCCCTTTTCTCCACAGCCTCTCCCACACTTGTTATTCCTTGTCCTGTTGATAATAGCCATTGTAACAGGTGTGAGGTGGTATGTTGTGGTTTTGATTTGCGTTTCCCTAATAGCTAGCGATGTTGAGCATCTTTCTATATACCTGTTGGCAATTTGTTTGTCTTCTTGGGAAAAACCTCTCTTCAGGTCCTCTGTCCATTTCTTCATTAGATTACTTTTTGTTGTTGAGTTGTATGAGTTCTTTATATATTTTGGATATTAGCCCATTATCAGAGGCATTGTTTGCAAATATCTTCCCCATTCGATTGGTTGCTTCTTCGTTTTCTTGATGGATTCTTTTGCTGTGCAGAAGCATTTTAGTTTGATATAGAGCCACTCATTTACTTTTGCTTTTATTTCCCTTTGAGGACAAATTCATAAAGTCTTCTCTGACGACAAGGTCCATAAATTTAGTACCTATGCTTTCTTCTATGCAGTTTATTGTTTCAGGGCTTATGTTTAAGTCTTTGATCCATTTTGATTTAATTTTGGTAGGTGGGGACAGATAGCAGTCTAGTTTCATTCCTTTGCTTGTAGCTTTCAAATTTTCCCAGCACCATTTATTGAAGAGGCTTTCTTTTCTCCATTGTATGTTTTCGGCTCCTTTGTTGAAAATTATCTGCCCATGTATATGTGTGTTTATTTCTGCATTCTCAGGTCTATTCCATTTGTCTGTGTGTCTGTTTTTCTGCCAATGCCATGCTGTTTTGATTATTGTCACTTTATAGTATAAATTGAAGCCAGGGAGTGTGATACCTCTAGTCTTTTCCTTTTTGTGTCAGGATTGCTTTAGCTGTTTTGGGTCTGTTTTTTTTTTTTTGTTCTATTTCTTGAAAAAGTGCCATTGGGATTTTGAGGGGGATTGCATTAAATCTGTATATTGTTTTGGGTAACACGGCCTTTTTAACTATGTTTATTCTTCCAATCCATGAACACAGAATACCTTTCCATTTCTTTGTGTCTTCTTCAACTTCTTTTAATGTCTTATAGTTTTCAGTGCATAGGTCCTTCACATCTTTAGTTAAGTTTATTCTTAAGTATTTTATGCTTTTTATTGCAATTGCAAAAGGATTTTTTTTTCCATTCTTTTTCCTGAAATTTCATTGTTAGTATATAGGAACACAATGGATTTTTGTACATTGCCTTTGTTGTATCCTTCAACTTTACTGTGTTCGTTTATTGTTTCTAATAGTCTTTTGGTGAGGTTTTCAGGCTTTCTATACGATGTTGGATAATTACACTCATGAATTTATTGCAGAAAAAGTGTTACGTACCTCATTGCTGAATATCACTACGGTCACCTTCGAAGTACTCCCCTTGGGAAGTTATGCACTGATGCCAGCACCTAGTCCACACTTCAAAGCAATTTTAGAACTCTTTTTCTGGAATGGCCATCAGAGCTTTCGTCGTATTACACTTGATGTCCTGAATGTCATCAAAATGTCTTCCTTTCAATATTTCCTTTACCTTCGGGTAAAGAAAGAAGTCATTGGGGGCTAGATCAGGTGAGTAGGGAGGATGTTCCAATACAGTTATTTATTTACTGGCTAAAAACTCCCTCACAGACAGTGCTGTGTGAACTGGTGCATTGTCGTGATGCAAGAGCCATGAATTGTTGGCAAAAAGTTCAGGTCATCTAACTTTCACGCAGCCTTTTCAGCACTTCCAAATAGTAAACTTGGTTAACTGTTTGTCCAATCGGTACAAATTCATAATGAATAATCCCTCCAATATCAAAAAAGGTTAGCAACATTGTTGCACCAAGTTTACGAGTTTCGTTGTCAGAACTGATATAAAGAATCATGTCATCTGGAAAAAGTAGCAATTTACCTGTTTCATTCCCAATTTGGATGCTGTTTATTTGTGTCTGCTGCCTGAGTGCTCTGGCTGGGATTTCCAACACTATGTTGAATAACACTGGTGACAGAGGGCATTCCTACTATGTTGTTCCTGATTATAGAGGAAAAGCTTTCAGTTTTCATCGTTAAATATATTAGCTGAGGGTTTGTTGTATGTTGCCTTTATTATGTTGAGGTACTTTCCTTCTATACTCATTTTATTGAGTGTCTTCATCATAAATGGATGCAGCTTCTGAGTGATGTAATGTATGAATGAATCCTGTGGCTATGTGCTAATTGTGGCAACCGTTTGCTAAAAAGTGGGTTCCTTGCTCCAAGGTGATATTCTTTGGAACCCAGTATGGGTAAATATGACACTCTGTGAGCCCCTGATTAGTGGTGTTAGTAAAAAAAGTGTGAACAAAAAAGCACAACCACATCAAGAATTCATGTCTTCTTAATCAAGACTAATCTAATCTCTGTCTGTGGAAGGAATCATATGTAATCAACCTCCCAACATGTGGCTGGCTGGATTTTTTGAGGTGTGGTACGATATGAAGGGCCCAGTATCAGTCTTTGCTGTTTACACAGCAGATATTTTAAAGCAGAAGTATATAGATTAGCTTTAGTGAAAAGGAATCCATGCCATTGAGCCTATGCATAATTACCAGTTTTGTTACCACCTGTAGTTATTTCATGATGGCCCCCAAATATATATATCCACATCAAATCCCTGGAACCTGTGAGTGTTACATTATTTGGAAAAAGGTTCTCTGCATGTATCATTAAATTAAGGGAAAGGAGTTGAGGAGGTCATTGTGAATTATCTGTATAGTCCCTAATCCAATGAAAAGTGTGCTTATAAGAGACACAGAGGAGAAACACGCAAACAGAAAAGGGGGAGGCAATGTGAACAAGGGGGCAGCGATTGGAGTAATATAGTAACAAACCAAGAAAGGCAAACAATTGCCAGCAGCCACTAGACGTCATGAGAAAGGCATAAAAAATGAATTCTTCTCCAGAGTCTTGGGATAGAGTATAGCCCCACTGACATCTTGATTTTAGACCTTTAGCCTCCTTAACTGTCAGACAATAAATTTCTGTTGTTTTAAGCAACCAATTTGTACAGATTTTTAAGGCAGACCTAGGAAACTAATACGGCATGATTAATATATTCATGATTTCATTGTGTAAGAAATGAAGATAAGCTAAAAGAAATCCACTAAAACAGCCATTGTATCCAGCTGGTTATTAAATGCCTCCTCTTCATTGGATGCTGTCAGGTGGGCATTAACACGAGACAAAGATCTATACACTTTGTACCTACTCTTACAAGCTCAGACACATCCATCTCCCTTAAACTTTTTTGTCTTCAATCTTCAGATCTTGTTCCTTCTAGACTTCTGATTATCAGCCAAATTATACCTTCCTACTTTGGTGAAAAGAGTGTCTTCTGGGGGCTCCTGAGGAAGATATTCAGACGATGGGCTTCATGATCTTCCATAGTTAACCCATTCTAGCACGCCCATCTTTCTCAGGCTTCTAATTCCTTCTTCGGTGCCCTGGCAACATAGTTCAGAAACCTCCACTTCATTTACAGTGAAGAATCTTTTAGTTCTCTACATGAACCCTAATCTGCGTAATTCACCATGCTGGTATGACTACTGCCCCCTGAATGACCCACTTGACCAAAAAATGCCCTCAAGCAGAGAACTGCAAGAAGCCCTTACTGTGTTCAGAAATTGTTTTCAGGGGATTTGGATTGCTACAAATGTCAAAGGCTAAATTATGAATAGTGGATTCAAATACATCTTGATTAAAATCCTGGCTTTGTCTGTTAACAATTGTGTTAACAAATGATCTTGGACCATTCCTTAATCTGTATGAGCCTTAATTTGCACATTAAAAATTAGGACATTAATAGAATTTATGATTTGATAGAAAAATTGGAATAACATCCATTAATTGCCTTACACAGTGCCTGGCACATAGCTAACAAATGCTAGAGGTGAGTCCAAAACCCTAATGTATTTGATCAGAAGCCTGGGCTTTTGGCTGTTGCCAAAACTGGAAAGGAGAGAGTCAGCAGAAGTCATGCTCCACAGCACCATGCTTCCATACCCTCTCATTCCAAAATACAGTGTTTCAGGTTAAAGTTAATTTAAATGTAACATTGAAACGTTGTGATACTTTCTGATGGCTAAATGCACAAATAGAATTTAGGTCCAGAAAAAATGTATAGACTCTTAAACTTTTATACTCATTTGGATATGGGATTTATTTAACTCTCTTCCTTATTTACTGGAAAGGACTTTGAAGACAGTGTCATAGCAAATATTTAATTGATTATACTTAACATCATCTGATTAACACCTAAAAATTGGCACCTAAAGTGAATATGAGGAAATGATTAGTTACAAATTCTTAGTTCTGTATTCTTAAATATCCTTATAATTAACATATCTTATGTCCTCCATTAGCTTAAATGGTCCGAAGGACTGTTTATGTTGCAAAAGGTTTACATTGTGCTTGTTTTTACTGTCACTTTAAGTTAGAAAGCAATTACCACATGACCTCTATTATGTTGTTTCCTGTCTCTAGCAGGCAGTTCACATTAGGGTTCACTACTGGATTGCAAATGACTGTTGTCACCTTGGGAAACTATTAAACCAATCAATTTCCTCCCCAAGGTTGGCATTAACTACTGACATTTTAATTACACAATGGTTTTAAAGATCCTTCTAATGCTTACAATTTTGGCTGAAAGCTGTTCGTGGCCTGATTTTGTGTGTTTAGAATGGGATTAGATGAAGTTTGTTCATCAGTGTGTTAATCTCTTCCACATCGTGATAATTCTGGGCACACTTTAATACAATGCTGTTTCTTCTTATGTACCTTTTAGGCCTTGGGGAGAAATATATGGGGGCAAAGAGAAAAAAAGAAAACAACAAAAACTCTGACCTTCTTTGTAGAGCTTTCTTTTAGTGAGGATTTTATTTTTCAACCAGAACTGGAAAGTGACTAAGTAATTCCTCAGAACTACTTTGGGCTCGTTTGGTCTTGCTTAGTTCCCTTGAGTAATAAGAGTAGTACTTTTTCACCCCTGTATATTCCGTGATACATTTACAAATTTGCTGCAGGAAGCAAAACAAGTTTCGATAGAGCAAAGCAGCCAATAAACTCAGCCATAGACAAGACTGGGAAAATTCTCATTATGTAAAGCCCCGAGTGTAACAAATTCTCCTGACCACTAGGAAAGTGGAAGTAGGTTGCATTCAAAGGTACAAGAAACTTGTTTTGTTAGCTGAGTTTTCAAAAAGATTTATCTCCCTTCTCCTTCCCAGTGACAATTTTATGTCTACCTCTGTCTGAAATACCCAATCTCAGATTTCTTCCCCTAACAATTTTTTCTTTCTCTGTATGCTTTGGAATGACACATAAAATATTAGAAAAAAGCACAGGAATTGTAGTGAGGTAGATCTAGGTGCTCACATAATTCCATTACTGTTACCAGAGGCAAATTTCTGAACGTCTTTGACCTGCAGTTTCCTTTGTTACTGAGATAGAGACAATAATGCCTGCCTCAGAGTGCTTATGTGAGAACTAAATTAAATAACATGTGAAAAAATAACTTTAAAAAAAATTAATAACAAGAATCAAAGGGAACTTTGGCTACACTGTTGTGGGGTCTGTAGACTGAAAATAGCATAAGATTTGTTGCTGAAAGTCCTTATAGGCTAGACCCTGAAAGTAGCACATAAATGAATTTAGTCTGACATTTTAAAATTTCATATTTAACGCAAACATTTCAGTGTTTACTATGTCCCTTTCTGTTAGACAATAAGAAGACTTGAAAATATGAGAGGTCAAAATTTTCCAGGATATTCAATTTACTTTTCGGAACACTTCCTACATAAACACACACATAGGATTCCTGATATTACAAAGAAATTAGAAATTATAGCATAGACTGTAGAATATAATTTCCCTATAAAGGCCAGGTTCTGCAATCCCAGCAGGGGCCATCTATTAGTGTTCTATTTAATTAAACTCAGAAAAATTATATTTGATCCAAATTACAATGGTTATCATTCTACAAATAGCTTTTCTTCTCATAGAACATTCTTAAGGTACTATAGAGCATGAAGCTAAAAAACTGTACATAAAATATTAATATTCATAACCAACACAAATAGTAATCAAGTATTTATTTTGCACTCTCTGTTTACTTGATATTATCACAGAAACTTTGGGCTATACAGAAGAAATATGACATAATAGTTTCCTATCCTTAAAGGACTTTCAATCTAGTTGTGGAGATCAGACTAACATACACACACAAAAATCAATAGATACAAATATAAACTAGCTCAGAATTATGTGCTAAGTCATGCACAGAGCAGATTATAAATTCATGAAAGGAGGGATATGATTTAAGGCATGGCTAGTTAAGAATGTTACAAGAGATGTGTCTTAAGGCCAAAAACGTGAAAGAAGTTTACTGTGGACTTTAGTTGCATCTTCAGAAATACAGAGGTGAGCATGCTAGGTATTCACTTCAATGTTAGTCTTTGTACGGACAAGGCCCTTACGGCCCATCAAATCTAGGCATTTAAATTACATGCAACATGTTATTTCTGAAACCCAAGTGGATAGCATAATTATGGTATGTATAAAAATAGTTTACAAAATACTGATTAATTTTAATCTGTTGACAGAAACATACTCTCTCTTTATTTTCAGCATCTATAAATAATATCCATGTACTTAAAAATATTTTTTGTAACATATCAGCCTTGATTTTGGATTCAGGTTCATGAAACTTTTACAAAAATCATGCATATTTTGATGTAGGTATTTCTTTAACTTCAAGTGAATTGTGTTCCTGAGAAAGGTGTTGAAATAAAAATGATGTGGGTCTAAGAAGATTTTTATATAGGGTGGAAAAAACGTTATAATGAAAGTCTGCATCCCTAACCATGGGCTTTGATTCATTCAGACATTCACTTATTTATGTATTAAACAATCTGTTTCTGGTCAGTGCTGTGCTAAGTGGTAAATACACAAAGATGAATGAAACAGACTTTGCTCCTGCCCACATAGAGCCTAGTCTAGTGGGGAAGGCAGACAATAAACAGGCAAGCAAACAAATAAATGTGAATTATAAATTGCTATTTGCTATGTAATAAAAGGAGCTGAGAGAGACATTGACAATTGAGGCAAGGTAGGGTGCCCCAGAGAAGGTTTCTTACAGGGGGTGATTATTAATAGGAGTCATAGTTGTGAAAAAAAACTATGAAAGAACCTTCCAGCCAGAAGGGCTAGCAATGCATATGTTCAAAAACAGAAAAATCACTGTGGCTCAGGCATAAAAATAAAAGAAAGAGTGGCATTAATGAGGTGGGAATGCCAGCCGTGGTCAAACTGTATGGGTTGCTGTAGGCCACTAAGACTTTATTTTAAATGTAACATTTGGCATTGTTGGGTTTGAAGAGGAAAAGTGACATAATCTGATTTACATGTTACAAAGATCACTTTCGTTTATTTGTGAAGAAAGTATTACGGGGGACGAGAGAGAAAATTAATAAATCCAGTGCATCTTTGCATATTAAATAAACTAAAAATTATATGCCTTTATTTCACATGGCATAAAGCTTTCAGAATTACGTTTAGTTTATGTGCATACATTAGTGCATTAATGTACGGGGTAGGAAAAAAGTGACCATTGAAATTATAAAGTCTACAAAAGCAGAGGCTTCATTTGTCTTATCTTGTATAAATAGTACTTAGCTTAGTACTATGTACCTAGTAATTGGTCAAAATTATTTTAAAATAAATTAATTAATTCATAAATGAATAAAATAATTTTGATTTAATATGATTTATATAAGTGATTTCTGAAGGAATGATTATCACTTAGAGAAGAATTGTGTCTTCTCAGTACAGCAGAATTTAATAGAGTTCTGTGCAAGAGGCTGGGATCCAGTCATAGCCAAGAGAAGGATGAGGTTACCTATTCTCTAAAAGGAGAAGAGAGTATGTGAAAGCTAGATGAATATGTTTGGTGTGCTTCCTGTTATAAATACAGTAATAGCAAAATGTGTATAATAGGCAAAGCATTGTTAACATTGTATCATTATGAAGTAGATTACTCTGAAATAAGAACTGCTGTAATAAAGTCAGCAAATTACAACAAAAGTTAGGAAGCAGAAATAGTTCCTTGGCAACATGTGTAATAAAAAGATTTACTACAAATTGGTAGTTACAAAATAGTCAGGGAGATGTAAAGTACAGCATAGAGAATATAGTCAGTAATGTTGCAACAACTATGTATAGTGCCAGGTGGGTACTAGATTAATTGGGGGGATCACTGCATCAATTATATAAATGTCTAACCACTATGCTGTATACCTGAAACTAATATAAAACAATATTGACTGTCAACTGTAACTGAAAAATAAAATACTTGCAAAAATAAATAAGACAACTAAGAAAAAAGAATATAATTATAATTCAGATAATTATAGATTTAAAATGGGGTATAAACTTGAATTAACCAGGCCAAAAAAAAGCATTCATTGAATATATTATTGAATTTTTACAAAAGAAGAAAGGAAGCCAAAAAAACACCATCCTTAGGAAAATTTAAGCATCAACTTGGTGACTTGTCTATCCTAACATTACCTAGGTGGTATTACCTGGAAAAAGGACAATGCTTTTCTACATAGACTGTTTTCTTTAAAATACGTGTTTACTGATATTACTACATATACAGTGACTTTTAAATCAGAGAGATACTGTAATTGACATTATAAGTTTTGCAATGTACGTTTTAATTGATAAAGCAGGAAGTACAAGAACCTAACTCAGATATCTACACAAGATTTACTTTCTGACACAATGATAATTAGCCAACTTCATGGAGTAAGTACACATGATTTATTTGGGTATAGTAATCTACATGTAATTTGCATACTGAAAGCTAAATTGCACAAAAGTCATGGGAGGGTGTGAGTTTACGTTGTTGAAATGTGCTCGTTAGAAAATTGTTTAAATAAAATTATATGTGCTATTCACATTCTAAAACATGGAATGATCTTGGTTACAGCAAGCAAACAGGCAGTCTAAATGTCAACTCAGCAAGAAGTGAGTAAAATTTACTAAAGAGCTAGGTTTGTGTTTAAAAATTACATAAAACTAACAATACAGTAAAAATAAAGATGCAAATGAACAATTATTTCTTGTGTGTTTTTTAATTAAAGTTTATTGGGGTGACAATTGTTAGTAAAGTTACATAGGTTTCAGGTGTACAATTCTGTATTACATCATTTATATATCACAGTATGTGTTCACCACCCAGAGTCTGTTCTTTCTCTTGTGTTTTTAAACAGGCCAAAGAGTCTAACTTTTCAACATTTCTTTTTTCAAAAAATTGAGAAAAAAAGAAAAATTATTAGTGTAGATTCTAAATATAGATGGAACAGCAGCAGATCAAAAACCAAGATGATTGGTAAATAAGTGGGTAGGTTACAAAGCAAGAAGTGTAGATGAGACACCCAAATGTGGAAGTTAAATACCTTACATAAAGCTATGCAAGAGGAAAATCAATCGACAAGCTGATTCAATTCAGTCCTGAGCATATAAAATCATGATGTGGTGAAGGGCAAAGTCAACTGGACATGTAGTTGACTTAGGAGATAAAGTTGATAAGGATGAGTTAAAAGGCCACATTAGCAGAGCTACATGTAAAACAGAGAAATACTGAAGGTGAAGATTAAAGAATAATAGCATATATAAGGTAAAGTATAAAGAATAAATATTAAACAGTCTACATTCCTCTGCACAGAAGAAAGACTGAGCTATGAAGAATAAATCATTAGAAAAGCATAGGTAATTTCCAAAGCCTAGCAATTGCTTTTGTAAATATTCACCCCACTTACTGGTAAAATACTTCTAAGCCTCTCCATCCATATAGCTCAGTGTTTCCCGAAGGATGGAATGTGAAAAACATGCCAAGTCTCTTGATTTAAAATTTCTTGGCATAGGTCCAGGAGTCTGCCTTTCAACAAATCTCTTCATGATTATGATGCATACTAAAGTTTAGAGACCCACTGCTCTAAGTCTCCTCAATGTGCTTCATTTAGGTTTCAGTAGAGATGACCATCCATCAAAGAGGTAAGAGCAGAAGAATGACATAATCAGGCTTATCACTCCCATGTTAAAAATAGTCTGTAAGGGCAAGGGTGGAAATAAAGAGAGCAGTTTGGAAGCTACTGCAGTAATCAAAATGAGAAATAATGGCGGATTGACAAAAGAAATAACAGTAGTAGTATTTTCATTCTCGGCTTGAAATCGAACTAGTCACCCAATTCAATTTACCAAGAGAAATGCTCCCAAATGTACTAGTCAATGCACTTTTGATCACATGTTACACATTAGTATAAACAACAAAAAAAAGTAACTTATTGGTTCATTCAACCGAGAAGTCAAATCGTAAATTTTTGAGGAATTAAACCAAGTTGTCAAGTTCCTCTCTATGTCTAACTCTTGCTCATTCTATTATATCTCATATTATATCTTTTATATCTTGCTCATTTTATATTTATTTCTATATCATAGTTCTACCTCATTGTTGTTGTTGACCCACCTCTTTCCTACTGAATACAGGGTTTCTCAGATTGGTAGTGGGAGTTAGGAGATGATATATCTGCCCGTAGCTCCAATATTATATATTTCTAACCTGCAACCCCAGACAAAGAAGAAAGTCTTCTTTTCCTCTATTCACATATAAAATTTGAGAAAATGACATTGATTGTCCTGGGTGCCTTTCTTTGGGGGAATCATCAAAGATGAGAAAATAGGTTATTATAAATTGTCAGGACAGGGTGAGTCAGATGGTCAGCTTTACCACCAGGATATTAGGTTATATTTTGGCAACCTCATTAGAACCACAGCATGGATAAGGGAAAGTTCACCTCAAAACTGAGGTTGAGGTTACCAGAAAAAGTGGAAGTAATGATGAGCAGATAAAAGCCATGAGATGTTCACTATACCTTGGTTTGAGATTGAGTATTATGCTTGTATATTAGCAAAATTATCCTTCAACTTCTTTTGTAAGCTATTTTCCAGTTTAGAAAATTATTATACCTCTAATAAAAAACTTGATTATTTTTAATGAAAGAAATAATTTATAATGACTGCAATACTATATCCAAAAATAATGCTGTTAATTAAGAAAATTATAAAAATTACTGTGGTTTGGCAAATGATCATAGAACAGCATTTGGGTGCTTAATTAACACATATTATGTTACTTTTTATTTTACAATAATTAATCCATTAGCAATTCAATTGGTACAAATAAAAAAGTAATTACTTTAAATTTCCACACCTACAAAAGAATAAAATGTATTCTGGTTATTATTGCAATTGCTTTTCCTTACAGTAATGAAAATTATATGCCACTTAATTTTCCTTAAAATAAAAAACAAAGAAAACAAAACATTATTATTAAAAATGACAAATTGATAATCTGTTTAGAAATCCATTTATAATAAAAGAACAAGACTTGTTTAGAGAAAATATGTTGGTGATCACAATTCTTCAGATTAAATATGCAAATATTAAGAATACTTTATACATAAATTATACCTTCAACAGCAATTCAGTGATTCTTAAGTATTAATAAAAACCCATTTACTGATTTTAAACATAATAGGAGAAAAATACTGGATTCACAATAAAGAGACTTTGATTCTAGTTTCAGCTCTATTGTTGTGATAGGCAGAGTTCTAAAACAGCCTCCTAAAAATTCCCTGCTCTCATCCTTGAGACATCTGGATATCATGGGATATCAATCCTGTAAATGTTTTGGCACCGTTGACGTTGAGATAGGGAGAATATCCTTGATTATTCATGTAGACCAAATGTAATTATATGAGTCCTTAAAAAACAGCATCTGATGGCAGGAGAGGAGGTTATAAAGACAAATCATGAGAAGGACTTGATGTGCCATTGTAGCTTTGAAGATGAAGATATTAGAAGGAATGTGTGCAGCCTCTAGGAGTAGAGAGGCCGTACCAACTGGCAGCAGCAAGTAAACAAGTGCCTTAGCTGTACAAGCACAGGAAATGAATTCTATCATTGACCTAAATGAACTTGTAAGTTTATTTTTCCCCTGAGGCTTTAGATAAGAGCGCAGACATGCCCACATATTGATTTCATTCTTCTAAGACCTTAAGCAGAGAACCCAGTTGAACCCACCTGGACTTCTGACTTACAGGAACTGTGATATTAATAATGGGTGCTATTTTAAGCTTATAAATTTGCTACAGCAGCAATAGAAAACTAATAATGCAGCTGCTAAGAGATGAAGTAAGTAATACAAGTTCTGTGCATCTCTGTTTGCACTTCTGCTAAATGAAATAGTTGGACTACATTAGTCTCAGCTAACCTGGGGTTCCATGGAACAGTATTCTGGGAGATGTTAATGATCAGATTTAAAAATATGTGTTTCAAATGGTCAAATAAATTTAGCAAAATTTTGTTATAACAAAGACTGAGCAGTCCTGCATTTCAAAAATACCTGTTTATTTTTGTCTATGAGTATTTCAATATCTTTAGCACATATAAACCAACATGGACTCAATATTGAGAAATTCAGGACTAGATAATTGTATTTTCTCTTTCAAAAATTATATCCGATTGACCATTAATAAAATGGATAGTACCCATTATAATATGTTTAATAACCATTTAAATTTTTTTCTGATAAAATTAAGTTCCATTTTTAAATACTCTGTTTTGTTTCCACCAAATGTTAGTTCATATAACTTTTTATTTCAAAAACCATGTTGACCAATGACATTTTATGGATGTTCAGTGGCTGACTCATTCTAATATACTCTGCTAAAAGAGAAAGAGCATATTCTTAAGTGGTATTAAAATATCTAGTTGCAACTATATTGCACTGCTTATGTATTCATTTATGTAAAGCAGGTTAGGATTCCCAGCAGTATGTCCTCTATCGGCTAATTCTTTCTGATCTTTGCAAATCTGTATCCTTCTTGTCATTCAGATCTTAATGCAAATACTGCTCCTAAAGAAACTTTTTCTGACCAGCTAAAGTAAAACACCCACACTCTTTGACAATGTGTTTCAGTTTGTTGCATAACATTATCACAGTCTAATGTATTTGTTTGCTTATTGTCTATTTCTCTTCATTATTATGTGAGAGCTTAGATCTTGTCTATGTTGGTATCTACTGAGGGATCTAGTCATAAGAGCATTATCTTCTTTTGCAAGGTTGACCTTAAACATGTAATTTTTGTGCTTTACAAGGCAATAGCTATTCTTATTCAGAAACTATAAATATCTAGATTTTTAAATGAATGCACATTTTTTGATGATAGGGCTAGGTGAAGTCAACTGCATTTAAAGGTGTAGATTCCTTTACAAGTTTTTCAGAAACTCTAGTTCTGTAGACTTTACTTCAACTGACTTCCTTTTGACAATTGAATCAGACAGCTGCTAGCATAGGTTACAAAATGCTACTAAAATTTTTCAAAAACAAAACAAAACAAAACAAAAAAAACACCAAAAAACCGCCTACCAAGTTGCCATGACAACCCTTAGATAACTTTTTGGTATTGTCTCAGAATTTCCGTTTTCAGCTCCACAGATATTAATATGAGTTAAATGTTAAGAACCCATTTATATGAAATAGTCTTTCATGGTTTTTTTTTTTATTTTTTAAATTTTGTCTTCAACATTAATTGTGAAATCCTTTGTTTTATTAACCAAACTTTCCCTGCTCATGTAAAGCAACTTCGTGGGCAGCACCCAACTGGGAATACTAAACCCAGTTTTAACCCACTAACCCACTGTGAGACCTTCACTAAATCAATTCACCTCTTGGTCTCAGTTCCTCATGTAAGAATGAGGAAGTTGACTACATGACCTTTAAGTTTCCTTTCATGTCTAATTTTCTAGAAATACAAACTATTGTCTGAAATGACAACATGTTTGAACTTCTATAATAATAATAAAAAAAATATATGTCTTTCTTTTCCAGCATTCCACAACTGGGATCTGGCTTTATTATATATTTTTCACATACAGAGATGTATAAGCATTATATGATTCCTCAAGTAACATAACAATGTTCATAACACATGCATAGCAACTACATATGGGAAAATTGCAAGTATTAATTGTGTTTCCAGTTTGAAATATTAGGTCCTGATCATTTTGTTTAGGATATTTATATTTTATATTAGTCACTGTTGATTTCTCAGTCAGAACTTATTTCTACTTCTACCATATCCCCATGGTGTTATGTGCCTTTATTATTGTATTCATTTTATTCTTTCATGCATTAGAGCTATTTCTGTATAGTCTGACTTCCATACTAGTTTAGAGTCCTGGAGAATAGAATTATCTCATGTTCATTGTGTGCCATTGGAATTAACCCCTGGTCGTTCGCAAAAGGTGAAAAGAATTCACAGACTCAGCCTGAAATGAGGAGAGCAAGGAAGTAAGTTGATTCAAGAAGAAAGAAGCCGGTCTAGATGTTGCCGGGGCAGAGGACTGCACCTAACTTCAGGTTAGCTTTTTCTTATATAGGAAAGGGTAGGTAAATTTCCTTCTGGCAGGAGATCTGACATATAGACTGAGATCATTTGATTGACATATGTTGGTTATATAACTAGTTTCTTTTTGCGCATGCTCTTACCCAGAGTGCATACAGAAAAACCCACGGTGGGGGGGGGCAAGCCTTAATGTTCATTCCATTCTATTTGCATTATAATTAGGCTAGAGTTCAACTAATGGGCAGGTTTGGCAGTTTGCACATGTGTGAAGAACCAGTTAAAACCATTTGGGTCTTATCTCCTCTTTTTATGAGGGTTTAGACATCTTAGATTTATTTCTAGGGGATGAGCCTGGGTGGTTCCTGGGGAGGGGCTGCAGACCTGAAGTCCTCCTTCAGGTTCACTTTTATTAACCCCTTTCTGCCTCATCATTCATCATTGGCCCACTCAACTCCTGGAATGGCCCATAATACATGGTAAACTCTCAATAAATTTCTTGAATTGAATTGATTCTACATTTTTTTTTTTTACTTACATGGAAGATTTTATTGATTGAACCATCATTAAGGATATGGTTAAATAAAAAAGTAAAAATGCTCTCTTTTCAAATTATGTTCAAATGCAATTCCATTCCTTTTTTATTTTATTTAACTCTATAGCGTGAAGCTATGATTATTATTTAAAGGTTTATACTTTTTGATGTTTTTAGCTACTATGATGTAGACACATCAAATCTGCTTTTCTTAACACATAAGTTTTGAGCTTAATAAAGTATCACAGTAAATATTCTTATCTTGTCACTTCTAAAAGATATATTTTATTCATTAGATATCTGATGATTTTTTAGTTGTGAATATTGGTAGACTTCAGAACTGTATTCATACTTGCAAAGACTGAGGAGCAAAATGAAATTATTTAAAATGAGAAATTACTCTATGAGTATTATATTTTGAAAATGGGAACACAAAGAAGGCAAAACTTAAATTCCCATTTCAGTTTAAGCTCTTATTTTTATGAATGTTTATTATGTATGGCACAATAAATACATAACATAGTTTCAGTTAAACTTATAATTGTCATATTCTTCATTTTTGCTTCATCAAGCTCATCAGTTCTGCTCTGTAAATAAAGTTGTGTAGTTAATTACAAATGTGCCTTATCATTAGAAAACATTTTGCATAATCTGTCACAGTGAGTATATAAGGGTATTAGAATGACTAGGAAGCGTAGCAATTTAATTTTTAAGATTGATATTTTAAGAGTGATACAAGAATATATTCATTAAAAAAACCCAAGTTAATTCATGATACGTCACAGGTAAATTGGAGATCCAGAAATGTAACCCTGAATGCAAGGATTGGTAAACAATAATATAAACTTTCCAAGATATACAGGGTAGGTATTTGGTTGTCTTTATGGACTTTTTATGCTCAAAGAAGGTAATTGTGATTTATTACTTTATGGAATGTATTCAAATACAGTAGATTATAACTTGTAAAATTCACAAGACAATTATTGATAATTTTACATGAAAGAGTTATAACTAAAACAAGGCCATAATATTAGTTAAGTGAGAAAGAATACAGACCATTGTGGAAAAAAATAAGTTAACCATAACTCATTTTAAAAATGTTGCCAAAAGTGACTTAATACAAAAAGCAAACACTCTGTTAAATAGGATGCCCAAGTGATGATATAAAGGTGATCTGTTTACTAATACTAACATCTTGCATTACCATAATACTTTGCAGTTTACAAAACACATTTTCATACACTATTTCATTATCATTTGTTCTTCAAAGGTTGTCAGGTGGGATTAATATTTCCATTTAACACAAAACGAAAATAAAGCTCACAGAGGTTAAGTTACTTACCCAAGATTACGTAATGGTTAATGTGAGAAGTCTATGAAGCAGTGTGAAGCTTTTGAAATAGATAATCTTTTTAAAATGCATAAATCCCTTTGTATGGGCTTGATAATGTAGACAGACCAAATGACTAACTGCTAGTAATAATGATAGTAAGGGGACTTGGAGAATCAGAGCCGTAGGTTTTGCATGCATATGATTTAAGATTCCACCCAAAACACACACACACACACACACACACACACACACACACACACACTCTGAATGAAATATACTTTTAAAAAAATACTAAATTCATCCATGAGCTGGTAAGAAAGTGAGAGTACTCAAAACCTAAAAAAATAATTTAAAGCAGAAAACCAGAGAGAGATAAGCAGAGAACTGAAACTGGCCTGCTACTGGGATATTTAACATGCCAGATGAAATTGTGCTTCAGTTTTCACCAACTCATAGGGAAAAGGGTATAGGAAAAAAGGTCAGGGACCACCAGAAATTGGAATCTAATAGTATATTTCCACCCATTCCAAATAAAGTTGGTGCTCCCAAGTGTTCCACTGTTAGTATTAAGTGCGAACTAGAAATAAATGTCTACTTCTTGGGAACTATTATACAAAGGAAACTTGCCTGTCTTGAACAATCATTCTGATTGGAAGGAAAAATTATATTTCTTCTGATAATTTACAAGCCTGTCCTCATATGGCCTTGCAGCCTAATTTTTTCTCTATCTAGGTGATCTAAAAAAATATCAAGTTTGGAATTTAATTAAAATTCTGTCTAATTGGTAATGCTCTCTGATGCCTGGAAGAATCGATTTCAAATCCTCTTTGGAAGGATGAGAGGCTTCCAACAGAGAGATTAGTATAAAAATGTCAGAGTTTTAGAAGGTGAGGAAAGAGAGGGTGTAGAAAAGGAAATATTTAAAGAGATAATGGTTGCTATTTTCCCAGACTGATAAAAGACAATCATCTACAGATTTAGGTATGAATCCTAAACATAATAAGTAAAGGAAACATATGATTCAGACTATAGAAAACTCTAAGTACAAACAATCTGGTTTATCAACAGGTAAATTGCAAGAAAACTTAACAAAATATAGAAGGGAGACATATATTAAAAGCAACTTAAGAAACATATAAACTAATTACAATGTATGAATGCTATTTGATGACACTTGAAATAAACATTTACAAGAAAAACTCATCTTAAATTCAATTTGAGAAACTCTTATAGGTATTTGATCGTATTGAAAAATTATTATAAAATTTGGGTGTGTGAAAATGTTATTATGGTTATGTTTTTATAAAAGAGTTCTATGTAATAGAGAAAAATAATCAATGGTTATCAAATGCTCAAAAGATAACTAAAATGTGATACATGTATGTATATACAACATTAATGGAATATAGTGGAATATTATTCAGCCTTTGAAAGAAATAAAATTCTAATGCATGTTAAAACATGGATGACCTTGAAATCATGCTAAGTGAAAGAAGCCAGACACAAATGATTACTTATTGTATGATGCAATTTAAATGAAATGAGCAGATTTGATTAGGCCAATTAACGGACGCAGAAAGTGTTTATAGTGGTTTCCAGTAACTGGGGTGGAAGGGATTGGGAGTGACTGCAAATTCATATAAGTTTTCTTTGTTGGGTGATGAATTCATTCTAAAATTAAAGAATAGTAATGATTACACAGCTTTGTGAATGTACTACAAATCAATGGATTGTGTATTTTAAAGGGTAAAATTTTGGTAGATGAATTATGTCTCCATTGAAAAATAAAAACAAAGAAAGAGAATTGTAACCATGAAGTGAAGATTTTGAATCAAAAATTTAAAATTTTCCAACAAACATAACACCAAGCTCATTCAGTTTTACCCATGAAATTTGTAAAACATTCAAGAACAAATCAATCTAATCTTTCACAAATTTTAGCAAGAAGTGAAAAAGAAGGAACATTCCTAGTTCATTTTATGAAGCTAAGATCACACGTATAAGATGCATGAAAAGAACAACACTGAAAAAAATTATTGACTATTCTTACTTATAAAAATAGACATAATAATTTGGAAAAAGATATACATATTCAAACTGAATTGTACAGTGCATAAAAAGATAATATATCACAATAGTTAAATTTAACCCAGGAATTCAAATTTTAATGATTTAATATATACAAAAACAACATAATTCACCCTATTATCAAGCAAAAGAAAAATATCACATGATTAATTCAACAGATAAATAAATATAATTTAATAAAATTAAATATTCAACAGTACAAAAGTGAAACAATATATGCAACTTTAAAAAATCATTTTTCAGGTCTAAGAACTCTAGGGTGGAATGTCAAGTTTAAAAAAATAATAACCTTTGATAGATGATTTGATGAAGATGTGGTACATAGTACATACAATGAAATTACTCGGCCATAAGAAAGGATGAAATACTGCCATTTGTCACATGGATAGATCTTGAGATTGTCATGCTAAGCAAAATAAGTCAGACAGAAAAAGTCGAGAAATATATTATTTCACTCATATATGGGATATAAAACTGAAAGCAACAAGTGAACAAGACAAACAAACAAACATACATACAAATCATAGACAGACAACAGTTAAATGGTTACCAGAGGGGAAGGGGAGAAAGAGGGTGATAGAAGAGGGTAAAGGGGGTCAAATATATGGTGAAGGAAGGATAATTGACTTTGGGCTGTGGACATACAATTCAATATATAGATGGTGTATTATAGAACTGTACGCTTGAAACCTATATAACTTTACTAACCAATGTCACCCCGATAAATTTAACAAAAATTTTAAAAACTCTAAAGTTTAGGTAAATGAATTACTAAGAAAAGAAGAAATAAAAACGAAACAAACAAACAAAAAACCCTCAGTGTATAAAAGTGAAAAAAACCTCACTAAAGCAGATGGGTAAAGTGCTAACCTAAGTAACTTTGGAAATGAGTAGTTTGTAAAACTAATGGCAGAAGAACTGAATATAAGCACTGTACTCGTACAGATAAAGGTGTTTCTCACTAAGGAAATGGGTTAACAATTCTGATTCTGCCATACATATCTACTGGAATTGAACAAGTAACCAATTACATTACAGATGGCAAGAGTCAGGTTTCTCACTGTTGGAGTGGAAGTTTACAGACAAGCAAAGAGAAGGAAAAAACTAGAATCATCTATGTGAGAATGGATTAGATTTGGAGGCATAAGTATGAATTCATGTTTAGTTTAATATAGCTACATATACAAGTATTTATACATATGTGTATATACACAGATTAGTATACACACATACATTTCCTAGCAATGACACGATGATAGCAATGAGCACACCTACTGCCAGATCTTAGTTTCTGATACAATTTTTCAAGAAAAGTTGTATGAATACTTGATCAGTGTCCATAGCCCTGTATCCTGTACGTTCTATGAGAGCAGGAACTGTGTTTTACTTACCACCGTATCCTTTGCACCTAGGAGAGCTCCTGATCCCTAGTAAGTATTTGAAATATTTGTTGAACATATGGATGAATTAATGTTAATAGAAATTTTAACTATTCTAGAGCATGGTCAAAGTGTATGTTCCTTCAGAGCAGGTATAATGAATTTATCGGTACATACTCAGCGACTTGAATTTTGCTTGGTTTATATAACTACTCAGGAAATTGCTGTTTTTAGAAAAATTAGTCCATGGCCCATATCCAAGTATTTTGAATTCTAGTCAGACTTTAAATAGAAAATTAAATGTAAGAAGAATCAAGATGAAAAAAGAGACTATTAGCAAAGAAGGAAGTATCAATCAATTTACAGAGTATGGAACAGTAACAGAAGGCAGGAATATTACTTTAAAAACTCAGATATCTATAAATATATTGAGCAATATATATTGACAATTTTGATATTGTTACAAAATCTATTAAATATATCTTCATAAGTATCACAGAGGTTTCCTGTGTTAGAATAATTCAAAGAGAGCAATAGATGATTATTTTTGGTTCAAAAGAAGCACCTCTACAAACTGCTGTGCTGCATAACCTGTCAATGCTCCCTTCTTAGCACTTACTATTTCTGAGCATACCAGCCAGACTTCTAACAACCAGGAATTATCGGCATCATGCTAAGGTCCCACTACCAGCCTCTTGAAACAGTTAAAAACCGCGAGATAAGACTGGTGGAAAGAGAAGCAGGTTTATTTAGAATGCCCGCATTCTGGGACTACGGCAGACTCCTGTCCAAAGGCCCCCTCCCCGTTCCTAGAATGGGCAGAAGGTTTTATAGGTACACAAGAAGAAGAACAAAGGAAGGGTGAGTGCATCAGGTGGGTCCTAGGGCTGACATCGCTTCCCAGCGTCTGGTCTGTTTCAAGATAATTTTATCTCCATACTCGGCCATCGCGGCCTGGGGCTTTATACGTCACCCATAAAAACTGCAAGAGAGTTCTAAAATGAATTCAGGTGTCCAGGCTCCTGAGGATTAAGAAACTGTTCTTTTCAGGTTAGGATTCTGCTGATTAAATGGATTAATGAGGTATATGTAGCCTTAAGAAAGGGAACAAAACAGGTTTTCATTAGTGAGGGGAGAAACAAAGAAAACAGCTGAATATCAGGGTAGATCTAATTGCAAACTAGCTATGTCTAAGTTATTGATTCCCCAAGTTTCACCTTTACACTATAACTATTTGCTGAGGGTTTTCTCTAGTTTCTCCAGATCACTTTGCGAACAGGCAGAGAGAGCCATAATTTCTACAGAATTAACAGCCCCCAGAAGTAGCTCTCAAACAATAACTGGTGGAAGGTTGTAAATAAAAAAAAACCTACCTTCTTCTCCCCTTGGGTAGAGTAAATCCAAAATTCTACACTGGCTCTCAGGCTTCCCCGGTAAGGAACAGGCTGAGTATGATTCTAAATCTAGGGGGTCTATTTATCCTCACAACCGAGCAGGTTTTAGGGGAAATAGG
Source organism: Rhinolophus ferrumequinum (assembly GCF_004115265.2). Taxonomy (NCBI): domain Eukaryota; kingdom Metazoa; phylum Chordata; class Mammalia; order Chiroptera; family Rhinolophidae; genus Rhinolophus; species Rhinolophus ferrumequinum. Next base: position 60,053,604 of record NC_046284.1, read on the forward strand.
TACAGAGTGAGGTGTCAAGACAGAATAAATGCCTCCCATATCAATAATCAGGAAATTAATAGACTTACCCGCTACGTCAAGGGTCACCCACAGTTCTTCCTCTGTGACGAATATGACCTTTTTCTTGGGAGCCACTGGGATACTTGGGCCCCATCAGTTGATCACAGCCATTTGCAGGGAAGGAGTTGGTCCCTGCTCCCTTTGGAGCAGGGGACAATTCCTCTTTCAGTGCCCTTTCCGTTTGCACAGGGGGCATGGCTTTTTTGGAGGATTAGAACACTCCTTACTCCAGTGGTCTGGGCTTCCACATCCAAAGCAGAATCCTTCACCTGGTGGTCCTCTTCTGGGGTTGGTGGGGTGACCCTGAGGTGACTTTGGCCTTGGACTGCCTATAACTGCAGCCAGAATTCTGGTCTGTCTCTGGCTTTATCTCTGGTCTTGCTGTTCCTTTCTTTCCTCGTTTTCCCTGTCTCAGTTGTTAAAGACATTTAAACAAATTCCATGGCCTCCTCTAGGATCTGATCCTTCTTGTCAAGATGCAACAATGGGTCAAAGTTACTATAATATCCTGCTAGGTAGGGAACACATCAGTCCAAGCTTCCTTACACTGACCTATATCAGACACCGAGGAGGCACCTGAACAATAGCAGCCCTGGAATACGGAAGTTTACATAATTATTAGCAAAACTTAGTTCTTACTATTGTGGAGATTTAGTTTTCTTAAGTAACCAAGTGAGACAGGTTAGTTAGTATGTTGCTAGGTAGACAGGGGATCCCTGGTGGAATAAACAAAAAGCAGCCATATCCTGAAACTCCAGGTTCTGGAATGTCTCCTTCACTCCAGGACAGAGACGTGAGAATACACCTTGAGGTTAATAGATAATCTCAAATCCCTTCTGGCCGGACAAAGGAGCAGATCTGATAGATAGGAATGGGTCGGTTAGTTAATCCCTTCAGGATGGGCAAACAGGACAAACTTGATAGATGAACTCCATTAGAAGGCTCCAGCCCCCTTCCCCAAGCAGGCAAAGGGAGGTATAAAAGTAAGAGCTTTTGCCTCAGTCCCTGTGTACCCCCATTCGAGACCCCCTCCCGCTTGCTCGGGAGATGCAACCTCTTCTCCTGCCTCTAGTAAACTATCTTCCGTTACAACTCTTTGCCTCTCCCTGGTCTGTGTGTTCATTCTTCGGCTTCACGAGACAGGATCCCGGCCCACACCCAGAAACTGCTAGCAGATCCAACATCATTTACATCATTTGGGGACTCAGAAAAATATTCCTACTTCACAAGGGCCTAGTTAAGACAATATAAAACATAGAAAGTTATTCTGATGACACATAACCTTTGCTTTTTAGGCAGAAACCTTTTTCATAATATCAGTAGCAAATAGTCTAACAAAGTTTGGCTTATTTAGCAGAAAGAAAACTTAATTCTAATTTTGCGCCAGCTTACTTTTGATATTTAAACTTATCTATTTAATTTATTTTAATCTTATGTAGCTTAACCACATATAAAACTTTCTCAGATTTTTCTTCACAAGCCTTCTACAATTTTCCAAGTCCCTCTTTATCTTTTTTCACTCATTCAGAAATAACCATCCTTGGGACAAACTACTTTCTTTCAGTTCCTTCAAAAATGTATTTCCATATCCTATACCTTCTTTGAAAACACACATCATTTTTATATTAATTAGAATTTATAACCCTTAGGAACTTAATTTCTACTGACAACTAAAAAGCAAGCAATCAATATTTCCACTGGCAAATCTGCAAACATACTTTGCAACCTTTAGAAGCATAGGATTTTGTTGGCAATATATCCACATTTTTTAAGAATCCTTGTTTTCAATAAAGTATAAAACGTATTTATTAACAGATGATTTGGCTTTACTGTAACAAGAAACCAAAAGTAGGTGAGCTCATACCCATCCAATAATTAATATTTCAGTATTTTGTTATTTTGAAATATCTATATATTCAATAATTTTTATCATTTAACTTAACTTAGCAAAACTGAGGTCTCAAGTTACCAAAAGGATTAGGGAAACCATGTTTAAGTGTGCATATCATATATATATACCATGTTTCCCTGAAAATAAGACCTAGCTGGAAAATAAGCCCTAGCATGATTTTTCAGGATGACTTCCTGTGAACATAAGCCCTAATGCGTCTTTTGGAGCAAAAATTAATATAAGACCTGGTCTTACTTTTGGGGAAACACGATATATATATATATATATATATATAAATTTACTGAAAAACTTTATTAACAACCTTTTATTTTAGTTACATCTATTACTTCTTAAGTCTATGAGATTTCAAAGTTAATTATTACACAAGCTAGTTTCTTGATAAGTTTTGTAACAGAGACAACATGAATTTATTTTTGCAAACTCAGATAAAACAAAAGATACCATATTTAATGTTAACCTTAAAAGACGTGACTATTTAACCAAAAGTTAAACCAGCCTTAGTATCAAATATTTTCTTAGATCACATGATCTTGAAAAGTACTTGGGTCTGTTTTTATTATTTAAATTTATGTAAGCATTTAAATTTTATTATAAGCCAATTAAACATTATAATCTGGAGGCAAAAACACTACATTATATATAAAACACTGACTCGCACAGATATCAGATATCACAGGCATAAACAGAACTAACAACAATTGCAAAGATGACCTGAGATCATCAAATTGGCCTCGACAGTCTCAAAGAGGCTGGAACAAAAGGGTGAGGGTCTGGCTGAAGAGACTAGCCACTTGTTTTTAAAAATGCCCTCTCCCCTTTTTCTTCAGTTACCTCAGCTTCAGAAAGTAACAGTCGTTGTTTACACTTAGGTTATCTGCAAGATCTTGAAAGTCACCGAGAGTTAGAAAAACCTCTAAGACCTCTACTTTTGCCAAGTTTCTGAACATAATTTTGGTTGTCTAATCTTTATTGAGTAACATCATAAAAGCTTGCATATAACGGACCTCATCCCATTTTCTTGACCTTTGGCACCCAAAACATAAGCAACAAAAGCAAAAATCAACAAGTGGGACTACATCAAACTAAGAAGCTCCTGCACATCAAATGAAACAATCAACAAAATTAAAATGAAACCTATTAAATGGGAAAAAATGTTTGCTAACCATATGTCAGATAAGGTGTTAATATAAAAAATGTAGAAAGAATATGTATGAGTCAATAACAAAAAACAATCCAATTTAAAAATAAGCAGAGGAACTAAAAAGACATTTTTTCCTAAGAAGACATACAAATGGTCAATGGGTACATGAAAAGGGTACTACACATCACTAATCATTAGAAAAATGCAAACCAAACCACAATGAGATAATCACCTAACACCTGTTAGAATGGCTATCATCAGAAAAACAAAAGATAACTAGTGGTGAGGATGTGGGAAAAAAGGAAACCTTAGTGTATTGTTTTCAGAATGCAAATGTTTCAACCATGATGGAAAACAATATGGGAGTTCCTCAAAAAATTAAAAATAGAGCTACCATATGATCTAACAGTCCACTTCAGGGTATATAACCAAAGGAAACAGAAATAGGATACCAAACAGATATCTGCACTCCCATGTTTTTGTAGCATTATTCACAATAGCCAAAATATGGAAACAACCAAAGTGTCTCTTGATAAATGAATAAAGAATACGTGAGATACACACACACACACACACACACACACTCACTCACACAATGGAGTTTTGTTCAGTCATGAGAAAGAAGAAAATACTGATATTTGCAGAAACATGGATGGACCTTGAGGGCATTATGCTCAGTGAAATAAGTTAGAGAAAGACAAATACTGTTTGATATCATGTATATGTGGAGTCTGAAAAATCAGAACTTGTAGAAACATAAAACCGTGGTTACCAGGGACTACAGGATGGAGGAAATGGAGAGATTTTGGTCAAAGGATACAAACTGTCGTTAGAAGACAAGTACATTTTGGGGAATCTAATGTACAAGGTCTGCCAATTAATTTCACAACCTTGCCACTGTGCGCTTATATTAACAGCACTGTACAAAGAGCTTGGTAAGGTTTCATAACCTTGGTATATCAGTGTCTCACAGCTGTGTTCATGTTGACGTGTGGCTGTGTCTTGCTAAGGGGCATTCATTATTGTTGTTGCGTGTTTTTGTGTGCCATAGCGAGAATGTCTGAGCTTGAATTAGAGCAATGAACAAACATTAAATTTCTTGTTACACTTAGCAAGAGTGGAAGTGAAATCAGGGACATGTTAGTCCAAGTTTATGGGGCTAATGCCTTGAAGAAAACAGCAGTGTACAAATGGATTAAATGCTTTTCTGAGCGGAGAGAATGCGTCACTGTTGAAGAAAGTTCAGGACAGCCAGTAACGAGCAGAACTGATGAAACCATTGCAAAAATGCATCAAATTGTGCATCAAAATCGTTGGCTGACTGTGAGAAGCATAGCAGACCAAGTAAACATCAATAGAGAAACAGGAAAATCTTAACTGAAAATCTTGGCATGAGAAAGGTGTGTGCAGAAATGGTCCTGAAGGAGGTCACTGATGAACAAAAGCAAAGGAGAGTCAAAGTTTGCCAAGACCATTTGGAGAGGCAAAATTAAGTTTTGGGCTGTGTTATCACTAGTGATGAAACATGTGTGTACCAATAAGACCCTGAAACGAAGCGTCAAAGTGCACAATGGAAGTCAGATAATTCTCCACAACCAAAAAAGTTCCGTCAGTCCACATCAAGAGTCAAAACGATGTTGCTAACCTTTTTGGATATCAGAGGGACTATTCATTATGAATTTGTACCAACTGGACAAATAGTTAACCAAGTTTACTATTTGGAAGTGATGAAAAGGCTCTGAAAAAGTTGCACAACCTGAACTTTTTGTCAACAATTCATGGCTCTTGCATCATAACAATGCACCAGCTCACATGGCACTGTCTGTGAGGGAGATTTTAACCAATAAACAAATAACTGTATTAGAACACCCTCCCTACTTACCTGATCTGGCCCCCAATGACTTCTTTATTTACCTGAAGATAAAGGAAATATTGAAAGGAAGACATTTTGGTGACATTCAGGACATCAAGTGTAATACGACAGCAGGTCTGATGGCCATTCCAGAAAACGACTTCCAAAATTGCTTTGATGGGTGGACTAGGCACTGGCATCGGTGCATAGCTTCCCAAGGGGAGAACTTCAAAGGTGACCATAGTGATATTCAGCAATGAGGTATGTAGAACTTTTTCTAGGATGAGTTTGCAAACATAATTGTCTGACCTTGTGTGTGTGTGTGTGTATTTAATTATAGTTGACATTCAGTATTATTCTACTTCAGCTTTAGGTGTACAGCACAGTGGTCAGACATCTACACAGTCTAGGAAGTAATCCCCCCGCCCCATAAATCCAGTACCCATCTGGCACCCTACATAGTCTTTACAACATTATTAATTATATTCCCATATTGTATTTTACATCCCCATGACTGTTTTGTGACTACCAATTTGTGCTTTCTAATCCCTTCACTCTCTCCCCCATCCCCCATACCTCCTCCCATCTAGCAACCATCAGTTTTTTTCTCTGTATTTCTGAGTCTATTTCTGTTTTGTTTGCTCATTTATTGTGTTCTTTGGATTCCACATACCAGTGAGATCAAGGAATGAAATTTTGACACATGTTGCAACATGAATAAATCTTGAGGAAAATATGCTAAGTGAAATAAGCCAAACACAAAAGGACAAATATATGATTCCACTTATATCAACGACCTTGAATAGTCAATTCATAAAGGCACAAAGTGGAATGGTGGTTGTCATAGGATGGGGGTTATAGGTACAGATTTTCAGTTTGGAAAATATGAAAAAGTTCTGGTGATTGATGGTGGCGATGTTACCACAATAAGGTGAATGCACTAATGCCACTCAACTGTACGCTTAAAAATGGTTAAAATGATAATTTTTTGTTTATGTATATTTTAACACAATAAAAGACACTGAAAAAGCTACTGTGGCTACAAATATGGAAAATGGATTTGAAGAGAGCAAAAGAGGATATTGAAAAACCAGTAATAAGTCTGCTTACTGTAGTCTCATGAATCTGTAATTTGTACTAGGGGCGGCTACAATGCCTATTCTTTTAGAAAGTTTGCCGAAAATTGGTATCTTGTACCAGTAGAAACATTATTCTGGCACAGAGGAAGTGGGCCAAGGGAATTAACTTTATTGCAAGGTGCATAAAAGTTCACAAGAGAATGTAGATCAATGACTATTTAAAAAAATTATTAAATTTATTGTGGTGACGTTGATTAATAAAATTATATAGGTTTCAAGTGTACATTTCTACAATACATCATCTCTATATATATTGCATTGTGTGTTCATTACCCAGAGTCAGTTCTCCAATGACTATTTTAAGATGAATAAAATTGGATTTGTAACTGGAAGTAAGCACCCCAAAGAATAAATATCTGTGTACCCAAAGAAAAAAGAGGAATATTTTAATGATGAAGAAGCAGAAATCAGGGAAATTTTGCCTCACAAAGGGATACCTACCTTTGTACATGTACTAGGCATGTTTAGTTCAATGTGTAGTACTTCCATTCAACATTTTGTAAGGAAGGCAGAGAGAAAAGAGGACTAATTACATGCTTTTGCCCAATCTGGGAAGTAGCATTTTGATTCTATTTCCTTGTCCTGATATCTTTACTGCCTAGAGGAGTTCTTTATATATCACAACAGCTGGAAGTGTTCTTCAATACCTAGTCGCCCCACACTCATGTACTGAGAACAACTATAAATGTGAATGCTGTGAATACTTATATATAGTATGCTATGCAGAATAAAAGATATGTAGCACATTCTGATTTATGAACCACTGCGGTGATAGCCCTTACTAGTGTAGATAGGAAGAGTCTGGCTCAGGTCTGCTTGGAATCCTTTTCTTGTGTCCTGAATGTTCCTGGTCCCATGTAGCATTGCTTGCACTGATATTTTCCACATTTCATTACATAGACAACTCTTAATATTAGGTCTTGGTCTCACTTTATGTACTTTCTTAAGTGCACTCATAAGGATTTAGTCTTTATTTGTGAAATCTGAGACTGCCTATGTAATACTACAGCTCCTTATAACCCACACTTTATCTCTGCTCTCTCTGCAAGCTCTCTCCCTTTATACAGCTCTGGCACATGAGTTCTCTCTTTATGCTGTGAAGATGGGAACAGTTTTAACCACCCTACCCCTTTATGAAAAAAGTATTATCCTGCTAGAAATTTGAACTGATATGCAACATCCTCCATCGCCCAAAAAAACACACTGAAGCCATGCACACATGTTTGCACACTACCACGGCACTTTCTATTTAATGCCATTCTCCAGGCATAGAATCTATGTATCTTAACATTTCATAACTTTATGGCCAAGGACATGGGTTTGGACTTTTCTGATACAATTATAATGCTAAGGTATATGTAGCTATGTCGTTTGAGCTTTAGTTTAATTCTTTAAACACAGGAGTGAAAATGAAGGCCGTTATCCTTAGGTAATAGGGTTGGGAAGAGCCATCATCCCAAACTTGTAAACATTTAGCAGCTGGTTAGCCCAAATTCTAATAGTCAAATATATGAAAGGGTGTGTGCATAGAAAGAAAATATTCAAGTCAAAGTAAATAGTATTCAATCCCTCTGGATGTCAGAGACTGGCCAAATATGGGTAGCTTTTACTAGAGATAATTCAACTCAAGAAGTACATTTGCATTGAAGCCCCTAAGAGCCATGGGAAGAAGTTCATCTGGAATGATTAATAAGCAAGAAAATCTAAGGACAATATAAAGCAAAAGTTCCGAAGGCAGGCTGCTGGTGCTTGAATCTGTTTTATGAATAATTAACCGTGTGTTCTTTGCCAAAGCAGTTATTCTTTCTATGCCTGCATTTCTTCATCTGCAAAAGAGGGAAAACATAGTATCTACTTCATTATGCTATTTTGAGGACATGTAATATACTAATACATGTAAGGTACTTATAGAAGTACAGGGCTCTCAGAAGCCAATAAATACTATAAGTTCGCATTCATATTATTATAATCATCCACGTCAGCATCATGAGTGTCTCCAAATCCAATAATAAGAGGTGTTCTATGTTACTAAAACTAACATATATTATAAATTAACACTAAGCAAAATAACATGAGATCAGCACAAAGAGAGATCAATTAAATAGCATAAAAAAGCATACAACGTTGGGGGTATATAAATTGCAGCCAATATGAAAAACTGTATGGAAGTTCTTCAAAAAATTAAGAATAAAATTACCATATGACCCAGCAATCCCTCTTTTGGATATCTTCTCAAAAAACCTGAAAACATTTGTCCATAAAGATATATGTAAACCTATGTTCATTACAGCATTATTACCTATGGCTAAGACACAGAAACAACTAAAGTGTCCTTCCATAGATGACTGGATAAAGAAGATGTGGTATATATACACAATAGAACACTAGTCAGCCATAAGAAAAGATGAAATACTGCCATTTGCAACAACATGGATGGATCTTGAGATTATCATGCTAGGCAGAATAAGTGAGACAGAAAAAGTTGAGAATCATATGACTTCACTCATATGCAGGATATAAAACTGAATGCAACAAAGGAACAAGACAAACAAAGAAACAAAAACTCGTTGACACAGACAACAGTCTAGTTGTTACCAGAGGGTAAGGGGGGGAGAAGGTGGTAGCAGAGGGTAAACAGGGTCAAACATATGGTGACAGAAGGAGAACTGATTCTGGGTGGTGAACACACAATGTGATATATAGATGATGTATTATAGAAATGTACATTTGAAACCTATATAATTTTACTAACCAATGTCACCCCAATAAATTTAATAAAAATAAGCCTAGATATTTTAGTATTTGATAATAGAAGCATCTCATATCAATGAGTAAAGAATGATTTAGTCAATTGATAGGGCTGGCAAACTGATTAAGTATATGTAAACAAAAACAAATTTAGGTCTCTACTTCACAAAATGTACAAAAATAAATAACAGGTGACTTAAAGTGCTAAATATAATTAATGAAGACAAAAAGCCTACAGCCGGATACATGTGAAAATGTATTTGTCTCAGAGTGGAGAAGGTATTTTTCTACTCCAAAATTCGGTATACCCAAGACCACCCTTACTTCTGCTATCAACTTTGCGAGACTGAGGTTCCCCAAGACTAACGTCAAAATCAAAATTTGCTAGAAGGACTCATAGAACTTGTAAAAGCTCTTATAATCATGGTCATAGTTTATTTCCATAAAAGGTTACTGATTAAAATCAGCAGTAAGAAAAGTCACATAGGGCAGGGTCCAAGAGAGTTCCAGACATGAGGTTCTCATTGTCATCTCCCAGTGGAGTCCTGTGGACATTGCTAACGTCTCCAAGGAATGAGGTGTAGCAGTATGTATGGAGCATTGTCAATCAGGGAAGGTCACCCAAGCCTTGGTGTTCAGAAATTTTACTGGGGCCCCAGTCACATAGACATGGTTGACTGTCTTCATGGATGACCTTAGTCTTCCGCCCCTCCAGTGGTTGAGTTGGTACCACATGGCCTGAGCACCCCTTACACACACATCACAAATCACATTATTAGCATGAATTATGTGGTGTGGCCCAGGGCTATCACATAAGCAAAAATACCCTTATCAGGCAGAACATTGGAAAGTTTTAGAGGGTACCTCCCAGGAACAAAGATCAAACCACTTTGTGCAAACCTTCTTTTGCTCAAGGTTAATCTTTCGTGGCACATCTATGTGAAAGAGAACAAGGCACCTTGAGTAATAGATTTGGCTACAAAGAAATTTAAAAGTTTTGTATATTTAATAGCATAGGGAAATAAAAACAAATTAAACAAACTGAAAAATATATAGTCATGCACCACAAAACGACATTTTGGTCAATGATGAACCATATATACAATGGTGGTCCCATAAGATTATAATGGAAATGAATTTCCAGAAGAAATGGAAGGATATGTGGCTCAGGAGGATTTTATTCTAAGACAAGAGCAATATCTGTGGGACTTGACAATAGAGTCCCTATCAGCCACAGCACCTTAACTTTGAGTGCACAGATTACATCCCAATCAGTCAGCTTGTTTCGGCACAAAGGGACCTGTCCCCCTAGTGTGGTTGCTACAGCCCTCCAGATCTAGCTTGATGGCCTTCATCGTATATTGCTTTAAATTCGTTGTCGAGGCCCTAAGATCCTGTACGAGGACACAGTCCACAGGAGCTACCTTAGCAAGTATTAAGTGCCACTGCCACTTTAGTAGAAGAAGCTCTCTGTGGCAGTGTAGAGCCAACCTGTCCCTGTACTTTGGAAATATTTTTAGGTTGTAATGATGTAAAGCATAAATAAGTTTCATTTCTTCCACCAGTTCAATGCCAGAGAGAGCCCTTTGTGCCAGATACAGTGCATGGAACCAAAAACAAATTTCCAAAGTCAAAATATTGAGTCCTCAGTTCTACACCCTCTCTATGTTAAACACCCTCTTTTTTATGAATAGCACAAAGTTCCTTAATATGACCACTGCTCCAACATTAAATAGCCAATCCACATTGCCATGACAGTCTCTTATGTTCCTAAAGCTCTCCATCTTTATTTCTGATTCCTACTGATCTGCAGGCCACCTCTCACTCTCTTCTGACAGACATTATAATGGTGATGTACGCCTTACCCAGACAGTTTCTCCTCCATATTTCCAATCAATATAACCCACATCTCTATTAATGGAGTAACATCGACAACTTCAAAACCTCTCTTTCTGAGGCTGTCAGAAGGAAGCAGGGGGAAGGCTTGTGAGAAGGTGTTTATGAAGTCTACAGCAGTGGACAGTCATGTCCCAGGACTTCACATTCACTACCACTCACTCACTGACTCACCCAAAGCAACTTCCAGTCCTGCAAGCTCCACTCATGGTAAGTGCCCTATCCAAGTGGACCATTTTTAAAAATCTTTTATATCATATGTTTACTGTAGCTTTTCTATCTTTAGATGAGCAAATACTTACAATTGTTTTACAATTGCCTACCCTGTTGAGTTCAGTAAAACGCTGTGCAAGTTTGTAGCCTAAGAGCAATAGGCTATAGAATATAGCCTGGGTGTGTGGTAGGCTAGACCATCTAGGTTTGTGTAAGTGCGCTCTATGATGTTGACACAATGATGAAATCGCCTAAAGATTCATTTCTCATAATGTATCTCCATTGTTAAGTGACCCACGACTGTACTTGCATCAAACATGGCAGATGAAATGTGAACTTTCTTAATATATAAAAACTTCTTACAAATAAAAAAGATGAATAACCTAATAAGAATATTAATGATAATAAAATAGCTGACATTCAACAAACTGTGTGATACCCACTGCTTTAAGTGTTTTACATAGAATTATTCATTTAATCCTCACAGAACACTATGAGGTAGGTACTATTATTATCTCTTTCTTATATATGAGGAAGCAGAGGAAGAAAGAAATGCTATAAAATGATATTCTGAGCAATAAACAGGAAATTCATAAAAGAAGGAAAGTCTATTAAATATGACAAAATGTTCAAAGAACTGAAAAATCAAATTCTAATTAGAAAATCTTTTTTTCCAATTAGATACACAATGATGAAAACATTGATAATGCTTAATCCTGATAAAGATAATGAAATAGGCCTTTCCTAGACTGCTGAAAGGAATATGGTGATAACATTATGATAGTGTAATTTCACAAAAACATGTTACAAACTTTAAATAAACATACTCATTGTCCCAGCAATTTAACTTATAGATATTAAGCCTAAGGAGATTATCAGAAATGCAGATATGTATGTACAAGCATATTCATTAAAAACTTTGGGAGAATATTGAAAAGTGAAGAAAACTAAACAGGTCAGCAGCAGGGGCTATTTAATATAGCCATATTCTGGAAAACTGTGCAGCCATGAATCATGTATTTTTTATTAAAGTATAGGTGGCATATAATATTTTATTTGTTTCAGGTGTACCACATGGTGATTCGCCATTTATATATCTTACAAGGTGAGCACCACACCAAGTCTAGTAACCATCTGTCACAGTGCAAAGTCATCACACTGTTATTGGCTACATTCCTCTTCCCTTCTTTCACCCATCCCTCCAACCCCCTCCTCTCTGGCAACCATCAGTTAGTTCTTCATTTCTACGAGTCTGTTTATGCTTTGTTTTTGTTCAGAATCATGCCTTAACACATGAAAGCACACACTATATAGCATTTAGTGAAAAACATCAAGATACACAATTGCGTACATTTATATGATCCTAATTTTGTAGTATATACCCATATACACATAAACATATTCACATATATGCACCTGTATATATTATTGATGTATGCATAGATCAGGGACTGGATAGAAATATACTAAATGCTAATAATATAATCCCCAGGTGGTGGAATTGCAGGTGACATTTTGTGCACGTTTATGCTTTCCCCAAATTTAGTAAACACATATTAACTTTTTAATAAGGAAAATATGACAAATTTTAAAGAAAAACAACTAAACCTAGTAACTTTTTGGATTCAACTATTTGATGCCAAGGACAAAAAGAATAGTCTGTATCTAGTAAAGTGACATAAACCATGGTGTACTGAAAATATAACATTCATCAGTTCATGGACTCAAAGGAAACCTCATTATTTTCATCTCCATGAATAGCAGAAACATGGTTAAAAGCAGTATCTCGCTTGCAGCTGTCCACTCATTTTCTGGTATGATAGCAGAGTTGCACTGCTAAACACTACAATTGCTGTATTTCAATCTAGACTTTATATTTGTACATGTAAATTTCTTCTCATTTTCATTGTGTTATCAAAATTGCAATTTTACTGAATATACTTTTGTAGCCTACATTTTCACATAATGACATTGATATTTTCCCATGACCTGAAATATTTTGAAAATGATTGATTTACCATGACCACACAATATGTACATCACTGGATCTAAATATTTAGGTAGTTTTTTTAAAATTGTCTTAAACATAAACTGCGCTTTATCTTTCCTTTAGATTATAGCTGACAAAGACAAAAGTGTGTTTTGAGATATGGCAGAAATGGAAGTGCATGGAATGATGTCAAAACTCTTTTCCATCAACAGGCACACACTTTCTCATGCTGTAGGACATAAAAGGAAACCTAGCCCATGGATGTTTCTCCGATCAGAGTTCATTTTTTTAACGTCGTCTTTTAGAACACTAATGTCCTTCGGTAGGCAAAAATAGAAGGCCACTAATTTTTCACTCTAAATAAATTTAGCATATGCTTTTCTCCAAGACAGGCTAGCTTGGAATACCTTGTGAACTTAAGTGATAAAAGTGAGAAAAAAAGAAAGGAAAGGACTCAGGGAGGGTGTCAGCAAACTACCTACTTCACTCATTTTACTAAATTTGATCCTGCTCATCAGTCTTCTGTACTTGTCTTGGTTCCCCTTAGAGTAAAGAAGGACCGTGTGGTAGGGCCAAAGAGAGGCGGGGAGTGCTCTACACCATTACTCTTGTTATTTGTGCAATGGGAGCAGTGGAAGACCCTGCAATATTCATCTTTATTTTCTTAACCCATCATTATACCCATGACTAGTTGCTTTTCAACACTAATAGGAGTGAAATAAGACTAATGAAACTGTCGTCTATATTCCAGTGCCTCTTTCTCAAAAAAGCAGGGTCACATTATACATATACTACCCAATGGAGTGATTGTGCAGTCTGCTTTTTGAACTTCATGTAAACAATCCTCATTGCTGAAAAATCTTTTTTCTATGTTCATCCTCACTGTTTTCTTATGAAAATACTAGATAGAAATATTCTAAAGCTTAACTGTTATTGATTCATCTGACATAAAATACAGTTGGACCACACCTTTTGTCAAAAAAGTCCTATCTGCATTCTTGCAAAGTAGTACTGTCAAGAATCATTTTCAGGTGTTCAGCATGACAACTACTGTTGTTGCTACCACAGTGTATGCATGCATGTTGAAAGCATTTCAGAAATAAACTTGCAGCATCATTTCTTTATATAAAAGGTCAAAGAATAACAGTGCTCTTTAGCATGGTTTGACTTTGGAAATAAATCCATTTTGTTTGCCGCTTAACAACTTGAAATCCTCCAGGTGTTTGTACATTGATTTTTTTAATCAATTGCTCAAGAGTCTTTCTAAGTGTGAAAGATGGACTGACATCCAAGTTCAATACCTATTTAGATCACTGTTCTAACATGAAACAATCTTTTTTCTTGTCTCTTGAAATCTCAGTAGTCCTCTAGTAGTCTCTATCACATAAAGTCAAAGGGCTTCAATATCAAGTTGCATTTATGTACTTTAAGTCCGTATAATTTGATTTCTTGTTTGTACTATAGTCCAATATTAGTGGTTGAATTCAATTTAGATTTGATTATAACTGTGTGCTGCTTCTGCATTTTACTCAGATGCTGCAGGGAAAGTTTTCGTAGTAATAAATGACCATTTCCTTGAAGGCTTGTTCATTCTTGAAGTACTAACATTAAGTAATTGTTTTCCTCTCTAATTTGGGTGCTTCTGGGGTGAACATTCTACCTTCATTGCCTCAGGGAATGAAATGGCACAACCAGAATGGAGAAAGAAAAAAAGGCAACATTCAACTTTTTAAGTTTTAAAGTTCTAGACTTTAATAGGACTCAAGTTACAGAAGATGAAGATTGCTAATCTACTATTTTGCTGTCCATTTCAGAAAAGATTTCTGAGGATAGGGGAATGAGGTAAAAGCCAGAGGGAAAGACACAAAGTGGTTCTTGGGGTGGAGCTTTGTTCCTTGCTATTCCCCAGACAAATGTGGATCAGGATGGGAGGTAAATAATCAAAACTTCTCATAGATTTGTGGAGTATAAGGGCAGAGGAAATGTGTGCAGCTATTCTCAGTTAAATTTTGAGAAGGCAATAAGACATCCACGTTTTGTATGATTTACATTGTACAAGAAGAGTGATATACATCAGTACTGTGAATTTGGACCAGTTTTCACAAAATCAAATACATACATGGACATGTTGCATAATAAAAATGTGTGAGGTGAGCTTGCCTAAGACAATAAAGTGTAGTGAGACTGGTAAAGTTAAAGCATATGTTCTATTTTTTTTAATTTATTAAATTTATTAGAGTGGCATTGGTTAGTAAAATTATATAGGTTCCAAGTGCACAATTCTATATCATCTATATATATCACATTGTGTGCTCATCACACAGAGTCAATTCTCCTTCCATCACCACATATTTGACTCTCTTTACCCTCTTCTACCAACCCTCTACCCCCTTACCCTCTGGTAGCCACTAAACTGTTGTCTGTGTCTATAAGTTTTGTTTGTTTGTTTGTCTTGTTCCCTTGTTGCTTTCAGTTTTATATCCCACATATGAATGAAATCATAATTCTCAACTTTTTCTGTCTGCTTTGTTCTGTTTAGCATGCTAACTCAAGATCCATGTATGTTATTGCAAATGGCAGTATTTTATCCTTTCTTAGGACTGAGTAATATTCCACTATGCTCCATTTTAAAAAGTAACTACTCAGATTCAGTCAGCTGTTGTCAGATAACAATACACACTCACTGTTGCCTGCTCTTGCAATTTTATAAAAGAAGCCTGAAATTTGACTTCACATGTTAAATGTCTCAATTTTTAGAAAAAATATGTAAGCCAAACAAATAGGTACATGGTTTAGATGTGGCTCATAATTAACTAGTGAGTGACCTCTGTTTTAGGGAGAATAGCCTAAGGTAGTTCTAGAATATCTTGTGCCAAAAAATGACAAGAAACAACCCTGAGAGCATCACAGATATGGTACAGAGAGATAACCGTTTTGAAAAAGCTTCGTGGTGAAGATTTTAGAAAATGCAGCTGTGATATATATCTTCTAGTAGTGATATTAGATGTCTCAACATATGCCAACATGCAGAGATAATACCAAAGACTTTCCCCTATATGTATATTTCATCAAAATATTAGCTCCATAGAACTTACATATTACTGAAAAGAATAATGGACAGAATTTTAAAATAAATGACCAAGATTACATTATGAGCATCCAGGGAACTGGATCATTAAAAATGATTATGGTGTAGTGTTGGAAGACCTTGCCAGAGCAATCAGACAAGAGAAAGAAATAAAAGGCATCCAAATTGGGAATGAAGAAGTTAAATTGTCACTCCTTGCAGATGACATGATGCTATATATAGAAAACCCTAAAGACGCCACCGAAAAGCTATTAGAAACAATCAACGAATACAGTAAAGTTGCTGGCTACAAAATCAATGTACAAAAGTCCATTGCATTCCTATATACTAACAATGAAATTTCAGAAAAAGAAATTCAAAAAACAATTCCTTTTGCAATTGCAGCAAAAAGAATAAAATACCTAGCAATAAACTTAACCAAGGATGTGAAAGACCTATATTCTGAAAACTACAAGACATTTTTAAAAGAAATTGAAGAAGACACAAAGAAATGGAAAGACATTCCATGTTCATGGATTGGAAGAATCAACATAGTTAAAATGGCCATATTACCCAAAGCAATATACAGATTTAATGCAATCCCCATCAAAATCCCAATGGCAATTTTTGAAGAAATAGAACAAAAACATCATCAGATTTGTTTGGAACCAGAAAAGACTCTGAATAGCCAAAGCAATCTTAAGAGAAAAGAACAATGCTGGAAGTATTACACTCCCTGACTTTAGCGTGTACTACAGGGCAACAATAATCAAAATAGCACGGTATTGGCAGAAAAACAGACATAGACCAATGGAATAGAATTGAGAACCCAGAAATAAAACCACATAAATATGGACAGATAATTTTTGACAAAGGAGCCAAAAACATACAACGGAGAAAAGACAGCCTCTTCAATAAATGTTGCTGGCAGAATTGGAAAGCCACATGCAAAAGAATGAAATTGGACTGCTATCTGTCACCATGTACCAAAATTAATTCAACATGTATCAAAGACTTAAGTATAAGACCTGAAACAATAAACTGCATAGAAGAAAACATAGGTTCTAAATTTATGGACTTGGGTTCAAAGAGCATTTTATGAATTTGACTCCAAACACAAGGGAACTAAAAAGCTGAAATAAATGAATGGGACTATATGAAACTTAAAAGTTTCTGCACATCAAAAGAAACCATCGACAAAATAAAGAGGCCACCAACTGAATGGGAGAAGATTTTTGCAAATAGTGCCTCCGATGAGGGGCTAATATCCAAAATATACAAGGAATTCATGAAACTCAACAACGAAAAAGCAAACAACCCAATTGAAAAATGGGCAGACGACCTGAAGAGACATTTCTCCAAAGAGGACATACAAATGGCAAATAGACATATGAAAAAGTGTTCAACATCACTAATCATCAGAGAAATGCAAAGAAAAACCACAATGAGATACCACCTCACCCCAGTTAGAATGGCTATCATCAACAAGACAAATAGTAACAAGTGTTGGAGAGGCTGTGGAGAAAAAGGAACCCTCATACACTGTTGGTGGGAATGCAGACTGGTGCAACCTCTATGGAAGGCAGTGTGGAGGTTCCTCAAAAAATTATAAATAGAATTACCATATGACCCAGCAATCCCTCTCCTGGGTATCTACCCAAAAAATCTGAAAACATTTATATATAAAGACAAGTGTGCTCCAATGTTCATTGCAGCTTTATTTACGGTGGCCAAGACATGGAAACAACGAAAATATCCTTCGACAGATGAATGGATAAAGAAGTTGTGGTATATATACACAATGGAATCCTATTCGGCAGTAAGAAAAGATGAAATAGGACCATTTGTGACAACATGGATGGATCTTGAGATTGTAATGCTAAGCGAAATAAGTCAGACAGAAAAAGTAGAGAACCATATGATTTCACTGATATGTGGTATATGAACCAACAATAACAAAAGAATAAGACAAACAAATGAGAAACAAAAACTCATAGACAGACAATAGTTTAGCGGTTACCAGAGGGTAAGGGGGGAGGGGAGTGGGAGATAAGGGTAAAGGGGATCAAATATATGGTGATGGAAGGAGAACTGACTCTGGGTGGTGAACACATAATGTGATTTATAGATGATGTAATATAGTATTGTACACCTGAAATCTATGTAACTTTACTAACAATTGTCACCCCAATAAACTTTAATTAAAAAATGATTATGTTAATTATAGAAAAATAAGGTTATGTGTCTCACCTTCCTGAATTTGAAGATGGTGACTCATATTGAATATACAAACAAAAAATATCCTCTCACATTGAGTATGGGGTCCTATCAAAAAGTGAATGGAGACTTCAAGACATAAAGTTTCAAGATGGCAGACTAGTACACAGTGAAATATGTCCTCTCTCACCCACATGTAAACCAAGTAAATGATCAGATGTCATTTTAAAAAATCAATGAAAATATTTCTACACTTGAAAATAAATAGTAAAATCTCTGTTGAGCAGACACTGTGAGCCATCCCTAACAGAAGGAAGTATAGAGGATGCTACATAGCCACCATCAGTACGAGACTATAGGAAACAGGGATAGTCACTAAAAACACCAAGGTAGCCTAGAACATGTACATGAGGATTATGTCACAGAAAAGTGATCCAAACTCTAACAACAAACATCTAAGGAAAACTAACTCCGTGAAATAATGTCACTAAACTCAAGGACCTTAAAATTAGAGAACTTAATATCCCCATCAAAATGAAGGAGTACATTTTTTAGACAAAAACGAATGTCTCTGAAAACAAACAAAAACAATTAGATGCCTTGAAAAACATTTGAATTAAAAATACCAATAGATGGGCTGAATAGCAGGCAAAAGATAGCTGAAGGGCAAAAGATAAATAAGTAAAATGAGCTTCAATATCATACTGAGGAATTCTTCTGTATGTGTCAGAAAGGAATGGGAAGATTGAAAATATGTAATAAAAATAAAGAGACATGAAGGCCAGCTCGATAAGTTTTAATATTTATGTAAAAGGAAGTATAGTAGAGGAGAATAATAAGAATAGAAATGACACACCATTTGAAGAAATAATGGCCAAGAATTTCCTAGAACTAAAAGAAACTGCTGAGTTCTAAGCTTGATAAATTCCGTTTTAAAATCCCACACCTATACACATTTTTAAATGAAATACGCTGTTAAGCATGATAATAGTGCTGAACATAATAAAATAAACTTATATATTAATAGCACAGATGGTAAAAAATAAGCTATGCATCTGTAAATTAAACACACATACACACACATACATGCACATGCACACACACATTTACATAATTCAAGAGTAAAAGAGTAAATCCTGATGGAAATAAGAATGTATTTGAAAATGAATGAAAAAGCATATCTAAACTTAAGGGTTATAATTTAAATTTTAATTTCTTGTTTTTCATTAATAATTGTTTTTAAATTTATTTTGCTAATTTTTATTAGCATTTTTCCAGCTGCTTATGTTCAAACAGTCCACTTTCCCCAATCTTTCTTTCTTCTGGTAAATTTGAGGTTATACATTTTAAAAAAGAAAAGACAGGTATAAAGATAAGAAAGGAAAGAACTGAACTGTCATTTTTTGGATAATATAAAATTTTAACTAGAAAGTTTAAGACCATTAATTAACATCTTTTATAATTAATAAGAGAGTTCAACTTTTTTGGCCAGATACAAGATCACTGTACAAAAATTACTAACTTTCTATTTTCTTTCCAAAAACAATAAAGGGAAAATTAAATAGAAAACAAAAAGATCACAATCAAGAACAGCACCAAAAATTATTTTTTAAAAATAGAATTAGTATATCACAACTTTGCAATACCTAAAAAATGAATGAATCCACGCAAAAATCTTCAATAGTTGATAACATTACACAAACACACACACACACACACACACACACACACATTTCTACTTATGGAAATATATACCACTACTTATGATATAGTCTTGCCAAAAACCAAAAACATGGAACCAGAATCTGATAACATCTCTAGCTCTAACCGTAAATGTATAGGAAGTACAAGGAACAAGAGGACACATGTATTTGAGAACATCCCGGGAAATGGAATAAAATGAATTCCAACTGTTAGAAAATCTTCAGGGTAAACAATCCCATTTCTTCAACCAAAAATTAAAAGAAAATAATTACAGATGAAGGAGGGACCTACAGATTTAAAGAGACCTTAAAGGCATATCAAACTATTAGAAGGTATGGACCTTGTTTGGATCTGGATTTAAATAGATCGTTTAAAAAGGATTGTAAGGGATGGCCAGTTAGCTCAGTTGGTTAGGGCATGGTGCTGGTAGCACCAAGGTTGCCAGTTCGATCCCTGCATGGGCCACTGTGATCTGCACCCTCCTTTTATAAAAGAAAAAAAAGAAAAGAATGTAAGACAGTTGGGGATCGGTAAACACTGACGGTATACTTGATATTAGGTATTATTGTCAGTGCTTTTAGGTATTATGGTTATTTAATTTTAAAGAATCCTTATCGCTTAGAGACACATTGCAAGATGTACAGGTGAAATGGCACGATGTCTGGGATTTGATTCAAAATAATGAGATGCAGTAGATGTAATGAGGAAGACTGTCCCCGTGTGGGTGAAGTAAAATAAACACAGAGGTTCATTATACTATTTTATGTTCTTTCGCATGTGTTTGAAATGTTTTATAATAAAAGTTTGTGTAACTTACAAATTAAAAAAAAAGAACAGGACCGAAAAATGTATAAAAATAAACTTAACCAAAATAAAGTATAAAAAATAAATGAAGGAAACTATAGAATATTGAACACCAGCAATCTTATATATCTGTCACTGATATGTCATCCAAGATTATGATAGCCTAACTTTATGCAAATTGTTAATATTAAAACACAGTCAAATATCACTTTTAAACTGAATATTTAACTGGATCAATATTTTAGGTATTGTGTCTGTCTTTTCTCTTCAATTATTTGTTCTGGAAGGAATCATCTACAGATTAGGAGTTGACAAATTTTTTCTATAAAAGGCCAGATAATAAATATTTTCGACTTAGTGGGTCACACAGTCTCAGTTGCAACTACTCACCTTTGCTACTGAGGTGCCAAAGCAGCAATAGAAATGCAAAAACATGCACATGTCTGTTTTCCAATAAAAGTTTACTAAAGCCAGTGGGCTGTGTTTAGCCCACAGGCCATAGTTTGTCAATCCTTACTATAATGCCTATGAACACTTTTATCTCTACTTAAGAAACAAAAACCAAATTCAGTACATACAAAATTATGTTCAGACTCCTGAGAATGATATTAAAGCCGCACAATACTCTGTTTCCAACCCCCTTTTCAATCTTGTGCCCTGGTACACTCTTGTCCAGTCCCCTCTCTACTCCTATTCACTATATCCATTACACTTGAACTCTTTTGAATTTTTGTCTTGCTACAAACATTCCCTGAAATTTCCTTTAATTCATTCATACTGTCATTAATTTAGAAAATATTTACTGAGTTCTTTTTATGGGCCAAGTACTTTGCTAGAATGCTGAAGACACACACAGTAGGGGCAAAAGGTGACATTGTCCCTGCTTTCAAAAAGCTTACATTTGAGTATGGTATACAAGTAACAAGCAACTGCAGTATCATTTGATAACTTCTATCATAGGACAATAAAAGGTTGTTATGGGAGCAAAGCAAAGAAGTGAAGATATAAAAGCTTGGACACTATCATACTTCAATTGAGTAGGTCTTTAGACCCTATTGTTTTGACAAATGGATATTTTGATTTCAAATTTATAAATCTTACAATTTGAATCAAAGTTATGTCCACATGCATGAATTTTCAATAGGAAAGTAATGTCAAAAATTAACTTTATTTAGCCGTATTAAAGTCTTGAAAAATTGTTTATATAGTGTAGTTAAACTATGTGCAGTTTTAGCCTTTGTTGGTGGTATTCAGTCTTGATTTCTACCTACTTTAATTTTTCATGAATCAACATTTGAAGTTTTAAGAATTCAGTTTATATTCAATAATAAATTTTACTATTCAAAGTAACTATTTTAGCTCTTGTCAATTTTATTTTGTATTGTTTAATAGGACCAGTAATATTTATTATGAATATTTATAGGTCATATTTCTTAAGGCAAGTACATGAACAGTGGAATCCAAACATTTCCAACACCAAATGATAGGGCCAGGCCTTCCCAAAACGTGCTTTCCAAATTGAGACCTGAGGAGGAGCAAGAGTTTGCCAGGTAAAGGGAATGGGGGTGGGGAATGAATGGAGCAGGTAGGGAAATTGTTCCGTTCAAAGAAACAAGAGATGAATGAAAGCATGGTCTGTCATACATTTCTGCTATTACAATTTTTCTTGTAATTGTCTTCCTCCTCTTCCCCATCTTTTGAGACCCTTAGCTTGTTACAAAACACACTCAACATTATTTCCAGTGGGATTATTTTTATATTTGACAGACATGACAACTTTTTTCTTTTATTTGTCCAATGCTTGCATGGCAGGCAAATAGAGATGTTAGTGATAATCCATAAAATAGATTGTTAAAATATGCTAGAGATACATAAGATTAATTGGAGAATATAAGCCGATCTGTCATGATTCTCGTAGATTGTTAAGTAAACACAAAGAGAACAAAGTCACATCATGTACAATATTTAATTTGTATTTGTCTCCTGCTCTAAATAAATATAAGCAAACTTAAGTCTTAAATTTGTGCAGAGGATTTTGAGTTAAATGTGCTTTGTTATATACCATTTCATCTGCTTATAAAAGTGAAGATGAATAAATACGGAACTTTTATGCCTGTGGTCAGTGGTTGATTAATTTGGTGATCTAAATTAAATATTTTCTTTCAATAGGGCTAGAAAGGACTACACCAGTTCAATCTGAAGCTGATCTTATATTTCACTGATTTGGGCACTTTTAGTAGAATTTTAGTAGATGAATGAATGCCAAAATGTATTCAAATTCATTGTGGTCCAAAGCCTATATGAATACTGTTAACTTGTAAGTAATCTAAATATGAAATAATATGTCTGGAAATTTTGTGACATGACGATTAGGTATTTTTTTAAAAAAGAAGTAAGGGTTCTTTATTATTTAATCATGTGCTCAGAAAGAAAAACAA
Source organism: Rhinolophus ferrumequinum (assembly GCF_004115265.2). NCBI lineage: Eukaryota > Metazoa > Chordata > Mammalia > Chiroptera > Rhinolophidae > Rhinolophus > Rhinolophus ferrumequinum. Next base: position 60,076,785 of record NC_046284.1, read on the forward strand.
GCATTCATTTTTTTTTTTTTTTACAGTGCTTTTAAAACCAAACAAGGCTATAACTTCATATATGAATAAGTTGGGTTTGGTTAATTAAAAACAAGGTCACTTATATGCATTGCTCTTTTTAGCTTTTGTTAACCTCTAAAAATAGATTAAGTTGAGATAAGTTATTTTGCTTTGATACCCTCTAAGTTTGACCACCATGTCTAAAGCCCCTATGCATGACTGGTGGAAAATCCAATGATTTAAATAGTATAAAACCCTTTATGCTATTCTCCCCTAAACTGTAGATTTAATAAATGACTCTGTAGCTTGCATTGCTATATTCCAGGTGACTTCTGTGCACATCCAGAGGACATTGCTTATTCTGCGACAACTTCTATGAGCATTATATTACAAGATTCTATGATGTACACCTGAGTCCTAAAATGACATTCTCTTTCGTTTATATCACAAGTCCCAGATGACTTGACTTAATTTATTTTCACAACCGTCTTGTTAAGAGAGAACATTAAAGCGAAAGAATCCTTTAATAGAACCAGAGAGCAATGAAGTTTTCAAATAGAACCACACCGCTTTAGTTGTCAATTATATTTCCTCATGAATGAGTTTTTGAGTTGCAGCCAAATTTAAAATTGCAAAGATTGTGGCCCACATGAGAAACCTGAGTTCCTCATTTCTTTAAGAAGAAGGAACACAATATTGATTATATGTATGTATTATACTAAATAATGTCTTTAGTTAAGATCACAACCTGAGACAGATCATTAGTGAACTTTATCATTTCTTATTTATTTATTTTAAAATTCCGTTATACTTTTCTTGCAATAGCCTTTGAAGCCTGGAGCTGAACATCTTCTATGCAGGGTTACCGCAGTATTATCATTGCAGGCCTGCTGGTACTCCTGTTTCTGATTAAAATTCATGTTTTCTTTAAATAGCATAAAATATACTTCTCCAGACCCTTTTGGCCTTGGTCAGAAATGTATAACCACTGAAAATTTTTCAGACAGGAGACTGGTAATTAGGCACAGCTTGAAAAGTCAATCAAACTCAGTCTACTTTTGCTTCTACGTAGGGAGAGCCTGGTGATTACCATTGCAGTGAAGGAATCTCAGATGTGGTACTGCAGAGCTCGCCTAGCTCTTATTACAATCAAACAGCAAAAATAATTAGTAGATAGAGCTCATGGATTTAATTCACGAAATCTTTTGAGCAGGAAACCTAGTCTCAACTAGATACTGAGGAGGCTGTCTTAGTGATAAGGTTAGCAGCCTGGAATTCTATTATGATCAATACAATATGTCATTTAGATTTTTAGAATTTTCCCTAATTCTAAATGGTGGGTTTCACTCTTTCTTTCTTTTTTCTTTTTGGTCTCTTTTTGTCTTCTACTTTTCTCAGAGCATCCCATAATAAATTGAACTATATTGCATACATTTTAGATACAATTCTTTCACATTTTTCACATTTTGTTAACAAACTTATATATTTTTTCCATTGAGGGAAGTGCCTTAATTAAGCCTTTGAGAAAAGACATATTAAAAATTTACTAAGCTCTAAATCAGATTGCATTGGTTGGCATTTCTTGATACATATTAATTAAATTTGCACCATATTATATGTATACTTACTACATTATAGGTATGTTGTCATCAGCATAGTTAATAAACTTCATAGATAGTTTAATTCTTTAAAAGAATATCAATGTTTATATAATCAATACAAAATAAATATCAAAGTGCTACTAAAGTATCTCTACGTAATTTGTACAAATTATTGTATGTAAGAAGTTCGTCATCTTTGCCTAATGTCTGAGTCTTAGTCAATTCAACAAATATTTCCTGAACACTTTGTGAAAGTGTCATGAGTGGGATGTGACTATCAAAGTAGCAGTCTCACACACGTTTGTGTCTTTCCACAATGTCAGACTTTATTAGAATAAAGCCATGGATCTAGTCCTACTGACTCAGTTTACCGCACACATTAACCAAGGCTTCAGCCAGAAGATAATCTCCAATAGTCGCGGAAGAGTGGTTTCACACAAGAAGGTCACACAGGTTTACAAGCAATAGGGTTAGGCAAGGCGAACAGAGTCTTCCGAAAGAAGGATGAGAGAGCGAGTCTGGTGCTCAGCGAGAGTCCCTTCGGTGCTGGGGTGCAGAGCGTCCGGCGTCAGGCCCGGCTGGTGAGATGGTCAGGAGGTGAGACTTCGAGGGCTCCGTCTGGGACGAGTGCAGGTGCAGCTGTCAGTTTGTCAGTTGAGGCCTGAGCGAGAAGCCCTCAGGGAGCTCTGATGTTATGCCCAAGACTGGGTGCAGTGCACCCATCTGCAGTCCCATAAAGCCGTCCAGATGGTCACACACCACCCTGCGTCTGGAGTTACCTGGTTAGGGCGGTCACTGGGGACGCCTTTCACGTGATGCTCTGACATGACGGTCACTTTGTGACTGACATAGCTATCGGGATTCTTAGAGTCTGTTGTGTGTTCATAATTAATGCTCTATACAGAAAGGAATGTAAAGATAAAAATAATTATCACAAAGTATAACAAGTACCATAAGCTCTATACATACAATGTGTTATTATTGAAACAGGGCCGATCGGGAACCCCACGAAAGAGGCCTTGCAATGTCCCTGGCCTCGTCTCTCCCTGCCCTAGAGCTTAACAATCGATCAACCCCCTCCCAGCAGTTTGAGCTTGGAATATCCCCTGTCCCAGTTCCTGCTTTTGAAAATTACCCAGAAACCTGTGCTTGCTGCTGATCACAATCTCTACGGCCTAGCATTCTTTCCAGGTTCCTGTCATCACTGCTCTGGGTTGATGACCACATTGGAGAGCCACATCGCCAGAGGGAGGAACCATTATGTGGCCTCTAGTCCTTTAAATACCCCCAGCTGGTCTGAGAACGTCAAGGCAGTTTTTGGAGGTGTTCACCTGCTGCCTTCTCAGACCCCCCGGTGCTCTGATAATGAAGGCTTATTCTATGACCCAACTCCTGTGTGGGTCTATTGGCTGAGCGGGGCAGGCGGCACGAGCCCCGGACTCGTTTGGCCTCCAGTTTCACTATTAAGATTCAGAAGATAGATAAGTCATATCCAGTTAGGGGAATAGAAGCATTTCATGGTGGAAGTTTCTTTTTAGATGAATTTGGAAGGATGCATTGGCAATTGACATGTAGAAATAGAGAGGGACATTTCACACAGAAGAAAAAGTTTGGAGTGAAACCATGGTGAATGGTCAACAACATTACGTAGTAAAGTCTTTGTAGGAAGAGATTATTTAAAGTACATTGGGACCTCTTTGTGCTAGATTTTGAACGTCAGAGTTAGAAGTTTATAATGATTGGGAAGGATATGGGAAGCCAATGAAAATGTCTGTTTTGTTTGTGAAAATGGAGAAATGTTTTCAAAGTGTATTTAGGAACAATTAATCTACAATTAATGGGTAAAGTCGATTGACAGAGACAGACTCCAAATGAAGGGTCCAGTAGGCAAGCTAAAGCAATAGTTTAGTCAAGAGATACAGAACACATGAAATAGAATGGTTGCAGTGAGATTGGAAAGAAGAAGGTACAGCTGAGAAATTTTACACTAGTAGAGACTACAAGATCTGACAACTGTTTGGCTGTAGGATGATTAAAAAGGGAGAAATAAAATGACTCTGAGGTTTTAGGTTAAGCTTACTAGGTAAATGATGGACCTCTGAACCAAAAAAGAAAGAGAGAGGGAGAGAGAAAGGAAGAAAGGAAGGAAGAAAAGGAAAGAAGCAAAAAGACAGACAGCTGGGGGGGGGGGGTGCTTTGAGGAAGAATATTAAAAGAGAATCTCTGCTTACATATATATACTGTAGATCTACTAGCAAAACTATCTCAAACACCTCACCATCCCCAAAACAAGACACTTAAGAAAGGAAATAAAAAGTTACAGTTAAACATTTCTGTAATTAAGTAATCCATTGAAAATTTGGTAGTTTCTACGGACAATTCTGGCAAGAAAATGAATTGGATTAGGGAGTGCAAGTTCTCAACTAAAGCTCAATACCGACTTCCAGGAAATGCACTATATCCTCTGACAGAGTCAATTTTAATGGAATGCCTAGATAGATTTATATTTTAAGAGTATGTAATAAAATTGCTTAAGCCTTCATTATCTGAATAGAACTGTGATTCATGTTGGCAAGTCACTAAGAGTTAGAAGGCAGAGAAATAGCAACCAGGACGATGGCTATTTAATGTTTCAGTTTATAGTATGAGGACATACTGATAATAATGATGATAGCTACTTTTAAAGCCAAGTGGTTAATAGAGCAGCATCTGGAGTCAGCCTGCTGGGTTTCAATTTCTATCTCTGTCATTTATCATGCGTGACCTTGGGCATTTTTAATGAACTTCCTTGAATCTCAGTTTATCTGTACAATGAGAATAATAGTAGTACCTACTTCATATGGGGTATTGTTACAATTCAATAAGGCAAAACATGGAAAGAAAGCATCAGTAATGCTCCAGAAACATTTGGCTCCACGTGTGAATATAAGTTTTAGTACTATGCATGTGTTTCTCTGCACAGATCTTACGTCCTGAGAAGGAATGAATCTATTTCCTTCAAATCAATTGCATGCAGAAAAACTCAATTAGCATTGTGTGCATTTACACTTCATGTGACACTGCATGCTCTGACTTGGCCGGAAGTGGTTCTTTGCTCTACAATAATGGATAATAACCAGTAATATTTATTGAACACTCATTGTATGACATGAACTGCTTTAAGAACTTTAGAATATCTCTGCAACCTTATGAGGTAAGGTCCATATATCTGACAAATAAACAGAAGCACAGAGAAGTTAAGGAATTTTTCTAATAATGCACAATAAGAAATAGAGCGTGAATTTGAACCCTGGCAATGCATCTGACTCTAGAGCCAATACTCTTAATCACTATGCTCCATTGTTTCTCTTTAAGAAAGAGTTTATCAAACCCATTAAAATGTTATACAGTATAATATGGCATGTTTAACCAATTCAAAAGAACAAATAGTTAAAAATAGTTAGCTTTTTACTAAAAGTAACCTGAAAGCAGATGCTTTTTTATTATGTATACATTTTATCTATTCATTAGAGCAAGGCCTGTATTTGTAAACATTGCAAAGAGCTAACTTAAATTGTTATATGAACTTGAAATATAATAAGATGACTGCTTATCTGAAATTCTGGTTTACTAAACTACCCTGCTTTGTAAGCCTTATAATTCAAACCCTCTCTAACAGCTCATTTTAAATATAAAATATTTTTGCTTTGAAGAAGACCTAAAGAGATCTTGTTAAATTCCCTTCTTCAAAGAGATGTGCATCGTTTAGGTAAATCCATGAGATGATGCTTCCTCCAAGTATGCTCCATTTACTTGCATGCAGTTTAAATTCAATCGCAAGCAATTCTAGTTTCTGAGTACATTGTAATAACCACATTTCTTTAAAAATCCAATGTGGTCCAACCCAGCAATTACTCAGATTTACAAAGGTTTTATTGTAATGCTAAACCTTTGAATCTATTTCTTATATGCATCAACAATGCTCAAGATTATAATGAAGAAAGAGCTAACTCTGGGTTTCCAATTGCCAAGAAAAGACACTTCCCTTGGTTTATCTGTCGACAAAAAAACATCCAGCCTAAAAGAAAGTTTATAAGAGTTTATTTCAGCCAAACTGAAGACAATTGCTGTGAAGCAAAACCTCAACAGATTGAGGAAATGTTCCACAAAATGGTTTGCAGCTTATTTTAATACGTAGAATCAAAGGAAGAAGTTTACATGAAATCCACTGGTGGTAGATTAAGGGAGTGGGAGAAAGCAAAGCGGGGAATTCTCTGGGATTGGATAAAAGCAAATTGGAGAGACACATTTCTTTTACATAGGTGGGTACAGATTAGTTAATAGTTCATTTTTGGCAGCATATAAAGATGGTGATCAGGAGACAAGCATAATACTGAAGGATTCTGTAGTTTCCTGCTCTGGTCTGGAGAAAGGGATTACTGACATGCCAAGGTCATGTTATCCTAGGTGCAAAAATAGACAGGCTCACTTAAGGTCAAGATTGACTTTTGTCAAGAAAGTTACAGGCCAAAGATGTGACTTCCCGCCATGGCCCACCTTAATTAGGAATATTTATGTTCACACCATCCTGTGTGGTTATTTTCAGTCTCCTGAGCTTGTCAGGTTTAACATGTGGCCCCTTTTCCATCCACGTGTCTAAGTCTTATAATATCTTGGCTGTGAGTTTATTTGGAAGTATGGAAGTATTATTAAACCTAATTTTCTCAAATGTGTCCAAATATTGAAATGTAGACTACATACACTACTGTATTTGCATTGCTTTCTCTCATAGTCCTCTTTTTAGCTCTCTTTGGCATATAACATCAAAGGGCAAAGTAACACTATCAAGGACTTTCGAAGACTATTTTAGACTGGTATTTCTCATTGTCACTTATATATTCCATCTCTTAATGTTACCTGGAAAATGATATTGAACACCTCAGTTTTTGTCTTCTTGAAGGAAAAGCTTCAATCAAGAGATAAAAATTTGTGCAACATGAACAGCAGAAGTTTATTAGTAAATAAAAGAAAGTACACTCCTAGACATGGAGGGGGTGGCCCAAGGGAGGGAAGCAGCCCCACCTTACATTGCATGAAGGCTTTTATTTCTGTGGGTTGTGGGTAGAATTGCCTCCCCGACCCCCTTCTCTGATTTCTCATTCTTCCCCTGAGGTGCCTGGTCCTCTGGCATTTAGCAATGCATTTCTTTGATTTAGGGGCATGAGTAAACACATCCCCTTGATTTGGGGGCATATGTAAACATGTCCCTCAGAGGTATATGTAAACCTGAGATCTTGTTGGGCTAGTAAGGTGTTGGTGATCCTGACAAACAGGATGTGTCTCCCCCCTTCTCTGACTTCTAACAACACATCTATGATTTACAAGTATGTGTAAGCCAGGAGTCCTGCTGGGCAGCTGCAGGGGTCTTGACCCAAGTAGGAGTTGCAGGAAGGGGCTTTCTAACCGGGGATAAATCTCTCCTTCTCCTGCTCATCTCTGTCTACCTACCCTACGATTAATAGAGCAGTTGGATTAATTAAATGTACCTTGGTGTTATGTTAAAAAGAAAGGGCAGTATTTGGAAGTTGTAGCTGCTTGAATCTAGAACAGCTAGTTGTTATTAATCAAGTTGAACACTGGATGGCAGTCCTCACTAATAATATATATAAAGGCTAGTGATAAAATAGGAAGTACTGATGCAAAATAACACCCTAGGCAGCCTAAGTATTGCCAATTTTAACAGCTAAAAAGTCAGCAAAGAAGAACTTTGAACAAAGATGGTGACAGGATGGGAATGTTAAAAATAGTGAGCTTACTTGGTATCATCATGAATATGTGAAACTTATGCTTCAGTTGATTTGATAATATTGTGCACCAAAATCAGTTTCAGAAGTTCTACTCCAATTTCTCAATGCACAGTCTCAGACCACAAATTAGTTTCACCCTTTATTGTCATCTGAAACCCAGTCTTGGCTGAAGACCTAGCTACCATGATTATGGCCTGAGGTGAATTTACCTCAAGGAGTGTTTTTAAATTTGCTTGATCTCATCTCCCACAGGTAACCCTGGTGTTTTCTTTTGTGTTTTCTTAATCATCTCCCAACTTTATAACCAAGATCCCTCAAATGGAAAACCATATATTAGTATATTTAATTTTTATATATGGAAAGAATGCTTACATTGGATTGTTTCAGATATTTCTATGCTTGTACACTGTATGGTGCCAGTGCATGGAGTAAAATTGATCTGAATTTAAATCTCAGCTCTGCCACTAAAAAGCTGGGTGAAAATGAGCAAGTTACTTAATCTCTCTAGTCTCCAGTTTCCTAAATTGTTAAATGGATGATTTTTTGAAATGACAGTCTTTCATAGATTTGATGTAAGTTCTAAATGAAATTATGCATGCATAGTTCTTCAGATGATATTGGACACATAATATGCACTCAATGAATATTAACTAGTCTGATTATCATTATTATCATTATCAGCTTAACTAATATCATGTATTCCTCTTTCTGGAATATTTTGTTAATTGATCTTTTAGATAAACAGCTACAAAGGTATTTGTTACTAGTATAAATTCTTAATTAACCTATATTAGAACAAATGGCAGTATCTATAAAATTTAGAACCAATAACTAGGAAAATAAGGCAATAAGGCATTGATAATAAGGAAAAATATCATACATATTTTTCAATACCTCCATATATTGTTAACTGAACTCTCCGAGTCTGCCTATCTGTTGTGAACTGAGGAAATACTGTCATATTTCTGAAGAGCACATTCTTTCCTTAAATGAGGTCAGTTTCATCTATTTTTGCTAAAACTCTTGTCATTAGGGGAGACAGTGTGTTGAAATGCATTTTCTATATTGCTTACCAGTGGCACCTTCTGGCTTGCAGAAAAGTATGGTAATTTCTCACTTATGAATTCATTTAATATCCAATTACACTAATAGTTATATAGAAACAAACACAAAGTCTTAAGGCTTCTAGGAGCCATGCTACATAATGACAGTAATAACGTCCACAATATTTTTTCTTGCTTAGAGATGTTAAGGTTAACAGATTTATATAAAGGCATCAAACATGCTCCTCCTGGGGCCGGCCCAGTGGCTCAGGTGGTTGGAGTGCCCTGGTCCTAACACCTAGGTCGCCAGATGGGTTCCCACATGGGCCAGTGAGCTGCACCCTCTACAGCTAAGATTGTGAACAATGGCTCTCCCTGGAGCTGGGCTGCCTTGGGCTACCATGTGCTGCCAGGAGCAGCCAGTGGCCAGCGTGAGTCGCTGGCAGCAGGCAAGAGCTTCCGTGAGCAGTTGTGAGTGGCCAACCGACGACTGGCGACCGACTGCCTCAGCTTGGGGGGGGGGGGTTGGCGCAAGGCTCATAATACCAGCATGGGCCAGGGAGCTGTGTCCTACACAACTAGACTGAGAGACAAGGGCTTGAAATGGGGTGTGAGGGCGGAGGTGGAAGAAGGGGGGAAAAATGCTGCTCCTTTCAGAATTGACAGTCTCATTGTTTCCCTCATGAAAAAAAATATTTACTTCACACTATGAAATCTTTTGTGACAATGTCGTGTGGGGCGGCCTGCAGGGCCTCTGGTCCCGCTCCCCACATAAGAACGCAGGATATGGCTAGGCCAAAAAGGAACACCCACGGAGCCATAGACAGGGGAGTCATACCACTGTGTTCTCTCTGGCGGCTGGGGAGACACACGCAGTACTAGCGACAGGATCTGCAGTCCACCATTCACTTCTCTGCCTGACAACCAACCAACCAATCAACGCAGCCCCGCAGTTACATCAGTAGCCAATTGGCTAACCGGTTACAGCTGATGGCCAACCAATCACAGTTGATGGTCATTCACTACCCGAGCCAGCACCTCCCCACGCGAGGCCTAGAGCCTGGAAACTGCTCTCTGGGACTCTGTTCCCACAGACAATATTTGAATTTAAGTGATTGTTTTATAATCCTGGTGATACCATGCCTGCCACTTGCAAAAGTTAAAAATCAAGACACAAGATTGGTGGCAAGAAAAGCAGAATGCTGGTATTCTGGGAGGATGGTGGACTCCTGTCCAAAAGCCATCTCCCTATTCCTAGACCGGTCGGAAGGTTTTATAGGTACACAAGAAAAACAAAGGAAAGGGAGAGTCCATCAGGCAGATCTGAGGGTTGACATCCTTCCTGGGGTCTTGTCTGTTTGAAGATGATATTATCTCCAGACTCAGGACTGGGACTCTGCCATAGCGGACTGGAACTTTATGCATCACCACTAAAAACTGCAAGGGAGTTGTAAATTGAATTCTGGTGTCCGGGCACCTGAGGATTAAGAAATTGCTCTTTCCAGGTTAGGGTTCTGTTAATTAAATGGATTAATGAGGTATGTGTAGCCTTGAGAAAGGGAACAAAACAGAGTTCTTCAGTTAATAAGTAAGGGGAAAAACAAAGAGGAAACAGCTGACTATCAGGGTGACCCATACTGCAAACTAGCTAAGTTTAATTACAAGTGGCTAGATACCATGTTTCCCGGAAAATAAGACCTAACCGGAAAATAAGCCCTAGCATGATTTTTCAGGAGGACATTCCCCTGAACATAAGCCCTAATGTATCTTTTGGAGCAAAACTTAATATAAGACCCGACCTTATTTTCGGGGAAACACAGTAGTGAGCTAGGTGGTGAGTCAAACTGCAAACGAGCTAAGTCTAATTGTATTATTGATTCTCGAATTTCTCCCTTACACTGGGGGAATATATATATACACATTCTAATGACATGGGTTAAGTAAGGAGTACAGAGATTCAATAATGTGAACTTTTTTGTCCTAAAATGCAAAATGGGAAACTGATACTCCTGCCTCCAGGTTCATGAGGAATATATACACACATATATAATAACCGTATGTCCTAAGAACACATATTAGCTCAAGTGTGTGAATACATATGGTAATTATATGGCTAATTATTAGAGAAAAATGAAAAAGTCCTGTATTAAATTTTATTAAAGTTCTGGAAATATTATGTTTTAATCTACTTTAGGCAAGTGAGGGGTTAACCTAGATTTCAGAACCAAAACAAAACAAAGAAAAATCTGATGCTCAAAATTTATAATCTTACTATAGCAAACCAGTTTTCAATCCCTGCCTTGCATAAGGAGAAGTTGACTTAGTACTTGTCTAAGAATAATTTATTTTTGAACAAGAACAGCTCTAAAATATTTGTAAATGCTTAACTGAAATATGAAAATGCCATGAAAAACTCCCTGTTAAGACTTGGTAACGAAATTATTACCAAGTGCTTCCCTTTTCCTCAGTGAGTCCCAACCCACCATGCAGTACACATGCAGTAAAGCAAATATCACACTTCCTATTTTCTCAGGATAGTCCTAGTTTGCAACCATTGTTCTAGAAACCCTTTTAAATAGCTCCAACTTTCACTCTCAAAATGTCTTGGTTTGTGCAATAAATTATATGGTCATAGTAAGTAGAATGTTAAGGAAAAGGGCATTATACCCAAAATAAGTTTCTCAGCAATGCTCATTGTTTCAGGAGGAAATAGGCATATCATTTGTTTTCTTATCCTACAGCCTTGGGAAGTTGGTGGGAGGAGGGAATCACAAAGAAGGAACTACATGAATCTCACTAAATTAAGACTTCTATGTAGGGAAAAGGTTTAGTGTGCTGCAACCTTAAATAAATAGAGAGAACCTAAGGGGCTTTTCATTTACCATCTCAGAAAGCCATCAGACAGTTCCTCAAAAAGATTACTTAAATACAGAGTTAGCATATGACCCATCAATTCCACTCCTGAGTATATACCCAAAAGAATTGTAAATAGGTATTCAAATAAATATCCATACAGAAATGTTTATAATAGCACTATCCATAAAAGGTAAAAGGTGGAAAGAATCCAAATATCCATCAACTAGTTAATGGATTAATAGAATGCATATCCATATCACAGGATATTATTTGCCAATAAAAATGAATGAAGTTATGATACATGCTACAACATAGATGACTCTTGAATCCTTATGCAGAGTGAAAGAAGCTAAACAGAAAAGCCACATGTTGTATAACATTATTTATATGAAATATCTTAGAAAGGCAAATTCATAGACAGAAAGTAGATTAGCGGTTGCCAAGGATTGAGGGAAGGGGAGGGGAGTTTATAGAGCTACTACTAATAGGTATGGTGTGTATTTGTGAGGTCATAAAATTGATTCATAACTAGATAGTGCTGATCTTTACTTAACTTTGTGAATGTACAAAACACCAAATTATACACTTTAGTAGAGTGAATTTTATGGCATATGGTTATAGCTCAAAAACAAAAACAGGACAGTCAGAAATTATAGAAGATGAACTAATTTTGGAAACATGATCACTTTTTGTTTTTTATTAAATTTATTGGGGTAACACTGGTTAGTAACATTCCATAGTTTTCAAGTGTACATTTCTATAATACATCATCTATATATTGCATTTGTGTTCACCACCCAAAGCCAAATCTCCTTCCATTACCACATATTTGACTCCCTTTACCCTCTTCTGTCATCTAGTTTGATATTTTTTTGTCTTGTTTTTTTATTTCCCCTAGTAGCAGTAAAATCTCTCTCTCTCTCTCTCTCTCTCTCTCTCTCTCTCTCTCTCTCTCTCTCTCTCTCTCTCTCAGTATCTGGGTGCTTGTCTTTAGGGTAGTTAGAAAGAGTGTAGTTGAAGAGTTAGCATCCCAATCAGCAGCCAGACTTGGGCAAGGCAAAAGCCAATCAATATAGTAGATGCTGTTCAGGAAATCAAGAAGCCAAGACAAGGGATAATTTAGGGAGCAGGTTTAAACCTAGGCAATCCTAGCCTAGGACTGAAATCCATGTCATATTTACCAATCAGAGATATATGCAATAACTACAGGATTCTAAAATTCTTAGTAATCTCATTATGAATTTTCTCTGGCACCTAATTACTATTTGAGCCAAACTGACAGAATGTTGCATAATGGATGATGTGTTTCAAAATTTTGCCAAATCAGTATTTCTTTTTTAATTTAACATCTTTTAGGTGTGCTTAGACTCCTAATAAGAACAGTGGCATAAAAAACTCAGAATACACGTGCCAACACAGCCATAATCTAGAAGTTTGCTAATTGTTGATGTGTTAATGGGCATTAATAGTTTGACTAATAACTATGACCCAGGCAGTATCATTCACTATTATCTATTGTTTAGTTAAAAAAAATATTATAGCCCGGTTGAAAACTTCAGGACTCTATTCTAACATGGCCCCAAACAACTCTCCAAACAATACCGCAGTGCAGCAAGAAATCATAGATGAAGCCACACCAAAATCACAGAAGACCAGTTGAAAATCCTCGCCAAAGCATTCAATCGAACACCTTACCCAGGTTATGCTACCAAACAAAAGCTTATTTTAGAAATCAACACTGAAGAGTTTAGGATCCAAATTTGGTTTCAGAATTGAAGAGCTAGCACAGAGTTCAGAAAAGATCAGAACCTGAGAAGGACTTAGAAGCAAGCCAAAACCAAGATCACCCTGAAGAGAAGATTCATGGTAGAGCAGACAGATGGTGTAGCATCAGCCATACTTCCTCCCAGTTGCACGCCCTCGTCACAGCACTTACGAACAACTCTTATCCTGGGATTGATTCCGGAGAGCCACTTGCTAAGGAAATTGGGATTCCAGAGTTAAGAGTCCAAATTTGGTTTCAAAATCAAAGATCTAGATTCCATGTCCAGAAAAAAAGAGAACGTGATGAGCCCTTACAACAGAAACAAGACCAGGAATGAAATCTCTGAGACGAGGGAGTTCAAGGTACAGAAATTACACCAAATGGCACCAACCTCACTAGCAACTGTCTTATTTCTCTGAAGCCAGAACAGGGTGGGTCAAGAGATAAATTCAGTGTATTTGATGTCATCAGCCTGGGCTCCCAATCTCTCTCATCGTGGAAACAAACCCTTCTAAATATACCTTCAGCTTCTCGAGAAGCTGAGCCTTCTGGAGATGGTAAACAGAACTTTCGGAGGCAGACAGATAGATATAAGGCACCACACAGCTCTACCAATGGAGCCTGGCTCCACAGTTCAGCAGATGTCAAAGAAAATGAAAATAAACTTATTCATATCATTTTTTAAGTCATCGCAGTATTGACTGATTCAGGCAAAGAGCAATGGATGGGTGATCTTGTGATTTATAAGAAACATACATTTGCTCCTCATCTACAGAGCTAAAGCTCTTGGAATTTCCTGTGATGCGAGCAATAAAATGACACTTGTTATGTTAATGAGTGACTTTTGAAAAAAGCACTGAAGGATGGGGGCTAGTTGCACAGAGAACCAACCATGTGATTAGAGAGTTGGAATTTTCAGTCCCATCCCTGGACCTCCAGGGAGGAAAAAGGGTCTAGAGGTTAAATCAATCTCCAATGACAATGATTTAATCAATCATGCCTATGTAGTGAAGCCACCATAAAACCCAAATTGTGGGGTTCAGCGAGCTTTGGGTTCGTTGAACACATACAGATTCAAGGAGAGGAGAGTGGCATGCCTGGCGAAGACATGGAAGCTCAGAACTCCTTCCCATGTACCTGGCCCTGTGCATCTTCTCAACTGGCTGTTGATTCAAATCCTTTAATTTCCTGTGTAATCCATAATCTAGTGAGTAAATGAGTTTCCTGAAAAAAAAGTATTACAACTTCAGAGGCTAAAAATAACATATTTTCTCAGTTTCTGTGCCATGGAGTCTGGATAGGACTAAACCTTGCCTCCTGCTTAGGGTTTCACAAGACTGTAAATCAAGGTGTCTAGGGCTGCATTCTCATCTACAGCTTCAGCTGGGGAATAATATGCTTCCAAGCTCATTCAGATTGTTGGCATATTTCATTTTATGGCAGCCATAGAGGCTTCTTCCTGGCTCTTGGCTTAAAGCCACTCTCAGATCCTAGAGTCTATTCCACATAAGCCCCCTAAAATGCTTATTTCTCCAAAGCTAATAAGCTAGAGAAACTCTAGAGTAAGTCTGCTAGCATAACAGAATCTTATGTAACCTAAATAATCACAAAAGTGGCATGTCATCATTTCTGTCATATTCTAAAGCCTATAATCTATTACAGGTCCTGTCCACACTCAGTGGGAGAGGATTACACAGAGGTATGGACACTATGAGGCAGGAATCATGGAGCCATCTTAGAGTCTGTTTACCTAAAAATGCTGCCTGCTTTTTAAATAATTTTAGTGATTATTTCTTGAAACATTAACTGAAACATCGCAAAGTTTTATATTTCTTTAAATAAAGTTTATGTGTTCTTTATTCCACCTCCCCACCATGAGAAATAGTGAGATCCTTTGAAATGCTGGCAACATTTTTTTCCTCTCGTGAATCACAAGTTAATCCTGATTCTAACTTCAGCTTTGCTCAGACCTTTATAGAAATGTGGAGTCTGTTTTGCAACTTAAGCAACATGTAGGAAGATGCCCAAAAGAAAACAACAAAAATGATTAAAAGGATTGGAAATAAATTCTGCAAGAAAAGTAAGATTGTAGGTACTCATTACAGGAAGTGCATGCTAACACAAATGGCTGGCCTTATTAACAATATTTACATATGTGTTAAGTGATAATTACTAGGGGAAATAATTTTTATCTTATGATGGTAAAATATTAAATGGATTTAAATTCCCTTTATTCAGTGTGTGTGTGTGTGTATGTGTGTGTAGGAATAAATACATACTATATCAAGAAAAATGACAAATGTTTCATAGATGCTGCATATGTTTCAATAACCCTTGGGTTGCCTTTAGGTACAGTCCTTCTTAAAAGGAGGGAAAAGGCCTATGACTATCACTTTTGTTCTGAAGATTACATGAAAGGCATATCCTAATGGAAATAGTTTAAAAGCATACCAACCTCTACTAAACATTCAAGAAGACAGAGCAATTTATTTCAATGTGCTTGTTGGTTTTCCTTCTCTGAGTTTTTGGAGTATACTAATATTATCTTAAGTTATCCAGCTGACCATGTTTTTAACATATACAGAAGTAGAATTATAGCCAAATGCATGTCCAAAATGGAACATTTTTAAGAGAAAAAAGAGATTTAATTAATCACAATGGTAGGATAACATGCAAAAACCAGAACTGCCCCAGGCAAACTGGGACGCATGTTCATTATAACTAAAATCATATTTGACAGATAATTAGAAGAATGACTAGCAGGGAAGTTAGCTTTTTTTCAGATCCCCAGAAGGGTAGATCATAAGCTCCCTGTGGGTGAGGCTAAGGCAGGTCTTAGACTTTGTACTCATAGCATCTAAATGAGTACAGCAGGATAAGAACTGAGTAATAGTAATAATGACAAGTACTTCCTGTAGGCCTCTATTCCAGAAACTGTTCCAAGCACTTCACAAGTATTAACATATTAAAAAACTTCCACAATTGTGTGAGACACTAATATTATCATCTCCATTTTAAAATAAGGAAACTGAAACACAGAAATGTTAAGTAACTTGTCCAACCTTTCACAGAGCTGGATTCAAACCCTTTCATCTCTCTCACTTTTATTCTCATATCTTCATGTCCCTACTCTCTCTCTCTCTCTCTCCCTCTCTCTCTGTCTTCCATCTTTCTTCTTTTCCTTCTTCCCTCCTTCTCTTGTATCTCTTCTGTCTCTTATTTCTCTCCCTTTTCTCTTTTATTTCTCTCCTGTTCTCTCATTTAATCTCTTATGCTCTTAATCTCTTAATCTTAATTCCTTATCTTCCATGAAATATCCCATTAAAAAAAATATATTGGGGAACAGTGTGTTTTTCCAAGGCCCATCAGCTCCAAGTCAAGTCATTGTTTTTCAATCTAGTTGTGGAGGGCGCAGCTCAGCTTCAAGTCCAGTCACCATTCTCAATCTTAGTTGCAGAGGGGGCAGCCCATCATCCCATGTGGGAATTGAACAGGCAATCTTGTTGTTAAGAGCTTGCGTTCTAACCAACTGAGCCATCCAGCTGCCCCAAAATATCCCCTTTTTAAAGAAGGTTCTACTACTACTTGAGAAAAAAGGTGTGTAAACCTTTGAATTTAATTATTTATAAGGTTTTATCTAGTTCTTAAACAATTCAACAAACATTATCCAGTGTCTACTATGTGCAAAACCCTATTCTAAAATGTAGCATAATACAGAAAAAATGAGAATGAGTAGGAAAGTCCCTGAGTACAGCGGTGTATGGTTTAACATAAGAACAAAATAATGTCTGAATCACCAGTAAATAAGATAAAGTACGATGCTACATTCAGTGTTATAGAGATTTTCTCTATAGTTGAACTCTTGGCATATGCCTGGATAAAATCATAGATGGACTCTCTTTGTATTAGTCCCTAACCAAGCAAAATACTATCTCACTTGCTCTTATTTCCTTAAGGAATAGTAGTTATGTGTACTCCCTTTTCTCTCCACTCTTCTCATCCTTGACAAACCTTTCCGTATTCACCCAGTAAATAATTAATGACTGTCTACTTTATGTCAGGTATAATGCTGGGGTTCATAGCACTTGCCAAATTATTTAAAATTATATGTTAGTTTGTCTTTGTTTCCCACTAGACCTCTTCTTACCTAGGGATACATGAATGGGTGGGGGTGTATGATGAAACCTCCTGAATCTGTATGCAGCATTTTATATATTTGAACATATGTTCATTTTCTGGACAGAGGTGCAATAGCCTTCATCAGATTTTCAAAAAGGTCCATGTGCCACAGGAAGTGCCTCTATTATACTTAGAATTTTGAACAGCTCAATGTTAAGATCACAAACCCTAGATTCAGTCAGACCACCTATGAAATGAATGATACACGGTAAATGATATAACTCTTTAACTTGGGTTTCCTCCCAAATTTAATGTGAGGGTAAATGAACTGATTTTTAAATTATTTAGTGTTTTTCCAGGTACTTAGTTGTGCTCAATAAATATTAAAGAAAAATACAGCGTTTTTACGTAATAGGCACCAAATCACATTAAATTGGTAATGTGAGCATTTTTCTAAGACAGGGTTTCTCAACCCCTGCACTATTGATACTTTTAGGAAGGGTAATTCTTTGTTGTAGGAGGCTGTCCTGTGCATTGTAGGATGTTTAGCAACATTCCTGGGCTCTATCCACTAGATGGCAATAACAAACTCTTCCCAGTTATGACAACCAAATGTTTCCAGACATTATCAAACATTCCTGGGGGCAAAGTCACTCTCTACCCCACTGGGAACAACTGATCTAAATGAATAGAGTTCATCAACATGTTATGAGATAACTATTTTTCTCAACTTCATATTTCACAGTCAGGGGCACCATATTGATCCAGTAGGTAACTGATCACTCCGTAGAGGGGGCTGACTAGTAATATCAAATAGAGGGCATTCACCTCTTACCTTCAACTAGATGCTAAACATCTCCCAGGAGTCCAGAAGGCATAGTAAAGACAGCTAAGATGAGGCATTCACCAATCTGTAGACACCTTGAAATATCTCTGTTAGTTCAGAACATATCTAAACTTGCTAGACAAGAACATGGCTTCCTCAGAGTCAACACAGACAACAGTTGCGTGGTTACTAGAGGGTAAGGGGGTACAGGGTGATAGAAGAGGGTAAAGGGGGTCAAATATGTGGTGATGGAAGGAGAACTGACTCTGGGTGGTGAACACACAATATGATATATAGATGATGTATTACAGAATTGTACACTTGAAACCTATATAGTTTTACTAAACAATGTCACCCCAATAAATTTAATAAAAATTAAAAAAATAAAACAAACTTAGTGAATAGATATAAAAACAAACAAAAATGCCTAGAAACAACAAAACTACCTCTATTCCAGAAACATGTTTTTATGGCAAAGTTTAAAGTACTTTCATACCGAAACCATTTATTTCAACATAGAAGGTATGTTCAAAATTTATTAATCTTTCACTACAGGAAAGCAATTGCCAAAGTCCCGTGATAGAATATTTAAAAAATGCTATGGAAATCTCAGAAATCCTGAAACATGGAAAAAACCTGGAATTCAATATCCTTAAAATTTTACCCAATGGCTACTAGTAAGGTAGAACATGGGTAGAGAAATATATTACCCTAGGTACTGAAATGCACTTTTATTATTTGGGCATAATTCAGTGAGGAAGTGTGATATCCTATATTTTTGTGTTTATCAAACATACAGCAAAAAATAGCTTCTCTTCTTAACCCAGCCAGTGTACTCTGCTACCATGATATACATGTTATTTTATTCTGAAATCTTATAAATGCAATAGGATTTTTCTATTTAAGATGCTTGTTTTAAAAGCCAATGGACACATTTTTAATTTTCACAGGATTTATACCATCCCTTTATTTATTTATTAACTTATTTTTAAATTTTTACTAAATTTATTGGGGTGACATTGGTTAGTAAAATTATATAGGTTTCAAGTGTACATTTATATAAAATATCATCTATATATTGCATTGTGTGTTCACCACCCAGAGTCAGTTCTCCTTCCATCACCATATATTTGATCCCCTTTACTCTCTTCTACCTCCCTGTCTGTGTCAAGATTGTTTGTTTGCTTGTTTGTCTTGTTCATTTGTTGTTTTCAGTTTTATATACCACATGAGTGAAGTCATACGGTTCTTGACTTTTTGTCTCACTTATTTTACTTAGCATTCCATAGAAATGTTAAACCCACAGTTAAGCTCTGTGACTAAAAATAATTAGTGCTTCTGTGTGCAAGAGTCCTTGATGATTAGGATTTCAAGGTCACATTGCAAAAGAATAATTTTGGGGGAAAATTATTGTAGCCTTTTTTCAAAGCTTCACTTATTTACTAACATAAAATCCATTTTCATAGTACCATTAATCTTTATTGGTTGCAGTGAACTGGCAGAAAATTTGGTGTCATATGCTATGCTCTGCATCTGAGGATTTAAAAAAAGGAATATGGGAATGTTGCTGCAATTCTTGTGTGTGATTATACTAAGTTATGAACACAGTGTATGCTGTTTTCATATATCTTCACCAAGAGGTCTCCAAAATCAAAAATTACTTTAAGTACGTTTTATTATGTTCCTAATCCACATAATATATATAAGCTTAAAACACAAAATCACTCATGCATCTTTCTTTGATTAATATATGTTTATCATGAAGATGTGCAAGCATGGGTGGAATGCCTTGAGGAAATAAATGTGTTCTGAGTGTAAAAATCATTGCGATTATGGACAATGTAAAAATCAGCCTATATATTGAGTTATACCCTTATGACCTCTAGCAAATAGATATTAGAACCAGAGTTAGCATTTCAGATTATACTTAGAAAATGTCCTCCTTGAAACACATGGAGGAAAATAGTTTATTTTGCTCCTGTGAAATATGTCAGTTCAGGGATGTGCAAACCAATTTAAACTGAAAGCTAGTGCATTTTATGTTACTATTTTTCAGTTCTGCTCTCCTTTTTGTGATGTTTACTTTCAGTGTACAGTGTACATGATTATACCTTCATGAAATTTGGATAAATCTAAACAATGATAATCATCTGGATTGAAACCTGTAATACTTAATACAAAATTAGTTTTCTGCATTATATATATACCGGGGGTGCCAAAAAAATGTATACACATTTTAAGAGATGTTATCTATGCTCAAGCAGTAGTTCGCCATAATCAGAAGTGTCTGGACGCTGATGGTAACCACTTTGAGCACCTCTTGTATTAATAATTGTAGAAGTCAAAGTGACTTGTATGTGTCTTTTGTTATTGGTATATATTGAGTATTACAATTTTCATACAGCTTTTGTTTTCCTTTCTTAAAATGTGTGTCCATTTTTTGACACCGTGTGGTGTGTGTGTGTGTGTGTGTGAAAAATCATGGAACCAAAGAATGTCAGACTAGAAAGTTTCCTTAGAGAACATTTAAGTCAATCTTTTCATTTTATAGATAAACGAAGTCCCAGAGAAACAAGTTTGCCAGTATATATATATATATATATATATATATATATATATATATATATATATATATAAAATAATGGTATACCCTAATTTTTGACCTGTTATTGCACAGAAGTGGCCATTAAACAATCAAAAGAGTAAGTACTGACATAGCAGTACTATTGAGATCTTTAAACAATGGACATTTTCAAGTGAAGACACAAGAAGTATTGGAGAGGGAAGCTTTATTTTCTGTAACATTTTTCCTTTGTTTTCCCTATGGAAACCAGGCTGATCAACTCATGGAATTTCCTAGGTCTAGAGAGATAAGTGCAAAATGAGAATAAGAATGTTAAGTTTCATGGCAAAAAGATGGAGCAAAAAGAGCAACAGATCATAACATAACACTTATTCTTAATGCACAGACACACAGGAAAAGTTTAAAGAAGGCACATGATAGAAAAGTAGAAAGAAGAAAGAGAAGAAACACAATGATCTAAAGATTAATAGCAATTGTTACAAACCCCAAGTAATAATACCATTAGCTACATTTTAGATGCCTGAAGAGGGAAACAAAGACATTTACAAAATGTCGAGTGGTATGGGCAGAGACACTGCAAGGGATAGCAAATAGCAACCTTAGGGAACCCAGATAACTATAAGATTCAAAAATAGAATTTCAAAACCAAGAGGACAGAAAAACAAACCTGATTTGGGTGGGCTTTTAAAGTTTTCCAGTCACTGAGCTAGTGCCCATACAGGATCTGTACTCTGGTCTACTTGGTAGAGAGTAGATGTTAGTCAGGGTTCTCAAAGGTTATTATAGATAAGTTGGCTCACACTGTTACGGAGGCTGGCAAGTCCAAAATCTGAAGGGCGAGTCAACAGGCTGGAGACCCAATAGAGACAACACTGTAGTTCTAGTCTGAACGCTGGCAAGCTGGAGACCTAGGAGAACCAATGTTCCAGTTCCAGTCTGTAGGTCATCTGCTGTAGATTCAGAAACAGCTGGTGTTGCAGATGATGTCTAAAGGCAGTTTGCTGGAGAATTCTCTTTTGCTCTCGGGAGGCTGGTCTTTTTGTTCTATTCAGACCCTCAATCAATTGGATGCCCACCTATATTGTGGAGGACAGTCTGTTTTACTTAAACTTCACCAATTTATATGTTACTCTCATCCTAAAGACCCTAACAGAAACACTGAGAATAATATTAACTAAATACCTGGGCACATTGTGGCCATGTTGACACAAATTTAACCATCACGGTAAGGTTCTACGAGGAGAAAACTCCTTCAAAATGGATCTTGAGAATATCATGCTAAGTCAGACGGTAAAAGTTGATAACCATATGATTTCACTCATATGTGGGATATAAAACTGAAAGCGAACAAATGAACAAAACAAACAAACAGAAGCTCATAGACAAAGACAACAGTTTAGTGGTAACCAGAGCATAAGGGGGGGTGGATGGATGTAGAAAAGGGTGAAGGGGGCCAAATATAAGGTGATGGAAGGAGATTTGAATTTGGGTGGTGAGCACACAATGTGATATACAGATGATGTATTATAGAATTGTACACTTGAAACCTGTATAATTTTATTAACGTATGTAACCTCAATAAATTTAATAAAATTTAAAAAGTAATTGCCTGCATAGATCTGTGACTTTAGATTCTGATTAACCTCTGTTTACTCCACTCTAAAATAGGATAATCACACTAAACTCCCTCTTAAAGCTTATATGAGCAATGTCCAGATCTTTTCAATAGCTAAGGATAAAGCTGAAGGAAGGAGAATGGATTTTCTTAACTTGAAAAATAACAATCAATCTTATTTATGGAAATTCAGAGGTGGAATAAGCCTGATGAGGCACAAAGACTTAATGTAATAAATACAGAGCTGTAAATTTTGCTTCTTTAGCAGCTTTCCACATTGAACGGTAATTGCTAAGCTGATTTTGCTAGTGTTGCTGTGACTTACTTGAGATGCTTGATTTAGCTGTAAAACATTTGCCTTGTTCTCTGCTGTGCTTCCCCTGTGGCTGTCTGTGGCTTTTCTCAACTGCAGGATTAAACTGTTTGAGCTTGGCTTACACAAAATGTCAGTCATCAATAAAGTCCTTTTATTGCTTTCTCCACTCCTTCATTTGTGAAATTGAGGTATTTGCGTGCACTCTTATAGGGTTGTTAATTACTGATCACATAGATATGTAACTTCTAAGAATAAATTTGTGATATATTTTATTTAAAAAAGAGAGATGGACTGAAAACATTATAAACAGAAAACAAAAATATATTGCTATAAATTGCCATAACATTAAATCATATCTTTATATAAAAAATAAATAACAGAGACATTAACATAGTTTAAGCAATCAGGTAAACCTCTGTGAAGAGGGTGTTTATGAAGAGACCAGAAAGATAAAGCTCCAGCAATGCACAAAGGTTTGTAATGAGGAGGAAGAATAGAATTACAGCCGAAAGGAACAGGAATCTACAGTGGCCCTAAGGAGAGAAACAGCTTAGTGTGTTGCTGAAGCCAGAAGGTCTGGGTGGCTAGAGCATAAAGACCAAAGAAGTGTGGCAAGAGATGGTTTGGGAGAAGAAGGTGAAGCTCAGGTCATGCAGTGATTTGTAGGCCATGATACAGAGTTTGCAATTTTTTTTCCTAGGGGTTAGAGAAAGTCAGTGAAGATTTTTGAGCAGGATGATCAGAATGGGAAAAGAATGGTGTCATGAAGGCTGCAATAGAAACTGTCAAAGAAATCGAGGCACAAAGGAGAGAGGGCCTGCAGTTAGAAAAATGTCAATGATCATAGCTAGCATTTGTGAACTTCACCTAAATGCCAGGAAATGGGGTGCGCGTGTGTGTGTGTGTGTGTGTGTGTGTGTGTGTGTGTGTGTGTGTATTTCTTATAGTAACCCTGTTAGGTAGAATCATTATTTCTATTTTGTCGAGGAAGAAATAAACTAATGATTGCAGCTAGCCAAACTTCACAAATAGTAAATGGCACACCTAGAATTCAGACTCTGGTGTATTTGTTTCTAAAGTCAGCATATTTTCTTCTCTACCACACTGTCTCTACAAGAAAGAAGGGGGGAAAGGGTTACAAAAGTGCAGGAGATATTCTGAAAGGGAATTGTTGAGACATGATGACTGTTTGGGGTGGCGGAGCATGGAGAACACTAATTATTAAATCCCTGATAGGGGCAAGTTACCTTGTTAAGCTTTATTTTTTAATACTATTTTACTTAATGCTTACAACAACTGTTTGATGTAGATATTATCACTATTTTATGGATTTGTAAAATAAAGCTCATGGGGCTTATGTAAGTCCCCACTTCAGACTGAGAGCAAGAGGCAGAGCCTAGGATTCCAATCAAGAAATGTTTGATTCTAAATCTTTCCCTTAACATGCTACCACACACGTACTTACAGACTAGTCCTGCCTCTTGGTATCCTTATTCTGTCATAGGGGAGAGTAAGAAAGATACACGAATAGACTGAAGAACACATAAAACATCATTAATGACTGCAAAACAGAAGACATTAATATTTATGCACATAGAAGTCCATTTATTGGAATATTTGCAATTTAACCCATAATTGCTCTCAAAATAAGGATTTTATTCTGCCCAGGTAGGAATAAAACCATTTCAAACATTTGGATGAAGGTGAGAATAAGTGCTATGTGCCTGCAGAGATCCCATGAACATTATTCTCTAACCATCTAAGGGAAACGGGAAGGAAGGTACAGGCAAAGATTTACTTGAAGACTCCCTCTGTGAAACTTGTTCAAAAGTAACTCTCTTTAACATTTTACTAATTACAGACTTATTGGGGTTAACAAGCTTCTATTATAGAATGTAAACGGAAATACGACAAAGTCGAGAACCATATGATTTCACTCATATGTGGGATACAGAACTGAAAACAACAAAGAAACAAAAACTCATAGACCAGACAACAGTTTAGTGGTTACCAGAGGGTAAGGGGGGGGATGGTAGAGGAGGGTAAAGGGGGTCAAATATATGGTGACAGAAGAAGATTTGACTTTGGGTGGTGAACACCCAATACAATATATAGATGATGTATTACTGAAATGCACACTTGAAACCTATATAATTTTACTAACCAATGTCATCCCAATAAATGTAATAAAAATAATAAAATACAAATGGAAGGTTGTGCATCATTCATGTCTTAATCAATTGTAATACCTTGCTGAGGGCTTTGTATCTCTGAGAAAGAAATTGGATCGCTGGTTGGGGCAAAAAAAATTGTGGGGGCATTGTTTGTGTGGTACAGGTGGTATGCAGGGCAAGTCTGGAGGATAGTTAGAAAGCAGCATACAGGCACTGAAGTTTTGAATTGAAGAGAGCCAGACAATGTAGGAGCAACAAAGACAAATGTCTACTTTGCAGTGTCAACAATCTACATATCATTGAAACTCTGTGGTACTTTGGAAAAAACTGAATTCCGAATGCTGAACAAATTTTACTAACCAATGTCACCCCAATAAGTTTAATAAAAAAGTTTAAAAAATTGTTTTGAAATATTCAAAACTCAGCTTTCGCTAGGTTAAGAAGTATCACCCTGCCACCACCATCAGGCTTTCCATTTTGGCTTCACCATTGGTCTATAACTAATAATGTACAGTAGCAGACTCACTTTTTTCACCCTGTCCCCAACCCCCTCCCTTCTATCACTCCAGCAAATCTAGTACCCATCTGATACCATACATAGTTATTACAATATTATTGACTATATTCCTTATGCTATACCCTACATCCCCATGATTACTGTATAAAAACCAATTTGCACTTCTTTTTTAAAAAGAAAATTATTGGGGAATGTTGGGGAACACTGTGTTTCTCCAGGGCCCATCAGCTCCAAGTCATTGTCCTTTAATCTAGTTGTGGAGGGCACAGCTCAGCTCGAAGTCCAGTTGCCATTTTCAATCTTTAGTTTCAGTGGGTGCAGCCCTCCATTCCATGCAGGAATTGAACCAGCAACCTTGTTAAGAGCTTGCATTCTAATCAACTGAGCCATCTGGTTTTCTCTCCGG
Source organism: Rhinolophus ferrumequinum (assembly GCF_004115265.2). Lineage (NCBI taxonomy): Eukaryota > Metazoa > Chordata > Mammalia > Chiroptera > Rhinolophidae > Rhinolophus > Rhinolophus ferrumequinum. Next base: position 60,102,393 of record NC_046284.1, read on the forward strand.
CAGCTCAGCAGCAGCTCGTTGTCTTCAATCTAGTTGTGGAGGGCGCAGGTCACTGGCCCATGTGGGAATCGAACCAGCAACCCTGTTGTTCAGAGCTCCCTCTCTAACTAATTGAACCACCCGGCCGCCCCAATTTGCATTTCTTACTCTCTTCCCCTTTTTCAGCCACCTTCCCAACCCCCCTCCCATCTGGCAACCATCAATATGTTCTCTGTATCCATGAGTTTGTTTTTCTTTTGTTTGTTTGTTTATTTTGTTCTTTAGATTCTACATATAAGCAAAATCACATTGCATCTGTCTTATACTCCACTGTACCCTCCAGGTCCATCCATTCCATCACAGATGGCAAGAACCCATTCCCTTCCATAGCCAAGCAATATTCCATTGTATATATGTACCACATCCTCTTTATCCATTCTTCCAATGACAGACACCAAGGCTACCTCCACATCTTGGCCATTGTAAGCAAAGCTGCAATGAACATATGGATGTACAGGTCACCACAAAGTAGCATTTGGGTTTCTTCAAATAAATACCCTGAAGTGGGAGTACCGGGTCCTTCTTTGTCTCTTGTTATAGCCTTTGTTTCAAAGTCCATTTTGTCTGGTATAAATATTGTTACCCCACTTTTTGTTTTTTTCATTTCCATTTCCATAAAATATCTTTTTCTACCCCTTTACCTTCTGTCATGCAGGGTGGCAGGCGGGGTCTCCTGTCCCGCTCCCCACATAAGAACGCAGGATATGGCTAGGCCAAAAAGAAACACCCACGGAGCCATAGATGGAGTCATACCACTATATTCTTGCTGGCGGCATCCGCCTCTCTGCAATCTGCTCTTGCTAGCTCAGCCACCATCTTCTTGCTAGCCCCCATTTTCTGCTAGCAAAGCCATAGCAGTTATATTAGTGGCCAATGGCTCACTGGTTACAGCTGATGGCCATCTAGCCACAGCTGACGGCCATCTACTACCTGAGCGAGCACCCCTCCACGTGAGGCCGAGAGACTAGAAACTGCTCTCTGGGGCTCTGTCCCCACACCTTCCATCTGTGTGTGTCTTTCAATCTGAAGTAAGTCTTTTGTAGACAGCATATGCAAGCGTTTTGTTTTCTTATCCATTCAGCCCTATGTCTTTTGAGCAGAACATTTAATTCATTTATATTGAAAGTAATTGTTGATAGATATGTAGCTATTTGCATTTTATTATTCATAACTTTGATCTTTTTTTTCTTTTCCATCTTAAAGAAGTCCCTCTAACATTCCTTGTGATACTGGTTTGGTGGTGATGAACTCCTTTAGCTTTTTCTTGTCTGGAAAGCTCTTTATCTGTCCATTGATTCTAAATGATAGCTTTGCTGGGTAGAGTAATCTTGGTTGTAGGTCCTTGCTTTTCATCACATGGAATATTTCCTGCCAATACCTTCTGGCCTGCAAAATTTTTGTTGAGAAATTAGCTGACAATTTTATGGGAGCTCCCTAATAAATTACTAGTTGCCTTTCTCTAGCTGCTTTTAGGATTCTCTCTTTGTCTTTAACGTTTGGCATTTTAATTATAATGTATCTAGGTATGGGTCTCTTTTGTTCATCTTGTTTGGGACTCTCTGTACTTCCTGGTCTTGCATGTCTATTTCCTTTGTCATGTTAGGAACGTTTTCAATCATCATTTCTTCAAAAATGTTCTCAATCTCTTGCTTTCTCTCTTCTCCTTCTGGTACCCCTATGATGTGAAGTTGTTACACTTGATGTTGTCCCGGAGTTCTCTTAAAATATCCTCTTTTTATGGTTTCTATGTCCTTTTTTATGCTTGCTATCTCTTTGTTGAAGTTCTCACTAAGTTCCTTGAGCATCTTTATAACCATGGTCTTGAACTTTGCATCTGGTAGGTTGCTTGCCTCTGTTTTGTTTAGTTCTGTTTCTGGAGTTTTCTCCTGTTCTTTTATTTGGGACATATTTCTTTGTTTCCTCATTTTAGCTGCTTCTCTCTTTGTTCCTATGTATTCAGTAGGTCTGCTATGTCTCCCAGTCTTGGCCAGGTGGCCTTATGTGGTAGGTGCCCTGTGGGGCCCTGGCACAGTCTCCCTGGTCATGTGCTCTAGGTGCTCCAGGAGTGTCACTTGTGTGGGTTGTGTGTGCCCTTCTGTTATAGTTGAGCCGTGATTGCTATTGGCATGTCAGTGGGTGGGATTGACCCTTGGGCTGATTGGCTGTGGGGTTTGGCCACATCTGCTGTGGTGGGGGGCTTACCTCACAGAGTGGGATTTGCCCCAGTAGGCTTTGGTACCTGTTGAGGTTGTGCTTTGGGTGAGCCACTTGTGGGTTTAATTGGGTAGTACTCTGATGTGATCTGAAGCCAACCTCCAAGTATGTTTGTTCTGGGGTTTCTTGACAGGGGCTCTGTTTCTGGCTCAGGTCATCCACTGCCCATGACCTGCTGGAGACTACTTGGTATGAGCTACAAAGTGATCCATAGTTGGTTGCTCCCTGTGCTAACCCTGAAGTGTGTGGGAGAGGCCATGCTGTGAACTGAGGATGTTTGCCACCAGTAACAAGCCTAAAGTAGCTCTGCAAAAAGCCAGGACATCCCAAGGTCTGCTGCCACCTGCTGGCTCCCTTAAGGTTCAGCCTCTGATAAAGCCTTGTGAGGTACGTGAGTTGGGTGATGCAGGATCTCAGGGAGTCACTAGAGTGGAAAGATTGTGGTCAATAGATTAATGTAGACTCTGGTTTGGTGCCAGTGCTGAGCCTGCAGCTACTCAGGAAAAGTCTCAGAGCACACTGAGGCCAGCTGCTGCCTGCCTGGGCCCTCCAGACTCCTATAGTTTTTCAACAAACGTGAAATATGAGTGGGGCTGGCTGCTCTCAGAGAAAGTGTCTCTGATGTTGGGTGAGTTGGGTAGGACAGCATCCCAGTGAGTCAGCAGGATCTAGCAGAGGAGCTCTCCAGAACAATCAGATTCAAAGTTGGCTTGTGGGGTAGGGCTCAACACAGGAAAGGTACCATGTACCTGCTTGCTGCAAAGAAGGAAGACCCCACACAAAGAAAATGGTGACTGTCCTCCAGTCCTCTTTTCAAAGCTACACACCTCAGTTTGACCCCCATATACCAGCAAGTTACAGTCTCTCCACTGGAACACAAGTTGAGTGCCTGTGAGTGACAAAGTCCGTGTGTGGGCCATTTAAGAGGATGTCTGGGTTTCCTGCAGCCTTCCAACCCACCTGATGGTCAGAATCCCCACTATTTTTCACAGCCAGATGTTGTGAGGGCTCTTCTTCCTGGCACCAATACTCTGAGCTGGGGTGGCCAGTGTGGGGCTGGGGACTCTCTCTCCTACGGGGGGATCCTCCATGGCAGAGATATCCCTCCCAGTTCTCAACCACCACATGAAGGTATGGGGCTTCCTGTTTCGTGTCTCCACCCCTCCTCCCAGTCTAGATGTGATTTCTTATTTTTATCCTTACTTATAGGACTTCTGTTCAGCTACACTTCAGATGGTTCTCCGGGTTGACTGTTCCATAATTTAGTTGTAATTTTAATGTGGTCACAAGAGGAGACAAGCACAGCATTTGCCTACTCAGCCATCTTGGAAACCCTCCTAGAAAATTTGAAATTAGTATTAAATTCTTAAATTAAGGATGAGGGAGAGTGATGTGATATTATCTGAGGAATATAATGGCCTGAGTTAATCCAACTCTGAAAGATAGGATTAGCATGATAAATTCAAGAATGTAAAGTATGGAATGAATTTAAGAGATATTGCAAAGAAGGAAATGTTAATATGTAAAAAAAAAAAAAAAAGATTTGTTGTCAGTTAGGAAAAAGAAAGAAAAGTTTATAAAAGAAATCCTCCCAGATTGTGAGTATGAGAAAGAAAAAAGAATGAAATGCCAGTAAGTGGAATGAAGAAAATGAATAAGGTTATTTTCTGTTCAGGGCTGTACAGATGCATTGTTCTGGTATCAAAGGAAAACAAAAGTAGTAAGATTATTTGAGCAATAGAACATAAGGGAACAGATAAAGGATGAGAAATCAGGAGAAATGGAGATGTGAGGGTTGTACCAGAGAGAGGGACACTGAGAAAATAAACATGTTATTCCATTTCATTACTCTATTTTCCCTCAGTACTTACATTAAGTTTGCAGGGGCTTCTTTGCTCTTGTAGACATATTTCTTTATCTAATCTAATTTCATCCTGTGTGCTTCCAAAATAGTCTGCAAATTTTCTGAAACTTCGGGAACATATTCTGTTTTCAATTTTCTTTTGATTGTAATGGTGTTGATATTGGTAATGTGTATATGTCACTTGGATGGAGATCTTCCTAATCAGGTGCTAAACTGAAGGTTTTAATTAAAAGCTTACTACTGAATCTTCAAGATTAGGGATGGCTTCAATTTATGAATGCATTGTTTTTTACATTTATTCCTGAAATAATAAAACACATTCACTATATCTTTTAATAGTATATGACTTGTCATTCAAATGTTTTGAAACTCCAAAGTTTGTAGCTAGTCACCATCACAAAATAAACTCTTCACTTGACCTGTAGAATTCACCCCTCTGTTTCACAGGAAGGTATCCATATTGCTACCATATGGACCCTTCAATCACCATCTCCACCATGCTGGAATACAGCTTGTGGAAGAGATGTTGGTGTCCTGGGGTAATGAATGGTGAAACAATCACAGTGGGAGTTTTGTTTTGTTTTGTGTTTTTGTTCACAGCACTGATCTTATTCTCTTCATTAATTAGCGATATTTAACATTCTACAAACATCTGTGGCAACACTAGTCATTCTTTTCCTTGAAATCACTCTGACTATTTAGAACATCTGAGAGCATCTCTTCTTATAAATGGAACACCCTAGCTTTTTTAGGCACTAAATAGAAAAAAGAAAATGAGTTATCTGTTTATTTATAAATTTAGGATCATTTATGCAATATTAGTAGCATTATTCTAGCAGCGATTTGGATGGTACCTTTAAAGTTGATATCTAATCCTCAATCTGAAAAATATAACAAAGGTAGAGGTTTGTCAGTGAGTTTGTGATTGCTATAGCACTATTTTAAGAGCTACTTAGGGCCTTCCACTTTCCTACTTCAATTACATGGTTATAACTAGAAATGAAAACAATAGAATAATATTGTTGCTTCCTATTTTCCACAGAATGAGCATGCAATCTTTTTTCTCAAGTTGTGGATCCATTGCTTGAAATCATTACTTTTATTTAAGATAAGAGTTTTTACTATTTTTTTTCCAAAAGTCATTATTTTGATTTTGTACAAAATGTAAGGAAATATAGTAGCTACTAGAATGGGGTTTAACACTCTTTCATCATCTGGCTGGTTGGTTGGTGGGTTGGTTTTGTTTCAGAAACTATTATCCTATTCAAAAGAGGTAACTAACTTTGCTGACTCTGAATTATTATATACAAAATATGTAATATTTTATAGTATAAAATATATAATATAATTTGATGCAGATAAAATAGCAAGTAAATTTGTTATTGAAGAGTTTGGCATTTTTTTATGTATTAACAAATAGTTGACTATATATCATAGTCCATATAACCACCACAGAATTGGATATGACTAAATTATTTTCTAAGGTTCATTTTTATTGAGCACTACAAAGAAATATTTATAAATCAGTGTTCATGTGCTCGATTATTTTCCATGGGGTCACATAGACATTAAGTGAGAACTTCTGTTTTGGTCACATCATTTTTGAATATGCATTTCTCATAATACATATATGAATTTGGATTCACTTGTTCCTTGAAATAAACAAATATAGTTTATCATAACAAAATCATTTTTACTTTGATGAAAATTGTGTCTTGGGGAAACAAGTTTGTTTTTGCTTTTCTTATTTTCTGAAATCTATGACAAGTATAGCAAATAGCCCTTGAATTTAGTTAGTAATTCATAGCTATTGTTTCCTCACCCACTTGTATTTTCATAAGAAACATTGTGTACATCACTGTGACATTACAAAGTAATTCTGCAATATTAAATAATTCATTGCTCAATTCACTGCATAAATTAAAAGTTGACATTCTATTTTATAATATGCTTACAGCATGAACAAAAAAAATGCTGTAGAATAAAGAACATTCAAATGAAATCAAAGAATGAACAGAATAGGAAGAAATCCACTTTTAAAAAAGTAATTCCGATAAATGCTGCCATTTGTTGCTCACTTAATCAAAATGGCAAATTGCAACCATCGTTTCTGAATTCAAATGGTTGCTAAGAAATAGGTATAATTTTAACAGCTTTTATTAAAGGTTAAACTTCTTTATCATTAAATAAGAAAATATTAGATTCTATCTTTTCATAGTATTACATGAGTTTTGTTTCATAGTATAGTTATTTAAAAAACAAGACTGTGTCAATCCAATAATTAAAGTATTAAGTTTGTCCACAGTATTTACTGCATTATATATTACATACCATCTCAAGATAATAATTTCACATTATGAATAATAAACTCGCTTCAATTAAGACAGAAATAATATGCTGCTTTAAGTTGCACAGAGATCATGACATTGAGCCCACAGACGAGAAAATATAATTTTACCACATTGTTTGTCTCTCCAGTGAATAATAATTATATAACTTGGACATTATAAAGGTTGTTTATTGGTTTTCAGTTGGAATCCAGCTTCAGACAGAGAATGAAATATTTAATTATTACTACAGAGTAGAATGCAAATGATATCAACATGAATATCAATGTTCACAATGCAAAGTAAATTACAGTTGACAGAAAATGTGAGATCTGAGGTAGGAAGAAGTGATGGAGAGAAGATTAGGTAGGGCTTTAATATTCTTTCTTACATTGTGGGGAGTTAGGAGAACTGTCTAAAATGAAAATAATAAGAGGAAAATATTTGTGGCCATTGTAAGCCCAATGTCAACCAGGAATTCTCAATGACGATATGAGAGATACACATTTACTGTTTTTTATCAATATGCAACAAACATTTACTGAGCAAATATTGTGTTCAGCACTATGCTGTATGCTAAAATACAACAGTGAGCAAGACAGATTCAATCCTCCCAAGCTAGTGGGGAAACAGACAAAAGGAGTCAAAGAACAAATAAATAAAATAAAAACTTCAACAACAACAAAAAAAAGAATTACAAAATTAACCAATAGAAGAAGTACAAATAATACAACTCCCAAGAGCTGGGAGTAGTGCCATTGATCTAAACCTCTATTTTCCATTGCATGGAATCAACAAATAGTGTCAAAGAATAATTATGTATACACATTTAGAGTATGGATTTAACTACCAAAAGAACTGAAAACAAAATTCATTAAAACAGTTTGAGTGTTAGAACAGAGATGTGAATGATTTTCCATTACAACCTGATCTGTACTATACGAATTTTTGTAACATGCACTTACTACCTTCATAAAAGTAAAAAATATTGAAAATAAAATAGAAGTGATAATAATGATAACTAACATTTACTAAGCATGCACTATGTGGCAGATGTTTAAATATATTTGATTCAATCCTCTGAGTAATATTATGAGTTAGTTTCTATTATTATATTTATTTATAGATCAGGGAAATGAAGCTTAGAGAACATAGCTAAGAAGTGGCATAGCCAGGACTCAAACCTGTAGAGCTCAAGTTGTCAACCATTACATTATACTACTGTTACAATAAATTTGCCAGCACCCAGATTTATCCAGGGTGGTAGGTAGAATTTTGGCCCCCTTGACCTTTATTCCTTTGTGTTACTCCCATGGCTATGGTATATTTCATGCATAGGGGACTTTGAAGGTATTATTCAAATTGCTTATCAGTTGATCTTAAAAAGGGAGATTCTTTTGGGTTATCCAAGTGAGCCCAATGCAATCACATGAGCCATTATAAGCAGAAGGGAAATTAGAATATTTAAAGAATGAGAAGCATTCAATATGTCATTACTGACTTGAAGATTAAAGATACCATGTGGAAAACATGAGAAGGAAATGAATTCTGCCAACAACCAGTAAGCTGAGAAAACTCTGAGCTCTAGATATGAGCTGCAGCTCTAGAAAACACCTTGATTTCAACATTGTGAATTCTGAGGAGAGAATCCAGCCATGTTGGATCAGATGTCTGATTTACAGAACCGCAAGTTTAAAATCAGTGTTGTTTTGAACTGCTGAATTGGTAGATAATTTGTTATGGCACCAATAGGACACTATTACAACTAGTTATCTTTTATTACAGTTTCAAAGTACAACAAAGATCTAATTAGCTATAGACATTTATTTCAGCCCTTTCACTCTTCAGCTGTTTACCTTTGTGCTCACATTACTCTTAAACAGCAGGCCAAACTGTGATAAGTTAACGTAATTTTTCATTTACTTTATATGTTCTTTAAATTCTTATCTACTGAGCCACATCAATTCACAATCCCTTAAAAGTCCTGTGAGATAAAATGTTTACCAACCCTTAGTATTATTTCATGCTTGATACATTAGAAATGTTTTTTATTTGATGAAATATTAATAATTCTACCTGGAAAACCACTTTCCCTGGATAGTGGTGAGGTCATCAAAGGGAACTAACAGAAAGGAATAGAAATGACTTGAACTGAGTTGACAATGCAGTGAATTCAGTGTATATATCAGTCAGTTATGTCAATAAATGAATAATAGAAAGTCCCTCAGGTCAGGGGGAGGTTTGCAGAATTCAGAGAATGGAACAAATAGAAACTCTGCCTTAAAACAGAAAAAGACTTGCTTTAGGCTTGATGCCATTCTAGGTCAACATTATACCAATCATTAAGATTATGTTGTTAAAGACACGTGTGCTCCAATGTTCATTGCAGCTTTATTTACGGTGGCCAAGACATGGAAACAACCAAAATGTCCTTCGATAGATAAATGGGTAAAGAAGTTGTGGTATGTATACACAATGGAATACTATTCGGCGGTAAGAAAAGATGATATAGGAACATTTGTGACAACATGGATCGATCTTGAGAGTATAATGCTAAGCGAAATAAGTCAGACAGAAAAAGCTGAGAACCATATGATTTCACTGATATGTGGTATATAAACCAAAAACAACAAAAGAACAAGACAAACAAATGAGAAACAAAAACTCATAGACATAGACAATAGTTTAGTGGTTACCAGAGGGTAAGGGGGGTGGGAGGTGGGAGATGAGGGTAAGGGGGATCAAATATATGGTGATGGAAGGAGATCTGACTCCGCGTGGTGAAAACACAATAGGATTTATAGATGATGTAATGCAGAATTGTTCACCTGAAATCTATGTAATTTTTCTAACAATTGTCACCCCAATAAATTAAAAAAAAAAAAAAAGATTATGTTGTCATTAGAGAGACAAAGATGGGAAGTACCATCGGGTAGTAGAGATAAGAGTATAGACTCATTTCATTCCAGAAGCTAGATTATCATTGTTTAGTAACTAACCAAGTTTTGGTAGAGAGAAACTGTGGCAATCTAAGCCATAGTTAGCTTAAGTTTGAATTAGGAAATAATACTCTATAAAATAAATCCATTTATAGTTTGATATTTCATAGTTTATTTTTCTTTTGCAAAGATTCCATTGTCTTAAATGGTAGTTTGATATGCTGACTTTTTTTTTTAATCTGGTGAATTTTAGTTTTAAAAGTGACACAATGTTTGTCACATTTCCTGCTCTAATAGAGGCCCTCCATTTTTCCCACACCTTTAATGTCCCCAATAGAAATGAATGTGATTTTGCTTTTGTCATTGCTATAGGTGATGCCTCCTGCCTTTGGCATTGCTTCTTTGTGATGCCGACTGAAAAGTGCACTATGAAAATGCCACCATGTGCTGAAACAGCCCTGTAAAAGTAGGGAGAAACTCTTTAATAACACACATATCTCAGCTACTGCCTAATAGTCCCAAAGTTTTTACGATATTGTGTGCAAACACACCATTTCTGCTTCTATTCCATCCTCCTAGTTTGTGAATAATCAAGCATGAGTCTCTAGGGGGTTGGCCAGAGGACCAATACCTAATTCTCTGTAGTATCCTTCTAGTAACCCTCCTGCAGTACACCTATATCACAGCCAAGACCCACCTGTCTCTGTTACTTATCATCCTCACTTCCTCCTAGAATCCTGCTATGAGCTTATTACATATAAGATTTGTATTTCACTTTGTAGCTTTTGCTACATGTGATGAAAATTATTAACATTACTGACAGCATTTGCAACCTACAATTATTTCAAATAATATACTGACTTTCATCTGAAATACACCATGGACTATATACATAGAGGTGAGACCTAGATATCAATTTGGTATTTTTTTTAAATCCCAAAGTGATTATTATGCACAGAGAACTTTGAAAATCATGCTCTAATTAAGGAAGTCTTCCACAAATTGAAGATCTTAAAATTCTGATCCTGATTCAGTAGGTCCTGGGTGAGAACTGATATTCTTCATTTCTGACAACCTCCCTTATGATGCCAATGCTGCTGATCTGTTGACCACACTTGAAGTAAAGGCCTAAAGCATTAGGTCCAGAGTTCAGACATCAGTATTATTTGGCAGAATTAGGATCTCTGTCATTAATTCCCTCTTCTTCATGATTCCATGTGGTAGTGTCCATTTCCAGTAGAATTATAGTATTAGAAAGTAACTTCCATCCTTCCTTTCAATGTCTTCAGGTAGATCATCCAAGGAAAGAGTTATTGATTTTATTGGTGAGATTGGAAAACAAATTCTCACACACTTGTCAACACTAAGATTCATTTGTCTTTCTCATTTGCAGTAGACTGCCCTTGAGAACTGAGATTCTCATGCATGTGATAAGTAGTTGTAGTTTTTAGTGACAGTGAAGATAAATTTAATTCTGACAGGAAGCCTGATTCTGGCCTCAATTGCATTTTCAAAACCTGCTTTACCAGCCCTTGTTTGTTTAACAATTTGATATTCCTCTGACTCTGGTGTTTATATTTCTCAATTACTTGCATGCTTTGAATAGGCAAAACATACAAAAATTCTGGCACATTGTGTAAAACAAAATGTTTTACATATGAACATGAAAAAATAAAATATAAATCAGTAACAAAGAAGAACAAAGTGTGGTGAAGAGAAGTACACTTGTACATGCATATGTATATGTATTTTCCTAGTATCTGTTAAAAATTGAAGTAATGCTATAGCTCAATCTGTTTGATTTTCTTTTTCAAAAGATTTTTATTAAAATATAGCAAACATACAATATTATGTTAGTTTCAGGTATACATCAGTTATTCAACAGTACCCACCTGGCACTATACAGAGTTATTACCACATTATTGATTATATTCCCTATGCTAAAATAGTGATCACCATGATAAGTCCAGCAACCACCTCACACTGTACCATGCTATGACAATATTATTGATCTTTTCTCCCCTTTAAAAATTTTTCAATTAGAGTCGACATTCAATATTATTTTATAGTAGTTTCAAGTGCATAGCCTAGTAGTTATATAATTGTAGTATTGACTATATTTCCAGTACTTTACATCCCCATGACTATTTTGTAACTACCAATTCGTATTTCTTAATCCCTTCACCTTTTTCACCCTGCCTCCAGTCCTTCTCCCATCTATCACCCCGGTAGATCTAATACCCCTCGGACACTATACATAGTTATTACAATATTATTACTACATTCCTTATGTTATACCCTACATCCCCATGACTACTATGTAACAACCAATTTGTACTTCTTAATTCCTTCACCTTTTCACTCAGTCCCAACCCTCCTCCCATCTGGCAACCATCTAAATGTTCTCTGTTTCTATGAGTTTGTTTTTGTTCTTTAGATTCCACTTATAAGTGAAATCATGTGACATTTGTCTTTCACTGTCTGACATACTCCACTCAGTACAATACCCACTAGATCCATCCATGTTGTCACAGGTGGTAAGACTTTATTCTTTTTTACAGCTCAGTAATATTCCATTGTATATATGTACCACCTCTTCTTTATCCATTCATCAATTCAGGGACACCCAGGTTGTCTTCATGTCTTGGCTATTGTAAATACTGCTGCAATGAACATATGGATGAGCACGTCTCCTAGAAGTAGCAATTTAGGTTTGTTTGGATAAATACCAACAAGTGGGATTATTAGGTCCTTCTTTGTCTCTTATTATAGTCTTTGTTTTAAAGTCTATTTATCTGGTATAAGTATTGCTACGCCAGCTTTTGTTTGTTTGTTTCCATTTTCATGAAATACATTACTTTTTACATCCCTTTACTTTCAGTCTGTATGTGTCTTTCAATTTGAAATACATCTCTTACAAGAGGCAGCATGTGTAAGGGTCTTGTTTTCTTATCCATTCAGCCCCCCATCTGTTGATTAGAGCATTTAGTTCATTTATATTGAAAGTAATTGTTGATAGGTATGTAGTTATTGCCATTTTATTATTCATATTTTTCTTTTTTATTTTTTCTCCTTAAAGAAGTCCCTCTAAGATTCCTTGTAATACTGGTTTGGTGGTGATGAACTCCTTTAGCTTTTTCTCATCTGGGAAGCTCTTTATCTGTCCTTTGATTCTAAATGATAGCTTTGCTATCTTGAGTAATCTTGGTTGTAATCTTGGTTGAGTAATCTTGGTTGTAGTTCCTTGCTTTTCATCACTTTGAGTTATTTTGTGCCAATCTCTCTGGCCTGCAAAGTTTCTGTTGAGAAATCAGCTGACAGTCTTATGGGGGCTCCCTTGTAGGTAACTAAGTGCTTTTCTCTTGCTGCTTTTAAGATTCTCTCTTTGTCTTTAACCTTTGGCATTTTAGTTATGATGTGTCTTAGTGTTGGCCTTTTTGGGTTAATCTCATTTGGGACTCTGTGCTTCCAGGGCTTGTGTACCTATTTGCTTTACCAGGGTAGGGGAGCTTTCTGTCATTATTTCTTCAAATAGGTTTCCAATTTTTTGTTCTCTCTCTCTTTTCCTTCTGGTACCCCTATGATGCAAATGTTGGTATGCTTGATGTTGTCACAGAGACTCCTAACTTCCCTCAGTTTTTTAAATTCTTTTCTCTTTTTGCTGTTCTGATTGGGTGTTTCATGCTACCTTATCTTCTATATTGCTGGTTTGATCCTCTGCTTCATCTAATCTACTATTGATTCCCTGTAATGTAGTCTTCATTTCCATTATTGTATTCTTTATTTCTGACTGGTTCTTTTTCATATTTTCTATCTCAATTTTTATGTTTCCTATCTCTTTGTTGAAGTTCTCCCGGAGATCATTGAGCATCCTTACAACCAGTGTTTGGAATTTTGTGTCTCGTAGATTGCTTGTCTCCATTTTGTTTAGTTCTTTTTCTGGAACTTTGCTGTGTTCTTTTATTTGGGACGTTTCTTTTGTTTCCCCATTTTTGCTGACTCTCTGTCTTTGTTTCTATGTATTAGGTAGGGCTGCTATGTCTTCTGGTCTTAGTAGAGTGGCCTTAAGTCGTAGGTGCACTTTGGGGTTCAGTGGCGCAGTCTTCCGTTACTTGAGTCACACACTCCAGGTGTGTCCGTTGTGTGGGTTGTTCATCCCCTCCTCTTGCAATTGAGCCTTGGTTGCTATTTGCATGTGAATGGGAGAGATAGAGCCTTGGGCTCACTAGTTGTAAAAACTGGCCGTGAATACAATGGAGGGGTTGTGGTGCAGGTGCTAACCTTACAGAACAGGATCTGCTTCAGCAGGTCTCTGGTGCATGCCCAATCTGCCCCTTGAGTGTGTCATACTTGGAGGTGGGTGGGTGATGCTCCAGGTCGTTTTGAAGCTGGCCACTGAAGATGCCAGCCCCAGGACCACCTTGGAGGGGATCTGCTGCAGGATAAGTTCTTCCACAGCCTGTGCCCCACCGAGGGCCACCTGGAAGGAGCCACAAAGAAATCCACAGATGGCTACCACCCATGCAAAGCTTGGAAGTTCCTTGAGAGGCCAAGTCTTGAACGAAGGTCGGCTGCCGCTAGTGCTAGGCTTAGGGCTGCTCCGCTAGAAGTATTGGACATGCTCAAGCCAGATGCTGCTTGTTTGGACTCTGTGAACCTTTGAGAGACACTAGGAAATTCTGCAGCATGAGCCACGGCAGGTGTTTTGTATGAAAAAGCCACTGGAAGTGTCTTGGGTGTGCAGAAAAGTTGGGTGGGGTGGGGTCTCAAATCAGCAGGGTGTGGCGAATGTGCACCCATCTGCATCTACATGCTGGGAAGTGGGAGGGCTCAACAAAGAAACAGTGGCCTCTGCCAGTTCTTCTGTCCAGGCCCCATCCCAAGCTAGACAATTCAGTTCCCCACCATATGTCCCTTCTGCCTTTCCAGCTGCTGGCCCAATGGTGTTGCTCAGAGCCAGTGAGTCCATCGGTGATTAAGTCCATGCATGAACCTTTTAAGAGGAGTGCCTGGGAATCCAGCCATGCTCAGTCTTGCTCAGCCACAATCTGCTGGTTTGCACAACCAGAAATTATGGAGACTTTTCTCCCCAGCACTGGAACCCTGGGCTGGGGTGGGATTGGCATCTCTCATTCCTACAGGGAGTAGGGAGGTAAACTCCACAGCTGAGATACCCCTCCTGATTTTTAATAATCACACGTGGGTGTGAGACCAGCCCATTCCATGTCCCTGCCTCTCCTACCAGTGTCTCTCGAGGTGGCCTCTTCTGTGCGTCCTTAGTTGTAGGGCTTTGGTTCAGCTGATTTTAGGTGATTCTCAGTGATGGTAGTTTTGTAGTTTAGTTGTAATTTTGATGTGGTCATGAGAGAAGGTGAGCACAGCATTTACCTACTGTGCCATCTTGATCAGAACCCCTCATTGATTCTTGTTTGATTTTCTTTTCTTCCCTTTTTTTAATGTTTGTTCTTCTTAACTATTGATGTCCCTTTTATGTTTCCTTTTTTATTGTTTTTAGTTACTCTGTGCTTAGAGTATAGTGTTTGTAATGCAAATTTTGCAAATTTGAGTACTATATAATTCAGTTGCTTTTTCCAAAAACTGTTTCACAACTTTCGCCTTACCTTTGACTAAGTCACAAATAAGGGCCTTGTTTCAAAATCAAATATGCTCACTGAAAATTCTTCACCACTTCAGAAAAACAAAACATGCAGTTTATATCCTGGCATCATTTTATTATGCCCTATAAGAAACAATATTTAGTTAACCTACTCTTATTCTAACTCAATCAATTGGTTAATAAAGAATTTGGGTTTGTTTCCTTTTTTGAACAACCTCCCTAAAATACCATCTGTAATTAGCAATAGAAAATTACCTTAACTCCACTAATAATATTTTTTGTGTTTTTTCAGAAAGGGACCAACAGGAATTTTTGCTCAGATGTCTCAGAGGTCAAGAAACTATTAAAAGAACTTATAACTCCAAACCTATACTTTTTGAATATAGGAAAATTGACTGAAACTGCCTGTATTGAGAAATACAGTGCTTTAAGTTCTTCTTTCAGTTGTATTATTTGGCAATCAGTAATGAGCTGTTACCTGAGAATCCATATGAATATTTTAACATATTGTAGTAGGTGGTTCTGGGGAGAGTAGTAGATAACATTTAATTTTATAAATCTAGGTGAGGCTAAGAAATGCGTATACCTTAGAAAACATTTCACTTGACTCTTCACAAAATTACCCATGATTTAATTTACTTTCATCTACATTTTACTCTCTTTAGAGATAATTTCTGAAATCTCGTATGCCTTTATTTATGTGTGTTTTAAAAACTTAAACATTATATACGAGGAGAAACAAGGAACAGTTACTTAATTGAAATTTTTCTTTAAGAGAGACACTGATTTATGTCTAGTAATGGGGATAGTAAAGGTAGTATGCATATGCAGAAAAAGTTTCTCACCTGGAATTCCAAAAGGAAATTTCAATGGGTATGTTGAAATTCAGAAATCCACTAAAATCTTTTTGTGTCAATTAGACCAAAGTTTTTATATGCTCCTTAAAGTAGTTCTATGATTGTTTGCATCAATTTCACCTCAGGAATCTTTATTTTTGACTTTGTAGGAAAGGGTTTTAATTGAATTAGAGCGAAAACATGGCATTTTCTTCAACAATCTCACCCCTGCATTCCTAAATTTAAAGCATGGGTACAAGCCCTGTTCTTACTCCTATATTTCCACCCAGAATCTTGCTTTTACTTGAAATGTAGCATACAGTTTAAATGCAGCTGTATTTAGAACATAGTGAATATTTTCCTGTCTATATATTTTGTAATTAACTTTTTTTTTTTTTCAAATAATCACTAAAGGTGCTTTTGTAAAGGTGCGTTAAGGCCTTTTCCTTCAGCTAATTGACTAACACCATAGTTGTGGAAAACTCTGCCTGTGTTTTAAGTGGGCTTATAATGAGAAAGTATTTTACTAATAGCTAAGGCCTAAGAGTTTAATACACTTGCACCTATACATATATTAGGAAGAGTGATATTTGTTTAAAATGTTTTTGTTCGTAGTGCAGGAGAGGGTGGCTCATGCAGTCAGGGATAATGAAAAAAATGTGCCTCCTTAAAAATGATGAGAAATACTATTTAAGCTATATGAGATGGGATAATAAGAACCCATCTGTCCTATGTGTTTTTTTTTCTGGTTTGGATTGATATCCACTTTTAAAATAGTTGGCTCTTCACTCTTTCATTATACTTCTCACTTCTCCTTAGAATCAAATAAGACTCAAATGATTTTCCCAATTAACCACAAAATATTTTTCTGATATACTAGGTTAATAATCAGCCCATGTTTTCTCTAGAGCTTTATTTATTTATTTTTGAGATTAGTGATTTAATTCTTTCCCTTCAAGAGGTGAATAAAAAGAGTGCTTCTTTGAATATAAATAATGCATGCCTCTCTGAAAAGATTTCTCGAACTTGGCTCTGAGGGCTAACGATGTGTGTTTCTCAAAAAGGAGAAACACTGCATGACAAAGTTAAACAGTTCTTTAGCACAAGACTTTTTAAAGTATTTAGAGTGCTACGGAATATTTTGAAGAAAGTCATAAAACATGGCATGCAATTCTTCCTCCATGTTTTTCTTAGAAGATACATTACTATTTCTCCAACACTACTATATCAGGGAGCAGTCTGCTCATTACTAACAAGTCATGAAGCTACTATATCTCCACTTACTTCATTTAATCTTGTGTTTTTGCCTTTTTGTCTTACTTTTGTTTTTGGTATGAAGTATTTGAAGACCTGAAATAACTCAGGAGCGCTCTAATTAAATAGAATTTATAGGCAGCATTATTGTCCACTTTGTTTTGTTTTGCTTAAGCACTGTTAGTTTATTTCCACACTTAATCCCCTTACATTATAAAATTACTTTTAAAAATCTTTGGGAAATGTCTAGGACATACATAAAGTAACAGTAAATCTATGAAACTTTACTATTAGTTCAATATATGAAAATCACAGCTTCAAATATTACTCCACTTTACTTAAAACTTAAAATCTGGTAAACTAATAATTGCACCAAAAGGATGAGGTTATAGGATGGTGGATTAATCAGACTCACCATTTAGGCAACTGTTTCCTTAGTTTGGCCATCAAAAATACCTCCTTTGAGTGCTTTTGCGGAACTTGTTTGATACTCTTTTTGTATTCTCTCTTCTTTACATCTCTATCCGGAGGAGTTCATTTTGAATAATTGCTGCTTCTGCTTGCAATTTCCTTTATGTGCTTACTTCTGCTCATTTGAATTTTTGAACATCTGGGAGAGATAATTTTTAAAATCCTATAATCATTTGGTTTTATTGCGACACTCCAAGTCACCTAATCTCATCCACAGTATAGAGAAGGGTGTTTGATGGGAGAAATGTAAAATACTTGATAAGTCAAATTGCCTACAACTTCCTCTACTGATGTCCTTCCTTTGGCAAGCGGGCAACTATGATTGCCATTGAATTTCTCTTTCTTGTTAACCTAAGTGTATGTTCCTTTTACAAAGCCCATTCCAAAACATAATATATGACATAAAGATGCTCTAAAAAATAACACTTGATTAGTGTTGGAGTGTGAGAGTGAGATCTGAGGGGTGTCAGATGGTACAGAAAGCCTCCAACTCTTCCTTAGAAAAACTCAAAATGCATTTGCTCTCTCTACTATGTACTTTAATAGAAAGAAATAGTTAAGCATGATAGCAATATAGTAACTATTTAATTTGATCATATATATATGAAAAAACAATTTTAACTCTCTTCATGTGCCATGTGATCTCTTTCTAAATCAAGAACAAATATACAGGATTAATTACAAAACTCCAAAAAATTTTTTTCCTGGGGGGTGTTGTCATAGAAATGGTGGCAGTTAGGTAGGCTTCTTGAGTTCTCCCCTGGAAGTTACCACAAATTGAACATCTATAACTCATCAAAGGATTCTCTGCTCATCACACAGAACAGCTAGGAGTCTGGCATGAGGATTACCTGAAGGTGGGCAAACTGGGCGAGCAGGGGAAGAGGGAAGGGAGAGGTGTGGAGAGGTGGGGCCCAGGACACAAACCTGAGATCACAACAGCCAGGCAGTGGGCTCCCTCCCTGCCCCCCACAGTCCTGCCAAGAGATCAGCATAGAGGACTGCAGTGCCCAGCGTTCGAGGCAGAAACCTCAGCTGAAGTTCTTTGCAGCTGGGCTCTCTCAGTCAGACAGAAAGCAAATTCCATACCTGGGCCCCTCCCTCCACTCTCTCACAGCAATCCTACCCTGGCCCTTCTGGAGTCTTAAACTGGTCTCTGAACTGAAAGGGGTAGTATCGGATTACAAAGGAGCTGTTGCCCTCAAAAACTGGAAAAAGCCAGTTTGCAGCTGTGACCTAGGGAAGAGGCTGAACAGTGAAAAAAAGATGCCTGCCTACCCAGACCCCACCTTTTCTGGGTGACCCCCAGAAGGGCAATTATAGCTGCTGACACACACACAGGGGTCAGCAGTCGGTGGCAGAGGCAGCTCTGAGCTTTCAGCAGCTCAGAAGGCTCACACCCTCCACAACCCCCCAACGAAAGAAGTGCCCTAAGATACAGGAGACCTACACACTGGGAAGGAGCCCACCTCCCAGTGCCTGGCTGTAGTGCTCTTAGCGTGCATTTATGCAGGCAAGAGCAGAAATGCACTGACTTTTTAAATACTACCAACCACTCCCCACAGCGGAACCCATCTAGAACTGCATCGCCAGGGTCACTCTGGGCACCAGGTGGCCGGCTCTGCCTCCACAAGATGCAGAGGAGTTCTTGTACAGCAGAGGACAACCTGGAGATAGCTTGGTGAACTTAAGCCAAGAATAGTGCTATTTTTAATATATCTATATCTATTCCCTTTTCTCCCTCTCTTCGTTTCTTTTTTTTTTTTCCTTCCTCTACTTTTCCTCCTTCTTTCCATTGTTTCTGTATTGATTTTTTTTTTTTGGGGGGGAGGGTGTTGCTAATTTTGTTTTGTTTCTCTACTTTTGTTTTTTTTTTCGTATTTTTGATATTTTTATTTGTGTTGAGTGTTAGTTGTCAGTTGTTTTACTTGTGAGTGTATTTGTTTTTGTTGGTGGTGCTGTGCTTGTTCATTTGTTTTGTTCTGAAATTGCCCTGCACTAGGGCCCAGCCCAATAGGCACAAGAATCAACATACCCAGAGGCTAACTCCATACCAAACCAGAGCATTACCAGGTTTGACCTACAAGTGACACACCCAAAGGGAATTCTCTACAAGCACAAGAGCCCACAGGGGCCAAGACTCATCTGAGGGGTCAACCGTCACACAGCAGCTCATCCACTGTTGGCATAGCCAATACTCACAGCTAGTCAGCCTGAGAGTCATCCACACCTACTGACTGA
The DNA here is from genome assembly GCF_004115265.2 of Rhinolophus ferrumequinum. NCBI lineage: Eukaryota > Metazoa > Chordata > Mammalia > Chiroptera > Rhinolophidae > Rhinolophus > Rhinolophus ferrumequinum. Next base: position 60,122,195 of record NC_046284.1, read on the forward strand.
CAAATCAAAAGCAATGAAAGCCCAAATCCAACAGGAAAATACACACAACACAAGGGACACCTCTGGAACACATGCACAGGAGAATAGGGAGACTGTGCAAGTCAAATATAAAGGACACATGCTACATAAGACCACCCAGCAAAGACTGAGAGACCAAGGGGATCTACCTAATACATCGAAGCAAAGACAGGGAGTCAGCCAGAATGAGGAAACAAAGAAACATGTCCCAAACAAAAGAACAGAAGAAACCTCCAGAACTGGAACTAAATGAAATAGATGTACCCAACCTATCATAGACAGAGCTTAGAAAACTGATGACAAGAATGTTTAAGGAATGTAGTGAGAACATAAAGAAGGATAGAGAAATCATAAAAACCAACCAGTTAGGTGTGGCCAGTTAGCTCAGTTGGTTAGAGCAAGGATACCAGTTAGATCCCCCCATGGGACACTGTGAGCTGCACCCTCCTTAAAAACAAACAGGCAAACAAACAAAAACAACCAGTTAGAACTAAAGAATACAATAACTGAAATAAAGAACACACTTGAAGCAATTACCAGCAGGTTAGATGACGCAGAAGATCGAGTCAGCGATTTAGAAGATAAGATAGTAGAGATCACCCAAGTGAAACAACAAAAAGAAAAAAGAATAAAAAACAATGAAAATAGCATAAGAGACCTTTGAGATAACATCAAGCGCAACAACATGCACATCATAGGAATACCAAAGGAGAAGAGGGGGAGAAGGAATCCAGAACATATTTGGATTAATAATGACCAAAAACTTCCTTAACCTTGTGAAGGAAATCAACATACAAGCCCAGGAAGTGCAGAGAGTTCCAAACAAGATGAACCCAAACAGGCCCACACCAAGACACATTATAGTTAAAATGGCAAAGTTTAAAGACAAAGAGAGAATCCTAAAAGCAGCAATAGACAGACAGAGAGTTACTTACAAGGGTGCTCCCATAAGGCTATCATCTGACTTTTCTACAGACTATGCAAGCCAGAAAGGAGTGGCAGGAGGTATTCAAAGTGATGAAAAACAAAGGCCTACAACCTAGATTGCTTTATCCAGCAAGGCTGTCATTTAAAATTGAAGGAGAGATAAAGAGCTTCTCAGAAAACAATGAGCTAAAGGACTTCATTACTGCCAAGCCAGCATTGCAGGAAATGTTAAAAGGACTTCTTTAAGCAGAAGAAAGATGAAAACAATCTAACTAATAAAGACCAGAAATACAAATAACAAAATGTCAATAACTATGTACCTATTAATAATCACTTTAAATGTAACTGGATTAAATGCTCCAATCAAAAGACATAGGGTGGCTGAGTGGATAAGAAAACAAAACCCTTGCATATGCTGTATACAAGAGACTCATCTCAGATCAAAAGACACACACAGGCTGAAAGTAAAGGGATGGAGTAAGATGTTGCCTACAAATTGAAATGAGAAAAAAACTGAAGTAGCAATACTTATATCTGAAAAATAGACTATAAAATGAAGAATATAATAACAGACAAAGAAGGGCACTGCATAATAATAAAAAGAGTGATTCAACAACAGGACATAACCCTAGTAAACATCTATACACCTAACATAGGAGCACCTAAATATGTAAAACAGATATTGACTGACATAAAGACAGAGATCAACAGTAACACTATCATAATAGGGGACTTCAACACACCACTGACAACAAAGGACAGGTCCTCCAGACAGAAAACCAATATGGAAACAGCAGCCTTAAATGACACATTAGACCAGTTGGATTTGATTGATATTTTTAGAGCATTTCACCCCAAAGCTGCAGACTATACATTTTTCTCAAGTGCACATAGAACATTTTCCAAGTAGACCACATGTTAGACCACAAAACAAGTCTCAATAAATTTAAGAAAATTTAAATTATATCAAGTGTCTTCTCTGACCACAGTGCTATGAAATTAGAAATCAATTACAAGAAAAAAACTGGAAAACACACAAATAAATGGAGGCTGAATAACATGTTACTAAATAACAAATGGATGAACAAGGACATCAAGGAAGAAATCAAAAGACACCTCAGGACAAATGTAAATGAAAACACAATGATCCAAAAAATATGGGATGCAGAGAAACCAGTCCTAAGAGGTGAAATTCATAGCAATGCAGGCCTATCTAAAGAAACAAGAAAAATCTCAAATGAACAGTTTATCCTTACACCTAATGGAATTGGTAAAAGAACAGCAAACCAAGCCCAAAGGGAGTACAAGGAAAGAGATAATAAAGATCAGAGTGGAAAAAAAAAAAAATAGAGACCAGAAAAACAATACAAAAGATCAATGAAACCAAGGGCTGGTTTTTTGAGAAGATAAACAAAATGGACAAACCTTTAGCCACACTCATCAAAACAGAAAAAAAGAGAGAGAGAGATGACCCAAATTAATAAAATTAGAAATGAAAGAGAAGTGACAACAGACACCACAGAAATATGAAAAATTTAAGAAAATGCTAAGCAAGTATATACCAACAAATTAAAAAGTCTGGATGAAACGGATAATTTTCTAGAAGCACACAACCCTCCAAGGCTAACTAAAGGAGAAATGGAAAATCTGAATAGACTGTTACTACCAGTGAAATTGAATCAGTAATCAACAAGCTCCCAACAAACAAAAGCCCTAGACCAGATGGCTTTACAGGTGAATTTTACCAAACATTCAAAAAAGTACTATCACTCAAACTATTCCAAAAAATCCAGAAAGAGGAAAAGCTCCCAAGCACATTGAACGAGGCCCCTATTACTCTGATTCCAATACCAAAGACATTACAAAAAAAAGAGAACTATAGGCAATATCCCTAATGAACATAGATGCAAAAATCCTCAACAAAATATTAGCAAACAGAATTCAGCAATACATTAAGATTACACACTACGATCAAGTGGGATTCATTCCTGGTATGCAAGGTTGGTTAAATATCAGCAAATCAATTAATGTGATACACCACATTAACAAAATGAAAAATAAAAATCATATGGTCATATCAATAGATGCAGAAAAAGCATTTGACAAATCCAGCAGCCATTTATGATAAAAACTCTTAGCAAAGTGGGAAGAAAAGGATCATATCTCAACAGAATAAAGGTCATATATGATAAACCCACAACTAACATTATACTCAATGGGGGAAAGCTAAAACCATTCCCCTTATGATCAGGAAAAAGACAAGTTTGCCCACTTTCTCCACTTTTATTCAACATCATTCTGGAAGTTCTAGCCACAGCAATCAGACAAAAAAAATAAATAAAAGGCATCCAAATTGGTTAGGAGGAAGTAAAATTGTCATTATATGCAGATGACATGATACTATAAATAGGGAACCCCAAAGACTGCACTAAAACCTATTAGCACTAATAAATGAATTTAGGAAAGTAACAGGATACAAAATTAATATTCAGAAATCAGTCGCATTTGTATACACCAGTAATAAACTATCAGGAGGATAAATTAAGAAAACAGTCCCATTTACAATTGCTTCAAAAACTCTAAAATACTTAGGAATAAATTTAACCAAAGAAGTAAAAGACCTTTATTCAAAAAATTATAAGACACCGAAGAGAGAAATCAAAGAAGATACAAATAAATGGAAACAAACACCATGTTCATGGATAGGAAGAATTAATATAGTTAAAATGTCAATACTACGTAAGGCAATATATGGATTCAAGCAATTCCTATCAAATTACCAATGACATTTTTCTCAGAAATAGAACATAATGATAAAATTTATATGGAACCATAAAAGACCCTGAATAGCTACAGCAATCTTGAGAAATAAGAACAAAATGGGAGGTATCATGCTACCTGATATCCAATCATACTACAAGGCTATCAAAACAGCATGGTACTGGCATAAAAACAGACACATAGGTCAATGGAACACAATAGAGAGTCCAGAAATAAATCCATGCCTATATGGTTATTTAATCTATGACAATGGAAGCAAGTATTTACACTGGGGTAAAGACAGTCTATTCAATAAATGATTCTGGGAAACCTGGACAGACATGCAAAAAAATGAAGCTGGACCACCTTCTTACACCATATAGAGGAAGAAATTAAAAACGGATTAAAGACTTAAATGTATGATCTGAAATCATAAAACTCCTAGAAAATATAGGAAGTAAATATGCAGACATTACCTTTAGTAATATTTTTACTGCTATATCCCCTCAGGCAAGGGAAGTAAAATTAAAAATAAACATATGGGATTACATAAAACTAAAAAGTTTTTTTTTGTTTGTTTGTTTGTTTTTTTACAGCAAAGGAAACCATCCATAAAACAAGAAGGCAGCCTACTGAATGGGAGAAGAGATTTGTCAATGATATATCTGATAAAGGGTTAATATCCAAAATTTATAAAAAATACTCACTCAGCTCAACGTCAAAAAAAACCAAACAACCAATTAAAAAATGGGCAGAGGACATGAAGAGACATTTTTCTAAAGAGGACATTCTGATGGCAAACAGACATATGAAAAAAAATGCTCAACCTCACTAATCAGAGAAATGCAAATAAAAACCACAATGAGATATCACCTCACTCCAGTCAGAATGGCTATCATCATCAATAAATCAATAAACAACAAGTGCTGGTGAGGATGTGGAGAAAAGGGATCCCTTGTGCACTGGTGGTGTGATTGAAGATTAGTGAAGCCACTGTGGAAATCAGTATGTAGGTATCTCAAAACACTAGAAATGGAACTACCTTATGACCCAGCAATTCCACACTTATATATCTATCTAGATAAATCCAAGACACTAATTTCAAAAAAACACGTGCACCCCTATGTTTATTGCAGTGCTATTTACAATAGCCAAGACATGGAAACAACTGAAATGTCCATTGGTAGACGACTGGATTAAGAAACTGTGGTACATTTATACAATGGAATATTACTCGGCTATAAAGAAGAATGAAATCTTACCATTTGCAATGATATGGATGGACCTAGAGATCGTTATGCTATGTGAAATAACTCAGTCGGAGAAAGACAAATACCATATGATCTCACTTATATATGGAATCTAAAGAATAGAATAAATGAACAAACTAATCAGAAACAGTCTCAGAGATATAGAGGAAAAACAGGGTTGCTAGATGGGAGTGGGGTTGGGACAAGGGAGAAGGTGTGGGGATTAGAAAGCATAATCGGTAACCACAAGATTGCCACGGGGATACAAAAGACATTTTGGGGAATATAATCCATAATGTTGTAAAGATTTTTAGGGTATTCTTTGGACACTTTTCTTATTAGGTGTATCCCTTCATGGACGGTGTAGGTGCCTGATTACTGCACTGTACACCTGAAGCTGAAGCTGAACAATAATGAACGTCAACTGCAATGATTTATACACACACACACACACACACACACACACACATATAGTTATATATATATAAGTTACAAGAAGTGGAGTACAGCATAAGGAATAGAGACAGTGGAAATGTAACAGCTGTGTGCGATGTCAGAGGGGTAGTAGATTGGGGGAGAGGGGTTATCACTTTTTGAGGGGTATAAATGTCTATTACATTGTTTTGTACACCTGAAAATAACAAAAAGTTTTCCTTTCTAAAAACACTTTATGATTTGTTCTGTAAGAATAACACTTTTTGTAAAGCTGAAGAATGGTAGAGACTTAGTCTAACAGATACCAAATCTTATTAGGAAAAAAAATATATACAGTCATATGGTACATAATGATGATTCACCAATGAAGGACCACAGATACAACAGTGGTCCCATCAGATTATAATGGAGTTGAAAATTTCCTATCCCCTAGTGATATCATAAAGTCAAAACACAACACGTTACTCATGAGTTTTTTGTGATGCTGGTGTAAACAAACTTACTGCCCTACCAGTTATATAAAAATATAGCGCATACAATTATGTACAGTACATAGTATTTGATAATGATAATAAATGACTATGGTTTATGTATTTACTATATTATAACTTTTTGTTGTGATATTAGAGTGTACACTTACTGTTCATTGAAAAAATGTTTGCTGTAAAATAGTATGAACTGTTATGCTTGCAGCAGCCTCATACATCTCATGTTTACCATCTCTTGAATGAATCATTTTTTTCTTATGCTTGATTTAATCTCCTGTTTGTTGTGTACAGTATCATACTGTACAGGCTTGTAGCCTGAAGGCAATAAACTATACCGTATAGTCAAGTTGTGTAATAGGCTGTACCATCTAGGTTTGCATAAGTATGATCTATGGTGTTTGCACAATTCCAAAATCACCTGATGATGCATTTCTCAGTCATTAAGCAGCACATGACTGTATTCTGACTTTTATTACCAGAGATAGTTTCTGTCTGTTCTTCAACTTAATATGAATGGAATCATGCAGTATGTACTCTTTGCTGTCTTATTTCTCGCAACAAAATTTCCGATTTCATCAAAATTATGTTGTATTTTATATTACATATATTTTTAACTCTGAGTAATATTTTAATGCATGAATATACTGCAGTTTGTTTATCTACTTTCCAGTTGAAGGACATGTGTCTATTGGGGAGTTATTATGAATAACATTGTTATAAACATTCTTATTAAAATCTTGTGGATATATATTTCCATTTCTCTTGAGTCAATACCTAGAAATGGAATTGTTAGATTATATAATAAAGGTATGCTTAATTACATAAGAACTCAACAAATGGTTTTACAATGTGATTGCACTATTTTATATTACTAACTAAAATTCATGAGAATTGCAGTCGTTCCACATCATCACCAAATTTTGAGATTTGTGAAACACTTAAATTTTAGCTATTTTAGTGACTGTATGGTGTTATTTTTTTATGGTTCAATGTGCATTCCCCTGACAAATAATGACGTTGAACACTTTTGCATGTGCTTATTGCCATTAATTTATTTTGTTTGTGAAATATATATACATATATATATATATATATACATACATACACATATATACACATATATATATATACATATATATATATAAAGTTTTTGTCTACTTTTATTGAATTGTCCCTTTTAATATTTTTTAAATTACTGTTGACATACAATATTATATTACTTTCAGGTGTACAACATAGTGATAAGACATTTCTATAATTTATGAAGTGATCACCTCAATAACTCTACCACCCATCTGACACCATACATAGTTATTACAATGTTATTGACTATATTCCTTATACTATACTTTACATCCCCATGACTATTTTGTAACTACCAATATGTACCTCTTAATCCCCTCCCTTTTTTTACCCATCCCCCAACCCCCCCATATGGCAACCATCAAAATGTTCTCTGTATCTATGAGTGTTTCTCTTTTGTTTGTTTGTTTGATTTGTTCTTTAGATTCCACATATAAATGAAGTCATGTGACATTTGTCTTTCTTTGTCTGATGTACTCCACTCAACAAAATACCCTCTAGGTTGGTGTTGCAAATGATGAGATTTCATTCTTTTTTATGGTCATTGTATATATGTACCACCTACTCTTTATCCATTCATCCATTGATGGACACCCAGACTGCCTCCAGATCTTGGCCATTATAAACAATGCTGCAATGCACATATGGATGCACATGGACCTTCAGAGTGTGTTTTCAATTAAATTCATTGGGATAACAAAGATTAGTAAAATTACATAGGTTTCAAGTGTACGATTTGATAACATATCATCTATATATCACATTGTGTGCTCACCACCCAGAGTCAATTCCCCTTCCATCACGATATATTTGAACCCCTTTACTCTCTTCTACCATCCCCTCCCCTCTTACCCTTTGGTAAACACTAAACTGTTTTCTGTGTCTATGAGTTTTTGTTTCTCTTTTTTCTCCTCTTCTTTGCCTGGCCCCCCGCTAGTTCAAGCTGTTTTTTCTCAGTCTAGTTGTGTAGGGCACAGCTCTCTGGCCCATGCTGGTGTTATGAGCCTTGCACTCCCCTCGGCTGAGGCAGTTGGTCGATGGTCATTGGTTGGCCACTCACAGCAGCTCAGGGCAGCTGACGGCAGCTCTCGCCGGCTGCCGGCCACTCACGCTGGCCACCGGGGGCTCCTGACAGCATATGGCAGCCCACGGCAGAACAGCAGCCCACAGCAGCACACAGCAGTCCCATCAACCTCCAGCTGCTCACTGCAGCCCAGCTCCAGGGAGAGCCATTGTTAACAAAATTAGCTGTAGAGAGCGCAGCTTACTGGCCCATGTGGGAATCTAACAGGTGACCTCGGCGACAGAAGCATGGCGCTCCAACCACCTAAGCCACCAGGCTGGACCGAGTTTTGTTTCTTTATTTGTTTATCTTGTTCCTTTGTTGCTTTCAGTTTTATATCCCACATATGAGTGAAGTCATAGCATTCTCAAATTTTCTGTCTGATTTATTTCACTTAGCATAATAATTTCAAGATCCACCCATGTTGTCACAAATGGCACTATTTCATCTTTTCTTATGGCAGAGTAGTATTCCATTATGTATATATACCACATCATCTTTATCCAAGCATCTATCGGAGGACATTTTGGTTGTTTCCATGTATTGGCAACCATAAATAAAGCTGCAATGAATATCGGAGTACATATATCTTTATGGATAAATATTTTCATATTTTTGGGTGTATACCCAGGAGAGGGATTGCTGGTCACATGGTAATTCTATTCTTAATTTTGTGAAGAACCTCCACACTGCATAGTGGCTGTGCCAATCTGCATTCCCACCAACAGTGTATGAGGGTTACTTTTTCTCCACAGCCTCTCTAACACTTGTTATTACTTGTCTTGTTGATGATAGCCATTTCTAACAGGTATGAGGTGATATCTCCTTGTGGTTTTGACAAGATACAACATCCATTTATGATTAAAACACTTAATAAAATGGATATAGAAGGAAAATACCTTAACATAATAAAGGCCATATATGACAAACCCTCAGCTAATATCATAATTAATGGTGAAAAACTGCAGCCTTTTGCTCTACATTCAGGGACAAGGCAGGGATTTTCCCCTATCACCAGTGTTATTTAACATGGCACTGAAAATCCTAGCCAGCACAATCAGGCAGGAGAAAAAAATAAAAGGCATTCAAATTGTGAATGAAGTAGTCAAATTGTCACTTTTTGCAGATCACATAATTCTTTACAGAGAAACCCCTAAGGACTCCACCAAAAAGCTATCAGAAACAATAAATGAACGCAGTAAAGTTGCTGGCTACAAAACCGACACACAAAAATCCGTTGCATTTCTATATCCTAACAATGAAATTTCAGAAAAAGAAATGAAAAAAAAATCATTTTGCAATTGCAACAAAAATAATAAAATACCTAGGAATTAACTTAACAAAGGATTTGAAGGATCTATACACTGAATACTATAAGACATTATCGAAAGAAATTGAAGAAGACACAAAGAAATGGAAAGACATTCCGTGTTCATGAATTGGAAGAATCAACATAGTTAAAATGGCCATATTACCCAAAGCAATATACAGATTTAATGCAATCTTCATTAAAATCTCAATGGCATTTTTTAAAGAAATAGAACAAAAAAATGGTCAGATTTGTATGGAATCACAAAAGACTCTGAATAGCCAAAGCAATCCTAAGAAAAATAATAAGCCTGAAGGTATCACACTCTGTGATTTCAGCTTGTACTACAGAGCAACAATAATCAAAACAGCATGTTATTGGCAGAAAGACAGACACATAAAACACTGGAATAGAATTAAAAACCCAGAAATAAACCCACATAAATATGGACTAATAATTTTCAACAAAGGTGCCAAAAACATGCAATGGAGAAAAGAAATCCTCTTCAATAAATGGTGCTGGTTAAATTGGAAAGCCATGTGCAAACAAAATAGTATTCTGAGTTTCTTTAGAAAAATACCCAGAGTGGGATTACTAGGTGCTTCTTTGTCTCTTGTTGTATAGCCTTTTAAAAAAGTCTATATTGTCTGGTGTAGGTATTGATACCCTAGAATTTTTTTTCATTTCTGTTTTCATGAAATATTTTTTTTTCCGTTCATTTCCTTTCAGTCGATGTGTTACTTTTGATCTGAAGAAAGTCCATTGTAGGCAGAATATGTAAGGTTTTTTCTTCTTATCCATTCTGCCATCCTATGTCTTTGATTAAAGCATGAATCCATTTACATTTAAAGTAATTGTTGATAGACATGTAGTTATTGCCATTTTATTATTCGTATTTTTAATCTATTTTTTCTTCTTTTTCTTAAAGAAGGCCTTTTAACATTTCTTGTAATACTGGTTTGGTGGTGGTGAACTCCTTTAGAATTTTCTCATCTGGGAAGCTCCTTATCTGTCCTTCGATTCTAAATGATAGCTTTCCTGGATAGAGTAATCTTGGTTCTAGGTTCTTGCTTTTCATAACTTTGAATATTTCCTGCCAATCCATTTTGGCCTGCACAGTTTCTGTTGACAAACCAGCCTACAGTCTTATGAAAGCTCCACTGTAGGTATCTAAGTGCTTTTCCTTTTCTGCTTTTACATTCTCTCTTTGTCTTTAACCTTTGGCATTTTAATTGTGATGTGTCTTGGTGTGGGCTTCTTTGTTTTCCTCTTGTTTGGGACGCTCTGCACTTCCTGGGTTTGTATGTCTATTTCCTTCGCCAGGTTAAGGAAGTTTTCCATCTTTATTTCTTCAAATAGGTTTTTAATTCCTGACTGTCTCTCTTCTCCTTCTGGTACCCATAATATGTGAATGTTGGTTTTGTGTTTGTTTGTTTGTTTGTTTGCTTGTTTCAGGTGCACCAATCAATGTAATAGTTGGACATTTCACCCCTCACAAAGTGATAACCCTCTCCCCCGATCTATTGCCCCTCTGACATCGTATATATCTACTCTAATTTCACTAACGCAATTCCATATACTATATTCCATATCCCGTGACTATATATATTAAATCATAGTTGACATACAACATTATTCAACGTCAGCTTCAGGTGCACAGTGCAGTGTTCAAGCATCTACACTGTCCATGAAGTGGTCTCCCGAATAAGATATGTTCCCTTCTGACACCCTACAAAATCTTTACAACATTATTGATTTTGTTCCCCAAACTGTCTTTAATATCCCTATGGCAATATTGTAGTTACCAATTTATGCTGTCTAATCCTTTCGCCTTCTGCCTCATATCCACCCCCTCCCTTCTAGCAATTCTCTGTTTTTCTTCTATATCTCTGAGACTATTTCTGTTGATTTTGCTCATTTATTCAGATCTTTATATTCCACATATAAGTGAGATCATATGGTATTTGTCTTTCTCCGTCTGACTTATTTCACTTAGCATAATGTTCTCTAGGTCCATCCATATCATTGCAAATGGTAAGATTTCATTCTTCTTTATCGCCAAGTAATACTCCATTGTATAAACGTACCACATTTTCTTAACCCAGTCATCTACCAATGGGCATTTTGGTTGTTTCCAAGTCTTGGCTATTGTAAATGGCACTGCGATAAACATAGGGGTGCACGTGTTTTTTGAAATTAGTGTTTTGGATTTATCTAGATAGATACATAAGTATGGAATTGCTGAGTCATAAGGTAGTTCCATTTCTAGTGTTTTGAGATACCTCCATACTGATTTCCATAGTGGCTGCACCAATCTGCAATCCCACTAACAGTGCACCAGGGTTCCCTTTTCTCCACAACCTCTCCAGCACTTGTTTGTTGATTTGATGATAGCCATTCTGACCTGAGTGAGGTAGTATTTCATTGTGGTTTTTATTTGCATTTCTCTAATGATTAGTGAGGTTGAGCATTTTTTCGTATGTCTGTTGGCCATCTGAATATCCCCTTTAGATAAATGTGTCTTCATGTCCTCTGCACATTTTTTAATTGGGTTGCTTGTTTTCTTGGTGTTGAGCTGAATGAGTATTTTATAAATTTTGGATATTAAACCCTTATCAGAGGTATCATTGACAATTGTCTTCTCCCATTCAGGCTTTTTGTTTTATTGATGGTTTCCTTTGCTCTGAAAAAACTTTTTAGTTTTATGTAATCCCATATGCTTATTTTTTTCTCTTACTTCCCTTGCCCAAGGGGCTATTATACCAGTAAAAATATCACTTAGAGTAATGTCTGCAAATTTACTCCTTATATTTTCTTCTAGGAATTTTATGGTTTTGGGTCTTACATTTAAGTCTTTAATCCATTTTGATTTTGTTCTTGTATATGGCATAACGAGGTGGTCCAGTTTCATTTTTTTGCATGTGTCCGTCTAGTTTTCCCAGCACTATTTATTAAATAAACTGTCTTTACCCCAATGTAAATTCTTGCTTCCATTATCATAGATTAAATGACCATATATGAATGAATTTATTTCTTGGCTATCTATTCTGTTCCATTGATCTACGTATCTGTTTTTATGCTAGTACCATACTGCTTTGATTACTATAGCCCTGTAGGGTGATTTGATGTTGAGTAGCGTGGTACCTCCCACTTTGTTCTTATTTCTCAAGATCGCCATGGTTATTCGGGGTCTTTTATGGTTCCATATAAATTTTAGGATTATATGTTCTATTTCTTAGAAAAATGTCACTGGTAGTTTGATAGGAATTGCATTAAATTTATATATTGCCTTAGGTAGTATTGACATTTTAATTATATTAATTCTTCCTATCCTTGAACATGATATGTGTTTCCATTTATTTTTATCTTCTTTGATTTCTCTCTTCAGTGTCTTATAATTTTCAGAGAACAGATCTTTTAAGAAGTTGACCCCTCAGAGGGGGCTTGGCCCTTGCCAAGCCTGTGGACAATTTTGAGAGTGTCACTTGTAGGTTCAGTCAGGTAGTACTTTTGTTTGGTCTGTCACTGGCCTCTGGGTGTATTGGCTCTGGTGTGTCTTGGGTGAGGCTCCCACTCAGGGCTGTTTCAGACCTTTCTGTTACCAGGTCGTGGCTGCCTGGTAGATATCTCAAAGCTGTATGCCATTGGCTGCTGCCTGTGCTGGAGCTGGAGTCAGGTGGGGGTGGTCTCTGTGAATTGAGTCTGGCTGCCACCAATATTGGTCCTGAAGCAGTTTACCAAAAGGCCCAGAGCCCCCTAAGCCTGTTGCCACCAGCTATCATGGAACTCTCCTTCACGGCCATCATGCAGGGTGTCATGCGGAGTCTTAGCTCCCGCTCCCCACATAAGAACACAGGGTATGGTGAGGCCAAAAAGGAACACCCACGGAGCCATAGATAGGGGAGTCATACCACTATAGCCTCGCTGGGGGCTGGGTCCGAGACACAGCAAGCAGGAGCCACACGATCTGCAACCTGCCGCTTCTCTGCCAACCAGCCAACCCCACTTGCTAGCTGCAATCTGCCATCCGCAATCCGCCTTCCTCTTTTCTGCCTCCAACCAACCAACCAATCAACACAGCCAAGGCAGTTATATCAGTGGCTAATTGGCTAACTGGTTACAGCTGATAGCCAACCAGTCACAGACGATGGCCATCTACTACCCGAGCCAGCACCCTTCCATGTGAGGCCGAGAGCCTGGAAACTGCTCTCTGGGACTCTGTCCCCACACTGGCAAAGGGACTCTGGGCTGGGGAGCCCTGTGTGGGCCTGAAGGGTCCCTCCCCAACAAAGGAAGCCTCCACTACTAAGGTGCCCCTCGTGGGCTTTGCCCTTTCTCGGTGGGCTTGGAGTCAGCCTGCCTCATGTCTCCGCCCTTCCTACCAGTCTTGACATGGTAGCCTCTTGTTTAAATCCTTAGATTAGAGACTCTGTTCAGCTAGTGTTCAGATGAATTCCAAGGTTGAATGTTGTATAAATTATTTGTAATTTTGGTGTGATCCTAGGAGGAAGTTGGCATAGTGCCCGTCTATTCCACCATCTTAGCTCCTCCTCCCACCCTTTTTCGAATGTTGATATTCTTGATGTTGTCCCAGAGGCCCCTTAAACTATCCTAATTTTTTCGGATTCTTTTTTCTTTTTACTGTTCTGATTGGGTGTTTTATGTTACCTTATTTTATAAATCACTGATTCAATGCTCTGCTTCATGCAATATACTGTTGACTCCCTCTAATGTATTCTTCATTTCAGTTATTGTATTTTTCATTTTTAACTGGTTCTTTTTTATTTTTTCTATCTCCATTTTTATGTGCCTGTCTTTTTCTTAAAGTTGTTACTAAGATTACTGAGCATCCTTATAACCAGTGTTTTGAACTCTGCATCTGGATAGATTGCTTGTCTCCATTTTGGTTTTTTCTTTTTCTGGAACTTTGTTCTGTCCTCTCATTTGGAACATATTTCTTTTTCTCTCCATTTTGTATGCCTCCCTGTGTTTGTTTCTATGCATTAGGTAGAGCTGCTATGTCTCCAGGTCTTAGCAGAGTGGCCTTATGTAGTATGCATGCATGTCCTGTTGGGCCCAATAGCACATTCTCCCTGGTCACCTGAGCTGGGTGCTCCAGGTGTGTCACTTGTGTGTATTGTGTGTGTCCTCTTGTTGCAGTTGAATCTTGGTTCCCATTTACACATCAGTGGGAGGGATTGACCTTCATGCTGATTGATTGTGAGGACTGGCTGTGACTGCAGTGGAGGAGCTGTCGTGCAAGAGCTGACCCTATGGAGCAAAATTCCCTTTAGCAGGGCTCTGGTGCCTGCCAAGTCTGCCCTTTGGGTGTGTTGTCCATGAAAGCAGCCAGGTGGTCCTTCAGCTTATTCAGAAGCTGGCCACCATGTGTCCCACCCCAGGGCCTCCTGGGAGTGGCTCTGCTGTAGGCCAAGTTCAGCCGCAGCCTATGCCCTGTTCAGGGCCACCTGGAATGGGCCATTTAGCAATCTCTAAATGGCTGCTTTCTGTACTGGGCTTGGAGGTACCCGGGAGAGGCCAAGCTACAAATTGATGCTGGCTATCTCCAGTACCAGGCTTGAGGCTACTCAGCAAAAGGTACAGGGTATGCTAAGGCCAGATACCACTTGTTTTGGGTTTGTGAACCATTGAGACATTTTAGGAAAGGCCACAGCATGAGCTAAGAGAAGCTGTTTGTCTGGGAAAGCCACTGGAAGTGGTTTGGGTGGGCCCACAATTTGGAGTGGGTGGGGTCTCAGGGAATCACCAGGGTAGGGTGAACAGTGTTAGCCATGTTGACGGCGACTCAGATATGGCACCTGCCTATGTCTGCATACTGGGTCAGGGGAGGGCTCAACAAAGGAATAATGGCTTCTGCCATCACTTCTGTCTGGGAGAAAGCTGCCCCTCTAGCTCTCACCCTGAAGCTAGACAATTCAGTTACTCCCTGTATGTCCCTAGTGGCTTTTGAGCTGCTGCCCCAGTGTTGGAGCTCAGAGCAAGTGAGTAAGTTCATGTGCAGGCCCTTTAAGAGGGACATCTGGGATTCCAGCAGCCCTCTGCCTCACTCAGCTACAGTCTCTGCTGGTTTTCACAGCCAGAAGTTGTGGGGACTTCTCTTTCTGGTACTGGAAACCTCAGTTGGGGTCCTGGTGTGGGACTGGGACGCCTTTGTCCTCAGAGGGGAACCTCTGCAGCCTAGATATCCCTCCCAATTTTTAACTGCCACATGTGGTTGTGGGACCAGCTTGTTCTGCTTCTCTGCCCCTCCTACCAGTCTCATTTTGGCTTCTTCTGTATATCCTCCTTTATGGGTGTTCATTTCAACTAGACTTCAGGCAATTTTCAGTGATGGTTTTTCTGTAGGTTAGTTGAAATTTAAGCGGTTGTGAGAGGATGGAAGCACAGCATTTACCTTTATTGCCCTCTTGACCAGAAATCCCTGAATCATCTCTTATTACTGAGTTGTAAGCATTCTATATATATATATATATATATATATATATATATATATATATATATATATATATATATATATATGAATATTCTGATTCTTGTCAGAAATGTGTCTTGAAAATATTTTCTCTTACTCTGTGACTTGTCCTTGCATTTTTAATGGTACTGTTTGGTGAATACAAGTTTTAAAAGATCTTTGATAAAGCCTAATTTATCTTTTTTATTTTTTATCATTAAGCTCTTCCTGTCCTCTATAAAAAACTTTTACTGTCTCGTGGTCATGAGGACATTCTCTTATGAGTTTTTCTGGATGCTCTATAGTTTTAGCTTTTATGTTTAGATCTACAATCCATTTTAAATTAATTTGTGCATGATACGAGTTAAGGATCTATATTAATTTGCTGGGGCTGCCATAACAATTTACCACAATTGAGTATCTTAAAACAACAAAAATTTATTTGCTTATTATTCTGGAGGCCAGAAGTTTGAAATCAAGGTATCAGCAGGGCCGTGCTCTCTGTTAAGACTCTAGTGGAGAATCCTTCCTTGCCTTCTCTTAGCCTCTGGTGATTGCCAGCAGTCTTTAATATTCCTTGGCTTGTAGCCATATCACTCCAATCTCTACCTCCATTGTCACACAGCATTCTCCTACTATGTCTGTATGTCTCCTCTCTTCTTCCTCTAAAAATATCACTTATTGGATGTATGGCCCATTCTAATCCAGTATGATCTCATCTTAACTGGTTATATCTGCAAACACTGATTTCTAAATAAGGTCACATTCTAAGGTTCAGAGTGAACATGAATGTTGGGGGACATGATTCACTCCATGGGTATGAAGTAATATGATATGCTAGGTGTGATCCATATTTCCATCTTATTTCAGAGGAGCAGAATACTGTTTTTGGCAGCCTGACATTATTAGAGTAGGGTTAGCCCCCCACAAGAAGTGGGGATGGCAAAAACCAATACATGTCTATTATTTCTTCATGTAATTAAAAAAAATAGATTAGTAGCTTTTATCTAAGTCATAAAAGATAATGTATATGAGGTTTAACATGGAAAAGACACATTTGCATCTTCTGCTTAAGTCAATCAACTAAAAAAATTACAGATTGCAAAATAAGGTAATTTACTTTTCAATCTGTACCAAGCTGGTAACACATTTGCTTTTGACTTACTCCCCATGTACCACACAACATGGTTTCTGCCACTTCCTGTAATTTCATGACTCCTCAATACTATTGATCAGAAAGGTGTGATGTAAACTGGTAATATGGCAATTTAGATCATAACACATTCATTAACACCTTGCTCATTATATAAGCAGAATTAATTTGTGATTCCTTTGGAACTCTGTCTTTCTTAGTCAACCTTTAGGATGTTTAAGCCTTAGTTCCTGTTTAGTCCTTGATTTTGCTAAAGATATTCTGCCAAGAAAATGAAAATAGCAATAACTCATGAATTTAGAATGTAGAGCCAATGGTTTTATATTAATGTGTCATTGTCCTTCCCACATATGTTCTACAGTTATTTCACCAGCATAGTTTTAAAAAAAAACAACATTCTCCCTATTTAGTTAAATGATGTAAGGTCAACTTGGCAAGTATTACTGAGTTTTACTATTTATTGTATTGTGGAAAATATAAAAGAGGTATAAAACAAGGCCTTTCCTTCAGGGAGAATATTACATTGTCTTACAACATCAAACTGAAAGAAGACTGCAATGTCTGATTAACATTTATGAAATAGATTGTAATTATAAACATAAATATGTAACACAAATATTATCAATATTAACACATTCATGATAATTTTAACCCAAATAGTAAAAACACCACTTAGGTCACGATAAGAGCCTATACAGCTTATCGAGTTACTAAATAATGCCAATGCAGTTTTGTAAATAAACATACTGATTTTTCAAAGCTTCTAGAAAACATATACATATAATTTCTAAAACAAACAAACAAACAAACAAACAAAACCAAACAAACAAACCTGTGTTCAGGAAATCATAGGTATTCTGCAGGAGAATAGTGTGGATACTCAAGAATGCTGCACTGCCAACTCTGATTGAAATGTCAAGTGTTAAATGGGTGTAATCAGTCTTCATATTTTTTTCTTTCTTCTACTTGATTTGTGTTTGGCTGAGGGCAATCATTGTGTGTATGCATGTGTGTGTTTCCACTGCTTTTTATTTTCTGCCAGAAAGGAGTGAGCATTCAATTCTCAAATTCTACTCAAATGTCACAAAATGAACAAAGAACCGTACCAACAGGAAAGTTAAGCATTTTTCCCTGTTGCCTGTAATGTTTTTAGGAATAAATCTTCTAATCAGTCATGCTTTTCAACTTTCCTGCCAACTACATAATAATTACCTAGAAGATTGTTTTAAAAATGCAAAATCCTGGGAAATACCTCCTCTCCTCCATCCTGATTCAGATCTGAAGATCTGAAGTAAAATTGTACATGTGATGTAAAGCCTGGAATGGGGCATTTTAAAGAAGATATTCAAGTGATCTACTCAATCATTTTAGGTAGCTCAGAGTGATTGTGGGCAGTCATAGTCTCTGGTACTAGCTGAATGTCCTTATGGGATAGGGATTGAAGCAGAAATGTCTTGATGAAAATGTTTATGGGATGGATACAATACATATTAGGAAGCAATGTGCTGGGGTTTTTTTTGGTTTGTTTTTTGTACTTCTACCTACTTCTTACACATTATTATTTTAAACCATTTCTAGTAATAGTAATAATGACATTTACTCACCCATTTATTCTAAAAGCATTTTCCATAGAGAAAATGAATTAATTTTGAAGATTTAAATTTTAAGCCTTCATTTAAAAATTAAACTTTCTTGTGAGTAGCAAAAAGACCAAATACAATAAACACTGTCCTTATAATTTACAAAATTATTTCACATGCACATTATCAGTTTATCCATGTAGCAACCATGTGAGAAGAACTCTTTTGTTCTTCCAGTTTGCTTTGTTCTTTAAGGAAAGAATTGGTTGTTGTTTTCTTTACAAACCATTTCACCTTTCTATTACATGGGTTTTTTAAGGGAAAAACATGATTTACTAATCTTTCCAACTACACACACACACACACACACACACACACACACACTTCTCACACAGTTCCTGAAAATATTAAATATTTAATAGCGTGCTTAGAAAAACCCAAAGACCTTATAATGGCCTAAAGGGGACATATATAAATCAGGTCCTATCCTGTCTCTCCATCCTCTTTTATTATGCTTTCTTGGCTCACTACATTCCAGATATAGTCATCTTTTTCCAGTGTTTATTTATTCAGTCACTTATTCTTTAATAGATATTTATTGAGTGTCTACCATTTGCCAAGTATTTGTAACACAGCAGTGAATAAAACTTCTAAAATATGTGCCCTAACAGAGCTTAGATTTTATTAGGGGACGACAGATAATAAGCAAATATATAATGTGTCAGGTGGTGATAAATACTAAAAGGAAAGCAATGCTATTTTATTATTTTTTAATTTATTTTTTTATTAGTTTCAGGTGTACAAAGCAACATAATAGTTAAACATTTAAACCCCTCCTAAAGTGATAACCAATCGACCAAGCTACTACCATTCTGACATCTAATATAGCTGTTACAATGTTGTACTCCACATCCTGAGACTACATATACCTATGTATTTCATTGTAGCTGACATTCAATATTATTCTACTTCAGCTTTAGGTGTATAGTGCATTGGTCAGGCATCTACACAGTCAATGAAGTGATTCCACTGATAAATCCAATGCCCATCTGGCACCTTACATGATTTTCACAACATTATACGCCCCATACTGTATTAACTACCAATTTGTATTTCCTTTTTTTTTAAGTTTATTGTTGACAATTGTTAGTAAAATTATATAGATTTTAGGTGGACAATTCTGTATTACATCATCTGTAAATCCCATTGTGTGTTCACCACCCAGAGTCAGTTCTCCTTCCATCACTATATATTTGATCCCCCTTACCCTCATCTCCCACCCCCCGCCCCCTTATGCTCTGGTAACCACTAAACTATTGTCTGTGTCTATGAGTTTTTTATTCTCATTTGTTTGTCTTGTTCTTTTGTTGTTTTTGGTTTACATACCACATATCAGTGAAATCATATGATTCTCTGCTTTTTCTGTCTGACTTATTTCACATAGCATTATACTCTCAAGATCTATCCATGTTGTCACAAATGGTCCTATTTCATCTTTTCTTACAGCTGAAGAGTATTCCATTGTGTATATATACACCACAACTTCTTTATCCATTCATTTATTGAAGGACATTTTGGTTGTTTCCATGTCTTGGCCACCGTAAATGAAGCTGCAATGAACATTGGAGCACACGTGTCTTTATGTATAAATGTTTTCAGATTTTTTGGATAGATACCCAGGAGAGGGATTGCTGGGTTATATGCTAATTCTGTTCGCAATGTTTTGAGGAACCTCCACAGTGCCTTCCATAGCGGCTGCACCAGTCTGCATTCCCACCAACAGTGTATTCCCACCAACAGGGTTCCTTTTTCTCCACAGCCTCTCCAATACTTGTTACTATTTGCCTTGTTGATGGTAGCCATTCTGACTGGGGTGAGGTGCTATCTCATTGTGGTTTTCATTTGCATTTCTCTGATGATTAGTGATGTTGAGCATTTTTTCATATGTCTATTTGCCATTTGTATGTCTTCTTTGGAGAAATATCTCTTCAGGTCCTCTGCCCATTTTTCAATTGGGTTGTTTGCTTTTTAGTTTTTGAGTTGCATGAGTTCCTTGTATACTTTGGATATTAGTCCTTTATCAGAGGCACTGTTTGCAAAAATCTTCTCCCATTCAGTTGGTTGCCTCTTTATTTTGTTGATGGTTTCTTTTGCTGTGCAGAAGCTTTTAAGTTCATATAGTCCCATTTGTTTATTTTAGCTTTTACTTCCCTTGGCTTTGGAGTCAAATTCATAAAATGCTCTTTGAATCCAAGGTCCATAAGTTTACTATGTATGTTTTCTTCTATGCAGTTTACTGTTTCAGGTCTTATGTTTAAGTCTTTGATCCATTTTGAATTAATTTTGGTACATGGTGACAGGTAGCAGTCCAGTTTCATTCTTTTGCACATGGCTATCCAATTCTGCCAGTACCATTTATTGAAGAGGCTGTCTTTTCTCCATTGTATGTTTTTTGCTTCTTTGTCAAAAATAATCCGTCCATATTTATGTGGCTTTATTTCTGGGTTCTCAATTCTATTCCATTGGTCCATGTGTCTGTTTTTCTGCCAAACCATGCAGTTTTGATGATTGTAGACCTATAGTACAAGCTAAAGTCAGGGACTGTGATACCTCCAGTATTGTTCTTTTTTATTAAGATTGCTTTGCCTATTTGGGGTCTTTTGTGGTTCCAAAAAAATCTGATGATTTTTTGTTCTTTTTCTTTAAAAACTGACATTGGGATTGTAATGGGGATTGCATTAAATCTGTATATTGCTTTGGGTAATATGGCCATTTTAACTATGCTGATTCTTCCAATCCACGAACACGGAATGTCTTTCTATTCTTTGTGTCTTCTTCAATTTATTTTAAAAATGTCTTGTAGTTTTCAGCATATAGAACTTTCACACCCTTGGTTAAGTTTATTCCTAGGTATTTTATTCTTTTTGCTGCAATTGCAAAAGGAATTGTTTTTTGTATTTCTTTTCCTGAGATTTAATTGTTAGTATATAGGAATGCAATGGACTTTTGTACATTGATTTTGTAGCCGGCAACTCTACTGTATTCCTTGATTGTTTCTAATAACTTTTTAGTGGAGTCTTTAGGCTTTCCTATAAATAGCATCATGTCATCTGCAAAGAGTGACAATTTAACTTCTTCATTCTCAATTTGGATGCTTTTTATTTCTTTCTCTTGCCTGATTGCTCTGGCAAGAACTTCCAACACTATTTTGAAAAGCAGAGGTAATAGGGGAGAGCCCTGTCCTGTTCCTGAATGTAGAGCAAAGGGCTTCAGTTTTTCACCATTAATTTTGAGATTAGCTGAGGGTTTGTGGTATATGGCCTTTATTATGTTAAGGTATTTTCCTTCTGTACTTATTTTATTAAGTGTTTTAATCATGAATGGATGTTGTATCTTGTCAAATGCTTTTTCTGCATCAATTGATATAATCATATGATTTTTGTCCTTTATTTTGTTTATGTGATGTATCACATCGATGGATTTGAGGATGTTGAACCATCCTTGTGCTCCAGGGATGAACCCCACTTGGTCGTGGTGAATAATCTTGTTAATGCATTGTTGTATTCGATTTGCTAGAATTTTGTTCAGGATTTTTGCATCTGTATTCATCAGAGATATTGGTCTGTAGTTTTCTTTTTTTCTGTTGTCCTTACCAGGTTTTGGTATCAGGGTAATATTCGCCTCATAAAATGAGTTTGGGAGTACTGTATCTTCTTCAGTTTTTTGGAAGACTTTGAGCAGGATTGGTATTAGATCCTCTTTGAAGGTTTGGTAGGATTCACTAGTGAAGCCACCTGGTCCTGGACTTGTACTTTTGAGAAGGTTTTGGATGACTGATTCAATTTAATTACTGGTGATCGGTCTGTTTAGATTTTCCAGTTCTTCATGGTTCAGCCTAGGAAGGCTATATGTTTCTAAGAACTAGACCATTTCTTCTAGGTTATTGAATTTGGTGGCATATAGTCCTTCATAGTATTCTTGGATGATCCTTTGTATTTCTGTGGTGTCCGTGATAATTTCCCCTTTCTCATTTCTGATTTTGTTTATTAGTGTCTTCACTCTTCTTATCTTAGTGAGTGTAGCCAATGGTTTGTCAATTTTGTTAATCTTTTCAAAGAACCAGATCTTTGTCACATTAATTTTTTCTATTGTCTTTTTGTTCTCTATTTCATTTAGTTCTGCTCTGATTTTTGCAATTTCCTTTCTTCTGCTGACCTTGGGTTTCGTTTGTTCTTCTTTTTCTAGTTCTTTAAGGTGCAACATGAGGTTGTTTATTTGAGATTTTTCTTGTTTCTAGAGATAGGCCTGGAATGATATAAATCTCCCTCTGAAAACTGCTTTCACTGCATCCAAAACATTTAGGTACGATATATTTTCATTGTCATTTGTTTCTATGTATCTTTTTTTTTCTCAGTTTATTCTTTTATTGATAGTGTCTACCACTTTCACAATGTAACAATAATGAAATTAGCTAGTAGCTTCCTCTTCATTGTTCCTTCCCTTTCCCTAAGAATTTAATTAGCTATAATAATCTCATACACCAATTCACATCCTATGAGGATGTGAACTTGTATATTCCATACACTCTGACTTTCTTACTTATTATTTGTTTTCTTTTTTTATTTTTATTTTTATTTTTTATTTTATTTTTAATTTATTGGGGTGACAATTGTCAGCAAAACTACATAGATTCCAGGTGCGCAACTCTGCATCACATCATCCACAAATCACACTGTGTGTTCACCACCCAGAGTCAGCCCCCCCTCCATCACCATACATTTGATCCCCCTCACCCTCATCCCCCACCCCCAATCCCTTTACCTTCTGGTAACCACCAAATTACGTTCCCCAGATTAATTTTCAAGCCCGTGGCCATCCTATGGTCACCGATTGCCCTCCAATCCCCTCACCCTCCCCCCACCCCCCCACCCCTCCCGCCCATCTAGCAACCCTCAGTTTTTCCTCATTGTCTCCCAAACTGTTTCTGATTAGTTCATTCACTTATTCTTTTCTTTAGAATCCGCAAATAAGTGAGATCATATGGTACTTATCTTTCTCTGTCTGACTTATTTCACTTAACATAATATTCTTGATCTCTCGTCTAATTTCTTCTTTGACCCAGTCGTTCTTTAAAAGTATGTTGCTTAATCTCCATGTATTTGTATTTTTTCCTGCTTTCTTTTTGCAGTTGATATCCAATTTCAAAGCCTTGTGATCAGAGAATATGCTTGGTATGATTTCAATCTTCTTCAATTTGCTCAGGCTGATTTTATGTCCCAATATATGGTCTATCCTTGAGAATGTTCCATGTACACTAGAAGAGAATGTATAGTCTGATGTTTCAGGGTGAAGTGCTCTATATATGTGAATTATGTCCATTTGATCTAATGTGTCATTTAGGGCTGCTATTTCCTTATCTATTTTCTGTTTGGGTGATCTACCCATAGCTGTCAATGATGTATTTAAGTCCCCTAGTATAATTGTGTTTTGGTCAATTTCTCCCTTTAGTTCTGTTAGTAGTTGCTTGGTATATTTCGGTGCTGCCTGATTGGGGGCATAAATATTGATGACCGTTATGTCTTCTTGTTGTATATTCCCCTTTATCATTATGAAATGTCCACCTTTGTCTCTTTTTACCTTTTTCACACTGAAGTCTGTTTCATCTGATAACATTATGGCTACATCTGATTTTCTCTGGATACCATTTCCTTGGAGTGTCAATTTCCACCCTTTCACTTTGAGTCTATGCTTGTCCTTGTAGCTGAGATGTGTCTCTTGGAGACAGCATATGGTTGGGTTTAGGTTTTTGATCCAATCTACTACTCTGTGCCTTTTTATTAGTGAGTTCAGTCCATTTACATTTAGGGTGATTATTGATATGTGAGGATTTCCTATCATTCTATCTTTAGCTTTCTGGTACGGCTGTGTGTCCATTATATCTTTGCCTTTTTGTTGTTGTCTATTATTTCTGTGTGGTGGTATTCTATGACGTTTCCCTCTGTTTCTTCTTTTATTACAGTATATATTTCAGTTCTGGATTTTTTTTGAGTCGTTACCCTTAAGTTTATGTAAATGAAAGTTTGATATTTAGAGTATTCCATTTTCTTCAGCACGCTTGCTTTCTCCATTTCCACGTTCTGGTTCAGGCCTTTACTCTCTCCTTTTTTATGTTTTGGTTGCCACATATTGTCCCTGTTGATGGTGGTCGAGTAGCCTCCTTTAGTATTTCTTGTAGTGCAGGTCATGTATTAGAAAATTCCCTCAGCTTCTGTATGTCTTGAAAGGTCTTTATTCCTCCTACATATCTAAAGGATATCTTTGCTGGATATATTATTCTTGGCCATAATTTCTCTCTTTCAATAGTTTGAATATTTGGTTCCACTCCTTCTGGCTTGTAGAGTTCTTGCTGAGAAATCTGATGATAATCTAATGGGCTTTCCTTTGTAGGTTACCGTCTTCTTTTCCCTGGCTGCCTTGAGGATTCTTTCTTTGTCGTTGATTTTAGACAGCTTCTATACAATGTGCCTTGGAGAAGGCCTGTTGGGATTGAGGTAATTCGGTGTTCTATTTGCTTCTTGGATTCGAGGATCCAGTTCTGTCCACAAGTTTGGGAAGTTCTCATTGACAATTTGTTTGAATATATTCTCTCTTCCCGTCTCTCTTTCTTCTCCTTCTGGTATGCCCATTATTCTTATATTGCTCTTTCTGATGGAGTCAGAAAGTTCTTGTAGAGTTCTTTAATTTCTTTTAAGTCTCAAGTCTCTTTCTTCTTCCATCCGCGTCATTTCCAAGTTTCTATCTTCGATGTCACTGATTCTTTCTTCCGTCTGGTCAACTCTACTATCTAAGTTGGCTATCTCATTCTTAATTTCTTCTATTGAGTTCTTAATCCCCAGAAATTCTATTTGGTTCTTTTTTAAAATTTCAATCTCTTTCGTAAAATGCTCATGTTGTACTTTGATTGTGTTTCTGAGTTCATTAAACTGCCTTTCTGTGTTTTCTTGCATCTCGTTGAGTTTTTTCAGAACTGCAATCTTGAATTCTCTGTCATTTAAGTCACATATTTCCATATCTTTAAGTTCTCCTTTTCTGGAGACTTTTCACTTTCTTTCTCGGCTGTCTTGTTGCCTTGGTTATTCATGGCAATTACTGATTTATTATTTCTCTTCCTAGGCATCTACAGGAGTGGATTCTGCAACAGGTTGATAGGAAGAGGTCTTTGTTTTGTTTTCCTGTACGTGTTGGTGAAATGTTTTATTTTCTCTCCGACTGCAGCCTTTTTTTCTCTCTCACACGGTAGTGCTAAGTTTTCTCTGCACTATTCCAGCTCTCACATAATGGGGGGATTCCCTGGAAGATGGGCTTCTTCTCTGTTAGTAGTTCGCCTAGGTCACACAGTGCAGTGTCCATGTGGGTATGTAGAGAGCTTTTGAAGTTCCAAAGCTCTTCCTGCACCAAATTCAGAGCCCATGTGTTTCAGCAGTTCTGTTTACTCCTG
This sequence comes from Rhinolophus ferrumequinum, assembly GCF_004115265.2. Taxonomy (NCBI): domain Eukaryota; kingdom Metazoa; phylum Chordata; class Mammalia; order Chiroptera; family Rhinolophidae; genus Rhinolophus; species Rhinolophus ferrumequinum. Next base: position 60,148,231 of record NC_046284.1, read on the forward strand.
CAGGGATCTTCCCAGATAGGTGACGCCAGGGGCGGGGTGAGTTGTGAGAGGTGGCCCAGGCAATGGAGGCGACCACCACCACAGTCAGTCCTGCTTCCACAGCTCCCTCCCTGTCACGCAGGGTGGCCTGTAGGGTCTCAGCTCCCACTCCCCACATAAGAATGCAGGACATGATGAGGCCAAAAAGGAACACCCACGGAGCCATAAGTAGGGGAGTCATACCACTATATTCTCACTGGCGGCTGGGTTGGAGACACAGGAACCAGGAGCCACACAATTCTCAACCCTCACTGTGCCGCTTGCAAGCTCAGCCACCATCTCCTTGCTAGCCCCCATTTTCTGCTAGCGTAGCCACAGCAGTTATATTAGTGCCCAATGGCTCACTGTTTACAGCTGACGGCCAACTAGCCACAGCTGATGGCCATTTGATCACAGTCGACGGCCTGAGCCAGCACCTTTCTATGTGAGGCCGAGAGCCTGGAAATTGCTTTTTGGGGCTCTGTCCCCACACTCCCTTTTGCCGGAACTACTTGGGTTGTGAATCTATGTCTGCAGTCCACAGATCTCAGAACAGCAAATATTCTGTTCTTGTGATCTGATACTGCTACTGTTCTGCTTCTAGCACCGGGCAGGTGGGGCAGGGCGAGCTCTGGGAGGTTAGGGAGGGGGCGGCTAGTCTCAGTGCCTAAGGCTTCCATTCTCTGCTCAGCAGTGAGGGCTTAAACCACCGTTTTCAGCCTTCTTTCCTCAGTCTTTGCTCTGAGGTCTCCGCAGTGGCCATGAGCGTTGGGTTCCGCCGTGTTATATGCTGGCCCCTCAGCCCTGTGGGCCATAAACGGAGCCCTGGCAGTCCGAGTTCTTCCCTCTCCCTCATCTGTGGTAGTTCTGGGATGCAGCAAGCTGGGAGCACTGAGCTATGTCTGCATTGTGCACCCGCCTGGTTCTGTCTCTGCACTTCTCCTTCCCCCCACCCCTGCTCGCACAATTTGCCTACCTTTAGGTGAATTCAGTAGTGAGCCTCTTCATCTTGCCTGTCTGCTGTGTGCAGGGAGTCTTTGTGGAGTTATAGTTTTTCCATTTGTTGTAAATTCCAGGGGAGGTTTACAAAGGCTCACTTCACACAACCATTTTAATTGATTCCAATTTGTATTTCTTAATGCCTTCACCCTGCCCCCAACCCCATTCCCATCTATCACCCTGATAGACCTAGTACCTGTCTGGCACCATACCTAGTTATTACTATATTATTGACTATATTTCTTATGCTATATCCTGCATCCCCATGACTTCTGTATATCAACCAATTTCTACTTAATCCCTTCCCCTTTCACCTATCTTTTACCCCCCTCCCATCTTAAAGAAGTCCCTCTAAGATTCCTTATAATACTGGTTTGGTGGTGATGAACCCCTTCAGCTTTTTCTTGTCTGGAAAGCTCCTTATCTGTCCTTCAATTCTAAGTGATAGCCTTGGTGGGTAGAGCAATCTTGGTCGTATGTGGTTGGTTGCTTTTCATCACTTGGAATATTTCCTGCCACTTCCTTCTTGCCTGCAAAGTTTCTGTTGAGAAATCAGCTGCCAGTCTTATGGAGGCTCCCTTCTAGGTAACTAACTACTTTTCTCTTGCTTCTTTTAAGAGTCTCTCTTTGTATTTAACCTTTGGCATTTTAATTATGATGTGTCTTGATGTTGGCCTCTTTTGGTTTATCTTGTTTGGGACTCTCTGCATTTCCTGGGCTTGTATGTCTATTTCGTTCACCAGGTTAGGGAAGTTTTTTGTCATTATTTCTTCAAATAGGTTTTCAATTCCTTGTTCTCACTCTTCCTCTTCTGGTATCGCTATAATGTGAATGTTGGTATGGTTAATATTGTCCCAGAGACCCCTTATACTCTCCTCAATTTTTTGGATTCTTTTTTCTTTTTGCTGTCCTGGTTGGGTGTTTTCTGCTACCTTATCTACTACCGTGCTGGTTGGATCCTCTGCTTCATCTAATATACTGTTGATTCCCTGTAATACATTCTTCATTTCTGTTATTATACCCTTTATTTCTGACTGGTTCTTTTCTATGGTTTTCATCTCTCTGTTGAAGTTCTCCCTGAGATCATTGAGCATTCTTATAACCAGTGTTTGGAACTCTGTGTCTGATAGATTGCTTATCTTTGTTTCACTTGGTTCTTTTTATGGAGCTTTGTTCTGTTCTTTTATTTGGGACATGTTTGTTTTTCTCCCCATTTTGGCTGCCTCCCTCTGTTTGTTTCTATGTATTAGGTAGAGCTGCTATGTCTTCCAGTCTCACTAGACTGGCTTTATATCATAGGTGTTCTGTGGGGTTCAGTGGCACAGTCTTTCTGGTCACCTGGACCATGCACTCCAGGTGTGTCCTTTGTGGGGGTTGTGTGTGCCTTCCTCTTGCAGTTGAGCATTGGTTGATAATTGCACATCAATAGAAGGGACTTACCCTTGGGCTCTCTGGTTATGAGGACTGGCCTTGACTACAGTGGAAGGGTTGTTGTGCAGGGGCTGACGCTATGGAGCAGGATCTGCCTCAGCCGGACTCTGGTGTCTGCCCAATCCACCCCTTGGGTGTGTTGTACTTGGAGATGGCTGGGTGATGCTCCAGCTTGTTTGGAAGTGGGCCACTGGGGGTGCCAGCCCCAGGACCACCTTGGAGGGGATCTGCTGTTGATCTACTTCAGCCACAGCCCATGACCCACCCAGGGAGCCAGAAAGAAATCCACAGATGACTGTTACTTGTGCTGTGCTTTGAAGCACGCTGAGAGGCCAAACTGCAAACCAAGGCTGGCTGCCACTAGTGCCGGCTTAGGGCTGCTCAGCCAGAGCTACATGACATGCTCAAGCCAGATGCTGCTTGTCTGGGTTCAATGAACCTTTCAGAGACCCTAGGAAAGTCTGCAGCTTGAGCCAATTCAGGCGGTCTGCATGAAAAAGCCACTGAAAGCAGCCTGGTTGTGCCCAAAAGTTGGGCGGGGCCACATCTCAAATCACCAGGGTGTGGTGAAAGAATGGTGGCGACCAGAAATGGTGGCCACCTGTGTTCACATTCCAGGAAGGGGAGGGGCTCAGCAAAGAAACAATGGCCTCCACCAGCTCCCCCGTCCAGGAGAAAGCCACGTCTCCAACCCCTATCCCAAGCCAGATAACTCAGTTCCCCACCATTTGTCCCTGCCGCCTTTCCAGCTGCTGCCCCAAGTGCTGGAGCTCAGAGTGATTCCATTGGTGAGTAAGTCCATATGTGGTCCCTTTAAGAGGAACGCCTGGGAGTTCAGCCATACTCAGCCTCGCTTAGTCACAATCTTTACTGGTTTTCACAACCAAAAATTATGGGGACTTCTCTCCCTGGCTCCCAGTCACTGGGTGGGGCTGAAATCTCTCTCTACTCTGGGGGACGGGGGGACACCTGCAGCTGAAATAGCCTTCCTGATCTGTAATGGTCACACACGGGTTTGGGACCAGCCTGATCCTTATCTCTGACATATTCCTACCATGTTTACGTGAAAAGAAGCCCTCGCTGGACAATCAGCTCTAACGCATCTTTTGAAGCAAAAATTAATATAAGATGTGGTCTTATTTTACTATAAGACTGGGTATAATATAATATAATATAATATAATATAATATAATATAATATAATACAATATAATATAATACTGGGTCTTATATTAATTTTTCCTCCAAAAGATGCGTTAGAGCTGATTGTCTGACTAGCTCTTATTTTCGGGGAAACACGGTATCAGTCTGGAGGTGGCTTCTTTTGCTCGTCCTTAGTTGAAAGGCTTCACTTCAGCTTGATTTAGGTGATTCTCAATAATGGTTGTTTCGTAGATTAGTTGTAATTTTGATATTGTAGTGAGAGAAGGTAAACAAAGCATTTACCTACTGCGCCATCTTGGTTGTCTCTCCTCACAGTGTTATTTTATATAGGAAAACATTTCTGAGGAGATTACAGGTATGTAGAATCCCGAATGGAGTGAGTGGGAAAGCCATCTTGGGAGATACGGTGATAAAATGCAGTGGTTCTAAGGTATGAAGATGCTTGGTATGTTTCAGAAAGACAAATGAGGTCAGAAAAACAGTGGAGGTAACAGCCAGATCACAGAGGAATTTGAAGTAAAAGAGGAGTTCTGGACAGCAACAAACTTTTAACCTAGACAAGGGTAGCACAGAATTACCACTTCCTGAGAAGGGTGAAGAGACTAAAACTACAGTTTCAGAAGGGAGAATTCAAGAATTCATTTGAGTACGTGCCAAGTTTAAGATGTCTTATTACATATCCCAAGTATAAATATTAAAAAAATAGTTAAATAAAAGTCTGAATTTCAGAGAATATATAGGGTTGAAGATAAAAATGTATGTGTCATTAGCATATAGATGGTATGTAAAGTCATATGCTGGAAGAAAACATAAGAAATGAATGTAGACAAAGAAGAAAGATGGTCCAGTGTCTCAACCCTACAACACTACAATATTTATAGATCCGAAAGATAAGAATGACCATTCAGTGAGGCAGGAAGATAAGTAAAAGTGTTCGTGAGGTCAAAGGAGACACATATTTCAAGAAGCAAGGGTTCAACTTGGTCAAATACCTTCCAGCAAGGCTGGAAGGCTGAATAGACCAAAAAATTACTCTTGGATTGGGCAACATGGAGGTCATTAGTGTCTGTAACAGCAGTAGTTCCAGGGAAATGGTAAGCAAAAAACCTGAGTGGAATGAGGTCAAGAAAGATTATGAAAGAAAAATAAAGACAGCACATATAGACAACTCTATGTAGGAGTTTTGCTGTGAGGGAAGCAGAGAGAGATGGTGGCAGCTAACTACAAGGAGATGTGAGGTCAAGGGAGTGTCTTTTAATGATGAGAGACATTATAGCCTGTTTGTATGCTGATGTAAATATTATTCAATAGAGATGACAAAGATGGATGACTCCGCAGAGAGAAGAGACAACTTTAGGAGCCATATTGTATGTGTAAGTAAGTGAGTTGCAATCTAGAAAATAAAAGGAGTAGTTGGTGTAGAGTAGGAGCATCAATGATTCATCCACAGAACAGGAAGAAAGGCAGGGTACATAGACAGAGATGTAGGAAGTTTGGTACAACTGATGGTGGAGGAATGTTGAAGTCTATTATTTTCTAATTGCTTCTATTTTCTTACAGAAATAGAAAGAAAGGCCATCAATGGATTATAAAAGAGATTTGGAAAAGTCATCAGGTAAGAGAGTGGATTGACTAGCACAATATAACATTGCTGGGCATCATTAATTTCCCACTTTAGCTGAATGGTCATTAATATAAGAAAGCAAGGCCAGACATCACAGTTGTGTATTTTTCTCCACTAACTCTCCGGTGTTCTCTTGCAGGCTGGCATAGAGTTAGTGGAGCTAAACTTACCCAGGGTTGAAATTTTGCCATGTGAGCACAATGAAAGACAAGGGGCAAGGGGATCAAATATATGGTGATGGAAAGAGAACTGACTCTGGGTGGTGAACACAGAATGGGATTTATAGATGATGTAATACAGAATTGTACATCTAAAATCTATGTAATTTTACTAACAATTGTCACCCTTATAAATTAAAAGAAAAAAAAAGAAAGACAAGGGGCACAGATGTTGAGAGTATTTCTAAAATAGTGACTATATTGTGTGATACTAACTGCTATAAAGGGTAAAGACTGAAAAAATTATTTGATTAATGTAATAGAAGTTTATTTCTCATTCATGTGATGTCTACCTCAGGAGTCCTTGATCAGTGTAAACCACCTTCCATTAGATTGTAAGCCTATGAGAGCAGAAATCCTTGTTTTATAACACTGCTCTAATCCCAGATCCTCTAACAGTGCCCGAACATGGCAGGTTCTCAATAAACATACGAAACCTTAACTAACTACATATAGTCTTTCTTTTAAGTAAACTGAAGATGAACAGTCTAGATTTACAAAAATAAATAAATAAATAAATAAATAATAGTATCAACTTTTGCTTTACAACAGAATTTTCCACATGATTTTTTATCATAAACTTTTCATTGGGCACTTCAGATATGAAATTTTTATGTATATGTTCCAAAAACATATTGCACTATGTGATATATATCGGAAAACATCTCAAAACTACAGTGCCTGTAGCTGGATCACAAGACTAATCTTCACAGTATGAAAAGGAAGAGATAAAGTCAGAAGTAGAAAATTAAGGATCTTGTATAATACCTGGCACATAATCAAACATGAAAAAGTAATCATCGTAATTTTAAGTTGACAAAACTAGAATTAGAAGTAGAAAACCTCATCTGTATGTAAAGAAGTTTTATTTGCTTTTGAAGCCATAGCAATAATTAAATATAAGTCCATTGTGAATTTTTATGCCAGCTAAAGAGGAGACTTTGCTTAGGAAAGATAGAATATGAGGTCGAACAATTATGTTAGCGAACACATCCTAGAAAAAGTGCTCCATATCTCATTGCTAAATATCATTACAATCACCTTCAAAATACTCCCCTCGGGTAGTTATGTACCTATGCCAGCACCTAGTCCACCCTTCAAAGCAATTTTGGAACTTTTTCTGAAATGGCCATCAGAGCTCTCATCGTATTACCCTTGATGTCCTGAATGTCACCAAAAGGTCTTCCTTTCAATAGTTCCTTTATCTTCCAATAAAGAAAAAAGTCACTGGGGACCAGATCAGGTGAGTAGGGAGGGTGTTCCAATACAGCTATTTGTTTACTGGCTAAAAACTCCATCAGAGACAGTGCTGTGTGAGCTGGTGCATTGTCATGAGGCAAGAGCCATGAATTGTTGGTGAAAAGTTCAGGTCATCTAACTTTCATGCAGCCTTTTCAACACTTTCAAATAGTAAACTTGGTTGACTGTTTGTCCAGTTGGTACAAATTCATAATGAATCATCCCTCTGATATCAAAAAAGGCTAGCAACATCATTGCAAGAAGTTCACAAACTTAATTGTCCGACCTCATATAAGGGTATTGGAAAGAAAACACGTACTCCTTGTGTTGGATCCTGCCTTTTTATCAGATTTTATCCCTCTGCTTGTGGGAAGGCACACGACTAGGGTTATGTTTTTAATCCAGTTAATTACTTCTCATATCAGGTGGCAAATCTTCTGGTTCTCTTTTATTAGGAGGATGGCAAAGATATTGGAAGGATCTGATTAAATTGACTGTTTCAGTTTCCCTTATCCAGGTGATCTCACAAAGATTAATATGAGATTTATTTCGCTGATGTGTAAAAAATACACATATCAGGTAGATTTATTTGATTGCAAGCAACAGAAGCAGAAGTACCCAAAAGTTAAGGAGGGGATGAATAATTACTTTATAGCATATGGAGATAGTTCACAGACTTGAAGGAAAACCAGGCAGTGAAAAGAACAAAAATCCTTTGAGGATCTATGTAGGTAGCAGTTACTCATTTTTTTCTTTTTTCCTTTTTCTAAAATTCTATGAGTTTAAACCATTAGTGCACTTATATCTTGCAGAGTAAATGTGGTCGCATATTACCCTGCTTTAACAGCTACCCTTAATTACTGAAACATTTGGTTTCATTATTTTTAACACATTCTAAACAGCTTATTGCTCACTTCATATGCATCTTTATCACTTAACGTTTGTCATGTAAAGATATGGATATTTGATTTGCAGTATACTTACCGTGAACACAACATAAGGGGCCTGAGTGACAGGTAAGTGAGCTACAAGTAAAAGACCTAAAACAGAAAACCATAGAATGATGCTAATTCAAGGCGATGAAACAGACTTGCAGGAATGCCTTGCAGGAATGTGTCAAGGGATTTGAGCTGCTCATTATTTGTGTAACTTCAGAGTCTACATTGCTAAAAATTATATCTGTCTAAAATATGCATAACTAGTTGCCTTCCTTTGACGACCATCTAATCACTCCAGCAATTTTGAAATGGTACAAAAGTCATTGCCAGGAATACTTTTCCTTGTGCGGGAAAACAACTAGTCACATTATACCACATTCTGTTTTCATAATCAAGCAACTGTTTTTCCACGATACTCAATGCAATCACCATGCTGATTGGCTTATACTCTAATTATAGTATTGCACTATTTCTCTCAGCACGTATCCTAAGCTTTGGGCAAAATGTTGCATGTACTGTTACAGGAAAGATTTGTTGAACTGAGTCATTAACTGTATTCTCAGTTGTAGCATTATCAGCCTCAAGTTTTATCATTTAAATTAAAAATGTTATATAAATTTCTATGCTGTTTTCTTTGCATGGTTGGTTTTAAAGAAAAGATTTATGTGGGTGACTAATTTAATATTTCCCTTAAGGAATTCTGTTGATTTACAGTTAAACATGGAATTTGATTAATGTACACTGAGAATCCTGCTTAAGAACAGCAGCATTTTGGAAACCTTATCTGACAGTCACTGAACTCTGAGCAGCAGATACAGGAGACAGTTACTGCCTGTTCAGTGTGCATCTTAGAGATTTGATCTACATGATACCTACTGATCACTGAGTAATGGAGATTTGCTTTGAGCCAGTAAGTATCTAAAACACAGCGCCATGATCCCATGAATGGTTTTTTAAGTAGAACAACAAATTGGACAACTAGATCACTCATTTGCTATCACTAAGTAATTTTGTTGCTCTAGAAGTTTCATTTTCAAAATTGTAACCAGAGAATTTATTTCAATCATGTGCTAAAGTTTAGATATTTAAAGAAGTACATTAATATTTTGAAAACCAGACATTGTTTTGAAAAGAGAACCTGAAAAGTGCTTTGTTCTGTCTATGAATTTATTCTGCTGAGGAACCATCCTGAAACAACTCCTACAAATAAACCAGGATGCTGTTCTCATAGTGCAGACCTAAACAGTTCAGTTCCTGTCCCAAGGGAGGCTGGCAAATTATAGACTCTTGCTGCACTGCCTCTCAATCTGACTCGCATCATGAAAATAATAAACAGCTTCTAGAAATTGGAACTAAAGTTACAATACTCCTGGACTTTACCTGGTGCATCTTTCAGTATTTTCACCTCTCCCATCATATGAACTTATCTTGGGAAACTGTGGAAAACACACAAAGAAATTGATCTATGTGAACCTAAAGGAGGATAGTGCCATTTTGCCTTCCTTGCAGCTGGGTCTTTAAAAACATGGATAGCAAACCAGATTTTTGAGAGAGCCTATCATAAGGTTTATTAGCTCCTCTCAGTCCCCTAACTTCATGAAGGGGATTTGTACTTGAAAAGTAATTTTCAATTGGCGTAATAAGGGTCTAATTACTGCCCTTGATCTGCTTTTAAATAAGGAAACAAATACTAACTTTGAAATGGTATTTGATAAAAAATATCATAGTCACTTACCAATTTTGGTGGCTATTGAAACATTGTTACAAAGTCTAATGGACATATTCTACATCTTTCAAATCTTTGTCTATTATAGTACTTTTCTTTTCAGTGTTCTATTTTATTCTCCAAAACATATGACAAAATATGTAGTAATGGTGTTTAGACTGTCGGCATCAGCAAAGTTTGTTGCTCACAGTTACGATAAATGTACTGTAGTTTACTGACAAATTGATGCTATTTATTTTCATTCATTGCTTCATCTAGCAACCTTGTGAGGAAAATTACATTGCCCATTACAGCGCCATTTGGCATTTTCTCAGAGGAGGAAGAATTACCACTAATTAGTGTTTCATGGTGGAAGTGAGTAATGTCCTCAATACTATGCAATATCATATTCTGCAGAAACTACTAGAAAGAACTTTTGGGACTTGAGTACTGTAGATGTCTGGATTTCTGGAAATATCTGAAATAAATACTCAAATGACCAAAGCTCCATTTAAATATTTATATTGTAAAAATCCAGCATGAAAGTGTGTCTGTGATCCGGAATAAAGATGATCTGTAATCACTGCCCTCTCTCTAAATACACACCCACATTAAAAGGTGCTTAATCATTATAAAAGTAGCCTGATCATTTTAACAAGCTGCTTATAGAATGAAATGCTTGTTTTTTATTTCAAATTGATTGCTTAATGTAGTTAATCAATTTAGCAAGTCCAAATGCTTTGTCTTGCCATAACTTCAAAACACAGCTTTGTTTCTATATTCTTCTCTACCATGTTAGCTATATTCTACTATCCATTTATTCAGGAAGAACAAACTTGTTTTTGAGGAAAATATGCTCCAAGTTTCTTTCTTTCTCTTTTTTTGTTTGACATAGTTTGTCTTGACCAATACCTAACATAAAGATAAGGCAGAACTTGTATCTTTTAGACCTGCTATTGAATGCCCTATACATGAGAGATTTCTGATTTTTCTGAGCATAAACTTGTTATAATGACATTGCAGGGAAATGTTTAAAAAGCTATTTGCTTCTCCCGTTTTTATTGAATTATAACATACATATAGTAAAGCACACAAATATTAAGTGTACAGTTTGATGATTTTGGATAAATGACCACACCCAAGTAATGACTACCTAGATCAATATAGAGAGTATTTTCAACATCCCAGATGATTCCTTCATGCCCCTTATGAGTCAGCTTCTCAGAGTTAATGACTATTCTGACAACCATCACTACAGATTATTTTTTCCTGTTCTTGAACATAATGTAAAGGAAACCATGATGCCTGTATTTCTTTGTGTCTAAAGTCCTTCTTTCCCTGCACACAATATCTGTGAGATTCATTCATGTTGTTGCATTTATTAGTTGTTCATTTCTCTTTATTACTGAGTAGTATTCCATTCTATGCCAAAATATGTTTATCCATTCCCCAGTTAGTGGACATTTCAGTTTCCAGTTTTTGCTGTATGAATAAACTGCTATGGACACACTTATAAACTTGTTTAGGTACACTTCTGTACTCATTGTTATTTGGTATATGCCTACAAGTAGAACTGCTAATTCATAGGACAGTCATGTGGTTAATTTTACTAGTCACTGTCAAATAGTTTTTCCAAAGCGGTTTGTACCATGTTACACTACCAACAAAGATGTGTGAAAATTATAGTTTCTCTATATTTTTGAAAAACTTGGTCTGGTTGATCTTTAATTTTAGCCACTCTTGAGGGTGTGAAGTGTGTGGTTTCAATGTCAAGTTTCCTGATGAACAGTGATGTTACCTTTGCATATGCCTATCGGCCACATGGATGTCTTTGTAATGCCTGTTCAAGTCACTTGTACATTATTAACTTGTTGTTTTGTCTTTTTTTGTTACTGCTTTGTAGTTCTTTATAAATTTCAGGTAAAATTCTTTGCTATATGTCTATTTGTGGTAAATGTGTGTAGAGATTTACACACACACACACAAACACACACACACACACAAGGACTGACAATTAAGTTCATGAACTCATCCTAGAAAAAGTGCTACATACCTCATTCTTGAATATCACTACAGTCACCTTCAAAGTACTCCGCTTGGGAAGCTATGCACTGATGCCAGAGCCTAGAACACCTTTCAAAGAAATTTTGGAACTCTTTTTCTGGAATGGCCATTAGATCTATCACCGTATTACCCTTGATGTCCTGAATGTCATCAAAATGTCTTCCTTTCAATATTTCCTTTATCTTTGGGTAAAGAAAGAAGTCATTGGGGCCATATCAGATGACTAGGGAGGGTGTTCCAATACAGCTATTTGGTTACTGGCTAAAAACTCCCTCACAGACAGTGGGTTATGAGCTGGTGCATTGTCGTGATGCAAGAGCCGCGCATTGTTGGCGAAAAGTTCAGGTCATATAACTTTTTCAGGCAGCCTTTTCAGTACTTCCAAATAGTAAACTTGGTTAACTATTTATCCAGTTGGTACAAATCCATAATGAATAATCGCTCTTATATCAAAAAAGGTTAGCAACATTGTTTTGACTCTTGATGTGGACTGATCGAACATTTTGGGTCGTGGAGAATTGGCTGACTTCCATTGTGCATTTTGATGCTTTGTTTCAGGGTTGTATTGCTACAGCTATGTTTCATCACCAGTGATAACACAGCCCAAAACTTAATTTTGCCTCCCCAAATGGTCTTGGCAAACTTTGACTCTCCTTTGCTTTTTTTCATTGGTGAGCTCCATTTTTGTACACACCTTTCTCATGCCAAGATTTTCAGTTAAGATTTTTGTGTTTCTCTATTGATGTTTACTTGGTCTGCTATGCTTCTCACAGTTAGCCGACAATTGTGATGCACAATTTGATGCATTTTTGCAATGTTTTCATCAGTTCTGCTCGTTACTGGCTGCCTTGACCTTTCTTCATTAGTGATGCATTCTCTTCCCTCAGAAAAATGTTTAATCCATTTATACACTGCTGTTTTATTCATGGCATTATCCCCATAAACATGGACTAACAAGTCCTTGATTTCACTTCCACTCTCACCACACCAAGTTTGACAAGAAATTGAATGTTTGTTCATTGCTCTAATTCAAGCTCAGACATTCTCGCTATGGCACACACAAACACGCAACAATAATGAACGCCACTCAGCAAGACACCGCCACACGTCGACATGAACACAGCTGAGAGACATTGATATACCAAGGTTATGAAACCTTACTGAGCTGTTTGTACAGTGCTGCCAATGTAAGTGCACAGTGGCAAGTTCGCAAACATAATTGCCAGACCTCGTGTGTGTGTCTGTGTTTATGCCCCCCCTCTCTATATATACACACATACATATATATACATATATCGATATATATATGGAGAGGGGATTTTTTTCCAGTATTACCTCTTACCTATTCACATTTTAACTTTGTCTTTTGATATATGGAAGTTTTGAACTTCAGTGAAATCTAATTTTCAATTTCTTTATTTCATGATCGATGTTTTTTCTTATTTTAGAAACCTTTGCTTACCCTCAAATTATGAAGACATTACTCTATGTTTTTATCAGAAAGCTTTATTCTTTGATCATTCACATAAAGTTCTAAAATCCATTTCAAATTGATTGTTGCTCATGATGTGATATTTATTGTTGTTGTTTTATAATGTGGATTTTTAAATGGAGATTAGGCCCAATTGCTTTTTACATAGCATTAGGATCTGCAGTCATAGTGTTTCCATAATAGTGGAGGAAACTGCTTCTAACCAAAAGATAATAAACCTTTTCTTATCTCCCCAAAAGCTAAATGGTTACATTCCTGGGTCACACCTGAATTAACAGAAATGGTGTTTGCATAAACCAGAAACCTCCAGAGGAATTTAGAGCATTATATTCCTAAGATCTTATATTTCAAGAAGAACTGATCTTGGGGTGACGTCATAGGAATGGTGGCAGTGAGGTGGGCTTCTTGAGTTCTCTGGAACGTACCACAAATTGAACATTTGTAACCCATCAAAGGATTCTCTGCTCCTCACACAGAACAGCTAAGAGACTCACAGGAGGATTACTTGAAGGTGGGCAAAGCTGGCGATCAGGGGAAGAGGGAAGGGAGTGGTGTGGAGATGCACCCGCATCTGCAGCTGCGGTGACACAGGGCCCCAGGACTCGGACAGGAGATTGCAGCAGCCAGGCTCTGGGCTTCCTCCCTGCGCCCCACAGCTGATCTCTCCTGCCAAGAGATCAACGTATCCAGCGTTTGAAGCAGTAAACTCAGCTGAAATCTCCATCTGGGCCCTAGGTCAGACAAAAAGCAAACTCCATACCCGGGCCCCTCCTCCCTCACTCCCACAGCAATCCTACACCCGCCCTTCCAGAGTCTCAAGCTGGTCCCTGAACTGAGGAGTAGTGTCAGATTACAGAGGAGCTTTAGTGCTCAGGATCTGAAAAAAGCTTGTTTGCATCTATGATCTATGGAAGAGGCCTGGCCAGGAGACTGAAGACACCTGCATTCCCAGCCCCCACCGTTTCTCGGCTGTTCTCTGCAGGGCAATTACAGCTGCGGAGATACATGCAGGGGCCAGCAGCTTGTAGCAGAGGTAGCTCTCAGCTTTCAGCAGCTCAGAAATCTCACATTCTCAACCCCCTAACAGAAGAAATCCTCTAAGACCCAAGAGACTGGCTCACAGGGAATAAGCCCACCTCCCAGTGGCTGGCTGTGGTGCTCTAAGCATGCTTTTGTGCAGGGAAAGCAGAAACTGCACTGACTTATAAAAACTACCAACCACGCCCCATAGCCCCACTCATCTAGAACTGCATTGCCAGAGTGACTCTGGACACTAGGTGGCCGGCTCTGCCTTTAGAAGACACAGAGGAGTCTTAGTACAGCAGAGGACAACCTGGAGATAGCTTGGTGAGCTTAAGCCAAGACTGGCACTGCTTTTTCATTTTTTTCCCCGTCTCTCTTTTCTTTTTTCTTTTCCTTGCCCTACTTTTCCTCCCTCTTTCAATTTTTATGTATTGATTCTATTTCTTGGTGTTGCTTTTCTTTGTTTTGTTTCTTTAGTTTTTTTGGGGTATTTTTGATATTTTTGTCTGTGTTGAATGTTGGTTATTGGTTGTTTTACATGTGAGTGTATTTGGTTTTTTTCTTTCTTGTTGTTGTTGTGCTTGTTGATTTGTTTTGTTCTAAAATCCCCTAACACCAGGGCCCAGACCAAGAGGCACAACATTCAACACACCCAGCAGTCAACTCCAGACCAAACCAGAGTATTACTGGGTTTAACCTACAAGTGACACACCGAGAGGGAATTCTATACAGGCACGAGAGCACATAGGGGCCAAACCTCATCTGAGGGGTCAACCCCCGCATAGCAGCTCATCCACTGTGGGCATAGCCAATTCTCACAACTAATCAGCTGAGGAGTCAATCCCACCTACAGACAAGCCAAAAGCAATTAAAGCTCAACTTTAACAGGCGAATACACACAACACAAGGGTCACCTCTGGGGAACACGCAGAGGAGATAGGGAAGCGGTGCAATTCAAATATGAAGGACACATACTACATAAGTCCCCCCAGCAAAGACTGAGAACCCTAAGCGATCTACCTAATACATCGAAGTAAACACAGAGAGTCAGCCAGAATGGGGAAACAAAGAAACATGTCCCAAATAAAAGAACAGAAGAAACCTCCAGAATTGGAGCCAAATTAAATAGAGGTAACCAACCTATCAGAGACAGAGTTTAGAACCCTGATGATAAGAATGTTTAAGGAGACTAGTGATGACATAAAGAAGGCTAGAGAAATCATAAAGATATACAATTTAAAACTAAAGAATAGAATAACTGAAATAAAGAACACACTTGAAAGAATTACCAGCAGGTTACATGAGGCAGAGGATCGAATAAGCAATTTAGAAGACAAATTACCAGAGAATACCCAAGCAGAACAACAAAAAGAAAAAAAGAATAAAAATCAATGAAAATAGTTTAAGAAACCTATGGGACAACAAGCCCAACAACATTTGCATCATAGGAATACCAGGAGAAGAGAAGGAACAAGGGATTGAGAACATATTTGAAGAAATAATGACCAAAAATTTCCCCACCCTGGTGAAGGAAAATGACATACAAGCCCAGGAAGTGCAGAAACTTCCAAACAAGATGAACCCAAACAGGCCCAAACCAAGACACATTATAGTTAAAATGGCAAAGGTTAAAGACAAAGAGAGAATCCTAAAAGGAGCAAGAGAAAGATAGAGGGTTACATACAAGGGAACTCCCATAAGACTATCAAATGACTTTTCTACAGAAACATTGAAGGCCAGGAGGGAGTGGCAGGAGATATTCAAAGTGATGAAAAACAAAGGCCTACAACCTAGACTGCTTATCCAGCAAGGCTATCATTTAAAATTGAAGGAGAAATAAAGAGCTTTCCAGAAAAGAATAAGCTAAAGGAATTAATTACCACCAAGCAAGAAATGCAGGAAATGTTACAAGGGCTTCTGTAAGCAGAAAAAAGATGAAAACAATCTAACTGATGAAGAACAGAAATACAAATAACAAAATGGCAATAGCTATGTATCTATCAATAATCACTTTCAATGTAAATGGATTAAAAGCTCCAATCAAAAGACACAGGGTGGCTGAGTGGATGAGAAAACAATACCCTTGCATATGCTGTGTACAAGAGACTCACCTCAGATCAAAAGACACACACAGGCTGAAAGTGAAGGATTGAAGTAATATGTTTCATGCAAATGGAAATGAGTAAAATGGAAAAGAAAATGACAAAGTAGACTTTAAAATGAAGAATATATTAAAAGCCAAAGATGGGCACTACATAATAATAAAAGGATTTATCCAACAAGAGGACATAACCCCAGTAAACATCTATGCACCCAACATAGGAGAACCTAAATATATAAAACAGATATTGACTGACGTAAAGACAGAGATCAACAGTAATATTCTCATAGTAGGGGACTTCAACACATCACTGACAGCAAGGGACAGGTCCTCCAGATGGAAAATCTATATGGAAACAGCGGCCTTAAATGACACATTAGACCAATTGGATTTAATTGATATTTTTAGAGTATTTCACCCCAAAGCTGCAGAACACACATTCTTCTCAAGTGCACATGGAGCATGTTCCAAGATAGATCACATGTTAGGTCACAAAACAAGTCTCAGTAAATTTAAGAAAATTGAAATCATATCAAGTGTCTTCTCTGATCACAGTGCTATGAAATTAGAAATCCATTACAAGAAAAAAACTGGAAGACACACAAATACATGGAGGCTGAATAACATGTTACTAAATAATGAATGGGTCAACAATGAGATCAAGGAAGAAATCAAAAGATATCTCAAAACAAACAAAAATGAAAATACAACCACCAAAAATTTATGGGGTGCAGTGAAAGCAGTCCTAAGAGGGAAATACATAGCAATGCAGGCGTACTTCAAGAAACTAGAAAAATCTCAAATCATCCATTTACCCTTACACTTAAGGGATCTGGAAAAAGAACAGCAAAATAAGCCCAAAGGAGGTACAAGGAAGGAGATAATAAAGTTCACAGCAGAAATAAATGAAGTAGAGACCAAAAAAAGACAATAGAAAAGATCAATGAAACTAAGAGCATTTTTTTTTTGTGAAGATAAACAAAATAGACAAACTTTTAGTCATACTTACCAAAGAAAAGAGAGAGAGGACCCAAATTAATAAAATCAGAAATGAAAGAGAAGTGACAACAGACACCACAGAAATACAAAAAAATTTAAGAAATTACTATGAGAAACTATATGCCAACAAATTAGACAATCCAGAAGAAATGGATAATTTTCTAGAAGCATACAAATTTCCAAGGCTAACTCAAGAAGAAACAGAAAACCTGAATAGACTGATTACTACCAGGGAAATTGAATCAGTAATCAACAAGCTCCCAACAAACAAAAGCCCTGGACCAGATAGCTTCACAGGTGAATTTTATAAAACATTCAAAAAATAAAGATTATTACCTATTCTCCTCAAACTATTCCAAAAAATCCAGAAGAAGGGAAGGCTCCCAAACTCTTTTTTATGAGGCCACTATCACCCTGATCCCAAAATCAGACAGGGACATTACAAAAAGAGAAAACTCCAAGCCGATATCTCTAATGACCTTAGTGCAAAAGTCCTCCACAAAATATTAACAAACTGAATACAGCAATACCTTAAAAATATCACACACAATGATCAAGTGGAATTTATCCCTGGTATGCAAGGTTGGTTCAATATCCACAAACCAATTAAACTGATACACCACATTAACAAAATGAAAAATAAAAATCATATGATCATATCAGTAGATGCAGAAAAAGCATTTGACAAAATCCAGCAGCTCTTTATGATAAAAACTCTTAAGAAAGTGGGAATAGAATGACCATATCTCAACATAATAAAGGCCATATGTGATAAACCCATGGCTAACATCATACTCAATGGGGAAAAGCTAAAACCATTCGCCTTAAGATTAGGAACAAGGCAAGGTTGCCCACTTTCTCCACTTTTATTCAACATCTTTCTGAAAGTTCTAGCAACAGCAATAAGAAAAGAAAAAGAAATAAAAGCCATCCAAATTGGTAAGGAGGAAGTAAGATTGTCATTATATGCAGATGACATGATACTATACATAGAGAACCCCAAATACTCAACCAAAAATCTATTAGAGCTGATAAATGAATTTACTAAATTAGCAGGATACAAAATTAGTATTCAGAAATTGTTTGCATTTGTATACACCAACAATAAACTGTCAGAAGGAGGATTTAAGAAAACAGTCCCATTTAGAATTGCTTCAAAAACTATAAAATACTTAGCAATAAATTTAACCAAAGAAGTGAAAGACCTGTACTCAGAAAATTATAAGACACTGAAGAGAGAAATTGAAGAAGATACAAATAGATGGAAACACATACCATGCTCATGGATAGGAAGAATTAATATAGTTAACATGACCATACTCCCTAAGGCAATATGCAGATTCAATGCAAATCCTATCAAACTACCAAGTTCATTTTTCACAGAAATAGAACATATAATCCTAAAATTTATATGGAACCATAAAAGAAACCAGAAAACCTCGGCAATCTTGAGAAATAAAAATGAAGTGGGAGGTATCACGATACCTGATATCAAATTATACTTCAAGGCTATAGTAATCAAAACAGCATGGTACTGGCATAAAAACAGCCACATAGATCAATGGAACAGAATAGAGAGCCCAGAAATAAATCCATGCCTACATAGTCATGTAATCTACGACAGTGGAGGCAAGAATTTACATTGGGGTAAAGACAATCTATTCAATAAATGGTGCTTGGAAACCTGACAATCACATGCAAAAAAATGAAGCTGGACCACTTCCTTACACCATACACAAGAATAAATTCAAAATGGATTAGAGACTTAAATGTAAGATCTGAAACTATAAAACTCCTAGAAAAAAATATAGCAAGAAAGTTTGCAGACATTACCCTTAGTAATATTTTTACTGATATATCCCCTCAGGCAAGGGAAGTAAGAGAAAAAATAACCATATGGGATTACATCAAACTAAAAAGTTTTTTTTCACAGCAAAGGAAACCACCAATAAACAAAAAGGCATCCTACTGAATGGAAGAAGATATTTGTCAATGATATGTCGGATAAGGGGTTAATATCTGAAATTAATAAAAAACTAATTCAACTCAACTCCCCAAAACCAAACAACCCAAATAAAAAAATGGGGAGAGGACATAAAGAGACATTTTTCTAACGAGAACATACATATGGCAAGCAGACATATAAAAAAATGCTCAACCTAACTAATCATTAGAGAAATGCATATAAAAACCACAATGAGATACCACCTCACTCAGGTCAGAATGGCTATCTTCAATAAATCAACAAACAACAAGTGCTGACACGGATTTGGGGAAAAGGGATCCCTCATGCACTGCTTGTGGGATTGCAGATTGGTGCAGCCACTATGGAAATCAGTATGGGGGTATCTCAAAAAACTGGAAATGGAATTACTTTATGACCCTGCAATTCCACTCCTAGATATCTATCCAGAGAAATCCAAAACAGTAATTTGAAAGACTTTATGGACCCCTATATTCATTGCAGCACTATTCACAATAGCTAAGACATGGAAACAATCGAAATGCCCAACGGTAGATGACAGGATCAAGAAACTGTGGTACATTTATACAATGGAGTATTACTCAGTCATAAAGAAGAATGAAATCTTACCATTTGCAATGATATGGATGGACCTAGAGAACATTATGCTATGTGAAATAAGTCAGATGGAGAAAGATAAATAACGTATGATTTCACTTATATGTGGAATCTAAATAATAGAATAAATGAACAATCTAATCAGAAACAGTCTCAGGATATAGAGGAAAAACTGAGGGTTGCTATATGGGGGTGGGAGATGGGGATGAGGGAGAAGGTGAGGGGATTAGAAAGCACAATTGGTAACCACAAGATTGCCACGGGGACAAGAAAGACAGTTTGGGGAATATAATCAATAATATTGTAAAGATTTTGTAGGGTATCCGGTGGACACTTGTCTCATTAGGGAGACCACTTCATGAATGGTGTAGGTGCCTGATCACTGCAGTGTACACCTGAAGCTGAAGCTGAATAATAATAAATGTCAATGATAAATATATATGTATATATATATACACACACACACACACACACACACATATATATAGTCACAGGAAGTGGAGTACAGTGTAAGGAATAGAGACAGTGGAAATGCAATGGCTGTGTGTGATGTCAGAGGGGTAGTAGATTGGGGGAGGGGGGTTGTCACTTTGTGAGGGGTATAAATATCTAACTAGCACATTGTTTTCTACACCTGAAACTAATAATAATAATTAAAAACGAATTAAAAAAAAGAAGATCCGATCTTTTCCCAAAGAGATGTATTTATGTACCAAATGGTTAAAGTAAGAACCCAGAATGCTTCCTATTGCTTTTACAAGGAGACTCTCTCAGAAGGACAGAAGGGATAGCCATCTCCATTACTCTGTTTAAGTTGGAAAAAGTAATATTTCTGGGTCCATTGCCAACAGAGTGATGCCACCATTTGTATGGCTTAAAGCTTCCTTGGTAGATGTGTGAGCTGTGTAAATTGGTGTACTTCAGATTTACTTAAAGGCTTTTGGGGAAAATAACAGAACCTCAACCTTAGAAATTCTGATTGAGCCTGATTCTATGATGTTTACAAAATGTCACAGATGAGTCTGATTTGTCATCAGTATTGGGAAGCACTGAAAAACACTGTGGTGATACATGAACTGGAGGAAATACCTACGGTAGTATATTCTGACAAAAATGCTTCTCATTGGAAGATAAGGTAAATCCTTAGAGAATGTTACCTCTGACAATAATGTAAAAAGTTTACAGATGTTACCAGTTTGTTGCCTCTAAAAAATATATAAATGCAAATCTTGAACATTATTAGCACCTGAAATTCTTCTCTATTGACCTTGGAATATAGTATAATGTCTGAGAGCATGACTCTTAAACCAAACCGCCTGGTTATATACTAGCTCTGCCCCTTATTAGCTGTGCAAGTAATTTGAGAAAGTCATCTAACCACCCTGGGTCTCATTTACTCATTTGTCTGTCATTTGTAAAATTTGAATAATAGTAAATACTTCATGAGATTGCTGTAAGGACTAGTTAATTCATGTGAGTTCTTAGTACAGCATCTGACCCTTAAGTGTTTAATAAATGATCATTTTCCCTCTTGGAAGAGTAGACCTTATATATGCCACATTGAATTGTAGATACAGTTAAATCATTTGCAGTGTAGAAAATATATACTCATTATGAATAATTTTTTAAAATTTCTAGATGCAGTTGAAATATGTTATATTCCCTCTTTGAAGATTGTAGACTGAATCCACAGAATGTTTTCATATGTTGAGAGGATACAAAGGTTTATACTGTGAGTATTGTCTTTTACCATAGATGCTAGAGGGAAAACATTACAACAGTTTGTGAAAAGAGCACACCCTTAACATAATACTTATTTTGATTGTTTAAATATTAAAAACCATATAAACATTCAGTACTGTCTTAAATATACTAAGCTCATATCACTAGCAAATAGCTAGTTCATTTCAAGGATTCACAATCCAACATACTTTTATAGAATAAAAGTGCTATGACCTATCTCTTTGTGATAGCAAAATATATTCCAGGAAAATGGAAAATTATTGATTTTTATTCATAGAGAACTGTGTTATCTATTAGTCTAAATTTAAGATATTCTTAACAAAGATAATAAAATAATTGTGTCTTTATTATTGCTTCCCACAATTTACATTCCTACAAAAAACTTCACAGAGAACTGTGTCATCTATTAGTCTAAATTTAAGATATTATTAACAAAGATAATGAAATAATTGAGTCTTTATTCTTGCTTTCCACAATTTACATCCCTACAAAAAACTTCATGGAAAAAATGACTTTCATTTGCATATATGTTATGTGTCTGTATCAAGTTTAAGAAATATAGTGATGTTTACTTTCCTTTATATAATATACAAAATATTTTTAAAAAGGAAAGGAATACATACAAATTAAAACTTAATTTATGATAGGAGATAATATGGAGATAAATATCACAAATGTGGCAGAACAAAAAAAAGCAGATTTTAAAGTGCTTACAGAGAAAAACAGATAAAGAAAATGGACAAACATTCAACATGTGGATAATTGTTGTACAGAAATAAATGACATAACAAATGGAAAAATATTAAAAGATATAATAGAATAAAATATTCTTTAAATAAAAGATGGAGTTAATATGCAAATCTGAAAGAATATACTGTGTACTATTAGGAAATATGGCTGTATGATTGACATTAATATATATGTATATATATATAATGATCAAGTTACTAAACTTCAAGGATGAAGAAAGAATTATGCAGGCATTCAAGCACAAAAATTCATCTAAAAAGAAGAGGAAAATCAGGCTGATTTTAGACTTCTGTACAGCATCAAACCAATTTAGGAGTAAATTGATTACTATCTATAAAATTCTAAGGAAAGAAAAGAGTGATCTGATGATATTTTTTCCTAGCAAAGTTCTTATTCAATTATAAAGTGAAAGTACAGACATTCTCATATACACAAGTGTTTAAGAAACAGTACACAAACATATTGTAAAAAACAATACTGCATAAATACACTATCAAGACTTCAGTACAAACATTATGGAAACAATAAGTACAAAACAAAACAATAAACCTTTGGAGGGGGTTACTAAATCTATGACTCCATACTAGATAAAGGTAGAAATAGGTCTATAGTCTCTAATTTTTAACAATAATTTATAATACAAAATTTAAATATAATGGAAATTGATACATGAGTGAATGTGATTGGATAAAATTCTGCATATGCATAACACAAATTATATGTATTTGAAATGTAAGGAACAAATAAAAATATATAAAACTATAGAGTGTCCAGATTGTTTTCACAAAATGTGGATAACACCATTTTCAACACATGATGCTGGTGACACAAAGAAAACTAGAAATCAGTCTTACTTTAAAATATTAAAGCATGAATATTAATTATATATAGAATGTAAATTCTATAATCCATTAAAATTATAATTAAATACAACCAAATGACATTCATCTAAGAATTGTGAAGAAGCGTAAATATTGAGAAAACTATCAAAGTAATTGTCCAAAGTCATAATTGAAAAGGAGAGTAAAATAGTAATAGACAGATATTTTATTGGTATTATACATAATGTCATCATGTGTAATGGTGAAACAAGCGTTATCCTGAAAGTCAAAAAAAGAAGCAAATGTGCAATTGTATTTAATATCATCCTCTAAGCAGTGGCACATAGAGATAAACAAGATAAAGAAATATAAAGACTAAATACCTGGAAAAGAAGACAAAGGTTCATTGTGGTGTCAGGTTATCGAAATAAAATATAAACATCACTAACTTTCCTACATAACAACAGTAACCATTTAGAATAGGAAATACAAGAATATACCATTTCTAATAGCAACGGGAAAAGAATAAACTTAACAACAAATATATTGAACCTATATGAAGAAAACAAAACTTTTACTGGAGGTGATAGAAGACAAATAAATGTTTCCCCATGTGCTGTCTCACTTCTCAATTTTTCTTTACAGCAAAATTTTTGAAAAGAGTTGTAGATAGTCTATTTATCACTTCCTTTTCTCTATTTCTTTACTGAGGTAAAATTTTCAGATAGGAAAATACACAAATCTTAGGTATACAATTTGATGAGTTTTGACAAACTCATACAGTCATGTCATTACCACCCCATTCAAGAAATTGAACATTTCCATTACCTTAGGAAATTTCCTCCAGCTCCCTTGCAGTCATGCCTCTCTCACCCGTAGGCAACCACATTTCTGATTTCTATTAATTGAAATGTGCTTTGCATAGCATTAAAATGTATAGAAGTGGAACCTACTGTATGTACCTGCTATAGACTGAGTGTTGATAGCAATGTTCCCCCAAAATTCATTTGTTGAAATCAAATGCCCAATGTGATGATATAAGAAGGTGAGATCTTGAGAAGATGATTAGGCCTTGCAGGTTGGACCCCTTATAAAAGCAGTCCCAGAGAACTCCCTCACCCACCCTGCGAGCTTACAATGAAAAAACTGCTATCTATGAGCCAGGAAGCTGGTTCTCACCAGACGCTGAATATATGGGCGCTTTGATTTTAGATTTCCCAGCCTTTAGAACTGTAAGAAATACATTTCTATTGTTTATCAGATATCCATTGTGTGGTAATTTTGTTATAGCAGCCCGAATGCACTAAGACAGCAAACCTTTGTGTCTGGCTTCATTAACTCTGCATAATGTTTTAAAGATTCATACATGTTGTTACAGTGTTTCAGTGGTTTATTCTGATTTATTGATGAGTAATAGTTTAAATACATAGCAGTTTGTTTATTCATTATCATTTTGAAGAACATAAAGATGGTTTCCAGCTTGAGGAGAATTTTTAAATCAAATTTATTGATGTGTTTAGTAAATTTATGTAAGATTCAAGTGCAAAAATTCTATAATACATCCTATATATATTGCAATCTATGTTCATGACCCAGAGTCAGTTCTCCTTCCATCACCATATATTTGACCCCCTTTCGCCTCTTCTGCCACCCTCGCTTCTCCTCTGGTAACCACTAAACTGTTGTCTTTGTCTATGAGTTTTTGTTCCTTTGTCTTGTTCCTTTGTTGCTTTCAGTCTTATATCCCACATGAGTGAAGTTATATAGTTCTCAACTTTTTCTATCTCACTGATTTCACTTAGAATGATAATCTCAAGATCCATCCATGTCGTCACAAATGGTAATATTTCATCTTTTCTTATGGCTGAGCAGTATTCCATTGTATACAGAGGGTGCCAAAAAATGTATACACATTTTAAGAAAGGAAAAAAATGGTATTAAAATTGTAATACTTAATATATACCAATAACAAAAGATGAATACAAATCATGTGTATACATTTTTTGGCACCCCCAGTATATGTACCACATTTCGTTATCCAAACACCTGTCGAAAGATACTTTCGTTGTTTCCATGTGTTGGCCACTGTGAATATAGGGTTACATACATCTTTACAGATAAATGTTTTCAGATGGGTAGATACCCAGAGGAGGGATTTCTTGGTCATATGGTAATGCTATTTTTAATTTTTTGAGGAACCTCCATACTGTTTTCCATAGTGGCTGTACCAATTTACATTCCCACAAGCAGTGTGTGAGGGTTCCATTTTCTCCACAGCATCTCCAACACTTCTTATTCCTTGTCTTGATGATAGCCATTCTAACAGGTGTGAGGTAGTATCTCATTGTGGTTTTGATTTGCATTTCCTTAATACCTAGTGAATTTGAGCATCTTTCCATATATCTGTTGGTCCTTTGTGTGTCTTCTTGGGAGAACTGTCTGTTCAGGTCCTCTGCCCATTTTTTTAAACTGAATTGTTTGTTTTTTTGTAGTTGAGTTGTACGAATTTTTTATATATTTTGGATATTAGCCCCTTATTGGAGGCATTATTTGCAAATATCTTCTCCCACTCCGTTGGCTGCCTCTTTGTTTTGTTTATTGTTTCTGTGGCTGTGCAGAACCTTTTTAGTTTGATATAGTCCCATTCATTTGTTTTTGTGTTTACTTCCCTTGCCTTTGAGGGCAAATTCATAAAATCCTCTCTAAACACAAGGATCATACATTTAATACCTATGTTTTATTTTATACAATTGTTTCAGGTCTTATATTTAGGCCTTTGATACATTTTGAGTTAATTTTGATGTATGCTGACAGTAGCAGTCTAGTTTCATTTTTCGCATGTGACTTTCCAATTTTCCTAGCACCATTTTTTGAAGAGGCTTTTTCTTCATTGTGTGCTTTTGTCTCCTTTGTCAAAATTCATTTGCCCATATATATATGGGTTTACTTCTGGGTTCTCATTTCTGTACATGAGTCTGTGTGTCTGTTATTCTGCAAATGCCACACTGTTTTGATTATTTTCACTTTGTAGTATAATTTGAAGTCAGGGAGTGTTATGCCTCTGGCCTTGTTCTTTTTCTCAGAATTGCTTTGGCTATTTGGGGTCTTTTGTGATTCCATACAAATCTGATGATTTTTTGGTGTATTTCCTTTAAAAATGCCATTGGGATTTAGATGGGGATTGCATTAAATCTGTATATTGTTTTGGGTAACATGGACATTTTAACTATGCTGATTCTGCTAATCCATGAACACAGAATATCTTTACATTTCTTTGTGTATCCTTCATTTTTTTAAAAAAATAATGTCTTGTAGTTTTCTGTGTATACGTCCTTCACATTTTTTATTAAGTTTATTCCTATGCAATTTATTATTTTTGTTGCAATTGAAAAAGGAATTTTTTAAAATTTTATTCCCTAAAATTTCATTGTTAGTATATAGGTACACAATAGATTTTTGTACATTGATTTTGTATCCTGAAACTTTACTGTATGTGTTCATTCATACTAATAGTTTTTTGGTGGAACCTTTGAGGTTTTTTATATAAAGTTTCTATATAAAGAATCATGTCATCTGTGAAAAGTGATAATTTAAATTCTTCATTCCCAATTTGGATGCCTTTTATTTCTTTCCCTTGTCTCATTGCTCTGGGTAGGACTTCCATTACTATGTTGAATAACAGTGGTGAGAAGGGGCATACTTGTCTCGTTCCTGATCTTAGAAGAAAAGCTTTCAGTTTTTCACCATTAAGTATGACATTAGCTGAGGGAGTGTATATGGCTTTTATTATCTTGAGGTACTTTCCTTTTATACCCATTTTATTAAGCATTTTAATCATAAGATGTTGTACCTTGTCAGATGCTTTTCCTTTATTTATTGAATGATCATACAATTTTTATCATTTACTTTGTTTATGTGGTGTATCACAGTGATCAATTTGCATATGTTTTTTTTTTAATTAAAGTTTATTGGGGTGACAATTGTTAGTAAAGTTACATAGATTTCAGGTATACAATTCTGTATTGCATCATCTATAAATCCCATAGTGTGTTCACCACTCAGAGTCATTTCTTCTTCCATCACCATATATTTGATCCTCTTTACCCTCATCTACCACCGACCTCCCCCCTTACCCTCTGATAACCACTGAACTATTGTCTGTGTCTATGAGTTTTTGATTCTCATTTGTTAGTCTTGTTCTTTTGTTTTCTTTGGGTTTATATACAACATATCAGTGAAATCATATGGTTCTCTGCTTTATCTGTCTGACTTATTTCACTTAGCATTATACTCACAAGATCCATCCATGCTGTCACAGATGGTCCTATTTCATCTTTTCTTACCGCTGAAGAGTATTCCACTGTGTATATATACACCACAACTTCTTTATCCATTCATCTATTGAAGGACATCTTGGTTGTTTCCATGTCTTGGCCACCGTAAATAAAGCTGCAATGAACATTGGAGCACATGGGTCTTCATGGTTAAAAGTTTTCAGATCTTTTAGGTAGATACCAAGGAGAGGGATTGCTGGGTCATATGGTAATTCTATTCGTAATTTTTTGAGACACATCTACACTGCCTTCCATAGCGGCTGCACCAGTCTGCATTCCCACCAACAATGTATGAGGATTCCTTTCTCTCCACAGCCTTTCCAACACTTGTTACTATTTGTCTTGATGATGATAGCCATTCTAACTGCGGTGAGGTGATATCCCATTGTGGTTTTTATTTGCATTTCTCTGATGCTTAGTGATGTTGAGCATTTTTTCATATGTCTATCTGACATTTGTATGTCCTCTTTGGAAAAATGTCTCTTCAGGTCCTCTGCCCATTTTTCAATTGGATTGTTTGTTTTTTTGTTTTTGAGTTGCATGAGTTCCTTGTATATTTTGGATATTAGCCCCTAAACGGAGGCACTGTTTGCAAAGATCTTCTCCCATTCAGTTGGTTGTCTCTTTATTTTGTTTATGGTTTCTTTTGCTGTGCAGAAGCTTTTAAGTTTGATATACTCCCATTCATTTATTTTAGCTTTTACTTCCCTTGCCTTTGGAGTTAAATTCATAAAATGATCTTTGAACCCAAGGTCCATAAGTTTAGTACCTAAGTTTTTTTCTATTCAGTTTATTGTTTCAGGTCTTATGCTTAAGTCTTTGATCCATTTGAATTAATTTTGGTACGTGGTTACAGATAGCAGTCCAGTTTAATTCTTTTCCACGTGGCTTTCCAATTCTGCCAGCACCATTTATTGAAGAGGCTGTCCTTTCTCCATTGTATGTTTTTGGCTTCTTTGTCAAAAATTATCTGTCCATATTTATGGGGCTTTATTTCTGAGTTCTCAATTCTATTCCATTGGTCTATGTCTGTTTTTCTGCCAATACCATGCTGTTTTGATTATTGTTGCCCTGTAGTACAAGCGAAAGTCAGGGAGTGTGATACCTCCAGCATTTTTCTTTTTTCTTAAGATTGCTTTGGCTGTTCGGGGTCTTTTGTGGTTCCAAAGAAATCTGATGATTTTTTTTTTTGATCTATTTCTTTAAATACTGCCATTGGGATTTTGATGAAGATTGCATTAAATCTGTATATTGCTTTGGGTAATATGGCCATTTTAACTATGTTGATTCCTCCAATCCATGAACATAGAATGTCTTTCCATTTCTTTATGTCTTCTTCAGTTTCTATTAAAAATGTCTTCTGGTTTTCAGTATATAGGTCTTTCACATCCTTGATTAATTTTATTCCAAGGTATTTTATTATTTTTGTTGCAATTGCAAAAGGAATTCCTTTTTTTATTTCTTTTTCTGAGATTTCATTGTTAGTATATAGGAATGCAATGGACTTTTTTACGTTGATTTTGTAGCCAGCAACTTTGCTATATTTGTTTATTGTTTCTAATAGCTTTTTGGTGGAGTCTTTAGGGTTTTCTATATATAGCATCATGTCATCTGCAAAAAGTGACAATTTATCTTCTTCATTCTCAATTTGGATGCCGTGTATGTCTTTCTCTTGCCTGATTGCTCTGGCTAGGACTTCCAACACTATGTTGAAAAGCAAAGGGGATAGCGATGACGTGCTCCTGAACATAGAGCAAAGGGCTTCAGTTTTTCACCATTAATTATGATATTAGCTGAGGTTTTGTCATACATGGCCTTTATTATGTTAAGGTGTTTTCCTTCTATACCCATTTTATTACGTGTTTTAATCATAGATGGATGTTGTATCTTGTCAGACACTTTTCCTGCATCTATTGATATATGATTTTTGTCCTTTATTTTGTTTATGTGGTGTAGCACATTGATTAATTTGCATATGTTGAACCATCCTTGTGCCCCTGTGATGAACCCCACTTGGTCGTGATGAATAATCTTTTTAATGCATTGTTGTATTCGATTTGCTAGAATTTTGTTTAGGATTTTTGCATCTGTATTCATCAGAGATATTGGTCTGTAGTTTTCTTTTTTGGTGTTGTCCTTACCAGGTTTTGGTATCAGGGTAATGTTGGACTCATAAAATGAGTCAGGGAGTACTGTCTCTTCTTCAATTTTTTTGGAAGAGTTTGAACAGGATTGGTATTAGATCCTCTTTGAAGGTTTGGTAGAATTCACTAGTGAAGCCATCTGCTCCCGGACTTTTGCTTTTGGGAAGGTTTTGGATGACTGATTCAATTTTGTTACTGGTGATCGGTCTGTTTAGATTCTCCAGTTCTTCATGATTCAGCCTAGGAAGGCTATATGTTTCTAAGAACTTGTCCATTTCTTCTAGGTTGTTGAATTTGGTGGCATATAGTTCTTCATAGTATTCTTGGATGATCCTTTGTATTTCTGTGGCATCCGTGATAACTTCCCCTTTCTCATTTCTGATTTTGTTTATTAGTGTCTTCTCTCTTTTTATCTTAGTGAGCCTAGCCAAGGGTTTGTTAATTTTGCTAATCTTTTCAAAGAACCAGATCTTTGTCACATTAATTTTTTCTATTGTCTTTTTGTTCTCTATTTCAATTAGTTATGCTCTGATTTTTATGATTTCCTTTTTTCTGCTGACCCTGGGTTTCATTTGTTCTTCTTTTTCTAGTTCTTTAAGGTGTAACGTGATTTGGGGTTTATTTGGGGTTTTTCTTGTTTCTTGATATAGGCCTGTAATGACATAAATTTCACTCTTAAAACTGCTTTTGCTGCATCCAAAAATTTTGAAGGATGTGTTTTCATTGTCATTTGTTTCTATGTATCATTTGATCTCTCCTCTAATTTCTTCTTTGACCCAGTCGTTCTTTAAAAGTATGATGTTCAATCTCCATGTATTTGTGGTTTTTCCTGCTTTCTTTTTACAGTTGATATCCAATTTCAAAGACTTGTGATCAGAGAATATGCTTGGTATGATTTCAATCTTCTTAAATTTGCTGAGGTTAGTTTTGTGTCCCAATATATGGTTTATCCTTGAAAATGTTTCATGTGCACTAGAGAAGAATGTATAATCTTGTGTTCTGGGATGAAAGGGTATGTTAATGTTGATTATGTACATTTGGTCTAATGTGTCATTTAAGGTTGATATTTCCTTACTGATTTTCTGTTTGGATGATCTAGCCAAATATAACTGAGATCATACTATATTTGTGTTTCTGTTTCTGACTTATTTCACTTAGCATAATGCCCTCTAGTCCCATCCATGTTGTTGCAAATGTCAAGATTTTCTTTTTGTGGTTGATTGATATTCCTATGTATGAATATTAACATTCCTATATGTATCTATACATATGTATATGTATAGATACATACATGTGTGTGTGTGTATATGTGTGTGTATATATATATATATATATATATATATATATATATATATATATATATATACACACACAAATGTGTATATTTGTATATATGCAAAGGGTGCCAAAAAATATATACACATTTTAAGACAGGAAAAAACTGTATTAAAATTGTAATACTCAATATGTACCAATAACAAAAGATGAATACAAGTCACATTTGACTTCTGCAATTATAAGAGGCGCTCAAAGTGGTTACGATCAGTGTAATTTTAGTACAGTTTTTTCCTTTCTTAAAATGTGTATACATTTTTTGGCATGCTCTCTGTGTGTGTGTGTGTGTGTGTGTGTGTGTGTGTGTGTGTGTGTATTTCTTTATCCATTAAGCCATCAATGGACACAGGTGTTTTACATATCTCAACTATTGTAAATAATTCTGCAATAAACATGGAGGTACACATGTCTTTTTGAATTAGTGTTTTCATATTCCTTGGATAACTACGCAGAAGTGAAATTGCTGGATCATATGGCAGTTCTATTTTTTATTTCTGAGGAAACTTCATACTGTTTTCCATAGTTTCTGCACCAATTTATGTTCCCACCAACAGTGCATATTGGTTCCCTTTCTGCACATCCTTGCCAACATTTGTTATTTCTTGTCATTTTGATAATAGCCATTCTAACAGGTCTGAGGTGATATTTCATTATGATTTGATTTGTATTTCTCTGATGATTTGTGATGTTGAGCATCTTTTCATGTAAACTTGGGAAAAATGTGTATTTTGTTATTTCTGAATGAAATATTCTGTATATATTTGTTAAGTTCATCTGATCTAATGTGTCATTTAAGGTCTATGTTTTCATATTGATTTTCTATCTAGATTATCTATCCATTGATGTAATCGGAGTATTAAAGTCCCCTACTATTATTGTATTGCTGTCTATTTCTCCTTTTAGATCTGTTAACATTTGTTTTATATATATTATTCTTCTATATTGGGTGCATAATATATATAAATGATATATCTTCCTGTTGGATCAACCCCTTGATCAATATGTAATGATGTTCTTTGTCTCTTATTACAGTCTTTGTTTTAAAGTCTATTTTGTCTGAAATAAGTATACCTACCCCAGCTTTCTTTTTCTTTTGGTTTTCATTTGCATGGAATATCTTTTGCCATCCTTTCACTTTCAGTTTGTGTGTGTTCTTTTGTCTGAAGTGAGCGTCTTGCAGCATATAGATAGGTCTTTTTCCTTTTTTTCAATCCATTCAGCCACTCTATATCTTTTGATTGGAGAATTTGCCTTTAAAGTCCGTTTACCTTTAAAGGAATTATGGATAAATATGTACACATTATAAATTGTTTTCCTGCTGTTTTGTACTTTTTCTGTTCCTTTCTTCTTTCTCATTTCCTTTGTGATTTGATAACCTTTTTTAGAGGTATGCTTATAATTGTTTCTCATTATCTTTTATGTATCTATTATAGGTTTTTGCTTTGCAGTTACCATGAGGCTTACATAAAATGATATATTTATAACAGTCTATTTCAAATTGATAATAACTTAAGATTAAACACATTCTAAAGCTCTACATTTTTACTCTCCCTCTCCAGGTGTTGTGATTTTGATGTCACATTTTACATCTTTTTATATTTGTATCATTTTACTAATTACAGTAATAATTATTTTTAATACTTTTGTCTTTGAACCTTCATAGCAGCTTTATAGGTGATTAATCCATTGCCTTTACTATATACTTACCTTGACAAGTTAGATTTTTACCTTCTTGTTTTCTTGTTATTAATTTGTGTTCTTTGTGTTCACCTTAATGAAATCCCTTTAACATTTTATGTAATGCCAATTTAGGGTGATGAATTCCTTTAGTTTTTTTCATGTCTAGAAAACTCTATCTTTTTTTCAACTCTAAATAACTTTGCTGGTTAGAATATTCTTGGTTGGAAGTTGTTGTTTTTTTTCCCCAGCACTTGGCATATATTTTGCCACTCCTTTCTGGCTTTCAAGGTTTCTTCCAAAAAGATTCTGCTGTTAGTCTGAGTTCCTATGCCCTGTCTTTGAGTTCACCAATACTTTTTTTCTGCATCATCTAGCCTGTTCATTAAACCCTCTATGTATTTTTCAGTTCAGTTATTGTATTCTTCTGCACTATGACTTTTCTTAGTACTTTCTTATATTTTCTCTTTGTTGAAGTTTTCACTGTGTTCCTCTATTCTTCTCCTGGTTTTGGTGAGCATTTTTTTGACCATTAATTTGAACTCTTTTTCAGGTAAATAACTTATTTCCATTTCATCAAAGTGTTTTTCTGAAGTTTCATTTTATTTTTCATTTGGGACATATTCTTCTATTTCTTTATTTACTTGATTCTCTGTGTTGGTTTTTATGCATTTGGTAAAACAGCCACCTATCCCAGTATTGAAGGGTTGGCCTGTGTAGGAGATGAATCTTATCATTCAACCCTTATCATTTAACCCTTTCCTAGCCTTTGGTTTTCTCTCAAATTTTTGTGATTGTCAAAGCAGCCTATTTTATTTTTAAAAATACCCAGTAGTATTTTACCCAGTAGGGTATACCAAGAGCATTCAGTGTCCCAAAGGAGAGGATCTTAGTCTACATTCAGGGTTATAAAAAGTCAAGCCCTCAGGTAGCAGCTTTTAAAGAATACAAATATACAAAGTCCTGTGGGATTGAAAGCATAAGCCCTGCTGGCCATGAGATCTAGGCAATCTGGAGGTGTCCCCTGGGTGGCAGTTGCAAAAATTAAGGCTCCAGATGAATATATAAGCTCCTTCTGGGAGATACAGGTGAGCTGTAGCTAGACAGAGGGAGAGCAGAAAGATGGCATCCCCAGCCTACATTCCGTGAGAGCAGCTCTGTAGCCTCACCCCAAACCTGAAGCTTATCCCAAGGCCAAAGCTCCAGGACAAACAAGTAGGCCTCTTTCACATAAAGGCTAGGGGTGTGTTCTAATCTGCTCTCTGTGCATTGCTTTGGAAGTGGTAGCCTGCCAAAACTGTCTCTCTGATTGTTATGGTCTTGTGGGAGCCAGGAATGCAAGACCCCCTAGCCATCTGAACCAGGTGAGGAAGTGGAATGCCTTCGGTGACAATAACAAAAACCAGATATAAAAACCAGGGTATGAGACACATATAAAAGCTCTTCTCCAATAGATGATGGTATTCTGGAGTGCAGCAGAGGAATAGCAGGAAGATAATGCCTACTCTCTGAAGTTTCAAGAAATGTTTACAGCCAGCCCTTACATGTGTAATTGGAAGCCTGCGACTTAGGCTTCAACTATGATGATAAGCTAGTAAGCCTCTTTCATAGAAAGATTGAGCTCCTGTGTCTGTTGCTTCTTGCTGTGTGCTGGGCATGGTAGCTGTTTAAAAACTCTTCCTCCTGTGAGACCCATGAGGATAAGCCCTACTGGCCACTAGAGCCAGGTGACGTGGAGGTGTTCCTTGGTAGCAGCAGTAACTATCTCAGCACTAGTCAAGGTATAAGCTACTTTCTGGAAGATACTGGTGACCTGGAACGATGCAGAGAGAGAGCACAAAGATTGGGTTCCGTGGTCATCATTATCTCAGGATACCTCTGTAGACCCCTCAAGTGTGCCAAAGCAGAAGACTGCCCTTAGGACAAAGCCCATGCCAAGCAAATAGGACTCTTTCTCAGAATGGAATGGACTGTCTTTCAGTCTTCTATCTACGCAGTGCCTTGGGAGTGGTATTCTTCCAAGAACTCTCTCTCCAAATGTTACAGTCCCATAGGACCCAGGACTGCAAGTCCCCCTGGCCTCCAGAACTAGGTAATCAAGAGGAATCTCCTGGGTAGGAGCTACAAAATCTGGGTCACCAGATGTAAAATCTGAGGAACCAGATGTATAAAGAGGATCCCCGCCAGAAAATACTGAGGCTCTGGAGTGTGGCACAAGGAGAGCACAAAGATGGCATGTACTGGCTGGAGCAAGACAGGGCGCTTGCAAACATGACCCCTGTCAAAGAAGAGAACAAATAGAAAAGAATTAAGAAAGGGAAAAAGAAAAAGAAAGCAAGGGAAAAGATAGGAAAAAATAGTTGGTGCCTACCAACTTTAGCAAGGCAGAGGGAGAGCAGGAAGATGGCACCTACTAGCCTTCATCCCTAAAGGGTATCCCAGCAGACCCCTGCTCCTCAGACCAACACTCTAAAATGAGCAAATCAGTCTCTCACATAAAGTCTGGGTGCTTTCAACAAGGCTGCTTCTATACTGGGCCCGGGCGCAGGTGAGTCTGTGTGTGAGCTCAGGGAGGAGCTATGGGTTTTGAGTTCCCTTTCAATTGATGGGTTTTGTGGTAAGGTTGTGTCTCAGTATTTCCTACCCATGTTGATGTGGTTTTCCTCTTGTTTGCCTAATGTGAAGGATTCACTCTGCCAGTTTTTAGGTTTTCTTCAGAGGAAATTTTTCTATGTACAGTTGTAGATTCAGTGTGTGTGTGGTAAGAGATGAGTTCAGGATCTTTCTACACCACTTTCTTGAACAGAAGCTCAGCTGTAGGTTTTTCACGTGTTCCTACTAAGGCTGAGGAAGTCCCCTTCTATTCCCACTTTGCTGAGAGTGTTTTATCATACTGACTGTCTACTATATGCCGACTGTGTACATGATTGTTATGCATCAGTGAACAAAGCAAAGATCCCTGTTCTAAAACACCTTACATTCTAGCAGAGGTAGGCAGGGGGAAAAAATAACGATATTTCATAAAAATAAGTGAATCATGCAGTTTGTTAGATGGTGATAGGAAAAAAGTAGAACAGGGTAAATGGTTTATGAATGTCAGGATTGTGGATGTCATTTAAATACCAAGAATCGCAATGTTATATAAGGTGGTAATGTTAGAGCTCATTAGAGAGAAGACTTAAAAAAATGTGAAGTTAGCCAAGCAGATAGCATATAGAAAAGCTTTCCAGGTATAAGGTAGGAGAAACAGGTCCTCTTGATACACATCCTTGAGAAGAACATAAATTGGGAAAGCTTTATAGGAAAGCAATTTGTCAATATTTAATAAAATAAAGAGTATATAACTTTTGATCCAATTTATTGTACTTCTAAAAAATTATTTTGAAAGAAGTGAAAACAATATATATGTGAATCAGTAAGGTTGAGTAAATAAATTATGATATATCTATAAAATATACTACTATGCAATAATTAAAGAAAATAGGAAAAATCTCAATGTTCTCACTGAAACAGAAACATTATCAGAATATGTTCTTGAATAAAAAGTTAAAGTAAAAGTTCCATGTATAAAAAGATTCTATTTGTGTAAAATAAAAAGGTTATATATATGATATATATATATCATATAATATTTTATTGGAATGTAAACAAGAAAATATTTATTTTTTTGGTAAGTAACAATTGACACGGGGAAGTGCAGGGAGTATTTTGCCTTTAATTTGTTATTGTACATCTCTTCATTTTGCTTGAATTATTTATTATGGACATACACTATATTTTAGGAATAAATATGTAAAGTATCATGCCTATTATTTTATCTGTGTAATTATGAACCTGTACCTTAATAAAGTGTTGTTTTTATAAAATTGATTTCTTTATGTTTAATGGATTACAAATTCTAAGAACACTAAAATAGCTTTAGTCTTTTTTAAAACTTTAAGGTAAATATTATGCTTGCAAAGTTCAGTTTGTGTGCATGTACATAATAACAGACTGAGTGATTTGCTTTGCTAGAGTTAGACACTGCTTAAGCTAGCCGATGCTTTTGCTACTACATCAAAATAATGATTTTGACCGTTCATTAAAAAAAAATCTTTCTTCAAACTAAGCCTAAGCTGGAACCCCAATATAAAAACTAAAAAAAAAAGAGAAAAGAAATTGTTCCAGTTGAAGTGAATTTGAGGGACTAGAATTCCTGCACAATTCGCCTTTCTTATCTTCCCAGGGTTCAATTATAAAAATGACTAAAAAGATGTTCAGGTATTTTCTGGCTCAACCCTTGATTATTTAAATTGAATGAAAAGAAAAAAATCAAAACATTTCTTGGTCTCCTATAGCACTGGGCTAGATGCCAAGACAGAGAATTAAATTAAAAAAAAACTGTAATAGCTATAAGAATGGTATATAAAAAGTACTGTGGGTGCTTAGCAGAGGGTGGAATTAAGTCTTCATTGGTAGAGCATATGAGGTTTGACAATTAAGTTCGCGAGCTCCTCCTAGAAAAAGTGCTACAAACCTCATTGCTGAATATCACTATGGTCACCTTTGAAGTACACCCCTTGGGAAGTTATGCACCAATGCTAGTGCTTAGTCCACCCTTCAAAGCAATTTTGGAACTCTTTTTCTGGAATGGCCATCAGAGCTGTTGTCGTATTATCCTCGATGTCCTGAATCAAGTTCCTGAATGTCATCAAAATGTCTTTCTTTACATATTTCCTTTATCTTTGGGTAAAGAAAGAAGCTATTGGGGGCCAGATCACGTGAGTAGGGAGGGTGTTGCAATACAGTTATTTGTTTATTGGCTAAAAAGTCCCTCACAGACAGTGCCATGTGAGCTGGTGTATTGTCGTGATGCAAGAGCCATGAATTGTTGGCGAAAAGTTCAGGTCGTGTAAATTTTCATGCAGCCTTTTCAGCACTTCCAAATAGTAAACTTGGTTAACTGTTTGTCCAGTTGGTATGAATTCATAATGAATAGTCCCTCTGATATCAAAAAAGGTTAGCAACATCATTGCAACAAGTTCGCAAACTTAATTGTCAGAACTTGTATTTTACCCTATAGATAAACGTATCTGCTTGTTTTCTAAGGAAACATTATTTTCTTCATTATATATGATTTATAAAGTAGGATAATAGCTTAAGCTTGTTCTAAGTTGCATTTTTCCTTGTTCTTATTATTTTGAGTCTTTCTACCATCAGCTTATTTATCACAAGTAAAAAATTTGTGCACATCATATCTCTTGATTTGCATTTTATCAAGTTGTGCATTAAAGAGACACCAGATGGAGTTACAGTGGCCTTTATTTCATGTTCTGCATATATTTTCTGTGCAGTTATCTTCTTCAAGCTCTTCAGGATATAATGAGGCAGCCATCCAAAGCCAGAGATGGTTGAATTCTCTGTTTCAAGACAATACAGCTATTTGACAGTAATTTTAAGTTTCTGGAACAAGTACTAATACAATGGACATAAGAAGCCCTGAAATTATGGGACATACCAAGAGCAATGTCTGTTTTCCATTTTACCAATACAAAAGTATATTAGGCTTGTGTTTGCCCCTTAGGTTAGTGATGTCATTGAAATACATAGGGATATGGATGCTTCCAACTTACAATAGTAAAGCTTGGAAAACATCAAGCTATCCCACCATCCAACCTCCTACCCCT
This sequence comes from Rhinolophus ferrumequinum, assembly GCF_004115265.2. Lineage (NCBI taxonomy): Eukaryota > Metazoa > Chordata > Mammalia > Chiroptera > Rhinolophidae > Rhinolophus > Rhinolophus ferrumequinum. The sequence goes on from NC_046284.1 coordinate 60,186,296, forward strand.
GGCCTCTTCCCCAGCATATCATACACATTTCAGGTTTCTAATCCTTCTTACCCCTTCTCCTTCTCCTCTACTTTCTCCTTCTCTTTTCCCTCCTCCTCATCCTTTTTTCTCTTTTCATCATCTCCCTGGAAGAGAGAATGTTTCCAATTTTCCATTGATTTCATTATGCCTTAAATTAACATGTTAGTGCTCACATGGGGAGACATAAACAACATAAACTAAGATCAATAAGTCCACTGCTCTCTGCATATATTTCCTAAGTAACTTTAAAAATGGTTGAAAATCCTGTGGAAATTACATTCTAACAGAAACCTGCCGGTGGCTTAAATGCCACTTTACTACATTATAATTATGGTACAACAATTTTTATAGCTTTATTATATAGAACTAAAATACTTATCATTAAAAGCATGTTTGCAGTATTATTTTGAATTCAACATTTTATATCGATAAGAAAATATGTGGGTGGAATCAGAGGATGTTTTAAGAAATATAAATTTTATAATTGCCTTCATATATGCAGCAATAGTTATTCTGACTCTATCTTAATTCTGTAATGTACGGGAAAGCATTTTCTACTTCCACCTGTGTGCTTTAAAAGGCTTTCCCTTCAGCTTTCAAAGAAAAGGAACGTTATCACAGTAATTGGATAGTCTGTGACAACATGTTATAATTTCTTTATTATGATTCTTAACATAGAGAAAATTAAATCTCTGGGTGTTTGAATTCAGTTGCCCTGCCAAAGTTAATTGCTGCTCAAGAAATGCCAAACTTGGGATGTGGTCCTGTGAAAAGAAACAACTGCTGACTTTAGTCTTATTTTCCAGTGAGTTAACATTTTTCATGTAATTAGCCCCAGTGTTCTTTTTAGATTAACAGATCAACTAATATGTTATGTTTTAAAAAAGGCAAACAACAGGAAAGTGGCAACATAACAGGAGCATATTTAAAGGGCATGGACTCTTTACAATAAACACATTTAAACAAAAGTGCCAGCTTAACCTTTGCAAAAGTATATTTGTCTTTATCTGTACAATCCAAAGTAAGTAGAGCATCAAGCTTAACATACAGAAGTTGTACATTTGTTTAAGAAACTTGTGTGGCTTATTAATAAGTGGTAATTTTGTATTGTCTTTCAGAATATGTTTTATGCATAATGGACCATCTCATAATAAATATAATTTTAGTAAAAACAACTTAAATTGCCAGATAATTGGTATCTACCTCTTGATACAAGAATGCTTGAGACAGCTGATTATTCTAGATGGCGTATGGGACTGCCAAAATATTATTTCCTTTAGCCTGACTTCTCTAATATCTAACGCTATTATCAAGTAAATCACCAGAAATCTACATACTTGAACCTTATTGCTATAAACCCCCATAGAAATGATTATATTGATTTGCAATTTAATATTATTACCACAGTTTTTACTTACAGTCACTAAAAGATGTATCTATTTGACATTCCTTTCTACAGATTTTGAAAAACAGAGTTGATGACATGCCCATTATATTATTTAATGCTCTTATAATTGCATTATAATGTACTTATTCAATAAATATATTGTTATGGTCACTGGCAGAAAGAAAAAAAATATTTATCTTAGTCTAGTGCTATGCTTCATTTAATGGGCTAATAAGAGGTATATAACCTGACACACTTCAAATTTTGTAAGTGAGCAGAGAATGAATAATAGCAACAAAATATATATTGAAGATATTAAATATATCGACTAGTTGAGGATAGATCAAATTTATATGTGGTACATTTAATTCAGATTTGTATTTGGAGAAACAGAGAGTGAGGGTTGGAGTGAAAGTTAAGGTAACAATTATTAAGTAGTTAAATCAATGGGTGAAATAACCAGATCAAGCTCATCATTGTCAGTCTTCTTAATTATTTTAGTCTTTTCAATGAGACTTAAATCAAACAACCGTCCATGTAGTTAATTCTGTGATAACTGACCTCTATTACACATAGTACCCATTCTACCCCTACAACTCTGTAATCTCTCCTCTACACACTAAAATTGTTTCACAAAATAGAACTGCCTGCACAGATTTTATGGTCAGATAATACAGACATACCCAGAGAATCACTGAACTGAGATAATTTCAAAGTTGATTCAACCCAAAGCAGTGATATGCTGGCAAACATTTAACTAAAATGACTTGCCAGAAATATAGTTCTGGTTTGTAGTATTTTCTGATTTCTATGGTTCAAATACTTTCTTCACGGCTAATTCCAAGCTACTAGTATACCACCAGTCACTGAACACAGAGTTGGAAAGATATGAGTGCAGTTGGCTCTCAAGAGCCAGTATTGTGGCTCTAGCACACCACTAGACCAAAGTGATCACCATTTAATCGAGGTAGTTTTTGAATAATGGCAGCCAGCAGATAGTGGTCACGTGGCAGCTTCTTAAACTATTGATCATCTTTGTAATTGTGTACTTGCCATCTAACTGAGCTCTTATCACAACCTATGCTAATTTCACTTTATGTTATTTAGAGATAAAATTTGACTGGTTCCTAGTATGTTTTTATATTCAGGCTTCCTGCCTTTGAATGTCATTAAGTGGCATTTTAGCATTCCCTTTTTTAATTAAATTTATTGGGGTGACATTGGTTAGTAAAATTATGTAAGTTTCAAGTGTACGTTTCTATAATACATCATCTACATATCGCATTGTGTGTTCACCATCCAAAGTCAATTCTCCTTCCATCATCATATAATTGACTCCTTTTACCTTCTTCTACCACCCCCCTTACCCTCTGGGAACCACTAAACTGTTGTCTGTGTCTATGAGTTTTTATGTTCATTGCAGCACTATTCACAATGGCCAAGACGTGGAAACAACCAAAGTGTCCTTCCATAGATGATTGGATAAAGAAGATGTGGTATATATAATATACACAATGGAATATACTCGGCCATAAGAAAAGATGAAATACTGCTATTTGCAACAACATGATGGATCTTGAGATTATCATAATAAGCAAAATAAGTCAGACAGAAAAAGTCGAGAAACATAATTTCCCTTATATGTGGGATATAAAACTGAAAGGAACAAACAAGTAAATGCATTCCCTTTTGAAATACTCATCTGAACTTGCTTTTTTCCTCTTTAAAAGCCTGTGTAGTACTTTCTATCTGATGTCACAAATCATATCAAGCTATACAGTTTGGATTGATTTTGGAAGTTTGTTCAAATGGTGCTGACTGTCACATTATTCACTAGCACTTTTATCAACTGCATGAGCAGAAAACAAATATTTTCAGTTTATTTAAATTTTCTTGTCAATACTTGGCCACATTTTAGTTCATCCTATTTATTTGGTGCTTATTTTTATAATCTCCAATTTTCTTCCTTTTTTTTTTCTTTTTACCTTCCTTTCCTTTATATGTACCTATCTCTATCATTGACTCTCTCTCTGAAAAACACTGATTATAATTTTTCTAATAATAAATGGTATCTCAACTTCACATACTAAGATGCCACTACTGACCCATTTCCGTAGCAGTGGTGAAGATAATATAATTCAAGATAGGAGAGGCCTGAGTTCAAATATCCTGGTAGCAGTGGGGTCTTGGGTAAATTGTTCAAGCTTTTTGAGCCCTGTTTCTCTCATTTGTAAAATGCAAATAATATCTATTTTATGAGGTTGTTATAAGAATGACAGAGTGCATGTATTATTCCTGGCATAAAAGCTAAATAAATGGTAACTAGTAGAAGCAGTGGTAGTATTGTAGTAAGGTTCACAATATATTTTATTTAGGTAGTAGAAATAAATGTATATTGCATTATCTTTCAAAATATGTTACATTCCTCTTAGTAAATTATATGACCTTTAGTGACCTGTTTGTTAGGATACTAGCAAGGGTTCACAGAATATTTTCTATGCAACCTCGCTAGCAAAAATGTTTTTCTAATAGCACCAATGATGCTATACTAAAATTAAGCAGGCCATTATGGATACTATATTTGTCCTGTAAATTGTTTTGAGGGCCTGCCCAAATTAAGGTCACTTAACAAACTTTTATATTTCCAGAGAATGAATAAAACTTGAAAATGTTGTGTCTCATTGAGACCAATATCACTTGCCCATTCCATTGTTTCTTTTTGAATTTGTTTTTCAGTTACAGTTGACTTTCAATATTATTTTATATTAGTTTCAGGTGTACAGCATAGTGGTTAGACATTTATATAATTTATGCAGTGATCCCCCTGATCAGTCTAGTATCTCTCTGGCACTATACAAAAATGTTTCAAAAATCCATGCCATTAATAAAATAATAAAGACACCTTTAAAGAGCTGATTTTCAGTTCAGGAATTGCTGAAGGTTTGCCCTGCTCTCCTAATTTCCTTTCCCTGATCCCAAACACTTCTTAACAATTTTTTTTACTGCCCACCAATGTCTACATTTGTATCAAGATTATATTTTGTGCAAACAGTTCCTACTGTTCAACCTTCAATTTAGTCACTCCCTTTGAACCTGCTATTACATTTGTTCTTAGTTCAATTCTCTACATAAATTGGAGCACTTGGTGACTTAAAGTTAGGAATGTTACCCAGATTAGTTGCAACACCCTTAGGATAATATTCTTGACATCCGTTCTGATCATTAACATATACAGATTTTAAACAGTTACACAGAATTTTTGAAAAAAGGTGCAAAATTAACTAACAATAAAAACATACCTAGCTATTTTTCTAAGTAAAATTTACAAGGAATGTAACAAGCCTATTTTTATTAAAATTTCCAAGAAACCTGCATTTCGGACATAAAAGTTAATATTTTATAGCTCAATACTAATATAATTATGAAAATTATTTGATGATTAATAAAGACTACCTCAAATTATAACATTTTAAAGACTTGCTAATATTGGATTCAAATACCAAAATATTTGGAATAACAAAGCACATGTTAAATTTGGAAATTCTTATCAACAGTAACTTCATCACAATTAACACAGCTCTTATTAAAATATAGTCCAATGCAATGTAATTTGTAATGAGTGGAGAGTGTGGTCACATAAAAGAAACATTTATTCAAAAAGTATTTAATTTATTCTTTTTCAATATTCTTTCCCAATTAAATTTCAAGTCTAATCAATATTTAGTTTATTCACATTTTTATAAACATCCCTGGAAGTCCAGCTTTATAGATAAAGTCTCTTTACAGGACATGTTATCATATGCTGATAAATTCTTTATTGAGTTAGGTTACAGGGTGAACCTTGAAAAGTTTGGCAAAAAATGCAGAGAGATGAGACATTTTTCAGGCTTGGGTGATTTACAAAGAATCCACCTCTCTCATTTGTTTTCCTGTGATGAGTTTTAATAACATCCACAGAAGCTTAGCTACTCAACAGTCCCTATAAGATTTGGGTCTCAACATGCCAACAAAGATTCATGTCACATGATTAAGGGATGGTTAGGAGCAGTTGTAGTTTGGAACTAGTACGAAGATTCAACAGGTTTTTTTTGTTTGTTTGTTTGTTTGTTTTTATATCCCAAGAACAAAACATGGCTACTGTCATCATTACAGCCTTACACATGTCTCTCTAGAGACCTACCTACAACAAGATATTTTCTGGCACATATAACTTCCTATTTTGCAAAATTTTAAGTTGAGCTCCTTAGTATTTGATATAGCTGGCAACACTTGAGAAGTTCTTATATTAACTATACCCCATTTTCACTAATAGCATATTATCTATAGCAATATTATACATTTGTATAATGTGAATATCTTTCAAAACGCTTTTACAATGCCATCTGACTTCTTTCATAACAACTCTAAATTTGGTTGACTGGTTACATTATTACCATTTTATAGTCAAAAGTATTATAGAAACCCAAACAAATAGAATAGTAACCAATTTTGTAAACTTTAAAACAAAAATGAGGGTTAGAATAGAATTCTAAGGTCTACAATAAGAAATGCATATTTCAGGCAGTTCACATTAATGCATAGGACAAAATCTCATATAATTATTCTCAAGTGTTCAGGACAGGGACATGAACAAGTACTAGATGAAATTTTAAATTTCCATGAGAATATAGAAAAACTGAACAGTAGTAATGATGTTGTAAAATAGAAGTTTGGTTATGTACATGATGGTAGATCCTTACAATGAATTACCACATATCTATTAAGAATGTTTGTGAGTACTTTGATGTAAGTAAATCCTAATGGTACAATGCAAAAAGATAAAAGCAGAATTTGAATATGTTCTACAAGGATGTACGAATGGGAAAAAGGTGTACAAATATAGATTGTTACCAAAATAACTACAAGAAGGGATATTGCTTAAACCTTCATGTGATCACATCACAGAAATAGCAGTGTGAGGAGAGCCTCTTGAAATCTCCCCTGGAATTTACAACAAATTGAACATCTATAATTCCACAAAGGACTCCCTGCACAGCAGACAGGCAAGACTAAGAGGTGCACAGCTGAAATCATCTAAAGGTGGGCAAATTGGGCCAGTAGGGGAGGAGGAAAGGAGAAAGTGTGGAGATGCAGGCTGAGCAGGTGCAGGACACAGAGCGGAGCTCGGAGCTCCAAGCTCCCTGCATTCTGGAGCTACTGTAGCCATGGGAGAGAGAACTCAGAGTGCTAGTGCTCCGCTTATGGCCCACAGTCCTGCCTGAGGAATCAACATATAACGTGGCCGAATCCAACAGTCACGGCAGAGACCTCAGAGCAAAGACTGAGGAAAGAAGGGTGAAAATGACAGTTTAAGTGCTCATTGCCAAGCAGAGAATGGAACGCTTAGGCACGAAGACTGGCCGCCCCCTCCCCATCTTTCCAGAGCTCACCTCACCTCCACCTGTCCAGTGCTGGAAGCAGAACAGTAGCAGATCAAAAGAACAGAATATTTGCAGTTCTGAGAACTGTGGCTCACAGCCACAGACTCACAGCCCAACTACTCTGGCAAAGGGGAGGGAGCCCTGGGTGCAGGATTGGCTGGGCTGGTGGTGTTCACAGCCACCTATCAAAATCCACCCTGCCTCCACATATCTGGGTGGATCCCTGCAGGGATAAATATAGCCACTGAAACACACAGGCTCTGAATCTGGTGCAGGAAGAGCTTTGGAACTTCAGAAGCTCTCCACCTCCGCCCACGGAGGTGGTGCCCTGAGACGCAGGAGACCTGCTCACAGAGGAGAAGCCCACCTTCCAGGGAACTCCCCCATTGTGTGAGAAGCCAGAGCAGTGCAAGAAAAATATAACACTACAGCATGAGGGAGAATGAAAGGCTGCAGTCAGAAAGAAAATAAAACATTCCACCAATACCTACTGGAAAGCAAAAGAAAGACATCTTCCTATTAACTTGTTGCAGAACTCACTACTGTAGACGCTTAGGAAGAGAAATAATAAGTCATTAATTGCCATGAATAACCAAGGCAACGAGGTAACTCAGAAAGAAAATGAAAAGTCTCCAGAAAATGAACTTAAATGTATGGAAATATTGACTTAAATGACAGAGAATTCAAGTTTGCAGTTCTGAAAAAATTCAACCAGATATAAGAAAACGCAGAAAGGAAGTTTAACGAACTCAGAAACACAATCAAAGAACAAAATGAACAATTTGACCAAAGAGATTGAAATTTTAAAAAAGAACCAAAAAGAATTTGTGCAGATTAATAACTCAGTAAAAGAAATGAAGAATAGAATAGCCAGCTTAGACAACAGAGCTGACCCGATGGAGGAAAGAGTCAGTGAACTCACAGAAAAAAACCTGGAAATGATGCAAATGGAAGAAGAGACTTGAGAGTTAAAAGAAATGAAAGAACTCTACAAGAACTTTCTGACTCCATCACAAAGAGCAATATAAGAATAATGGGCATACCAGAAGGAGACAAAAGGGAGAAGGAAACAGAGAGTATATTCAAACAAATAATCGATGAGAAATTCCCAAACGTGTGGAAAGAACTGGATCCTTGAATCTGAGAAGCAAATAGAACACCTAATTATCTCAATCCCAACAGGCCTTCTCTAAGGCACTTTGTATTGAAGCTGTCAAAAATTAATGACAAAGAAAGAATCCTCAAGGAAGCCAGGGAAAAGAAGACAGAAACCTACAAAGGAAAACCTATTAGATCATCAGATTTTTCAGCAGAAACTCTACAAGCCAGGAGGGAATGGAATAAAATATTTAGACTATTGAAAGAGAGAAATTATAAGCGAAGAATAATATATCCAGGAAAGATATCCTTTAGATATGAAGGAGGAATAAAGACCTTTCCAGATATACAGAAGCTGGGGGAATTTTCTAACGCACCACCTGCACTACAAGAAACACCGAAGGAGGCTATTCAATCTGACACACAAAAAAAGTAAAAAAAAAACCCAAAACCATGAGAAGTATTACAAACAGACAGACAGAAGCAGGAAATGGCAACCCCTACACCAAATAGGACACTATACACTTAGACATAACATACAGGGTAAAGAAGAAAAAAAACAACACTTAAAAAAGAACAAAGTGGAAAAAGACAACTTGTTACTGCAGTGCAGAAATCAACTCACAAATAAATAAGGATAATTTGTGACAACTTAAACACAAAAGGGGAGAGAGTAAAGGTCTAAACATGTAAAGGGGAGTGGAGAAAGGAAGCATGCTGAAGAAAATGGAATGCTCTAAATCTGAAAATTTCTTTTACATAAATTTAATAGTAAACACTCAAAAAAATCCAGAACTGAAATATATAATGTTAAAAGAGAAGAAACAGAGGGAAAAATCATAGAATACCACCAGACTGAAATAATAGACAGCAACAAAAAGGTACAGAAACAATGGAGACACAACCTACAGAAAACAAATGATAGAATGATAGGAAATCCTCATATTTCAATAATCACCCCAAATGTAAATGAACTGAACTCACCAACAAAAAGGCACAGAGTAGCAGCTTGGGTCAAAAAACTAAACCCAACCCTATGCTGCCTCCAAGAGACACATCTCACCTTCAGGGACAAATATAGACTTAGAGTGAAAGGGTGGAAATTGACACAGCAAGTAAATGGTATTCAGAGAAAATCAGGTGTAGCTATACTGATATCAGATGAAACAGACTTCAGGATAAAAAAGGTAAGTAGAGACAAAGATGCATATTTCATAATGATAAAGGGGACTATACAACAAGAAGACATAACAGTCATTAATATTTATGCCCCGAATCAGGGAGCACCAAAATATACAAAACAACTACTAATAGAACTACAGGGAGACATTGACCAAAACACAATTATACTAGGGGACCTAAATACATCATTGACAGCCATGGGTAGATCACCCAAATAGAAAATAAATAAATAAATGTCAGCCCTAAATGACACATTAGATGAAATCGACATAATTGACATTTACAGAACACTTCATCCTACAACAGCAAATAATACATTCTTTTTAGTGTACATGGAGTATTCTCAAGGATAGACCATATATTGGGACATATAACTAGCCTCAGCAAATTTAAGAGGACTGAAATCATATCCAGCCTATGCTCTGATCACAAGGCTTTGAAATTGGATATCAACTGCAAAAAGAAAGCAGGAGAAAACCGCAAATCTGTGGAGATTAAACAACATACTGTTAAAGAATGACTGAGTCAAAGAAGAAATAAGAGGTGAGATCAAAAGATAAATAGAAACAAATGAGAATGAAAATACATCCTACCAAAATATTTGGAATGCACCAAAAGCAGTTTTAAGAACGAAATTTATATCATTACAGGCCTATCTCAAGAAAGAAGAAAAATCCCAGATAAATAACCTCACATTACACCTTGAAGAACTAGAAAAAGAGGAACAAATGAAACCCAAAGTCAGAAGAAGGAAGGAAAAATAAAAATCAGAGCAGAACTAAATGAAATAGAGAACAAAAAGACAATAGAAAAGATTAATGCAATAAAGAACTGGTTCTTTGAAAAGATTAATAAAATTGGCAAACCCTTGGCTAGACTCACTGAGACAAAAAGAGAAAAGACAAACAAAATTAGAAATGAAAGAGGTGAACTTACCAGGGATGCCACAGAAATACAAAGGATCATCCAAGAATACTGTGAAGGACTATATGCCACCAAATTCAATAACCTAGAAGAAATGGACATGTTCTTAGGAACATATACGCTTTCTAGGCTGAATCATGAAGAATAGGAAAATTTAAATAGACCAATCAACAGTAAGGAGATTGAATTAGTCATCTGCAACTTTCCCAAAAGAAAAAGTCCGGGACCAGATGCTTTCACTAGTGAATTCTAACAGACATTCTAAGGGGATCTAATACCTGTTGTACTCAAACTCTTCCAAAAAATTGAAGAAGAGCCAGTACTCCCTAACTCATTTTATGAGGCCTACATTACCCTGATACTAAAACCTGGTAAGGATAACACAAAAAAATGAAACTACAGACCAATATGCCTGATGAATGCAGAGGCAAAAGTCCTAAACAAAATTGTAGCAAATTGAATGCACAATGCATTAAAAAGATTATTCATCTCGACCAAGTGGGGTTCATCCCAGGGGCACAAGGATAGTTCAACATATGCAAATCCATCAATGTGATACACCACATCAACAAAATGAAGGACAAAAATCATATGATTATATCAATAGATGCAGAAAAGGCATTTGATAAGATACAACACCCATTTATGATTAAAATACTTAATAAAATGGGTATAGAAGGAAAATACCTCAACATAATAAAGGTCATATATGACAAACACTCAGCTAATATCATAATTAATGGTGCAAAACTGGAGCTCTTTGCTCTACGTTCAGGAACACAAAGGGCTCTCCCCTATCATATATGCTTTTCAGCATAGTATTGGAAGTCCTAGCCAGAGCAATCAGGCAAGAGAAAGAAATAAAAAGCATCTGAATTGGGAAATGAAGAAGTTAAATTGTCACTTTCTGCAGATGACACGATGCTATATATAGAAAACCCTAAAGACTCCACCAAAAAGCTATTAAAAACAATCAACGAATATAGTCAACTTGCCAGCTACAAAATCAACGTACTGTCTATTTCATTTCTATATACCAACAATGAAATCTCAGGAAAAAAAATTACTTTTGTAATTGTAACAAAAAGAATAAAATACTTAGGAATAAACTTAACAAAGGATGTGAAAGATCTATATACTGAAAACCGTAAGATAGTTTTAAAAGAAATTGAAGAAGACACATAGAAATGGAAAGATGTTCCACGTTCATGAATTGGAAGAATCAACATACAAATTAAACTGGCTATATTACCCAAAGCAATACACAGATTTAATGCAATCCCCATCAAAATCCCAATGGCAATTTTTAAAAACTAGAGCGAAAAATTATCAAATTTGTATGGAACCACAAAAGACCCCAAATAGCCAAAGCAATCCTAAAAAAAAAGAACAATGCTGGAGGTATCACACCCCCTGACTTCAGCTTGTACTACAGGGCAACAATAATCAAAACAGTATGGTACTGGTAGAAAACCACACACAGAGACCAATGGAACAGAATTGAGAACCCAGAAAGAAACCCACATAAATATGGACAGATAATTTTCGCAAAGAAGCCAAAAACATACAATGGAGAAAAGACAGCCCCTTCAATATATGGTGCTGGGAGAACTGGAAAGCTACATGCAAAAGAATGAAACTAGACTGCTGTCTGTCACCGTGTACCAAAATTAACTCACAATTGATCAAAGACCTAGATGTAAGACATTAAACAATAAACTGCATAGAAGTAAACATACGTACTAAACTTATGGATCTTGGGTTCAAAGAAGATTTTATGAATTTGACTTCAAAGACAAGGGAAGTAAAAGCTAAAATAAATGAATGGGACTAGAGCAAAGTAAAAACCTTCTGCACAGCAAAAGAAACCATTGACAAAATAAAGAGGCAACCAACAGAATGGGAGAAGATTTTTGCAAACACCTCTGGTAAAGGATAATATCCAAAATATATAAGGAAGTCATACAACTCATCCACAAAAAAACAAACAATCCAATTAAAAAATGGGCAGGGAACCTGAATAGACATTTCTCCAAAGAGGACAGATAGCTAATAGTCATGAAAAAATGCTCAACATCACTAATCATCAGAGAAATGCAAATAAAAACCATAATGAGATATCAGCTCACCCCAGTTAGAATGGCTATCATCAACAAGACAAATCGTAACAAGTGTTGGAGAGACTGTGGAGAAAAAGGAACCCTCATACACTGTTGATGGGGCACAGTCACTATGGAAGGCAGTGTGGAAGTTCCTCAAAAAATTAAGAATAGAATTACCATATGACCCAGCAATCCCTCTCCTGGGTGTCTGCCCCCAAAAAATCTGAAAACATTTATCCGTGAAGATATATGTGCTCTGATGTTCATTGCAGCTTTATTTATGGTGACCAAAGTGCACTTTCATGGATGAATGGATAAAGAAGTTGTGGTATATATACACAATGGAATACTATTCTGCCATAAGAAAAGATGAAATAGTGTCCTTTACGACAGCGTAGATGGATCTTGACATTATTATGCTAAGTGAAATAAGTCAGACAGAAGAAGTTGAGAACCATGATTTCACTGATATGTGTTATATTAAACTGAAAACAACAAAGGAACAAGACAAGCAAATGAAGAAAAAAATTCATAGACACAGACAATAGTTTATTCGTTACTAGAGGGTAAGGGGGGAAGGGGTGGTAGATGAGGGTAAAAGGGATCAAATATATGGTGATGGAAGGAGAACTGACGCTGGGTGGTGAACGCAATGTGATATATAGATGATGTAATACAGAATTGTACACCTGAAACCTAAGTAACTTTACTAACAATTGTCACTCCAATAAACTTTAAATAAATAAATAAATAAACCCACATGAGTAGGCTTACCCAGTTTTTCTAATACCTATACAGATACTAACAAAACTTTATATTCACTCTTTTTAAATTAATTAATTAATTTATTAAATTTATTGGGGTGACATTGGTTAGTAAAATTATAGATGCTTCAAGTGTACATTTCCATAATATATCATCTGTATAATACATTGTGTGCTCACCAACCAGAGTCAGTTCTCCTTCTATCACCATATACTTCACCCCCTTTACCTTCTTCTACCATTCCCCCCACCTTGCAATTTGGTAACCACTAACTTTTTGTCTGTGTGTATGAGTTTTTCTTTCTTTCTCTCTTAATCTTTCTTTCTTTCTTTCTTTTTCTTTCTTTCTTTCTTTCTTTCTTTCTTTCTTTCTTTCTTTCTTTCTTTCTTTCTTTCTTTCTTTCTTTCTTTCTTTCTTTCTTTCTTTTCCTTCCTTCCTTCCTTCCTTCCTTCCTTCCTTCCTTCCTTCCTTCCTTCCTTCCTTCCTTCCTTCCTTCCTTCCTTCTTTCCTTCCTTCCTTTCTTTTTCCCCTTGTTCATTTGCTGCTTTCAGCTTTATATCCCACATATGAGTGAAGTCATATGGTTCTTGACTTTTTCTGGCTGACTTATTTCATTTAATTAGCATGATTATCTCAGGATTCATCCATGCTGTCGCAAATGGCAGTATTTCATCTTTTCTTATGGCCCAGTAGTATTCCATTGTGTATATGCACCACATCCTCTTTATCCAATCATCTATCGAAGGACATTTTTGTTGTTTCCATGTCTTGGCCACCGTGAATTATGCTTCAGTGAATATAGGGGTATATATGTCTTTATGGATAAGTGTTTTCATATTTTTTAGGTAGATACCAAAAGGAGGGATTTCTAGGTCATATGGGAATTCTATTCTTAATTTTTGGGGAAAACTCCATACTGTTTTCCATAGTGGCTATACCAATTTACGTTCCCAATAACAGTATATGAGGGTTTTCTTCAAAGTCTCTCCAACACTTATTTGTCTTGTTGATGATAGCCATTCTAGCAGGTGTGAGGTGATATCTCATTGTGGTTTTGATTTGCATGTCCCCAATAGCTAGTAAAATTGAGCATTTTTTCAAATATTTGTTGGCCGTTTGTATGTCTTCTGGGGAGAAGTGTCTGTTCACATCCTCTGACCCTTTTAAAATTAGATGTTTGTCTTTCTGTTGTTGAGCTGTACAAGTTGTTTATTAATTTTGTATATTAGCCCCTTATCGGAGGTTGAAAATATCTTCTCTCATTCAGTTGGTTGCCCCTTTATTTTGTTGATGGTTTCTTTTGCTCTGCAGAAGCTTTTGAGTTTAATCTTGTCCCATTCAATTATTTTTGCTTTTACTTCCCTTGCTTTTGAGGTCAAATTCATAAAATCCTCTCTGAACCCAACGTCCATAGTTTAGTACATATGCTTCTATGCAATTTATTATTTTCACGTCTTATGTGTAGGTCTTTGATCCATTGTGAGTTAATTTTGGTATATGGTAACAGCAGTTTAGTCATTCTTTTGCACATGGCTTTCCAATTTTCCCAGCACCAATTGTTGAAGAGGCTTTCTTTTCTCCATCGTATGTTTTTTGGCTCCTTGAAAATTATCTGCCCACATATATGTGAGTTTATTTCTGGGTTTTCAATTCTATTTCATTGGTCGGTGTTTTGGTTTTTTTTTCTTTTTCTGCCAATACCATGCTGTTTTGATTGTTGTTGCTTTGCAGTACAAATTAAAGTCACAGAGTGTGATACCTCCAGCCGTATTATTTTTTCATAGGATTGCTTTTGTTATTCAGGGTCTTTTGTGATACCATACAAATCTGATGATTTTTAATTTTATTTCTTGAAAAATGCCATTGGGGTTTTGATGGGAATTGCATTAAATCTGTATATTACTTTGGGTAATATGACCTTTTTAACTATGTTTTTTTCTTCTAATACGTGAACATGGAATCTTTCCATTTCTTTGTGTCTACTTCAATTCCTTTTAGTAATGTCTTATAGTTATCAGTGTATAAGTCCTTCACATCCTTCGTTAAGTTTGTTCCTCGGTGTTTTATTCTTTTTGTTGCATTTACAAATGAATTGAGTTTTTTCGTTATGTTTCTGAAATTTCATTGATAGTATTCACTGACAGTAGTCCCCGTGACCCCTGTATCTGTGAGAGATAAGTTCCCAGATCCCCAGTTGGATGCCTGAAACTACAGATATTACCAAAACCCTATATGTACTATGTTATCCCCTATACATGCATATCTATGATAAAGCATTATTTATGAATTAGGCACAGTAAGAAATTAACAATAACTAATAAGAAAGTGGAACAATTATAACAATATACTGCAATAAAAGTTATGTGAATGTGATGTCTCTCTCTGTCTCTCAAAATATCTTATTGTACTGTACTCACCATTTTTCTTATGATGATTTGAGACTGTATAATGCCTATGTGATGAGATGAAGTGAAGTGGATAACTTAGGCATTGTGATGTAGTGTTAAGCTACAATAAGTGTTACTTGAACACAGCTCTTTGATACCTCACCAGTTGATCTGATAACAGAGACAGCTATTAACTGTCTAGCAGGTAGTGAATACAGTGTGGTATCCTGGACAATGGGATGATTCACTTCCCATGCGGAAGAGAGATGAAAAGCAGGAAATTTCATCACACTCTTCAGAAATGCATGTGATTTAAAACTTATCAATTGTTTATTTCTGGAATTTTCCTTTTTTAATAATTTATTTTTCAATTAGACTGACATAATTATCATTGACATAAAATTATCATTGACATAAAATATTATATTACTTTCAGTTGTGTAAAACAACATAGTGATTAGACATTTATACTCTTATACTTCAAAAAGTGATCATCCCAATAAGTCTATTACCCATCTGACACTAAGTCCATCCATGTTGTCGCAAATGGTTAAGATTTCATTCTTTATATGGCAAAATAATATTCCATTGTACATAGGTACCACTTCTGATGGTCTTATGGTGGAATCCGTTGTATGTAACTAACTGTTTTTCTCTTGCTGCTTTTAAGATTCTCTCTTCATCTTTAACTTTTGACATTTTAATGATGGTGTGTCTTGCTGTGGCTTTCTTTGGCTTCATCTTGTGTGGTACTCTCTGTGCTTCCTGAATTTGGAATGTCTGTTTGTTTCACCAGGTTAGGGAAGTTTTTATCCATTATTTCTTTAAATGGGTTTTCTGCCCATTTCTCTCTCTCTTCTCCTTCTGGGACCCACGAGATTTGGATACGGATATGCTTAATGTTGTCCCAGAGGTCTCTTAAACTACTTTCATTGTTTAATTTCTTTTTTTTTTTTTTTCATTTTGCTGTTCCAATTGGGTGATTTCCACTACCTTGTCTTTCAGCTCTCTGACTCTTTCTTCTGCATCAACTAATGTGCTGTTGATTCCTTCTAGCATATTTTTCATTTCAGTTATCATATTCTTCAGTGCTGATTGGTTCTGTTTCATATTTTGTATCTGTTTGTTGAAGTTCTCACTGAGTTCATCTATTCTTCTCTGGAGTTCTTTGAGCATCCTCATAACCAGTGTTTTCAACTCTTTATCTGGAAAATTGTTTGTCTCAGTTTCATTTAGTTCTTTTCTGAGGTTTTGTTCCGTTCTTTTATTTTGGACACATTTCTCTATCTCCTCATTTTGGCTTTCTCTCTGTGTTTGTTTCTACGAATTAGGTAAAACAGCAACCTCTCCATGTCTTGAAGGAAAGATCTTGTGTAGGAGCTTACCCTTTGTGACTATGTGTGCTCAATTTCTCTGTCAGTTCTGTTGCAGCTGAAGATGGTGTGGGCACTGACATGTGGAATCCCGGGGGCAAGCCTCTCTGGGGTTGCATTGGAAGGCTTGGGGGATATAATTGGAGCAAGCTTCTGCTGCCACCAGTATTCCCTAGGGCAAGCTGTGCTGAGACCCAGCGCTATAGCCCAAATGGACATGGGCTGTAGGAAGTCCTGGAGGCAAGCCGTACCAGGGTTTCCTTTGCGAAATGGCTGAAGCTGAAACTGGAGTAGGCACAAGCTGTGAGAAGACCCAGGGGCAAATCAGACTGGGGTTTGGATGCTGGTTGGAGGTTTAATTGAAGGTGGCTCAGGCCTCAGGCAGTCCCAAGGCAAGTTTCATCTTGTCCCAAAACTGTAACTGGGGCATTTGTGAGTCATTGGTAGTCCAGGGGGCAAGTCACACTGGGGCTGCTTTGGCAGGCCTATTTGAGCTGTAGCTGAAGAAAGAGTGGTCTGTGGGAAATCCCAGTGACAATCCGTATCTGGACTGCCTTGACAGGACGGTTGTATTTGTCGTTGGAGCTGAAACTGGAGTGGGTATGAGCTGTGGGTTGGCCTGGGGACAAGCCAAACTAGGACCAGTTTGGCAGACCAGTTGGAAGCTATAGCTGGAGCAGGCCACTGGAAGACCCTGGGGTAAGCCATGTTGGGGCCTGCAGCTGTAGTTGGAGAAGGCACAATCATGGGGATTCCCAGGAACAAGCTGTAGAGCTGGTGTGGTCGGGGTTCTGGTGTTTGCACACTCTGACAGCTTTTGCTTGCTGACTAGAGTCTGTATCATGCTCCTGGTCATGTGGTCAAGGGGGAGGGAGAGGGCCAAAAATGCCATTCTCCAGTGCCTCCAACACTGAAGATAGTACCCGCAGTTTCTCTCCTGTTTGGCAGATATTCTAGTGTTAGTAAATCGATTTCCTTCCTGTATAATCTAGGTGCCTTTTAATCCATTGTTTTTTTCACTACTTGTATGCCTCAGGGCAGATAAATCTGCATGTAGGCCCCTCAGTGATCCCTCCCTACTGCAGTTTGGTGTATTGGGGGTGGAGTTCCCTTGGTACCATGTCTCCATCTCTCCTATCTGTTTCTATATTATCTCTCTCTTGTTTGTTGTGCAGAAGCTGTTCAGTCAGCCCTCAGTTCTTCTTCAGGGGGAATTACTTTGTCTATAGGTGTAGATTTAATGTGTTCATGGAAGGCGGTTAGTTCATGGTTTCCTACACTGCGATCTTGGACCAGAAACCTCCAGCATCCTGCTTTTTATTATTTGGGTTTGTTCATTATTTATTTATATATCCTAAATGTAACAGTATTCCAGTGATCATGATTAGAAATACTTCCACTGAGGAAGAAAAAGTCCTTCAATGGGCTGACTATAATAACTGAGCAGAACAATTGTTCCAATTGTAAATTTCATATTTCACTATTTAGAATAGTATATAACTAATTACCAACAAAGTAGAGATACTTCAAATGTCAATGTTAAAAAAAGGACATCAATTACGAATCCAATTCTGTGAATTTATTGCTTATATTTGCTTTATTTAAAAACTTGGTAATTTTTATATTTTTTAATTACTATATAATTTATAATGCATTAGAAATGCTTTCATTGTTTCACGTATTGTACCCAATTCCCTAAAAATACTTTTAATAGTAGTACATTAATGTCTATTATTGCCCATCATGAATAAAGCAGATGGAGTTCAACCTAGTAAGAAAAATTTAAAGGAATTATTACCCTAATATTTATTTAAATAGCAGTTCGACTTCAACTTTTCACCAACTGTAGCATTATTGTAACCTTTTCAATCAAAGCAAGTCTAACAACACTAGCCTACGGTCAGCAAATAGTCCATACTTAATTAACTCCATACAATTTGAGTTTGTAATAATAATGGGGAGTGCTGTTCTAAATTGCTTTACTTTGGAAATTCAGGCAATCTTAACAAATGTATGCATAATTGACATACAATTAACTACACATATTTAAAGGGAAATATATTTTATTTAAATTTCAGTTTATATATTAAATAAAATATATTTCCCTTGAAATATGTGTAGTTTACTGTATGCCAATTATACCTTTATAATTCTATTTATATATAAAATGTTTAATATATAATAAAAGATGTATTGACTTGTGTCATTGTAGATTACTTTGTATTTTCTATAGTTTGATATAAATGAAATCATAACATATGCTATTTTTCTTTGTTTTCTTTCACTTACCGTAATTTTTTTTGAGATTCATCCATGTGGTTGCATGTATCAATATTCTCTTCTTTTTTACTGATAATTATTATTCCATTGAATAGATTTACCAGTTTGTTCATTCTTTCACCTGTTGATTAACATCTGGGTTGTTTTCTGTTTGGTGTTATTACAAATAAAGCTGCTATAAGCATTAAAGTCTTTTTATGGACATACACTTCCTTTTATTTTAGGTATATATCTAGGCATGAAATGGCTTCATCATATAGTAGTTGAGTGCTTAACTATTTAAGAAACCTCCAAACTGTTTTCCAAAGTGGTTGTACCATTTAACATGCCCCACCAGCTGTGTATTAGAGATTTAGTTGCTTCACATACAGACTAGTACTTGATATTGCCTTCCATTTTTACTGTAGCCATGGTATTAAGTGTGCAGTGGTATTTCACTGTTTTTCATTTGCATGTCCTAATAGTTGAATATATTTTTATGTGCTTACTTGCCACATATGTATCCATTTCAAAAAACTGTCTCTTCATATCTTTGGCTAATTTTCTAATTGGATCATTTGTTTTTTTGTTGTTGTTGTTTTGCTTTTTTTTACTGTTGGGTTTTGAGAGTTTTTAATATTCTAAATAAAAATAATTTATAAGATTTGTAAATATTTTCTCCTAGTCTGGGTTATGTCATTTCATTCTCTTAACACTATCTTTTGAAGAGCTGTTTTTCATTTTGATGAAGATCAATTTAACTGTTTTTTTCTTTTGATGCTTACTATCTTTGGAATTGTATATAAGAAATCTGACTAACCCAAGGTCAGGAAAATTTGCTTCAGTTTTCTTTCAAGAATTGTATAGTTTTGCCATTTACTTTTAGATCTAATGGTTCATTTGGAGCTAGTTTCTGTGCATGGTGCAGTGAAGGAGGTCATCTTCATTCTTTTGCATGTGGTTATTCATTTGCTCCAATATCATTAGATGAAGACTATTCTTTCCCTCATTGAATTGCTTGGTGTCCTTGTCTATTCTGGCTACTATAACAAAATACTGTTTCCTGGCTATCTTAAAAACAACAGAAATTTATTTCTTACAGTTCTGTAGCCTGGAAGTCAAAGATCAAAGTGCCAGCATAGTCAGGTAATAGCCTCTTCTAGGTCACATAACCCTCATTGTATATGTATATGGCAGAAATGGCAAGGTATTTCTCTTGGACTTCCTTTTATAAAAGTACTAATTCCATTGATGAGGGCTTCACACCCATGATTTAATCAGCTCTCAAAGGCCTCACCTTCTAATACCATCACCTTAAGGGTTAGGATTTCAACATAAGAATTTTTTTGTCAGGGGCACTAATGTTCAAAGCATAGAACTTAGCATCCCTGTCAAAAATTTATTGGTCGTAAATATTAGGATTCACTTCGATTCATATTTTATTCTATTAATCTGTATGGCTGTCCTTCTGTCAGTATCATGTTATCTTCATTGTTGTTATTGTATAATGCTTTGAAATTGACAATTGTGAGTTTTCTAATTTTGTTGTTTTTCAACACTGTTTTGGCTCTTTTTGGTCCATTGCATTTCCATATGAATTCGAGGATTAGCTTGTTAATTTCTGCAATTTTGATAGACATTACATTGAATCTCTAGATCAATTTAGGGAGAACTGTTATATCAACAATGGTAAGTCTCTGAAGTCCATGAAAATGGGATGTCTTTCCATTTATATTTAGATCAACTTTCATTTCTTTCAGCACTTTTTTTTTTTAGTTTTCAATTCTTATACTCCATTGTTAAATTTATTTGTAGGTATTTTATTCTTTTGGCAGCTACTAAAAATGGGAACTAAAAAAATAATCTTTGTATTTTTTATTGCTAGTGTACAGAAACACAACTTAGTTTTGTAAATTGATTGGGTATTCTTCAACCTTTCTAACCTCACTTGTTAGTCTAGTAGAGTTTTTATATATTTTATCATATTTACTACTTCCATGATAAGGTCATCTGCAGATAAAGGCAGTTTACTTACTCATTTCCAATTTGGATAATTTTTATGTATTTTTCTTACCTGACTATACTGACTATATCTTCTGGTACAGTACTGAATAGAAGTGATGAGAATCGACATGTCTCTCTCATTCCTGATCTTAGGGGAAAAGCATTCAGTCCAACATAAATGTATGTGGTGCCCTGGTACATGTTGATTTTTCTGTCAGTATTTGTTAAATGAAGATGATATCTCTCTCATTCCTGGGGGATATTTTGCAATATTTTGGATACCATTGATTGTCAAAACTGAGGAACATCCTATAATGCACTAAATAGCCACTAATTGCCAACACAAAGACTTATCTGGCCCAAATTATCAACAGCACTTAAGTGGAGAAATCAAAGGAAATTGAGTTAATAAAATAATGACAAATGCAATTAGAAAAGTTAGAGCCAAACTATAACTCTTATCTTGGTAAAGAAGAATGTAAACACTGATTGCTGTCAAATCTACATTATAGACGTAAGAGATTACCGATGAATTTCTAACACCCAGAAATGTAACTTAATAACTAGAATGATTTATTTTGTGACTTTTTAAAGTAATCTAAATATTATTAGTTTTAGTTTTCTTTCTTTCTTTCTTTCTTTCTTTCTTTCTTTCTTTCTTTCTTTCTTTCTTTCTGTCTTTCTTTCTTTCTTTCTTTCTTTCTTTCTTTCTTTCTTTCTTTCTTTCTTTCTTTCTTTCTTTCTTTCCTTTCTTTCTTTCTTTCTTTCTTTCTTTCTTTCTTTCTTTCTTTCTTTCTTTCTTTCTTTCTTTCTTTCATTCTTTCCTTCCTTCCTTCTTTCCTTCCTTCCTTCCTTCCTTCCTTCCTGCTTCCTTCCTTCTTTCCTTCTTTCCTTCCTTCCTTCCTTCCTTTCTTTCTTTGTCTCTCTCTCTCTCTCTCTCTTTTTTTTTTTTTTTTTTTTTTTTTAGGAAAACCCATTGAAGTATGTAAGTATGTTCACCATTTTGTGGCCAGTACCTAGAAAAATGTCTGATGCATAATAGTGGCAAAATAAATATTTATTGAATTGGATTGAACCCATCACATACTGGTGATCTAAATTTGTATTATAAGAATGTCTAGATATTCAATGGCTTTTCCTTTTCATGTGTTGGACTGGTTATTGGCCAGGTGAGAGATCTAACAATCACTCCATTGGCACCATTTGATCTTACCCTAAGATCATCATAAGATCATCATGAAAAGATAATTATAAAAAATATGTCAAAATTTCTTTAAATTTTGGTAGTTGACAAATATAAATTATATAAAATTTAATACTCCACAGCAAACATCATATTCCATATTTTTTCCTAATTTTCAGCCTAATTCTTGTCCGTCTGACACTATAGGTTATAGTCACATTTCATCACAAGCCATGGACTGGTAAAAATGCAAGCAAGAAGAGGGAATATATTTTTCACTGCTATATCAAGCTTTGGAGATTTATAAATAGGTTTCAAAAACTTACAGACAGCTTGCCCTCTAGTCTGCTAACCTAACAACCAATTTAATCAAAATACAGCAAAGTCATACCAATAAATGTTAATTAAAAAATATTTTAATAAAAGCAAATTTCCCAAATGTTAAAAAAAGAGACTCAAGTTAGACTTAGGTAAATACATTAGCAGATTAGTGATGATCTGCCTGACAGACTATATTTTTTTAGATGAGAGATTTGACTCATTTTGATTAATAACTTTTGTCTTATTAGATGGCATTTAAATATATTTTTAACTAGCTAATTCATTTTATAATTAAAATGCACATCAATAAAGTATATTTAACCTGTTTTAAAGCTATAAAATACAATGAATATGAGTGCCAAAAATAGCAATCTATGCTTTCTATGTTATATATGAATAAAATTCATATAAAATTCATATATGTATAAAATTCATACAGAAAATTTACATTTTCACTGTGATTTAGTCAATGCTAGTGACAACTGACTCATACTTATTTTTAGGGTACTAGAAACCAAGAAGAATATATTTAATGCTTGCTTAAACCATAACTAATATGAAATTTGTATCTCCTATCTTTTAAATCATGACTGACATACTTGATACCAAGTAATAATTGCAGTATTTGGATAAGGAACATAATGCTCACAGAAACCATCTTAAATGATCCAAACAAAAAAAAATATTTAATCAGTCAAAGAACACAATAGAAATTATTTTATCTAAATAAACTTTATTTTTAGTCAACAAACATAATTTAATTCAGGACAAATGAATTAGTTCTCCCTAAAAACAAAACAAAACAAAACAAAAAAAAACCTAAAACTAATAATATTTAGATTATTTTAAAAAGTCACAAAACAAATCATTCTAGTTATTAAGTTACAGTCCTGAGTGTTAGAAATTCATTTGTAATCTCTCACTTCTATCATTTAGATTTGACTGCAATAAGTGTTTACATTCTTCAATACCAAGATAAGAGCTATAACTTTTCTGAATTCATTTGTCATTATTTTATTAAACCAATTTCCTTTGATTTTTGTCACTTAAACTCATGTGTACAAATAGTTGGTGATTAAATCACATTAAAATGTATGGACACGGCAGTCTTTCTTATTAAAAATACAAAGTGTGATCATATAGTTCTCGACTTTTTCCGTCTGACTTATTTTGCTCAGCATAATAATCTCAAGATCCATCCATGTTTTCACAAATGGCACTATTTCTATATTTAATATTATATTTTTTCTTAAAGGAAGTTATTTTTTTAATTCAAGTTTATTAGGGTGACAATTGTTAGTAAAGTTACATAGATTTCAAGTGTACAATTCTGTAATACATCATCTATATATCTTATGGCAGAATAGTATTCCATTGTGTATATATACCACAAATTCTTTATCCAATCATCTATCAAAGGACACTTTGGTTGTTTAGAAAACTGAAAAAATAAAAGAACAAGACAAACAAATGAAGAAATAAAAACTCATAGACACAGACTGTAGTTTAGTGGTCACCAGAGAGTAAGGGAGGAGGGGGGCGGTAGATGAGGGTAAAGGGGATCCAATATATGGTGATGGAAGGAGAACTGACTCTGGGTGGTGAACACTCAATATGATATATAGATGATGTATTACAGAATTGTACACTTGAAATCTATGTAACTTTACTAACAATTGTCACCCTAATAAACTTGAATTAAAAAAATAACTTCCTTTAAGAAAAAATACAAAGTGTGGAAAAATGTATTTTTCTATTTTACTACATCTGAAGAATGTACGTTCTATATTAAGTAATTGCTACGCATGGGCCTACTACTCATAGTGTGGATTTTACCTCAGTTGGAACAAGACCCTAATGTTTTATATTTTGTTGCAATTTTCTTAAATTCACAATCACATGAGATATGGGATTATGGAATATCATCCAAATGCATGGAATTAAGACAATGCATTGTGTGATTTTAAGTATCTCTTTAGTGCAGTAGTTTTCCCTAATCCACAGTTTTGCTTTCTACATTTTCAGTTACCCACAGTCAACTGTTGTTCAAATATATTAACTAGAAAATTCCAGAGAAAGTGGTAAAAGATGGCAGGTATAAGTAAACACTGTGCCTGTCACCTCCCATGATCACATTAAACTTACAACTGAATTATAAAATGATCAACCTCTAGAACCATCTGAAGACTAGCTGAACAGAACCCCTGTAACTAAGCACATAAAGAAGCCACGTTGAAACTGGTTGGAGGGGCAGAGACATGAAACAGTCTGACCCCAAACACACAGGTAGTGGTTGATCATCAGGAGGGACAACCCAGTGGCAGAGGTCCCCCCTCAAGAGGGTGGAGTGCCAAACACATACTGGGATCCCTAGCCCAGGAGTCCAGTGTCAGGAAGAGGAATGCCCACAACATCTGGCTGTATAAATCAGTGAGGGAGGGTTCTACCCATCTTGGTGAGACACAGGTGTCTGGAAACTCAGATGTCCTCCTAAAGAGCCTGCACACAGATTCACTCGCTTGCAAGCACTCACCCTGGACTCTGGCAGAGGGGCAGCAAGTCGAGAGGCACCAGAGACATACAGGGAAAGATTGAGTTGTGTGGCCTCAGAGTGAAGGCTAGAGGGACAGCTGCCATTATCCCTGTGTGGAGCCCACCTTACATGTAGCCTACAGGCAGGTGCCATCTTTCTTGTTCTGATCCCTCCCCCATGTGGTCAAATCTGAGACCGCATTGGCTTGAGGAATTCTGCCCACCACACCCTGATGACTTTCTGGGACCCAGTCTCACCCAGCACTCCCTGCATTGCCAGGGGTTGGGGAGGCACTCTCCACCCCTGAGCAGTTAGCCTCACCCTGCACACTGCAGGAGGCTTTTCCAGTTGCAGACATCCAACTGCAGCTTGTGCTGCCACCTGGAACACTTTTGGCCCCAGTTCACACTACAGCCTTTCTTGGATAGCTCTCAGGGATCTGCAGGCCCAAGGCAAGCAACAATGGGCTGTGGTATTCCCTGGGCATTTTGCAGAGTGGCAACAGGTTCAGCACTAGAGCAAGAAATTAATATCAATTAAGTTTTTGAACACCACCCACCCAACCCCAGTGATTCCTTGGGACGCCTCCCAACTCCTGAGGCATCGCCAGAGGTACTGTCAGCCCTGGGGCAACTAGGCTGGCCCTGAACACCTAAGGAGGTTCTTTTAGCAGCTGAGCTTCATAGGCAGCTGATAGGTGGCAGTAAGCCTACGGGTGTCCTGGACCTTTGGCTAAGGTGGTCCAGGCCCATAAACTAGACTCTGTTCACAGCAATACCACCCCCACATGCCTCCAGGCCAAGTACAGGCAACAACCAACTGCACATAGCTTTGTAGTTCCTACTAGGTAGCCCAAGGCCAGACACAGGCAACAGCTGAACTTCCCCTTCACAGAAGCTCCTCCTAAGAGGCACCAAAAAAACACACCCAGAGGCAAGCTTCAGACCTGAACATAGCATCACCTTATTAGCCCCACAAGCAGCACACTAAAAAGGTGGTCTCAACAGGCACAAGAGCCCACTGGGGTGAATCTCTGTCTGAGGGGTCAGCTCCCACACAGCTACTCATACACTGTAGGCGTAGCCAACTCTCACAGCCAGTCAGCATGAGAGTCAATCACACCCACTGACATGCCAAAAGCAATCAAGTGTCAACTAAAACAGGAGGGCACACACAAAACTCACGAAGAACACTCCTGGAACACACAGTGCAGGTGTTCTGGGAGACTGCACCACTGGAAGCCCCAGGACACCTACTACTACTTAGAACCACTCTGTGAAGACTGAGCGACATAGGAGATCTACCTAATACATAAAAATGAAAACAGAAGGGCAGCCAAAATGAGGAAACAAAGAAACATGTACCAAATAAAAGAACAGGAGAAAACCCCAGATAAAGAACTAAATGAAATGGAGTCAACCAAACTACGAGAGACAGAGTTCAAAACACTGGATAGAAGAATGCTTAAGGAACTTAGTAAGAATTTCAACAAAAAGATGGTAAGCATAAAGAACTTAGAAACCATAACAAAGAACCAGTCAGAAATAAAACAAGAACTGAAATGAAGTATACACTAGAAGGAATCAACAGCAGATTAGATGAAGCAGAGGACTGAATAAGCAATTTATATGACAAGGTGGCGGAAAAAGCACAATTGGAACAACAACAACAAAAAAAAAGAACTTAAAAAAAATGAAGACAGTTTAAGGGGCATCTGGGACACATCAAGGGTAACAACATTTGCATCATAGGGGTACCAGAAGGAGAAGAGAGGGACCAAGGAGTTGAGAACGTATTTGAAGAAATAATGACTGAAAATCTCCCTAACCTGGTAAAGGAAATAGACATAGAAGGCCAGGAAGTATAGAGAGTCCCAAACAAGATGAACCCAAACAGGCCCACACAAAGACACATCATAATAAAAATGGCAAAGGTTTAAAAACAAATACAGAATTCTAAAAGCAGTCAGAGAAAGACAACTACGTAGTTACTTACAAGAGAGTTCCCATATAACTATCAACTGATTTCTCAACAGAATCACTGCAGGCCAGAAGGGATTGGCAGAAATTTTCGAATCAAAGTGATGAACAGCAAGGGCTTACAACCAAGATTACTTTACCCAGCAAAGCTGTCATTTAAAACTGAAGGAGAGATAAAGAGCTTCCTACATAAGTAAAAGCTAAAGGAATTCATGACTACTATGCCAATATTACAAGAAATGTTAAATGTACTTTTTTTTTTAGAAGGGGGAATACAAACAAAGGAAAATAAAAAAAATATGAATAATAAAATGGCAATAACTACGTACTTATCAATAATCACTTTAAATATAAGTGGATTAAATGCTTCAATCAAAAGACATAGGGTAGCTGAATGGATAAAACAAGACCCATAAATATGCTGTTTATAAGCCACCTACTTCAAATCATAAGACACACATAGACTGAAAGTAAAGAGACAGAAAAAGCTGTTCCATGCAAATGGAATGGGAAAAAATGTTGGGGTAGCAAAACATAGACAAAATAGACTTTAAAATGAAAACTCTGGTAAGAGACACAGAAGGACATTACATAATGATAAAAGAATCAATCCAACAGGAGGAGATAAACCTAGTAAACTTCTATGCACCCAAAATGGAAGCACCTACTAAATATATAAAGCAAATATTGACCAGCACAAAGAGAGAGATTGACAGTAATACAATCATAGTAGTGGACTTTAACACCTCATTGACACCAGTGGATAGAACTTCCAGACAGAAAATCAACAGGGAAAGAGTAGCCTTCAATAACACACTAGACCAGATGGAATTAACTGATACTTTTGGAGCATTAAATGCCAAAGTAGCAGAATATACATTCTTTTCAGGTGTACATAGAATATTTTTCATGATAGGCCACATATTAGGCCATGAAACAAGTGCCAATAAATTCAAGAAGATTGAGATCATATCAAATATGCTCTCCGACCATAATGGTACGAAACTAGAAATTAACCCACATGTCCAGGAAGCTCCACAAACCCCAAACAAGATAAACATCCAAACTTTCCACCTTTGGTGAAGCACTGGAATATGGAGGGATGAATTACAGTATTGCTCTGTGGAGGGTTCTTCACTAATTTTTTTTTTTTTTTAATGAAAGTTTATTGGGGTGACAGTTGTGAGTAAAGTTACATAGATATCAGGTGTACAATACTGTATTACATCATCTATAAATCCCATTGTGGGTTCACCACCCAGAGTCAGTTCTCCTTCTCCTTCCATCACGATATATTTGATTCCCTTTACCCTCATCTACCAAACCCCTCCCCCCTTACCCTCTGGTAACCACTAAACTATTGTCTGCGTCTATGAGATTTTGTTTCTCATTTGTTTGTCTTCTTCTTTTATGGTTTTTGGTTTACATACCACATATCAGTGAAATCATATGGTTCTCTGCTTTTTCTGTCTGACTTATTTCGCTTAGCATTAGATTCTCATGATCCACCCATGTTGTCACAAATGGTCCTATTTCACCTTTTCTTACCCCCGAATAGTATTCCATTGTGTATATATACCTTAACTTCTTTATCCATTCATCTATTGAAGGACATTTTCGTTGTTTCCATGTTTGGCCACCGTAAATAAAGCTATAATAAACATTGGAGCACACGTGTCTATACGGATAAATGTTTTCAGATTTTTTGGGTAGATACCCAGGAGAGGGATTGCTGGGTCAGACGGTAATTCTATTGGTAATTTTTTGAGGAACCTCCACACTGCCTTCCATAGCGGATGCACCAGTCTGCATTCCCACTAACAGTGTATGAGGGTTCCTTTTTCTCCACAGCCTCTCCAACCCTGTTATTATTTGTCTTGTTTATGATAGCCATTCTGACTGGGGTGAGGTGGTATCTCATTCTGGTTTTTATTTGCATTTCTCTGATGATTAGTGATGTTGAGCATTTTTTCATATGTCTATGCGGCATTTGTATGTCCTCTTTGGAGAAATGTCTCTTCAGGTCGTCTGTCCATTTTTCAATTGGGTTGTTTGTTTTTTTGTTGTTGAGTTTCATGAGTTCCTTATATATTTTGAATATTAGCCCCTTATCAGAGGCACTGTTTGCAAAAATCTTCTCCCATTCACTTGGTTGCCTCTTTATTTTGTCGACGGTTTCTTTTGCTGTGCAGAAGCTTTTAAGTTTGATATAGTCCCATTCATTTATTTTAGCTTTTACTTCCTTTGCCTAAAGAGTCAAATTCATAAAATGTTCTTTGAACCCAAGATCCATAAGTTTAGTACCTATGTTTTCTTCCAAGCAGTTTATTGTTTCAGGTCTTATGCTTAAGTCTTTGATCCATTTTGAATTAATTTTGGTACATGGTGACAGATACCAGTCCAGTTTAATTCTTTTGCACATGGCTTTCCAATTCTGCCAGCACTATTTATTGAAGAGGCTGTCTTTTCTCCATTGTATGTTTTTGGCTTCTTTGTCAAAAATTATCTGTCCATATTTATGGGGGTTTATTTCTGGGTTCTCAATTCTATTCCATTGGTCTATGTGTCTGTTTTTCTGCCAATACCATGCTGTTTTGATTATTCTAGCCCTGTAGTAAAAGCTAAAGTCAGGGAGTGTGATACCTCCAGCATTGTTGTTTTTTCTTAAAATTGCTTTGGCTATTCGGGGTTTTTTGTGGTTCCAAACGAATCTGATGATTTTTTGTTCTTTTTCTTTAAAAACTGCCTTTGGGATTGTGATGGGGATTAAATCTGTATATTGCTTTGGGTAATATGGCCATTTTAACTATGTTGATTCTTCTAATCCACGAGCACGGAATGTTTTTTCATTTTTTGTGTCTTCTTCAATTTCTTTTAAAAATGTCTTGTAGTTTTCAGCATATAGGTCTTTCACATTCTTGGTTAAGTTTATTCCTAGGTATTTTATTCCTTTTGCTGGTATTGCAAAAGGAATTTTTTTTTAATTTCTTTTTCTGAGATTTCATTGTTGGTATATAGGAATGCAATGGACTTTTGTACGTTGATTTTGTAGCCTGCAACTTTACTGTATTCGTTGATTGTTTCTAATAGCTTTTTGGCGGAGTCTTTAGGGTTTTCTATATATAGCATCATGTCATCTGCAAAGAGTGATAATTTAACTTCTTCATTCCCAATTTGGATGCCTTTTATTTCTTTCTCTTTCCAGATTGCTCTGTAGAAGACTTCCAGCACTATGTTGAAAAGCAGAGGTGATAGGGGACAGCCCTGTCGTGTTTCTGAAAGTACAGTAAAGGGCTTCAGTTTTTCACCGTTAATTATGAGATTAGCTGAGTGTTTGTCATATATGGCCTTTATTATGTTAAGGTATTTTCCTTCTATACCTATTTTATTAAATGTTTTAATCATGAATGGATATTGTGTCTTGTCAAATGCTTTTTCTGCATCAATGGATATAATCATATGATTTCTGTCCTTTATTTTGTTTATGTGATGTATCACATTGATGGATTTGAGGATGTGGAACCATCCTTGTGCTCCGGGGATGAACCCCACTTGGTTGTGATGAATAATCTTTTAATACATTGTTGCATTCGATTTGCTAGAATCTTGTTTAGGATTTTTGCATATGTATTCATCTGAGGTATTGGCCTGTAGTTCCCTTTTTTTGTGTTATCCTTGCCAGGTTTTGGTATCAGAGTAATGTTGGCTTCATAAAATGAGTTAGGGAGTACTGTCTCTTCTTCGGTTTTTTGGAAGAGTTTGAGCAGGATTGGCATTAGATCCTCTTTGAAGGTTTGGTAGAGTTCACTAGTGAAGCCATCTGGTCCCGGGCTTTGCTTTTGGGAAGATTTTGGATGACTGATTCAATTTCCTTACTGGTGAAAGGTCTGTTTAGATTTTCCAGTTCTTCGTGATTCAGCCTAGGAAGGCTATATATTACTAAGAACTTGTCCATTTCCTCTAGGTTATTAAATTTGGTGGCATATAGTCCTTCATAGTATTCTTGGATGAATCTTTGTATTTCTGTGTCATCCCTGATAACTTCCCCTTTTTCATTTCTGATTTTATTAGTGTCTTCTCTCTTTTTATCTTAGTGAGCCTAGCCAAGGGTTTGTCAATTTTGTTAATCTTTTCAAAGAACCAGCTCTTTGTCACATTAATTTTTTCTATTGTTTTTATTGTTCTCTATTTCATTTAGTTCTGCTCTGATTTTTATTATTTCCTCTCCTCTGCTGAACTCAGGCTTCATTTGTTCTTCCTTTTCTAGTTCTTTAAGGTGTAACGTGAGGTTATTTATTTGGGATTTTTCTTGTTTCTTGAGATATGCCTATAATGATATAAATTTCCCTCTTAAAACTGCTTACGCTGCATCCAAACAATTTTTGTAGGATGTATTTTCATTTACATTTGTTTCTATGTTTATTTTGATCTCTCCTCTAATTTCTTCTTTGACCTGGTCGTTCTTTAAAAGTATGTTGTTTACCATCCATGTATTTGTGTTTTTTCCTGCTTTCTTTTTGCCGTTGATATCCAATTTCAAAGCCTTGTGATCAGAGAATATGCTTGGTATGATTTCAATCTTCTTAAATTTGCTGAGGTTAGTTTTATGTCCCAACATATAGTCTATCCCAGAGAATGTTCCATGTACACTAGAAAAAAAAATGTATAGTCTGATGTTTTAGGATGAAGTGCTCTATAAATGTCGATTGTATCCATTTCATCTAATGTGTCATTTAGGTCTGCTATTTCGTTATTTATTTTCTTTTTGGATGACCTATCCACAGCTGTCAATGATGTATTTAGGTCTCCTAGTATAATTGTGTTTTGGTCAATTTCTCCCTTTATTTCTGTTAGTAGTTGCTTGGTATATTTTGGTGCTCCTTGATTGGGGGCATAAATATTGATGACTGTTGTGTCTTCTTGTTGTATAGTCCCTTTAGCATTATGAAATGTCCATCTTTGTCTCTTGTTATCTTTTTCACCCTGAAGTCTGTTTCATCTGATATCAGTAAGGCTACACCTGATTTTCTCTGGATACCATTTGCTTTGAGTGTCAATTTCCACCCTTTCACTTTGAGTTTATGCTTGTCCTTGTAGCTGAGATGTGTCTGTTGGAAACAGCGTATGGTTGGGTTTAGTTTTTTTGATCCAATCTGCTACTCTGTGCCTTTTCATTGGTGAGTTCAGATCATTTACATTTAGGGTGATTATTGATACGTGAGGATTTCCTATCATTCTATCTTTAGTTTTCTGGTAAGACTGTGTCTCCATGGTTTCTTTGCCTTTTGTTGTTGTCTACTATTTCTGTGTGGTGGTATTCTATGATGTTTCCCTCTGTTTCTTCTTTATTACAGTGTATATTTCAGTTCTGGATTTTTTTTGAGTGGTTACCCTTAATTTTATGTAAAAGAAAGTTTGATATTTAGAGTATTCCATTTTCTTCAGCACTCTTACTCTCTCCATTTCCATATTCCGTTTCAGGCCTTTACTGTCTCCCTTTTTATGTTTTGGTTGCCACAAATTGTCCCTGTTGATGGTGGTTGAATAGCCTCCTTTAGTATTTCTTGTAGTGCAGGTCGTGTAGTAGAAAATTCCCTCAGCTTCTGTATGTCGGGAAAGGTCTTTATTCTTCTTTCATATCTAAAGGATATCTTTGCTGGTTATATTATCCTTGGCCCATAATTTTCTCTCTTTCAATAGTTTGACTATTTGGTTCCACTCCCTCCTGGCTTGTAGAGTTTCTGCTGAGGAATCTGATGATATTCTAATGGGCTTTCCTTTGTCAGTTATGGTCTTCTTTTCCCTGGCTACCTTGAAGATTCTTTCTTTGTCGTTGATTTTTTACAGCTTCAATAAAATGTGCCTTGGAGAAGGCTGGTTGGGATTGAGGTTTAGGTGTTCTATTTGCTTCTTGGATTTGAGGATCCGGTCCTTTCCACAACTTTGGAAAGTTCTCATTGACTATTTGTTTGAACATACTCTCTGTTCCTTTCCCTCTTTCTTCTACTTCTGGTTTGCCCATTATTCTTATATTGCTCTTTCTGATGGAGTCAGAAAGTTCTTGTAGGGTTCTTTCATTTCTTTTAAGTGTCAAGTCTCTTTTTTCTTCCATCCGTGTCGTTTCCAGGTTTCTATCTTCGATGTCACTGATTCTTTCTTCCATCTGGTCAACTCTACTTCCTAAGCTGGCTATTTCATTCTTAATTTCTTCTATTGAGTTCTTAATCTCCAGAAATTCTATTTGATTCTTTTTAAAAATTTTAATCTCTTTCGTAAAATGCTCATGTTGTTCTTTGATTGTTTCTGAGTTCATTAAACTGCCTGTCTGTATTTCCTTGCATCTCGTTGAGTTTTTTCAGAACTACTATCTTGAATTCTCTGTCATTTAAGTCACATATTTCCATATCTTTAAGTTCATTTTCTGGAGACTTTTCACTTTCTTTGTGAGCTGTCTTGTCGCCTTGGTTATTCATGGCAATTAATGATTTATTATTTCTCTTCCTTCACATTTGCAGGAGTGGGTTCTCCAACAGGTTGGTAGGAAGAGGACTTTCTGTTTTTTTCCAGTACGTGTTAGTAGAATGTTTTTTTTTTCTCTCCGACTGCAGCCCTTTTTTTCCTCTCACACTGTAGTGTTATGTTTTCTCTGCATTATTTCAGCTTCTCACACAATGGTGGGGTTCCCTGGAAGGCGGGCTTCTCCTCTGTTAACAGTTTGCCTGGTCACAGGGCTTCGCCTCCCTGTGGGTATGTGAGAGCTTTTGGAGTTCCAAAGCTCTTCCTGCACCAGATTCAGAGCCCGTGAGTTTCAGCAGTTCTGTTTACTCCTGCAGGCATCCGCTCAGATAGGTGGGGACAGGGGCAGGGTGAGTTGTGAGATTTGGCCTAGAGCAATGGTGGCGACCACCATCACAGCCCGTCCTGCTTCCACAGCTCCCTCCCCTTTGCCTGAACTAGATGGGGTGCGAATCTGTGTCTGTGGACCACTGTTCTCAGAACTGCAAATATTCTGTTCTTTAGATCTGACACTGCTACTGTTCCGCTTTCAGCACCGGGCAGGTGGGGGCGAGGCGAGCTCTGAGAGGGTAGGGAGCGGGCTGCTAGTCTGAGTGCCTATGGCTTCGGTTCTCTGCTTGGCAGTGAGGGCTTAAACCACCGTTTTCAGCCTTCTTCCCTCAGTCTTTGTTCCAAGGTTTCTGCCATGAGCATTGCGTTCAGCTGTGTTATATGCTGTCCCCTCAGCCCTGTGGACCAGAAGCGGAGCCCTAGCAGTCCAAGTTCTTCCCTCTCCTGCAGTTGCGGTAGTTCCAGGATGCAGTGAGCTCGGAACACTGAGCTTGGTCTGCGTCCTGAGCCTGTGTGGCTCCGACTCTGCACTTCTCCCTCCCCTCTACCCCTGCTCGCGCAATTTGCCCACCTTTAGGTGAATTCAGTAGTGAGCCTCTTCGTCCTGCCTGTCTGCTGTGCAGGGAGTCCTTTGTGGAGTTATAGCTGTTTAATTTGTTGTAAATTCCAGGAGAGATTTCCAGAGACTCACCTCACTCCGCCATTTTAATGATGTCCTCCTGTGAATCTTAACTTCAGTTTTCCATGAGCCTTTATGTTTTAACTGTTATGATGATTCCCTGTTCTTCTGTACATTGCTATAATGTACCAATAAATCTCCATTAATTTTGTTTTGCAGATTGTCACAGGGTAAAGGTCACCACTAAGTTTAGTTCCTTCTGAAAAAAGAGGGTTTTTTTTCTTTTCTTTCTACCCATGATGACAATAAGTGTGTCATGTCCATCAGGGCTGCTGCTAGCCCATTTGGAGCTGTGCAGGAATCAATTGAAAAATCACATCTTCCCTAGAACATAGAAAGTCCTGTACCAGGACACAAGGTTAAGTGAACAGATCACAGTTTGGTTTTTCAGATCCCTAACCGTTTAGCTGCACTACAGAACTCTTGTTCAGTGAACAAACTTTAAAACTATCCTTACCATCTATGTGTACTCTATTCCTCAGTAAGTATGCATGTTGTGCATGCATCTGTGTGTGTGAAAGTGTGTAGTGATTGAGAGTATTGTGAGGAAAGAAGGGAAATACTTGTTAGTAAAGAGGGATAAAGTCTTCAGAGTGATTGCTGCCTGACTTTCCCCCCACAATAATAGCATCACAGCAAAGTTACATTTTGTTCAGTGGCCTGCCTGCTTTTTTGTTTTTTTAGAGGTAACTTTTAAATTTTAATTTTCTTCTACTTATATTTATTTATTTTTAATTGTAGTTGACATACAATATTATATTAGTTTTGAGTGTACAACATAGTGATTTAACATTTATATAACTTACAAAGTGATCACTACAATAAGTCTGGTTACCATCTGTCATTGTACATAGATATGATATTATTCACTATTCCCTATGCTGTATACATCACATCCCATGATGACTTATTTTATAATTACAAGTTTGTCCTTCTGAATCTGCATTTCCTTTCCACCTACGCCCCCCCCCACTCTCCTCCCCTCTGTAAACCATCAGTTTGTTCTCTATATCTATGAGTTTGTTTTTGTTTTATTCTGTTTGTTCATTTGTTTCATTTTTTGGATCCCATATATAAGTGAAATCATATGGTGTTTGTCTTTTTCTGTCCAATATTTTTACTTAACATAATACTCTAAGGCCATCGATATTGTCACAAATGGCAAGATTTTATTCTTTTTTATGGCTGAGTAATATTCTGTTGTATACAGGTGCCACTTCTTTCTGTTGTATACAGGTGCCACTTCATCTATTGATGGTCACCTAGGGTGTTCCATATCTTGGCTATTGTAAACAATGCTGAAATGCACATAGGACAGTGCATATCTTTTCTAATTATTATTTTCATATTCTTTGTACAAATAGCCAGATTTGGAATTGCTGCATTGTATGATCATTCTACTTCTAAGTTTTAGGAACCTCCGTAGTGCTTTCCATAGTGGTTGCACTCATTTGCAATTCCACCAACAGTGCACGAGAGTTCCCTTTTCTCCACATCCTTCCCAATACTTGTTTATTGATTTATGATGATAGCCGTTCTTAACAGGTGAGAGGTGATATCTCATTGTGGTTTTAATTTGCATTTCTCTGATGATTAGTGACATTGAGCATCTTTTCATATGTCTACTGGCCATGTGTATGTCCTTTTCAGAGAAATGTCTATTAAGATCCTCTGCCCATTCTTTAATTAGATTGTTTTCTTGTTTTGTTTTTCGGTGTTGAATTTTGTGTGTCCTTTATAAATTTTGGGTATTAATCCATTATTGGATGTATCTTTGGCAAATGTCTTTTCCCATTCAGTAGGTTGTCTTTTCATTTTGTTGACAGTTTCCTTTGCTTTGCAAAAACATTTAGTTTGATGTATGATCTCACTTATATGTGGAATCCGAAGAACAAAATAAACAAACAAAACAGAAACAGACTCATAGATACAGAGAACAAACTGATGGTTGCCAGATGGGGTGGAGTTGGGGAGCTGGGTGAAGAAAGGGGAAGGGATTAAGAAGTACAAATTGGTAGTTACAAAATAATCACAGGGATATAAAATACAGCATACGGAATATAGTCAATAATATTGTAATAAGTATGCATAGTGCCAGGTGTATACTGGACTAATGGAGGGAATCACTTTGTAAATTGTATAGATGTCTAACCACTATGCTGTACACCTAAAACTAATATAAAATAATATTGAATATGAACTGTAATTGAAACAATAAAAAATTATAAAAACAATAAAATAAAAATTAAAAAGATAGTGCCTCACATATTGGTTACCATTATACCAATGTAGAATCCAGAAAACCTACTTTCCTGGTCTACCTTTAAGCTAGGCTGCACTTACATGATTTTGCAGATTCACCAACTTGAGACTTCAGAATCCAGCAGTGTGAGGAAATAGGCCCTGAGTGGGCCATGCATTGTTCTGATGTAAGATATGGCAGACACATCTAGTTTTGTAAATGAGTTATAACAGTCACAATAGATTTGAGTTCCTGCCAACTGGTGTGTGGGCAGAACAGTGGTGACAGCAGGAGCAGTTTCTTCATTCATCCAGTTCTACAGTGTAGTTCTCAATATTGTTATTGGAAGCTTATCTTCAAGTCCATTGATCTGGCACTTCTAACAATTCTATGAAGTACTTAATATCAATTAATAAATTTATTTTCTGCACTGACTAGCCAGAGTGGAATTGATTACTTGCAATTGAGAGCTCTAATATAATCATATTTTGTGGTACATGAATGTTTTTCAAAGACCATTTAATCTAAAAAAAAAAAAAATAACCTAAAACTTTTAAAATCTAGGAATAAAGCATTATAAAGAAATTTTATCTCATGATTAAGGGATGTTGCTTCTAAACTTCAACAAACTAAAGTGGGGACTAATTGTTTAACTTAAGTTATTGTTTATAAGTAAATTGTCATAGTTAATTTTAGTATTTATCATTGTCATAAGGAATTGCTGGCAAACACATTCTAATGTCACATAAATATTGCATTCTTTAGCATTAAACAAAAAAGTATTCCATGTTCATTTTGAAATAGCAAGCATTTAAAAGTGAGGCCCTAAATATACAAGGGAATAATTTATTATATTCTTTAAGACTAGAATTACTCTAAAACTAGGAAGTGGTAGTCTCTGTTCTACCTCCCAAAAATGTCCAGAAAAATATTTAATCTCCATTTATTTATCAAAATACTATAAAATGTGTTTATTTTTAATTAATCATGAATTAATCCTCACAACGGAATCCTTATTAAGTCTAATAATTGGGAGGTGGGGTGAAAAAGCATCTTTGTTTCAAGGTAGTCAAAGTACTTCACAAATAGCTTCCTATGGTTGGCAAAAGGAAGGCAATAATTTTGATAATGATAGTAAGCTTCACTGTAAAACATTATAGAAAAGACACAAAATGAGTTGGAATTCCAAGCTCCATAAATCTAATTAATACATCAATGTTCTCGATACCCTCCACCTGGCTTATATTGATTATTTCTTTTCTTCCTAAGCAAGTCAAAATAATTGATCAGTTGACTAATCCACAGTAGTCCAGTTAGGATGTGACATTTTAAAATAAAATATATAGAAAGCAAAACAGCAACAACAAAAAGAACTAGAACCTGAGTATTGCTAACAAGCAAGTTGTAATGTGTGTTTGACATCACAAAAGTGGGGCCCATTACAATTTCTTGGCAATAATGACTTATTAAAAATAAAACCAGTAGAATATCAACTGAGAAATGGAGAAGGATTGATAGAAACTTGTCACTTTTATAATCGTATTAATAACTGATTCAGGAAATCTTATCCATAGATTCTAATTTTTTTTGAGAGTATACTATGGAGAAGGATACAGACTCCCAAAATATCTACCTATAAATTACTAATTAGTTAATTACAAAGGCGAAAAATTTATCTCTATAATGAAGAAAGCTGGCAGACATCACTGTATATGTGGTAAAGAAGTACTTTTAAGACCATAAGAAGAATCTTTTGCTGTTTGTGGTAATACATAAATGTCAGTGTCTACTCAACTGAACCTGAAGACTATCCTTATCAAATAGCTAAAGTGTAATTGGTGTGGTTCGAACAGCTACTTATTCTGCTGTGACCCTTGTGTTTTTCAAAATACTTCTAGTTGTGTTTTTAGCTGATTTATTATATTTCATTGAACACACCACAGGAAGCTTTAGTTGACATTCATCAACCACAGAGTATGTAGTGTCAAAAAAATTTCAGCTGTAACATGTCTAAAAACCTTAATTCTCCTTTTATAGTTATGTTGACATTTGAAGAAAACACCATAAAATAAAGAGCCCTATTGAGATAAACACATGCTGTCTTCTGGAGTGTTAAACTGCTGGCAAGGATAACTTCAACTAAATAACCACAGCAGTTGGGCCCTACATCAAACATATGCGTAATGTCCCTCTTATATACCCACCATTGACGATTGTTGTTTAATTGCTATGCTAGTTTTTTTTTTCCCCCTTTATAGTAAAACTTGGGGTCAGGTTTATGGAGTTACTAGGAATATTGATACTGAAAAGTTATTTGAGATTTTACTTATTTGTTGTCATTATTATTCCTCAGCAGGTTGAAGATCAGAGTTTCTCCTTATAAAAGTCACAATGAAAATACTGTAACCCTTTTGCTGTATAAAAAGCCTTCATTATTTTTGAAAACTTGACAGTCTTACACTTGTATTTGGCAGGACATATGATGAGACAGACAATCTGATTTTCTTGCCCACTCTGTGAAAATTAGTTTCTCCAACATTCAAAGCAGTCTTATGGATTACTAGTGAAGACAGGAACAGAGCATGCAAACGAGAAATTCTTTATGCAAGGTGAACCAATGTCAGTACAGGAGATAGTGATTATAAAAATTTGTGGCTCCAAGTTATTTAACTCATTAATTTATCAAACATTCTCATTAACATAAAAAATGGTCAAAATATATACTAACAATAAGACTTAGCACTAAGCATTTATTGCTATATGACAGTTTGTGTGTATACTCATTCAATCCTGAAAACAACCCTGTGATATATGCTATCATTATTCTTATTTTACAGATGAGGAATTGAAGGTTAGAGAGTTTTGTTGATTCTTTAGTAAGTGGTGGAGCAAGGCCTAAAATATACAGAGGGTGCCAAAAAAATGTATACACATTTTAAGGAAAGATAACAATTAAAATTGTAATACTCAATATATACTGATAACAAAAGATGAATAGAAGTCATGTGTATACATTTTCTTTGCCACCCCTGGTAGTCTCTAAATCCAGACCCTGTCCTCTTTGCCTGTATATATTGCAGATTTTTGCAAGAATATTAAGACTCTAGCAGCTACTTTCTAAACAGTATTCATTCAAGTAAAAAAAGCAGATATTCAGAAGAATATAACTATGAAAACCTAATATAGATGTAAACTTAAACAACAGTAATATCAATAATAGCTAACAAGTGTTGAATAGTTTAAAATGCCAACTAAAATATTCACCATTTTATCAACTAACTTCAATCAACTTCTTTTAAAAAGGTATATATTTAGAATAATATGATTTTGCCACCCATGAATTTGATTTGTGTGTGAACACAAAGCAAGAAACGCACTAAGAATCAGTACAAGGAGACTAACATATTACTCTCAATATTTGATGGACAAAAGATACAGAAATTAAATAAGGTAAACAGCAGAACTGAAAAAATGAAATAAGGATCTCACCCAGCTTTTCTCTGATGGTGCGGGTGTATGTAGCTGCTGTAATAAATAAAAAGAACTTCGTGGTCAAATAAATTTGGGAAACATAAAGTTAAATAATTTCATAATTGCAGGAATTCAGAGGTCTTTAATGTACTAATATGTATTGTAAAACACCCCGAGGTAGGTTGAAGAGGCATTGTTACCCATATATTTGGAAACATTTTTTTATATTTTTATGAACCATCTTGAGTACCACCGAATATATATTGAGTACCACTGAACACACAAAATATATATATATATATATATATATATATATATATATATATATATATGAGTATATATGACTACAACCAGAAAACAGAGAATATACCTTCTTTTCAAGTAAACATGGAATATATGTATGTAATTATATATAACATATAATATATTATATTATATATATAATATGATATTATATATATATGTAATAAGCAACAAAGAAAATCTTAGTAAATTACAAACAAAAACAGAAAAAGGAAAATATATTGTTGGACTTGCAGGTAGAGGTGTTGGATTGATTGCATGCAGCTACTTTTACTTTCTCCCAGCCCCCACTCTCCTCCACCTACTTACAAACTGTAAAGTACAATTTTCTAAGTCATAAACTCACAAAACTAAAAGGGAGATGGATGGGTGATAAAAGTGACAGTAAGCCAGAGAAAACTGAATTTAAACTTCCAGGTAAGAAAAGCCTAGAGCCGAACTCAACTAACACTGCAGAGCCCTAAAACATTCAGGAATTGGCAGCAGCAAATGACTCTGGAAATGAAGAGGATGATGATTGTAAAATTAGGAGGATAATTCGAGAATTTGTTTAAGAAATAGAATCCAGAATTACATTCTCCAGCCTAGCACAAGAAAAGAAGTTTGTTTTTGGAATAGTTAAAACAGAGGTCTTCTGGACTGGAGAATACCAGGCACAGTTGTGTGGTGTTAGCATACTAACACTAAAAAAAAAAAAAAAAAAAAATTGCTTCCTAGGTGCTGACACCCGCTCCCAGAATCTTTAACCCCTGTTTGGCCTCCAGAGGTTGGCCTCTATATTAATGTGCAGGGAGGAAATTTGAATGTCTTCTCTGGTGAAGTCAACTGGACCAAGAACAAAGACAAGATAATGACATCAGTAGTTCCAGGAAATCAGTCCAGTTAACTCTCAGTTGAGCTCAGAACTTCTAATCAGATTTTTTATTTTCCATTTTAAGTAATGAACAACCAAGGAATACCAGACATTTGAGAAAAGCCAGGAAGTCCAATATCTGTAAAATAAGAATTCCACAATGAGGGAAGTGAGAAAATGCAAGGGAAATAATTATTAAGGAGTAAATTCAAAGTATTTTCCAGAAATGAAGGACGTAATCAAAAGGGGCTGCCAACTATGTCACATGTTTAAGATAAAAACAGTAAGGCCCATCATTTAAAAATTTCAAAACACTGAGAGAAAAAAAAAAATTACAAGCTTCCAGAAAGAGGGAAAAAAGTCATACACAAATTATTAAGATTGAGAATGACATTTAATTTCTTAACAGTAGCATCAGAAACTAGAAGACAATGTGGTTATCTGTCACTCAAACAAACCATCAGCTAAGATGAGGTTAGAAAATAAAAGTCGTTTTCAGACATTCATCATCATGAATGACTATCCCCCCATAAGAAAGCAGATTTCTCAGGAATCTACTGGACAATATATTCCATCAAAATGAGGGAATTTTTCTTTTCAAAAAGAGGAAGATATAGCATGCAAGACATAGGCGATCCAAAGCAAAAGAGAGAGATGAAGGAAAACTCGAAGGCGGTGAAAGGAGATCCCAGGATGACTAGTTGGCAATAGTGGGGAGGGCAACCCAATCTAGATTGGGGTACATGAGAAGACTCGAGGAGAGAGTTCTCTGCAAGGATGAAATAAATAAAACACCAGATGTCTCAATACCTTGAAAAGAGATTTTTTTTTTTAATTGGCACAGAATATGAGTTTTTCAGGAAGAAAAAGTAGTCACAGTTTTCTATATGGCTTAGTTCTAAGGCTGGCATAGCCTTGGTAAAACATGAATTGAATAATAATCAAACCCAAATTACAATGTAACTATACTTAGAATTTCTTCTAAGGTTTCCGGGCACTGGCAGAGTTGGATTATAACTAGGCTGTCTGAGTTAGGACTCAGACATATATCCAGAAAAAGGTCAGTGTGCTTTTTACTATATCATGCTGACATAATTGACATTTAGATGAATCTTGGCGAGTCCTTTTTAATATTCAGGAAATGCATATTATTGGGAAGATACAGTCTAATATTTTATTAATGTTTCAATTTTCCTATATGTGGCTTATATAAAAGGGGAACAGAATATTTATCAAAGCCATGAACTGATAATTTTTAGTTCCTTAAAGTTTTACTTCAATTTCAGGGGGCCTTTATCGGCATAAATATGCATATATTTATGCTGGAAGATTTTCCTGCAAGCTAATTAATTCCTTAAAGGAAATTTATTTGCCATAACAGGTCCTCAATGAAGAAAATAAGTTCATTGAAAAAGTAATGTTTTTTTTTTCAGGATTCAAATTAGGTTTCAGATTGACAGGTTAGAGCAAATATTTCCTGAACCTCCTCAGGGTTCTCAGTTCTCAATAGCGTCAAAAAAACTTTTAAATATCTGTGCTGATGGAGAAGACCTTGCACAACTAATGTCCATATCACATTTGCTCATTTGTGGAATGTTGTAAGGAAGCAAAACTTCAGTTAGTCCATCTCAATGGTAAAGAAATACAGCCTGAGAGACACATTATTAAAAGAAATTCTGACTCAGGAACATATAAAAACTGCAGTAA
This sequence comes from Rhinolophus ferrumequinum, assembly GCF_004115265.2. Classification (NCBI taxonomy): domain Eukaryota; kingdom Metazoa; phylum Chordata; class Mammalia; order Chiroptera; family Rhinolophidae; genus Rhinolophus; species Rhinolophus ferrumequinum. Next base: position 60,229,335 of record NC_046284.1, read on the forward strand.
CCCTAACACAATTATTACCTTGTAAAATGTTAGGTTTGGGATATTCGCTAAAAGTAAATAACTGATGTTTCATTGGTGAATATGTTCTCCCATTTGGTAGGTTGTCTTTTTGTTTTGTTGATGGTTTCACTTCTTTTTTTTTTTAATTAAAGTTTATTGGAGTGACAATTGTTAGTAAAGTTACATAGATTTCAGGCGTACAATTCTGTATTACATCATCTATAAATCACATTGTGTGTTCACCACCCAGAGTCAGTTCTCCTTCCATCAGATGGTTTCACTTCTGGTGCAAAAATATTTTGGTTGGATATACTCCCATTTGTTTACTTTTTAAAATTTTGTTTCCCTTTCCTGAGGAGATATATCCACCTCCCCAAAAAAATGTCAAAGACTTTACTGCCTATGATTTCTTCTAGGAGTTTTATGGTTTGGAGTCAGATATTTAAGTCCTTAATTCATTTTTGGGTGGTGTTTGGATGAGAAGGAGGAAATTACAACATTCATATAAATATAGCTAAGAACACATTTCTTAAGCTTAAATTCATACACTTATAGATATATTTTTTGAAAATCCTCTATAAGTGCATTTTTAAATTTTCAAATGTTTTGAATATTATTGACTATATTCCCCATACTGTAATTTACGTCCTGTGACTATTTTGTAACTGCCAGTTGGTACTTAATCCCTTCACCTTTCTTATCAAGCCCCCCAACACTCCTTCCATCTAGTAACCATCATTTGATTCTCTGTATCTATGAGTCTGTTTCTAATATGTTTGTTCATTTCTTTTGTTCTTTAGATTCCACATATAAGTGAGGCCATATGGTATTTCTCTCTCTCAATCTGACTTATTTCACTTAGCATAATACCCTCTAGGTCCATCCATGTTGTTGCAAATGGTAAGATTTCATTCTTTTTTATGACAGAGTAATATAATATCCCATTGTATGCATGTGCCACAATTTCTTATTTATTTATTTATTTATTTTTAATTAAAATTTATTGGAGTGACAATGGTTAGTAAAGGTATATAGGTTTCAGATGTACAATTCTGTAATACATAATCTATATATCACATTGTGTGTTCACCACCCAGAGTCGGTTCTCTTTCTATCACCATATATTTGACCCACTTTTCCCCCTTCTATAAGCCCACTCCCCTTACCTCTGGTAACACAAACTGTTTCTGTCTATGAGATTTTGTTTGTTTGTTTGTCTTGTCATATCTTGGCAACTATAAATAGAGCTGCAGTAAACGTAGGTGTGCATATATATTTTCTAATTAGTGTTTTGGATTTCTTTGGATAAATACCTGGAAGAGGAATTCCTGGGACATAAGGTAGTTCTATTTTGAATTTTTGAGGAACCTCCATACTGTTTTTTATAGTGGCTGCACCATTTTGCAATTCCATCAACGGTGTACAAGGGATCCCAGTTCTCCACATCTTTGTCAACACTTGTTTTTGTTGATTTATTCAGGTCCTCCGCCCATTTGTTAATTTGATGGTTTGTTTTTCTGGTGTATGAGGGAGGTTTTTTTATATATAAATTTTGGACATTAACCACTTATCAGATGTATCACTGGCAAATATCTTTTCCCATTCAATAAGATGTCTTTTTGTTTTGTTGATGATTTTCTTGCTGTGCAAAAACATTTTAGTTTGATGTATTCCTATTTATTTTTAAATTTTGTTTCCCTTACCCGAGGAGATATATCAGATATAAAATATTACTAAGGGTAATGCCTGAGAGATATGGTTTCAGGTCTTACATTTAAGCCTTTAATCTATTTTTTAGTTTGTACTTATATGTGGAGTAAGCAGGTGGTCCAGTTTCAGTTTTGGCATGTATCTGTCCAGTTTTCTGAACACCATTTATTGAATAGACTGTCTTTACTCCACTGTATTCTTGCTTCCGTTTTCATAGATTAAATGACCATATAGACATAATTTATTTCTGGGATCTCCTTTCTGTTCCACTGATCTATGTGTCTGTTTTTATGCCAATACCATGCTGTTTTGATTACCATGACCTTGTAGTATAGTTTGATATCAGGTATTGTGATACCTCCAGCTTTGTTCTTTTTTCTCAGGATTGCTGTGGCTGTTCTGATCTTTTAAGTTTTCATATAAATTTTAAGATAATTTTTTGTACTTTTGTGAAAAATGCCACTGGTAATTTTATAGGGATTGTATTAAATCTATAGATTGCTTTGGGTAGCATGGACATTTTAGCTATATTAATTCTTCCTATCCATGAGCATGGTACATATTTCCATTTATTGGTATCTGCGTTAATTTCTCTCTTAAATATCTTATCATTTTCTGTGAACAGGTCTTTTACTACCTTTGTTAAATTTTCCCAGATCTTTTTTTAAATTAAAGTTTATTGGGGTGACAATTGTTAGCAAAGTTACACAGGTTTCAAGTAATACATTCAAGTAATACATTGTCTATATCTCACATTGTGTGTTGACCACCCAGAGTCAGTTCTCTTTCCATCATGAACCATTTGATCCCGTTTACCTTCATGTACCAGCCCCCTCTTCACTTAACCTCTGGTAACCACTAAATTATTGTATGTGTCTATGAGTTTTTGTTTCTTTGTTTGTTTTCTCATGTTGTTCCTTTGTTGCTTTCAGTTTTATATGCCACATATCAGTGAAATCATATGGTTCTCGACTTTTTCTTTCTTACTTAGTTTGCTTAGCATAATAATCTCAAGATCCATCCATGTTGTTGCAAATGGCACTATTTCATCTTCTCTTATGGCAGAATAGTATTCCATTATGTATATATACCACATCGACTTTATCCAATCGAAGGACACCTTGGTTGTTTCTATGTCTTGGCCACCATAAATAAAGCTGCAATAAACATCGGAGAACATATATCTTTACAGATAAATGTTTTCAGACTTTTTGGGTAGATACCCAGGAGAGGAATTGCTGGGTCATATTCTTAATTTTTTGAGGAACCTCCACACTGCCTTCCATAGCGGATCCACCAATCTGCATTCCCACCTACAGTGTATGAGAGTTCCTTTTTCTCCACAGCCTCACCAACACTTGTTACTATTTGTCTTGTTGATGATAGCCATTCTAACATGTGTTAAGTGATACCTCATTGTGGTATTTATTTGCTCTGATGATTAGTGAAGTTGAGCATTTTTTCATATGTCTATTGGCCATTTGTATGTCCTCTTTGGAGAAATGTCTATTCAGGTTCTCTGCCCATTTTTTAATTGAATTGTTTGTCATTTTTCTACTCCATTTTAAAGCAAAATTTCTCAAGAGTTGTCTATATCTGCTGTCTACAAAATTCTCTTACCCACTGATTTTCTATACTCATTTCAATCAGGCATTTGCTCCCAACCACTCCACTGAAAGCAGCTCTCGTCAAGAACACCAATAGCTCCATATTGCTAAATATGATTTTTGTCCTACTATCAGCAGCACTCTTATTTTTTCACTTAGCTTCCAGGACACCACACGTTCCTTGTTTTCTTCTTCCCTCATTTGCTCTACTTTCTTAGTCTCCTTTGTTTTATCCTCCTTACTTACCTATGTGACCCAAGACCGAGGCTTTGAAATTCATTTTGATCTACTCATTCCCTAGGTGATCTCCTGTAGGCTCATGGCTTGAAAGACCACCTTTAAGATTATATCTATAAATTATATTCTTCCTGATTCTTGCCTCTGAATTTCTGGCATGTGTATCCTAATTCCTTCTTTGTGTTTCCTTTTAGATGTCTAATGGGCACCTCAAGTCTAACATACTTAAGACCAAACTACTGAAAGACAAACTCCTGAAAGACAAGAAGACAAGAAACCGTAATCTCAGTAAATAACAACTCCTTTCTTCTCACTCAAACCAAAAATCTTGGAGTCATCTTTAACACCTTCTTTTCATTCTCATTCCTTATCAAATCCTTCAACAAATTCTTTTGACTCTGTCTTCAATTTATATCCAGAATCTACCCACTTCTCATCACCCTTGCTGCTATTTTTCCAAGCTGCTGTCATCCATCACCTGGGTGATCATAGTAGTCTTCTCTTAGATCTTCCTGGTTCTGCCCTTGATCCCTTCATTTTTTTCCTCAATATAGTAGCCAGGGTGATCCAGCTAAAATTCAAGTTAAATCGTGTTACAAAATTGTGAATTATTCTGTCTGAACTGGCTCCCAAATCCCTCTATGAACTCCTTTCCATACTGGCCTCATCACTATTCATTGTAAATGTCATGCCGGCCTCGGGGCTATTGTACTTGCGTGCTTTCTTCCTGAAATGCTCTTTCCCAGATGAGAACATGGTGTTCTCTTGCACTTTCTGCAAGTATATATTAAGTATTACTACACTACAGATGATTTCCCTAATCACCAAATATAAAATAGCAACCTCATTCACACCCATTTTACACATCTCTCATCCTTCTTATTCAGCTTTATTTTTTTTCTGTAGCACTTACCACCATCTAGCATATTTTATATTTACTTGTTTATTTGTTTACTCTCTATCACCACTAGAATGTACATTTCATAAGGACAGGGCCTTGGTTTTGATAACTGCTTTTTCTTACTGTCTAGGACAGTACCTGACTCTTAGTAGAAGCATAATAAGTATTTATTGAATAAAATAATTAATTTAACTTAACTGTACAATAATTTTATGATGTAGATAATTTCCTTCTCCTTTAACAGATGAAAAAACTGGGCCTAAGAGAGATTAAGTCATGCTATTTTCTGAATGTTTGTGTCCCTCCAAATTCATAAGTTGAAATCCTAAGGCCCAATGTTATGGTATTAAGGAGGAAGGGATTTGGAGGTGATTAGGTCGTGAAGGTGGGGCCCTCATGAGTGGGGTTAATCCTTTTATAAAAGATGCTGGAGGGAATGTCCTTGCCCCTTCCACCATGTAAGGACACAGTGAGGATTCAATCGCCTACAACTTGAAGGAGGGTTTTCACCAAGACCTGACCATGTTGGCACCCTGATCTTGGACTTCCATCTTCCAGATCTGTGAGAAATAAATTGCTGTTGTTTATAAGCTACCCAACCTGTGATATTTTGTTACAACAGCCCAAAGGGTCTAAGACAAGTAACATGGCCAAAATCAGAGAGGTCGTAATTTGCTATACCTGGGTTTGAACCCAGATCTGTGTAACTGCAAACCCTAGGTTCATCACCACTATGGTTTATTTTTACAAGTCCTTACTAAAAAACAAACATTACTTCACAAATAATTAACCATGTAATCATATTTATAAACAAAAACTACTTTTCCCTCCTTTCCATTTTAAAAATTTAAATCTTCTTTGATGACACTTGAGTTGCTCTTCTAGGCAAATCTTGACCCACCTACCTTGAAGGGAGTTTGGAAATTAAAGTGAGACAAATAATGCATAATGCCTGATAAATAATGCATACTCAATAAATATTAGTTTTACTGTTTGTTTGTTTTGTATCTGTGTACCACTTCAATGACTCTGTTGTTCCAAAGACTATATGTATTGTCTTTTTGTGTAATACTTTTTGGTATTTAACAATACTCATTATAAGACAGTATTGCTCTTTTTCCAAGTGTGGGCAATGGTTGTAGTGGTACTATTTCCCCATGGGAATACCATGTATGTAATGCCTTCTACTTTGCATTCCAACATATATAAAATAAACAAGAAATATAAGTCAGATATGTGTTCTTGCAGTTATCTCACAAAAGAGTTGAATCAGCCTTATTTTTTGTCTCTGTTCCTCTATAAGACTGAAAACTATTTTCTCCAAGTAAAACAATGCTCCATTTTGTGGGCATACATTTTAAGTTGTTTGAGAAAATATTCTCAGCTCCACATTATTGTTCCCGTTAAGAAGAGTTTTAAAAAGCTCATTTCCCAGTTAGAGGCTGAATTTTAGAGGTTAGAATCAGTCAAGATTCCAGGTGCTTAATTTTTCAGGTTTCTAAAAACAATATAGCATACACCCATGTATAGAGATACACGCATATACCACATCTCTCTCTCTCTCTCTCTCTCTTTCTCTCTCTCTCTCATACACACCCCCACCCCCCCCCCCCCCCACACACACACACAGAGTCAAAGTAGGCTTGGAAAAGCTAACTGCACTACATTCATCCTTCCATACTGGTGCTGCTTGTGCCTGCTGGAGGAACCAATCTGAGTCTTCTGGGAATAATTAGACTAGGAAATTGCTAATCACATTAGCCTTGCGTTTTCTAATTTTTTATCTTTCTGGTGAGTTTGAAAGATTCTTTTAAAGTGGGAAGAAATAAAATTCCATTGGTTTAAAAATGTCTTTGTTCCAACCGCTCCAATTCTAGGTAGCATCAGGTAACCAGGGATCAGAGAAAAGCCTGGAACTTCTCACAGTCTATTACTCTCTGTCATCCAAAGATTATTTCCCAAGATTTCAGCTCTTTGCCAATTTTTCCTTTCTAAATAATACTATATGTTATATTCTGAGGAAGACACACCCATTCCCATAAAACATTTTTCTGCACAGATATTCTACTATCAGATTTAACTTGATATATACAGATCTAAATGAATCATGGCTACTAACATCCCCAATCTGCCATGTAAAAGAGGTCTCCTTGTATGCCTGTAAATTAGCACAATCATTTATTCATTTATGCAGATTGGGACTCTTGACATCTTTATTTCATTCTTCCTTTCAACTAATATCTATTGAGCACTTACTATATGCAAGACATTGTGCCAAACCCTGGGAAGGCTTGTTTACCTAGTTCTGTCCTTCTTTTTAAATGTCCCCTATATTTGTACATATTCTTCACTGCTACAATGTTGGTTCTGTTTATCAGTCCCTCATGCTTGGATTGCTGTCTTAATCTCTGTAATATAATATTTCACAAGAGCTATCTTGACACAGTTTTGAAATCATGGCTAAATCTCGCAATTCCCCTTTGCTGGCAATTTACTAAGCTCCCACCCAAACTCTTCCTTTATCAGGCTTTCACTGTGTGGCCAGGTACTAAACAACTGGGAAAAGCCCCCTGACCTGAAGCCACAGAAATTATTCAAATAAAGTCAATCCCCAGGAAGCCAGTGAAATCTAGCTACCCCCACCTCTGCTTCCCATGTATAAGCCATGCAGCTCCTACAGCTAGGCTTGCCCTTTACCTGTCCCCTGGTGTAATCCCCTAAGTATCCTTTCATGGTAGCCTGCCTTTCTATGAAGCTGTAAGTAACAAGGATTTCTGTGTTTCATGTCCTTGTGTTGTGTCCCTCCATCAGAAGAATCGTTAAATCTTATAAAACATATCTGAGCTGTTATTCCCCTTCTCCTACTCTTTTTTCCCAAACTGATTTGCAGACTTCTATTAAGTAATTATCTCTCACTAGTTTCCTCACTGTATTCCTTAATTCTAATTACTAGTTTCTTACTGCATCAAGTCTCACCATCATTGTCAAGGTTTGAAGGCCCTCCATAATATGGCCCATTCTGCCTATGCAAATTCATGCAAAGAATATGAAGACCCACCTTGGAGAAGTGTATACAGTAGTATAAAGTGTGGTTAAAGACTACCACTGAAGTATTTTTAGTGCCAATCTATGCATACCTGTCAGTCTCTGTTTTTATTCTTTTATATTTTTGCATGACCCCTTTTATTTATACAGCCTTATGTTCTCTTCCCTTCTTATGTCTGCCACACTTTGGGTATATCATCAAATGTGCATTGCATACTAATAATTTTGTTGGTTTGTAGTCTAAGGATTAACTTTAAGGGCAGGAACTTTTGCATATCTTTTGTCATGCTAGTTACCCTCTACATAACCTTGCACAAGACATATTCTTTTTTTTAGTTAATTTCTATAGTTCCTTTAATACAGTAAGCAAATATATACTCCCATACTATTATTCTGTGCTTTAACTGATTTTAATAAATACTTGTAAGCCTTCAATTGAAAGTCAACACACTATAATTTCCTTAAACTATCCTACTATTTAATTTGGAAATATCAAACAGATAATCCTGCCACAGAAATTAATTTTTTAATTCCTCTTTTATTCAGCAGAGTGTTACAACTATTGACAGGCATGATACTATGATACATCTCTATTGACATAAACCTGAGCTGTCACCTTTCAATATTGTGAGGTAAGCCAGATTATTTTTATATAGAGATTGAAAATATGTTTCTGAACAAAATTCCTTAGCTTAATCATAACTGGGTAAGAAGAAAAAAGACAAAAGACAAGTGAGGAAAGACAAGTGAGGAGTGAGGAAAGACAGTATTGAAGCAATGCACTTGAAAGAATCTAACAGCAACTCCTTTAAACCGCATAAATAAGAAGTCCAGAATCAATACAGACTAGTCAACTCCATCAGTCATCTCAGTCTTTGCCGTTTGTTGGGGGGTGGGGATTCACAGACACATCGATGTTGCCAGCAGGTGGTGCAGCTGGTAATACCTAGGCAGAAAGATCAATCTGGTGCCTTCACAAAGAAAAGCTAAGAAGGTTATGCAAGCTGAATCAGCACTTTAATCCAGAGTCTGCCACCTTATTAATCATTGTCATATAGAACACAGATAGTTAATCACAAAACATTCTGACCAGACATCCTTCACCACCACCTCAGACCCCTGCTTCTCCGCAAATACTGAAATGCAGGTTCTATTAAAAATATGAGAAGAAACAGAAAACTATACTTGTCAGAATCAGTTTTTTTCCTTCCCAAAATATGTAAAGCACATTGCAATGTTTTCAGTTTAAAAAAAGACAAATTATACAATAAAGTTTTAGTAAGTTATTAATCTAAAAATATTTTTTAAGAAAAAATTATTGTTCCTGATTAAAATTACATAGGTGATTGAATTGAAATGCTTTTTAAAAATAAAAGCACCAGTTTTTCTTCCATTTTTATGATGGTTTTTATAGATAAAGAGGTAGACCATAATATCTAATTAGGCATTGTGAAAAAGAAAATAGTGACTAATAATTGAAGATGAATGTGAATTAGCCATTATTCCTGTACCTTATTCAGATGGCAAGGATGTATTGCATTTTGCCAGGTTCACATATATTTTAAAAATATTACCTAAACAATATACAACTGCTTCTTTTATAATAAATAGAGTTAAGAATATTAAAACTGAATATTAAAACTAAATGATATAACCCATTAAATATGAATTAATCAAATTACTTTTCTCTTGTTTGCATCCTTATACTTGCCCTACTACTATTCCAAGTAATAATTTATACTTAATGGAATGCAGTGATATCAGAGTATTATTGATTTTGTGCTTGAAAGTTTGTCCCGGGTGTTATTTTTATGCATCACACTTATAGAGAAAGAAAATGGTTCAAATCCTATTTCATTATATTCTACTAGAAAATCAATGCCTTACACATGTTGCAGAATACCTTTTCATAGCTCAACTATTTTGTGAAAATGTCTTTGACTCATAGAAGTAAAATATTCTTGATCATCAATGAAAATGTGCATTGTCATTTGCTTTCATCAATAGTACTTCTTAAATTTCTACATCTAATCATATTCAAAGAAAGTTTTCAGCCAGTGCTCTTACAAATTGAAGTCAGAGATGAGAATAATTCTTTTTTTTTTAAATAGAGCTTCAACTAAATTCATTAAAATTTTAGGCTATTTATTAAATTATCCAAAAAGGTTTAACTATGGAACTGAGGACAAAGAATTATTTACATATGCTAGTATACCAAAACAAGACACTGCTTCCATCTTTCCCTATGTAGATAAAACATCGCTCATAATGCTGTGACTTTTGGGTGTACATCCAATGCACAGAGAGGCAGTTGCCTACAAGTCATTGTTTGGTCAATACTAAAATGACTTCTACTGCCTCTAAGTAAAAACGATTTCTCTTTTCACCTTAAAGTTGAGGTTTATTACTTTGAGTAAAACATTTATTTCCAATTCCTAACTTTTAAAATAAAATTACAGTATTTTGAATTGGTCATGGTATGGATCCTATCAATCACTCACAATTTGAGTGATTTTAATTACTTTATATATTTTTATAACTTTAGTTTATATAATGCTTGCCTCTGTGATGTAATAAGATCAGAACTCTGCAGAAATGAGCCTCTTGAATATAATTTGAACAGTTCAGATTTCTCGTCTAACTCTTGATGATAAAAGACTAGATTATATTCCCTTGACCTTTGATAAAACCTTCATTACTGAAGGCAATATCGTGTGTTTTTCTACCCTGCAAACTTTAAGATCCTGACAGAGGTGAACTTTTCATATACTTGAAGCTACAAATTTATGGTACAATTTTCTTTACTGTTCCGGTCATTTGAGACAGAGATCTGAAACCATAAAACTCCTAGAAGAAAATATAGGAAGAAAGTTTGCAAACATTACCCTTAGTAATATTTTTACTGATATATCCCCTCGGGCAAGGGAAGTAAAAGAAAAAAAAAAACATTTCGGATTACATCAAACTAAAAAAAAATTTCACAGCAAAGGAAACCATCAATAAATAAAAAGGCATCCAACTGAATGGGAGAAGATATTTGTCAATGATATATATAATAAGGGGTTAATATCTAAAATTTATAAAAAAAATCATTCAACTCAACACCAAAAAAAATCAAACAACCCAATTAAAAAATGGGCAGAGGACGTGAAAAGACATTTTTCTGAAGAGGACATACAAATGGCAAACAGACATATGAAAAAATGCTCAACCTCACTAATCATTAGAGAAATGCAATAAAAACCACAATGTGATACTACCTCACCCCAGTAAAATGCCTATCATTAATAAATCAACAAACAACAAGGGCTGGCGAGGATATGGAGAAAAGGGAACACTTGTGCACTGTTGGTGGGATTGGAGATTGGTTCAGCCACTATGGAAATCAGTATGGAGGTATCTCAAAAAACTGGAAATTGAATTACCTTATGACCCAACAATTCCACTCCTAGGTATCTATCCAGAGAAATTTAAAACACTAATTCGAAAAAATTTATGGACTCCTATGTTTATTGCAACACTATTCACAATAGCTAAGACATGGAAACAACCAAAATGCTCATTGGTAGATGACTGGATCAAGAAACTGTGGTATATTTATACAATGGAGTATTATTCAGCCATGAAGAAGAATGAAATCTTACCATTTGCAACGATATGGATGAACCTAGAGAACATTATGCTAAGTGAAATAAGTCAGTCGGAGAAAGACAAATACCATATGATCTCACTTATATGTGGAATCTAAAGAATAGAATAAATGAACAAACTAATCAGAAACAGTCTCAGAGATATAGAGGAAAAGCTGAGAGTTGCTAGATGGGAGGGGGGTGGGGACGAGTGCGAAGGTAAGGGGATTAGAAAGCATAATCGGTAACCACAAGATTGCCACAGGGATATGAAAGACAGTTTAGGGAATATAATCAATAATATTGTAAAGATTTTGTAGGGTATCCAATGGACACTTGTCTTATTAGGGAGACAACTTCAGGGACAGTGTAGATGCCTGCTCACTGCGCTGTACACCTGAAGCTGAAGCTGAATAATAATGAATGTCAGCTATATATATATATATATATATATATATATATATATATATATATATTCACAAGAAGTGGAGTGCAGCATAAGGAATAGAGATAGTGGAAATGTAATGGTAGTGTGCGATGTCAGAAGGGTAGCACATTGGGAGGGGGGTTTATCATTTTGTGAGGGTTATAAATGTCTAACTATTACACTGTTTTGTACACCTGAAACTAATAATAAAAAAATGCAAAGAAAATAAAAATAAAAATGCAAAATGCCAAAAAAAAAAAAAGAGTGAAGAAACAAATGTTGGAAAAAATTACATAGTGTTGATGGTTTACCATATATTTGAATGAAGCACTGGTGTTTCTAACACATTTCAGCTTATTGCATTCTTTGGATTGTGTTTCCAATAAAAAAATACATAAAGAATTAAAAAAAAAAGAAATCTGTATTTAGTGAATGGTAGAATTTCCTATCTCTTTTTAAATACAAGATACTATAACTACGTTCAGTCACCTACCACCTACTCATTTCTATCATCAATTTTTTTGAATAATTTACTAAATTGCCTCGTATTTTAATAAAATTGGTTAAAGTTTAAAAATAAATAAACACAGAATAACCCCTACCCCAGCCTAGGAACCCAGGTGTGGACTAATACTGACTGAAAACTTTCCTTGACTATAACTAAGTGTTGCTAATGATGCAATATTATTGTTACCAAGATTATTTATTTTATTGCATATATATTCATGGTATATTGAGATACATTGGTCCCTATATATACTATTTAATGCCACAGCCTATCTTGCTTACTTTTTTGTTCTTTGTGGTTTTTTTCTTTGATTGCTTAGCACATGTTAATTGAGAAAATAATTAAATTAAATTTCATTAAAGTAAATAAGTCATGGGGATGTAATATATAGCATGGGGAATGTAGTCAATAATGTTGTATCGACTTTGTATGGTGACAGACGGTAACTAGACTTATAGTGATAACATCACTTCATAATGTACGTAAACATTGAGCCACTATGTTTTACACCTGAAACTAATATAATGTATGTTAATTATACTTCAATTTGAAAAAGAACCTACAGGGCACAAAGAATGGCAGAAAAATAAAACAAGGTCCCCTTCCTCGAAGAATTTACAGAAAGTTGGAGTTTTAGCCTTTTCCTTTTTTGTATCAATTTTCCCTATCTCCTGTAATCACCAATACTTAAAAATGTGCACAAAGAAAAGTTCCTAGTTGAATTTTGAGTTACACAGGACAATAGGGAGGAGAAACTAGTGTCAAAACAATCCACAAAACAAAATACTCTGTTGTCCATATAATCTTTTTTCTGTTTCCTCCTTATTTTCAACTACCATATTTTATTATTGTCAGAATGATTGCCTTTAGCAGCTTCCTCCTTATTCTCACACAATTCCAATGTTCCAAAACATTGCTGTGAAATGCGATAGCTAGGGTTGCTGGAATTCTGTATAAAATAAACTCAAAGTAAGTATGTGAGATGATCCCTTACTGGATCTTTTACATGAGCTTTACAGTAGATGATTTCCACTCATTTCAACCTATTTTTGCTTAGGATCAGGTTTTCAACCATATGGCAGAAAATATGGAATTTAGAAGTCTGACTTGTTAATAAGTGCGGAATTTGTCTTTATTAGTTCATGGAGCGTAAGGTTTCATTCAACACGTTTTGAACATCTATTATATGACAGGCATTATGCTAGTACTGTGGTATGCATTGGACCCTGCTATCAGGAGTTTATATTAGTACAGTGTGACACTCTTGAATAACTTGGAAATAGGTTTGCCTTCTAACACTCAATGTGTTAAAATCCATTCACAATAGATATAGTCAACCATGCTCAGCAAAAACTAAGAAACTGCAAATATATGATAAAATAGTATAGAAAAAATAACATTCCAATCAAGGAAACTTGGGAGTAATCTCAGGAAGGGAAAACTAAAACATGACTGTAATTTTGGAAGTAAAGATTTAATAATCATGTCATACAAATTTTGGGGGAAAATTTTGAACCAGAAGGAGTTGAGTGAGCCATAGAATATAGAAATGAAGATTCACAGAAGCAAGCATTAGGCAGAACCTTCCACTCACTATCCAAAAGAGAAATTCTTGGCTAAGAGTACTGGAGCATTCACGTTCCCTTGGCAACGTGTGCCTATAGTGGGTGAGAGTATCACAAGGCAACTTATCTGGTGTTTCCAAGGATTTACAAATTACCATTGTTTTGTGCTCATGAAGCAAATTTCTGATGATAATTTGGCATTCTCTATAACTTACGCACAAGTACAGAATGCTAAAGTAAGCTAATATGCACATTAACTTTACATGACAGTTTAGTTCTCATTGTAAATTAATAAATTGGAATTCTAGTATGTGTGTGAACTTGACCAATATAGGTATACTTCTGAGAGTTTGATCTCCCTCTCAGTGTTACTACCAAATCATTTTTCTAGGTCTGCAAAGTTGAAACGAGCCAGCCTTCTCCCAGAAGCTACCCCCGTATGTCTAATTGTATGCCTACTTTGAAGTGTAACATTGATGCTTTGTAAATAAATAGAAATTATTTGTGAATAATATCTATTCTCCTCAATTAGTTCTCCAAGTTACACTGGCATAGAAAAAAGAAAATAAAACTGCAAAAGCTCACATATAACCAAGAAAACGCACTGGAACTACATTCTGTAAGCTTTAAGACAGGAATCTTAACTTGGGTACCCATATTGAATCCTTTGTATCTACCTTCTGTGTAGGGAGATAGTGAAGACAGATGATATAGTATATTTTATCTTCTAATATGAATCATCACATTCCATTCTCATGTATCACATAGAACTAAGTGTGTTCCTAAGTATTACTGGAAATCTTTAACACTTTTGTTTTAAGGACCCACAACTCCAATTTGCTGTACTACTCTGAGAGAAAAATGAGAAAAAAAGCGTTAGAGGTAACAGCTAGCAATAGAAGCTCAGTTCAGGGAAGACAGTTCCCTATCCAAAACTAATCATAAACCTACACTATTGAGAGAGTCGGAGAGAAAGAATCAAGTAATGCCACTCACTCATCTATCTCACCCCCACTTGCTATCGTTTGTTCCTTGGTATAAATGACAGTATTGAGCAAATTTGCTTCAAATACTGACTTTTGGTAATTGCCTAGTTACATTTAAATTCCTATTCTCTATAAGTTGATACCTTTTTGATCCTTTTGGTATTAAGACTCTCCAGTGAGAATTGTACAATTTCAACTTTCTTATATGCCATACAAAATATCGATATTCGCCAACATGGTTTACATGGTGCATATAATGTTGAAATTCAACAAAATATTCTTCGCCCTTCAGGCAAGGCCTTCTCACTTGGAAAGAATTTATTCAGAACATAAAATACTGCTACACAAAACAGTCAATAAAATAAGCTGATACAAGTATGTGCACAGATGTACAATTAAATGGCTTTAAGCAATGGATATTACATATGATTTAAGTTTTCTAAATGTGAAGTTTTCAAAACTTCATGAAAATAAACTTTAACGAAATGAAATCATTACAGTTCTGATTTTAAAAAACGAAGAAAAAAATCAAAATGGCGGCGTGAGGTGAGCCTCTGTAAATCTACCCTGGAATTTACAATAAATGGAACAACTATAAATCCACAAAGGACTACCTGCACAGCAGACAACCAAGACGAAGAGGCCCACTACTGAATTCACCTAAAGCGGGGCGAATCGTGCGAGCGGGGGAGGGGGGAAGGGAGAAGTACGGAGATGGAACCGTGCCGGTGCAGGACATAGACCTAGCTCGCTGCTCTCAGCTCGCTGCATCCCAGAACTATCGCAGCTGCGGGAGAGGGAAGAACTCGGACTGCTAGGGCTCCATTGATGGCCCACAGGGCTGAGGGGATAGCATATAACACGGCTGAACCCAAAGCTCACGGCACAGACCTTGGAGAAAAGACTGAGGGAAGAAGGCTGAAAATGGTGTTTTAAGCCCTCACTGCCGAGCAGAGAACGGAAGACTCAGACTAGCCGCCCCCTCCCACCCTCCCAGAGCTCTCCCCGCTCCCACCTGCCCGGTGCTAGAAGCGGAACAGTAACAGTGTCAGATCAAAATAACAGAATATTCTCTGTTCTGAGAACTGTGGACCGGAGATACAGATTCGCAGCCCAACTAGTTCCGGCAAAGGAGAGGGAACTGTGGAAGCAGGACAGGCTGTGGAGGTGGTCGCCTCCATTGCTCTGGGCCACCTCTCACAACTCACCTGTCCCCTGGCCCCATCTATCCGGGCGGATCCCTGCAGGAGCAAACAGAACTTCTGAAACATACGGGCTCTGAATCTGGTGCAGGAAGAGCTTTGGAACTCCAAAAGCTCTCTGCATACCCACACGGACACTACGCCCTGTGACCCAGGCGAACTACTAACAGAGGACAAGGCTGTCTCCCGGGAATCTCCCCTTTGTGTGAGAAGCTGGAATAGTGCACAGAAAACATAGCACTACTGTGTGAGATAGAAAAAAAAGCTGCAGTCAGAGAAAAAATAAAACATTCTATCAACAAGTACTGGAAAACAAAAGAAAGACCTCTTCCTATCAACCTGTTGCAGAAGCCAGTCCTGTAGATGTCTAGGAAGAGAAATAATAAATCAGTAATTGCCATGAATAACCAAGGCAACAAGACAGCTCAGAAAGAAAGTGAAAAGTCTCCAGAAAATGAACTTAAACATATGGAAATATGTGACTTAAATGACAGAGAATTCAAGATAGCAGTTCTGAAAAAACTCAACGAGATGCAAGAAAACACAGAAAGGCAATTTAATGAATTCAGAAACACAATCAAAGAACAACATGAGCATTTTAAGAAAGAGATAGACATTTTAAAACAGAACCAAATAGATTTTCTGGAAATTAAGAACTCAATAGAAAAAATTAAGAATGAAATAGCCAGCTTAGGTAGTAGAGTTGACCAGATGAAGGAAAGAATCAGTGACATCGAAGATAGAAACCTGGAAATGACACAGATGGAAGAAGAAAGAGACTTGAGACTTAAAAGAAATGAAAGAACTCTACAAGAACTTTCTGACCCAATCAGAAAGAACAATATAAGAATAATGGGCATACCAGAGATAGAAGAAAGAGAGAAGGGAATAGAGAATATATTCAAACAAATTGTCAATGAGAACTTCCCAAACTTGTGGACAGAACTGGATCCTCGAATCCAAGAAGCAAATATAGCACTTAATTACCTCAATTCCAACAGGCCTTCTCCACGGCACATTGTATTGAAGCTGTCTAAAATCAAAGACAAAGAAAGAATCCTCAAGGCAGCCAGGGAAAAGAAGATGGTAACCTACAAAGGTAAGCCCTTCAGATTATCATCAGATTTTTCATCAGAAACTCTACAAGCCAGGAGGGAGTGGAACCAAATATTCAAACTATTGAAAGAGAGAAATTATGGTCAAGAATAATATATCCAGCAAAGACATACTTTAGATATGATGGAGGAATAAAGACCTTTCCAGACATACAGAGGCTGAGGGAATTTTCTAATACACGTCCTGCACTACAAGAAATACTAAAGGAGGCTATTCGACCACCATCAACAGGGACAATTTGTGGCAACCAAAACACAAAAAGGGGAGAGTAAAGGCCTGAACCGGAATATGGGAATGGAGAAAATAAGCATGCTGAAGAAAATGGAATAGTCTAAATATCAAACTTTGTTTTACATAAACTTAAGGGTAACCACTAAAAAAAATCCAGAACTGAAATATATACTGTAATAAAAGAAGAAACAGAGGGAAACATCATAGAATACCACCACACAAAAATAATAGACAACAACAAAAAAGCAAAGAAAAATTGGAGACACAGCCTTACCAGAAAACTAAAGATAGAATGAAAGGAAATCCTCACATATCAATAATCACCCTAAATGTAAATGGACTGAACTCACCAATGAAAAGGCACAGAGTAGCAGATTGGATCAAAAACCTAAACTCAACCGTATGCTGTCTCCAAGAGACACATCTCAGCTACAAGGACAAGCATAGACTTAAAGTGAAAGGGTGGAAATTGACACTCCAAGCAAGTGGTACCCAGAGAAAATCAGGTGTAGCCATAATTATATCAATGAAACAGACTTCAGGGTGAAAAAGGTAACAAGAGACAAAGATGGACATTTCATAATGGTAAAGGGGACTATACAACAAGAAAACATAACAGTCATCAATATTTATGCCCCCAATCAGGGAGCACCGAATATACCAATCAACTACTAACAGAACTACAGGGAGAAATTGACCAAAACACAATTATACTAGGGGACTTAAATATATCATTGACAGCTCAGGATAGATCATCCAAACAGAAAATAAATAACGAAATAGCAGCCCTAAATGACACATTAGATGAAATGGACATAATTGACATATATAGAGCACTTCATCCTAAAACGGACTATACATTCTTTTCTAGTGTACATGGAACATTCTCAAGGATAGACCATATATTGGGACATAAAATCAGCCTCAGCAAATTTAAGAAGATTGAAATCATACCAAGCATATTCTCTGATCACAAAGCTTTGAAATTGGATATCAACTGCAAAAAGAAAGCAGGAAAAACCACAAATAAATGGAGATTAAACAACATACTTTTAAAGAACGACTGGGTCAAAGAGGAAATTAGAGGAGCGATCAAAAGATACATAAAAACAAATGACAATGAAAATACAGCCCACCAAAAATTTTGGGATGCAGCTAAAGCAGTTTTAAGAGGGAAATTTATATCTTTACAGGCCTATCTCAAGAAACAAGA
This sequence comes from Rhinolophus ferrumequinum, assembly GCF_004115265.2. NCBI lineage: Eukaryota > Metazoa > Chordata > Mammalia > Chiroptera > Rhinolophidae > Rhinolophus > Rhinolophus ferrumequinum. The sequence continues at coordinate 60,247,712 of NC_046284.1, forward strand.
AAAATCCCAAATAAATAACTTCATGTTACACCTTAAAGAGCTAGAAAAACAAGAACAAATGAAACCCAAGGTCAGCAGAAGAAAGGAAATAAAAAAAATCAGAACAGAACTAAATGAAATAGAGAACAAAAAGACAATAGAAAAAATTAATGTGACAAAGAGCTGGTTCTTTGAAAAGATTAAGAAAATTGACAAACCCTTAGCTAGACTAACTAAGATAAAAAGACAGAAGACACTAATTCACAAAATCAGATATGAAAAAGGTGAAGTTATCACGGACACCACAGAAATACAAAAGATCATCCAAGAATACAATGAAGGACTATATGCTGCCAAATTCAATAACCTAGAAGAAATGGACAAGTTCTCAGAAACATATAGCCTTCCAAGGATGAACCATGAAGAACTGGAAAATCTGCACAGACCGATCACCAGTAACGAAATTGAATCAGTCATCCAAAACCTTCCCAAAAGCAAAAGTCCGGGACCAGATGGCTTCACTAGTGAATTCTACCAAACCTTCAAAGAGGATCTAATACCAATCCTGTCAAACTCTTCCAAAAATATTGAAGAAGAGACAGTACTCCCTAACTCATTTTATGAGGCCAACATTACCCTGATACCAAAACCTGGTAAGGACAACACAAAAAAAGAAAACTACACACCAATATCTCTGATGAATACAGATGCAAAAATTCTAAACAAAATTCTAGCAAATCGAATACAACAATGCATTAAAAAGATTATTCATCACGACCAAGTGGGGTTCATCCCCGGAGCACAAGGATGGTTCAACATCTGCAAATCCATCAATGTGATACATCACATAAACAAATAAAGGACAACAATCATATGATTATATCAATTGATGCAGAAAAAGCATTTGACAAGATACAACATCTATTTGTGATTAAAACACTGAATAAAATAGGTATAGAAGGAAAATACCTGATCATAATAAAGGCCATATAACACAAGCCCTCAGCTAATCTCATAATTAATGGTGAAAAACTGAAGCCCTTTGCTCTACGTTCAGGAACACGACAGGGCTGTCCCCTATCACCTCTGCTTTTCAACATAGTGTTGGAAATCCTTGCCAGAGCAATCAGGCAAGAGAAAGAAATAAAAGGCATCCACATTGGGAATGAAGAAGTTAAATTATCACTCTTTGCAGATGACATGACGCTATATATAGAAAACCCTAAAGACTCCATCAAAAGTTATTAGAAACAATCAACGAATACAGTAAAGTTGCTCGCTACAAAATCAACGTACAAAAGTCCATTGCATTCCTATATACTAACAATGAAACCTCAGAAAAAGAAATAAAAAAACAATTTCTTTTGCAATTGCAGCAAAAAGAATAAAATACATAGGAATAAACTTAACCAAGGATGTGAAGGACCTATATGCTGAAAACTATAAGACATTTGTGAAAGAAATTGAAAACACAAAGAAATGGAAAGACATTCCGTGCTCATGGATTGGAAGAATCAACATAGTTAACATGGCCATATTACCCAAAGCAATATACAGATTTAATGCAATCCCCATCAAAATCCCAATGGCATTTTTTTAAAGAAAAAGAACAAAAAAGCATCAGATTTGTTTGGAACCACAAAAGACCCCGAATAGCCAATGCAATCTTAAGAAAAAAGAACAATACTGGAGTTATCACACTCCCTGACTTTAGCTCCCTGACTGCAGGGCAACAATAATCAAAACAGCATGGTATTGGCAGAAAACCAGACACATAGACCAATGGCATAGAATTGAGAACCCAGAAATAAAACCACATAAATATGGACAGATCATTTTTGACAAAGATGCTAAAAACATTCAATGGAGAAAAGACAGCCTCTTCAATAAATGGTGCTGGGAGAATGGATAGCCACATGCAAAAGAATGAAACTGGACTGCTATCTGTCACCATGTACCAAAATTAATTCAAAATGGATCAAAGACTTAAGCATAAGACCTGACACAATAAACTGCATAGAAGAAAACATAGGTACTAAACTTATGGACCTTGGGTTCAAAGAGCATTTTATGAATTTGACTCCAAAGGCAATGGAAGTAAAAGGTAAAATTAACGAGTGTGACTATATGAAACTTAAAAGCTTCTGCACAGCAAAAGAAACCATCGACAAAATAAAGAGCAACCAACTGAATGGGAGAAGGTTTTTGCAAACAGTGCCTCCGATAAGGGGTTAACATCCAAAATATACAAGGAACTCATGAAACTCAACAACTAAAAAACAAATAACCCAACTGCAAAATGGGCAGAGGACCTGAAGAGACATTTCTCCAAAGAGGACATACAAATGGCAAATAGACATATCAAAAAATGCTCAACATCACTAATCATCAGAGAAATGCAAATAAAAACCACGATGAGATATCACCTCACCCCAGTCAGAATCGCTATCATCAAGAAGACAAATAATAACAAGTGTTGGAGAGGCTGTGGAGAAAGAGGTACCCTCATACACTGTTGGTGGGAATGCAGACTGGTTCAGCCGTTATGGAAGGCAGTGTGGAGGTTCCTCCAAAAATTACGAATAGAATTACCATACGACCCAGCAATCCCTCTCCTGGGTATTTACCAAAAAAATCTGAAAACATTTGTACATAAAACACGTGTGCTCCAATGTTCATTGCAGCTTTGTTTGCGGTGGCCAAGACATGGAAACAACCAAAATGTCCTTCGATAGAATGTCCTTTGATAGATGAATGGATAAAGAAGTTGTGGTATATATACACAATGGAATACTATTCGGCAGTAAGAAAAGATGATATAGGAACATTTGTGACAACATGGATGGATCTTGAGAGTATGATGCTAAGCGAAATAAGTCAGACAGAAAAAGCAGAGAACCCCATGATTTTACTGATATGTGGTATATAAACTGAAAACAACAAAAGAACAAGACAAACAAATGAGAAAGAAAAACTCATAGACACAGACAATAATTTAGTTGTTACCAGAGGGTAAGGGGGGTGGGGGGTGGGAGATGAGGGTAAAGGGGATCAAATACATGGTGATGGAAGGAGAACACACAATTGAATTTATAGATGATGTAATACAGAATTGTACACCTGAAATCTATGTAATTTTACTAACAATCGTCACCTCAATAATTTTTTTTAAAAAAAGTAAAAGTAATTGTATATGCATGCAAAAAAAAAAAAGAAAGAAAACACAGGCCTTAAACTCTTTGACATAACTCTTAGCAATATCTTTTTTGATATGTCTCCTCTGGCAAGAAAAAAAAAAATAACCAAATGGGACTGCATCAAAATAAAGAGTTTTTGCACAGTGAAGGAAAAGATCAGCAAAATGAAAAGACAACCTACTGAATGGAAGAAGCTATTCTCAAATGATCCATCTGATAAGAGGTTAATATCCAAAATATATAAGGAGTTCATACAACTTAACACCAAAAATAAATAAATAAATAAAGAATACAGTTATAAAATGGGTAGAAGACCTAAATAGACGTTTCTCTAAAGAAAACATATGGATGGCCAACAGTCAGATATATTAAAACGTGCTCATCATCACCAATCACCAGTGAAGTGAATATTAAAACCGACTATGAGATATCACCTCATACCTGTCAGAACAGCTATCACCAATAAATCAACAAATAACAAGTGCTGGTAAGGATGTGGAGAAAATGAAACTCTTGTACACTGAAGGTGGGGTTGAAAATTGGTGAAGCCACTTTGGAAAACACTATGGGGAGTTTTCAAAATATTAAAAATAGAGTTGCCATATGACCCAGCCATTCCACTTCTGGGTATTTATCTGAAGAAAACAGAAACACTAATTCAAAAAGATATACACACCGCTATGTTCATTGCATCATTACTTACAATAACCAAGATATGGAAGCTACCTAAGTGTCCACTGATAGATGAATGGATAAAGGAGAAGCTATTCTCAAATGATCCATCTGATAAGGGTTAATATCATATTTTATATATATATATATATATTTATATATATCAATTATATATATAATTTAGCAATGAAAAAGAATGAAATCTTGCCATTTGAGAAAACATGGATGGGCCTAGGGGGGATTACCCTAAGTGAAATAAGTCATACAGAGGAAAACAAATACCATAAGATTCCATATATATGTGGAATCTAAAAAACAAAACAAAACAAAACAAATAAATAAAACAGAAACAGACCCATAGATATAGGGAACAAGCTAATGTTTTCCGAAGGGGAGAAGGGGGGTGGGAATAAAAAATAAAATAAAATAGAAACCTAACTGACAATGAAATAGCTTAATCCAATAGTGAATTTATTTGTAGGAAGTATAAAAAAATAAAATCAGTGAAGAAAATCAACAAGATATCATATAATACAGTATGCATTTGTTAAAGTGTGTTTAACTATGCCAGTAGGCAGATATTTTACTGCCATCTCAACAACAGTTGTATAAGATAATTATAATACAAGGCAATTATACTACTGGTGCAAAAAATAAAATAAAATAAAATAAATAAATAAATAAATAAATAAATAAATAAATAAATAAACATTGATGCGATGCTTTAGGAATTTAACTCTTATTTATATCAATTAGCCTATGGTAAAACTGTTTTCATTATATATCATTTCACCAGAGTCCCAAGAACCTATCAATGACGCTATCTGAGTACTTACTGTATCTTTACAGAGATGAGACGTTTATAGAATTTGTTGTTTAGATTATTTTAGTTACATTATTGTAAGATATTTTGGTATGTATTTTTTATTCCTTGATTTCTAAGTGTTCTTGCTGATCTTTAATATTTTGTTGATGTATAATTTTATATTTGGCCTCTGATTACTCATATATTTTGAAAAAAAGTAACTGGAAAAATTGGTTGAGATGTCATAAGACATAGGGAGAGGAGATGAGGAAAAAAGATGCAAAGGTGTTGGTTGGTTTCTATAAGGCTGTAACACTATACAAAGGATCATAAGTCACATACATTTAAGATGGCTTGAACTTTGAAAAAGAAGTTTGCTTTTAAGTATTTCTTGTAGCTACATTCTATAAGATGTGAAGAAATGAACTCTTCTCTTTCACAGAGTATATTTTGGATTATTTTGTAGTGGAAAGATTATTGAACTGATAAGATAATACAACAAGCAATCATTTAATAATTTTGTCTATGTTTTCTCATAGGGAGAGCATAACATTTTCTTACAATGTGCCGTGTACTTTGTTATACTCTTTATATACTTCATTTTGTATAAACCTCACAACCATTTTATGAGGCAGATACGATCATTCTCAGTTGCAGTCCAGGAAGCTGAGATTACATTACAGAAAATTCCTTAACAGAGATATCAGAGATAAGAAATAGCAGACTTGAGGTTTGAGCCCAGGCTTGAACTCCAAAGAGTATGCTGGTCAGGTCAATGAAAACGATCAAGTCTACATATCAATTATAAATTATTATCAATATGTTTGCTTTCTGGTTTAAATACTGAGAATTTGTTTGAATACACAGCAATTCCAGGATATTAACAAGTCAGTACTCTAGACCTACTAGTCTTAGAATCAGAACATAGACTGGATGAATTGACCAAAGTGAATGCCATTTCATAAGGCCCATGCCAGTCAACCAGTCAACTACTCCTAGGGACATCTCAAATACCCACATAACTTTCTTCTGAAATATAATGAAAAGTATGGAATAGCCTTACTAATGTAATCACCTTTCAAATACAAGTCAAAGAGCAAAGAAAAACAGCTCATTTCATAGGTGACTCAAAGCACACTTTCTCTAGAGAAAAGAGGTAAAATTACATTCACAAGCACCACAGAGTGTACAACAGATGATGCAATATCTGCCCTAATCAGGAAATTAAACTGGCCTAGAAAGCAATGATTTCTTCTATATATCTCCCTGGCAATAGCAGAAAATCAAACCAACACAGACACCTTGAACTTCCAACAAATTTAACATACAAAAAGTATTGGTTGAAAAAAATGTTTAACAAAGAGTACAAATAAATTAATTTATGGTGAGATTTTCCTTCAGATTTGGGTAAGAACAATAATTTATCATTTAGCTCTTAGGGAGTCTTGGTTATCTCAAAACAAAAAAAAAATTTAATTTTCCTCTAAAATTTTTACTTATTCCTCCTAGCCAAAAGAAAGATCAGATCATTAACCTCAAAGGAATGCTAATAAACAAAAATAATTTAAAAGCTTTATTAGGTTCAATTAATTGGTTATAACAGTTTGATTCTGTCATGCTTCAGTAAGTAGTATATTGTAAGTAATTTTGATGATCTCCAATTCAGTTCAGCAAATAAGTTCTGCATAGTAAAGCAAAAATTGAGTTGTCCTGATAATTACCAAAATCATTGGCCTGTTTGGTATTTGTGATAAGTTGGTTAATGAGCTTTTTTTTTATTGCATTTCAAATTTAAGTGCTCTAAAACAGGTAATTTATTTTTCTGTATAAACTAATATATCCGTATTTTTAACTTTCAATGTTTAAAAGAAACTTAAAATAACCTTTCATATAACAAAATTGCTATAGTGCACTTAATAAAAGCTTCAGACATTTTGAGTATTACTGAGATGGGCATAATCATAAGTTTGTGTCAAATGAAAGACTATTATTCAAAAGATTTAGGCTTATAATACAAAATCTTATTTATTCTCTGCTCATCCTAGCATGGTATTAAACTCTGTGGGTTAAAAATCGCATCATAAAAGTCTGGAAATGCCTATTTATGCAACATGCATTTGTGACAAGTCGCATTTTACGAATATGTTTGTCAGGCTTGTAACAATACTTGAAATTCATATTTTTTGATTTGTCTCGAAAGACAGATCTTCATTTCAGTGTAAGAGGTACTGTGTATAAAGTAATACATAAACACTAGTTTGTAGAACATAAGCTGCAGTTTTGAAATGTAGACCCATACAAAGCCACATGAGTTTTATAGAATTTGAATATTTCAATAAATTTAGGATCTTATATCCCTGCAACATTCAGTTGTCATCCTAAGACAGGAATTATGCATAAACCTTTCTGAAGGTTAGTTAACTTCTTTTGGCCACTATCTGCAGGAATCCAGGTACTACCTGCATAAAATATGTGACTGGAAGACAACGTATACTAGTCGACAATAAAGTTGACAATAAAGACAAAATTCTTGCTATCTAGGATGTAATCACTACCAATTGTAGAATATTTACTATGTGCCAGGTAAGACAGTAGGCGTTTTCTACATCTTATTTCTAAAATTATGTAAGTCCTATAAAGTGGATATTATTATCCCTATTTTACAATTGCTAACTGAAAGAGAGGTGACATGAATCCATGTCTGGATACAAAGCTTTTGCTTTTGCAACTATGCCACACTGTAGCATTCTACTTAAGCATGATCTAAATCAAACAAATCCCAAAACAGTGATAACACATGGTGTTTAATTTGAAAACTATGTTTATTTACAAAGTAGTTGCAATGTGATATGGTCAGTGTTTCATTCATTTAACAAGATTCATAGCATTGTTTAAAAGCATAGGTTTAGTGGATGCATAAGATCCTTGGATGTACCCAGATAATCCTGAATATGATTCACTATAAATTTGGAAGACACATAGCTAGAACTGAACAAAATAAATAAAAAAGGTTCCATTTCATATCTTAATTATGAAACCATTGCTATAAGATGAACCTAACAAGTCCCACACACCTTCTGGAGCTATGTTGATGGATAGATATATAATAAAGTGGGCATTGGGATTCATCTGCAGATGCTGTTTGACTTGAGTCCTGTTCTTCCAAAGAAGTAGTTCCTAATCTCCCCCCTCCCATGGACCATTTTGAGAATCTAAGAGCTATAAGCTCTTTCCACAGGAAAAGAATATATGCAAATATACACAGAGTTTTTCATAATATTTGGGGGAAATACTAGCCCTACCAAATCCCATTTATGCCCTGATCATACAGATTAAGACCATTTACCATGAAATCGCTTTGCTTCAACGCAACAAGGATGCTTGGGCATATTTGAAATAACAATATTTAACAATAATTAAAATATTTTTCTGTAAGTTTTATTATTTATAAAAAGCATAGCCATCACAACATAAATTATTGATTCCTGGCACCACACTTGTAAATACAGTGTTGGCTCCTAATCTCAGTTAATTCGCTATGCACAAAAGAGAACAAATTGAGCCCAGAAATAAATCCATGCCTATATGGTCATCTAATTTATGACAAAGGAAGCAAGAATGTACATTGGGGTAAAGACAGTCTATTCAATAAATAGTGTTGGGAAAACTGGACAGATACATGCAAAAAATGAAACTGGACGATCTTCTTATGCCATATATAAGAATAAACTCAAAAGAGATTAAAGACTTAAATGTAAGACCAGAAACCATAAAACTCCTGGAGGAAAATATAGGAAGCAAACTCTCAGACATAGCCCTTCGGAGTATTTTTACTGATGCATCTACTCGGGCAAGGGAAGAAAAGAAAAAAATAAACAAAGGGGATTTCCTCAAACTAAAAAAGTTTTGCATAGCAAAAGAAACCATCAACAAAACAAAAAGACTGAATGGGAGAAGATATTTGCCAATGATACATCTGATAAGGGGTTTATATCCAAAATTTATATATAAAAACAACTTAATACAACACAACACTAAGAAAACAAATAATCCAATTAAAAAATGGGCAGAGGACTTGAAGAGACATTTCTCCAAAGAAGACATAGATGGCCAATAAACATATGAAAAGATGCTCAACGTCACTAATGATCAGAGAAACACAAATTAAAAACCACAATGAGATAGCACCTCACTTCTGCCAGAATGGCCATCATTAATAAATCAACAAACAACAAGTGTTGGCAAGGATGTGGAGAACAGGGAACCCCTGTGCACTGTTGGTGGGATTGCAAATTGGTGCAGCCACTGTGGTAAACAGTATGGAGGTTCCTCAAAAAATTAAAAATAGAACTAACTATGACCCAGCAATTCCACTCCTGGGTATTTATCCAAAGAAATCCAAAACACTATTTCAAAAAATGTATGCATCCCTATGTTTACTGCAGCGCTATTCACAATAGACAAGATATGGAAACAGCTGAAATACCCATCAACAGACCATTGGATAAAGAAATGGTGGTACATTTATACAATGGAGTATTAACTCTGCCAAAAAAAGAATAAAATCTTAGCATTTGCAATAATATGGACAGACGTAGAGGATATTATGCTGAGTGAAATAAATCAGACTGAAAAAGACAAATACCATGCAATCTCACTTATATGGGGAATCTAAAGAATAGAATAAACAAGCAAACAATACAGAAATAGACTCATAGATACAGAGAACAAACTGATGGTTGATAGATGGGAAGAAGTTTGGGGGGATGGTTAGAAAGGTAAAGGGACCAGGAAGTACAAACTGGTAGTCACGAAATAGTCATGGGGTTGTGAAATACAGTATAGGGAATATAGTTAATAATGTTGTAAAAACTATGTATGGTGTCAGATGGGTATCAGACTTATTGGGGGGATCACTTCAAAATTATATAAATGCCTAATCACTGTGCTGTATACCTGAAATTAATATAGAAAAGTATACCTAATATACTGGGGTGCCAAAAAATTGTATACAAGTGGACACTTTTGTCAATGTTGCTCAAGCAGTTGTTCGTCGTAATCAGAAGTGTCTGGACACTGATGGTAACCACTTTGAGCACCTCCTGTAATTGCAGAAGTCAAACATGACTTGTATTCATCTTTTGCTATCGGTATACCTATATTGAGTATTACAATTATTTTCCTGCCCTATAAACATGAGAATTACTAAAAAAATTTTTTGATACAATTTTCCTTGTTTAAAATGCATATACTTTTTTTTGGCAACCTCTGTGTGTGTGTGTGTGTGTGTATATATATATATATATATATATATATATATATATATATAATCCCTTGAATGAATATATATATATAATGAATATATAATATATATTATAAAGATAGATATATATATATATATATAAATATAAAGTACAGCATAAGGAGTACAGTCAATGGTATTGTAGGTATTGTAATAGCTATGTACAATGTCAGATGGGTAGTAGTCTTGTTGGGGCTATCACTTTGTGAGGTGTGTGAATGTCTAATTATTATGCTGTTGTGTATAGCTGAAATTAATAAAAAAATAAATAACAGAAAAAACAATGAAAAAAATTGCCCAAACTGAGAAACAACAAAAATGTCCTCCAATGCCTAAGTGGATAAAAATTTTGTGCTACATCCATAGAATGGAATATTATTCAACAAAAAGAACTGAGCTATCAAGCCATGAAAAGACATGGATGAAACTTGAATGCATATTGCTAAGTGAAAGAAGTGATTCTGAAAAGGTTCCATATGGTATGATTACAAATATATGACATACTGGAAAAGGTAAAACTATGAATACAGTAGAAAGATCAGTTCTTGTCAGGAAATTGGGGAGGAGGGAAGGATGAATAGGTGGAGCACAAAAGAGTTCTAAGGCAATGAAAATATTCTGTGTGATACTGTAATGGTGGATACATGACATCATAGTTTTGTCCAAAACCATTGAATGTACAAAATGAAGAGTGAACCCTAATGAAAACTATAGACTTGATTTAATAATAATTAAATATCAATATTGACCATCCATTGTAACAAATGCACCACACTAATGCGAGATATCAATAACAGGGAAACTGGATAAGGAGAGAGGGAGTGGCATACAGAAACTCTCTGTGCTTTACACTCAACTATTTTTTGTAAACCTAAAACTGCTCTAAATTTTTTTTTTTTAAATCTATCCTTCTTGATGTTTCAGCTTCTTTAGAAGGTTAGCTATGATTTGTCCTAAAATTTGGGAGAGAGTTTTTTTTTTTTTCTTTCTTTTTGATTCATTCTAGTTTTGAGTCCACCAACCACTTTAATCCTGATGGATCACTTGGTTTAGCTGTCTGAAGTCTTCCATCAGCCAATATGGCAAATCCTGGCAAACTTGAAATCCAAGTAAAATATTTATGATAATCAATAGTGTTTTGCCATCTCTGTTTATTTTGCTCTGTTTTCATATTTTAAATGAAGTTAGACTATTCTATTGTTCTCTCCACCTCTAGCTCTGTATTTTATGTCATTCAAATCAACAGTGAGATGAACAAAAAAGGAAAAATAATTGGTACATCTGTCCACTTTTCCTTTCTCTGTTTATTCATTCTGTCTCACATAATCATTACTTAATATGTAAAGTCAATACAGGATTCACCTGATTATTATTTGTTTTTGTCTTTCAGTTAACAAAGCTGTGATGAAAAAAAGACATGCTCTGGACTATGACACAGAACTGAAAGGTTTGTTTTCATTCCTGATCTTTCTGCAAATGATCTTAGTAACCTTGGACAAGAAACTTTATTCTGTTTCTAACCTTCTGGGAAATACAAATACCATGTTTTAGTAATTAGTGTCTGCTTCATAACTTTTCTCTCTGTAGTGCTCTTCAAAATAAACTCTGTAGTGATATGAATAGTCTTAAGTAATTTGTAATCTTGCTATAGTCTTAGTTTTATTGCTTTGTGCAGTATAAATAGGTCTTTATATTATCCTAACTATATGCTGGTGTCTCATTTATCTATTTTCTCCCTGCTTCTTTACAAAATCAATTTGAGGTGTGGCATTAATCCTATGAGCCTGACTAGCTATTGTGAGTTTATCGCACTTTGATCAAAGTCCAAAGCAGACCATTGCGAATTTACACAAAAGGTGTCATTGCTTGTGCTTAAATTTTTAAAAATGATTTGCTATCCTTTTATTAACTTAACAAGGAAAGGGGAAATGTACTTTTAAAACATGATTGTCCCACGAGTTCTAGAGCATGAATCAGCTCATACTAACTACAGGGACCATGGAGGTTTTAGTTATCCAGTTATATGACAATTATGAGCGGTGGGACTATGATAAATTGAGTCACATGCCCCATATAAAGGTGGCAACTACTACTGAGTTCAAGCTGATTGCTTCCATGAGTCTTAGTACTAAAACATCTTAATTTTTCAAAAGAAGCAAAAAATGCCATTTTTAAACTTAAAATCATAATCTTTCGATTGTTTAAAATTTTTTGGTAAAATTTATAGTTTATGCATAATGTACAACCCCCCAAAATCTCATATGATTTTAAGTAAATTTATTGGGGTGACATTGCTTAGTAAATTTATGTAAGTTTCAAGTGTACAATTCTATAATACATCATCAAGCTACATGAAATAAGTCAGACAGAAAATGTTGAGAACCATATGACCTCATTCATATGTGGGATATAAAACTGAAAGCAACAAACAAAGAAAAATTCATAGACAACAGTTTAGTATTTAAAATTAATTTTACAAATATTTGTGTCAAACAAAACATGCCTATGGGCCAGATTCAACCCATGAGTGAATTTAAATTTTTAATATACATTCAGAATATTTGTTTCAACTTAAAACACACATTTTCCCCCATTGAAGTATGAGTATGGTTGAGGCCTGTATAGTCACACAGATTACCAGGACAGATTCACAGAGGAAAGAGGACTAATTTCTCTATTTTACCATGTATTTGTCTTTGGAAAACTTTCACAAAAAAGAAAAAGGAACTGAATTTTAAAATAATAGATTTTTTAACATAAATATCTAAAAGAAATCATATGCTCATAATAAAATGCAGTTGATGTATAATATAAAAGAACAGAAATTAAAAGATTTTTGCCACCCTTAGCCACTAGTCCCACTCACCAGAAGTATCCACTATCATATCCTTTGAGAAATTTTCCTTGTGTAAATAAATTCTTACAATGCATTCTGCTCTATAACTTGTCTATTTTCACTTAATGGCAATATTTATTGGCCATCTTTTATATAATAAAATATACATTTACTTCCATTCATTTTAATGGTATTCCATTTTATGCTTACACATAAATTTACTAGATCTGTCCTCTACTAATGGACATTAATTTTTGCCAGCTTTTTAAAACAATTACAAATACAGAAGTGCTATGATGAAAGTCTTTTTAATGTATATGTTGGCAAATATCTGCATATATATATATATATACTAAATTTCTTACAGAGCAAAAGTATGTATTTTATAAAAATGTTTGTTGTCAAATTGCACTCTAAAATAGTTTACAGTGATTTACATTCCCAGCAGCAGCAGATGAGTGGTATTTCTTCAAACTCTCTCCAGTACTAAAGAGTAATCTATTTAGCATGAACATTCAGAATACCAGGTACACAAACTGGTATGTTTGATATAGGAAATGAAGAGAATTGTCTAATCTGGTGAGTTGTTCAAATGAGATCAGTTAAAATAGCTTATTATTTTAGTCTTCCTTATAGCTTTGTGTCGTGTTGAAAGTTTCCCCTACTCATATTATTTAAGAATGTGACCCATGTTTTCTAAAATAGAATTTAAAAAACTATTTTAAAATATTTGTAATGTAGCTCACACCTGTTAGAATGGCTATCATCAACAAAACAAATAATAACAAATATTGGAGAAGTTGTGGAGAAAATGAAACTCTCATACACTGCTGGTGGGAATGGAAATTGGTATAGCCACTATGAAAAACAGTATGGAGGTTTCTCAAAAAATTAAGAATAGAATTACCATATGACCCAGCAATCCCTCTTCTGGATATCTACCCAAAAAATATGAAAACATTTATCCGTAAAGACATATGTACCCCTATGTTCATTGTATTATTCACAGTGGCCAAGACATGGAACAACCAAAGTGTCCTTCTATAGATGATTGGATAAAGATTTGGTATATACAGAGGATGCCAAAAAAATATATACACATTTTAAGAAAGGAAAAAACTGTATTAAAATTACACTGATGACAACCACTTTGAGCACCTCTTGTAACTGCAGAAGTCAAATGTGACTTGTATTCATTTTTTGTTATTGGTATATATCAAGTATTACAATTTTAACACAGTTTTTTCCTATCTTAAAATGTGTATACATTTTTTGGCACCCTCTGTATATACAATGGAATACTACTCATCCATAAGAAAAGATGAAATACTGCCATTTGCAACACCATGGATGTATCTTGAGATTATCATGCTAAGTGAAATATGTAATGAAATAAATTTTAACTGAACTCTGAATCAGGTAGAATAATCTTAGATAATCTCAATGGAAGAAGTCACATATGTAAAGCAACATATACGTAAATCCTAATTCAATGAGTTTTGAATAAAATTAAAAGTCAAATGGGAAACTGTAGGAATATTTTCCACAAAAGCAACAGAGAATATATGTATAATAATTGTCATATGAAGATCTTTTTAACACTATAATAAAATAGACAAAGGACAGAGAAGGACAATTTCCAGAAGAAATATAGCTAATAATAAAAATAAGAAAATACGTTCATTCAAATTAATTTTAACAACTCAAATTTACCATATTTTACTTACACAATTTTTTTTTCCAGTTTGATGTATTTTAAGAGCAAACTTATAGTAACAGCACAGAAGACAGACAACATTAAAAACATGTACATGTATACATGACAACTCAGTTAGAAAAGTATAGTGAATGAATGGAAACTATTGTATGATACAAATTCCACAAACACCATTTAGTTGCCATCAATAAGAAATTAACTTGTTTTTTTAAAAAATCCAAATGCTAGTATTGTCCAGAAAAAATTAACAAGTTTGTTTATAATTCTTATATAGCTGAACTACTGAAACTTGTTCACTGAAACACTTTGACTTGCATTAATGCTTTATGTCCCTGCATTTTTATTAAAAATTCACACACAAATGAAAATGGAAAAACTGCCAACACCTGATTTCTGTCCCCTATTTTTCCACTTGCAATCATATACTTAGGTACCTTTTGACCCTATGGGGAAAAAATAACTAAAGTTCAGAACTACCAATAACAGAAAGAAGAGAAAAAAACAATTTTTAAGAATTAAATGCTTCCCATGATAGTGGATTCCTACGCACATTCTCCATGTATGCATTGTGCTAGCTGGATGTCTTTTGGTATAATTGTTAGATGTTTAGCATGGATAGCACACCGGTTGGTGTCTTTAAAGAAGGCCAACCAGATAGGTCTCACTTGCCTCCTGCAAAGCACCAATAGCTGCACTCTGGAAGCACAGGTCTGTTTTGAAGTCCTGAACAATTTCTCGCACCAGTCGGTGGAAGGGAAATTTGGGAATGAGAATTTCAGTGGACTTCTGATAACGTCTACACGGTATCAGGCTTGTAACAATCCAGTTTCTTCACCCCTCTAGTAGAGGGTTCACTCTTATGAGCAGCTTTTGTAGTCAGTTGTTTACTTGGTGCTTTATTTACCACTGGTCAGTTTGTGGGCAGTCTGCTGTGCTTTGTAGGAGCCTTGGTACAGACATCGCCTTACTTAACCTTTCTCCTTCGGCTGGAGCTTGGCGAGCTAGAGGCGGAACTGGTGTTAAGAAAGCAACAGTGGCATGGCTGTGGCTGCGAACACCTACTTATATAATTCTTAAAGGAGAAAAGAAGTGCTCTTGCTCAGTGCTGGTGAAGATGTAGTAAAATGATACCATAAATTGGTATAGCATTCTGTAAAGCGTCAAGCCTTTTCGATACCCACATTTAACCTGAATCTCCCTAGGCCCCCAAAGCCAACTGGCATAAGCAAAATCACATTAACATCCATAACTCAAATTTTCTTGCCTTTTGGTTCTTGCCTATGTAGATTGATACTCTATTTTATTGAATAATCTGCCCTTCTGAGGAAAACATTTCTGAGAGGTCCCAGGCAATGTTCCTTATGTGTTAATAAATGAGAACACATCATATGTATGCACTCCTCTTCTACCAGATTTCCACTGAAACTCTTCCATATCTATCCAGCATTCAATGTACAAAGTAAGCTACCACCATCTTCAAAGAAGCACTGCTTTGGGGAGTGCTGAATTCATGCTCAAGAAGCAGACTCTGGAATCCAGCCAAGATACAAGGTAATTGAATTTAGATAACTGTTAGGAAATCATCCTAGACTATGGATACCCTTCTCCTGCCATTATCCCTCCTTATGACAGGGATATAAAGTTGAACACGGATTACCGCAAAAAAAGGTGAAGTGTATGTTAGATGATACAGAAGATCAACTGTCCTCATTTGGTTTTATACACACATTTCTAACTGTAATGTTTGAACTTGTTTAATTTTGCTGTTGCTAACAATAAACTCACAAATAACCATGTTTAAGTAAAATAAAATAATAGAGTTTAGATAAAAATCAAAAGCTATAGGATACAAAGCCCATATCACCTTCTTACAGAAACATCAGAGGAAGGGCTTATTCCTTAATGCAGTTTCACCAAAACTGTCAAGAAGAGTATTGGCAGAAGCAGGAAGGACATCAAAGATAGGATTTAATATATGCAAATACCTATAATAAATTATCAGACATATAAAAATACACTTAGGTATTAAATTAATGGGTTTCTAAGATTTTCTGTTTGATTGATTAGTTGCTTGATTTTTTAAACTAATAACACTTCTTTCTTCATATACTATAGTAGGTAATGATGTTAATATTTCCATCAATGAGATCAAACTGAAATGTATACTTAAGAAATGTCTTTGGCTCTGAAACTGAGTGATCCAATAATTATCAGGTCCAAGACAAATAACTCTAATTTTGAGTGATTTCTCTGCTTTATCCAAATCTGTTTGAAACGAAAATATTTGGCCAAATCTGTTTGAAAGTAGAATCAAAATCTAAGAATTGTAGCACTATAAAGCTATCTAAATTATTATATCCTTAAGCATTTTCTTATCCATATCTGTACCAGATTGAACTAACCTTGAAGAAGAATATGCAAAGAAAAAAATCACTAAGAGGCAATTCTTTTTTGTAGACAAAGTGCAAACTACATTAGAAGATTATCTGGAATGCAACAATTCTGGCATTTTCTTAAGATTAGATAGGATACTTTAACAGCAATAATTATAGTCCAAATGATTGTTCGTTGAGTCTCTAGTGCAAATTGCCAGAGTTATAAACAAGAACCAAAAATATCATGTGCTTAACAGTGCAAATCAAACTGTTGAAAAGCAACTGATTTGTACAAAGTTATACAGCACAAGAGGTAAAATAATGCCTGTCTTACTAATGTTGCAAAAATAACAACTGAAATACAACCAATTACATTACTAATGGGTGGAAAAGCACAATGTGTAATTTGATCAAAGAAAGCCCTAATTGTCTTGATCCATATTTAGCATCAATAAGTAGATAGAGACTTTTGCACATCACCAAAAGGAACTGATCAAAAGAAAAGGTCTAAATATTTGGTGGAAGCCAAAATTCGGGGGTGTGGTTTGATTTTTCCACAAATGAAGTATACAAACCAGAAAAGCAATGTCTAATAACAAATTTCCTAAGTTTGAGATTTTTCTTCTCAAGTTTCTGATACTTATGTGTAAAATTGAGGACCAGTCTTTCACCACTCTGTTGGGTTATGAGATATATTTAAAAAGGACCTAGACATGCTTGGTTCTGTTATTAAAATAGCTCTTTTCTATTTATATGCATCTTTTATAGAATGTATCTGCATCCCTGTCTACACAAGTTCATAAATAAGGAGTGCACATAAATCAATCATACAAAAGTTGCTTCTTTATTTCTGTCTTGATATTTTACTAGATATCTTCTAAAACAAAATGGCAGGATGTACACTCTCTATATAGTCTACAAGACGGGAGAAAAAAAACAGACCCACAGTAGTGTTCCTTAGTTAATACTTCTGCCAGAGGGATGATGTTTGCAAAGTAAACTGACATTATTGGCTGCAAAATTGGAGACTTAACTTTTGTCAGGGCCTTCTTAGAGAAATATAATAGCTTCTCACCAAAGGAAATTAGCAAAGGAACATTTCCTTGTCTAAAACACGAGTCAGAAAACAGCCAGCAAAGAAAATGCAGGCAAAACAAGCAAAAATCTCAAGAAAGCTGTGGGACTACAAATAACAAAAATATATGTAAGGTCTGCACTACACATATTTATATCTTTGAGAGTTTCTTTCACCTTCTGGTGCAACAAACATTAACCAAATGTAAAAGGCACTTGGAATACAGGCAAGTGAACTATGGTGTCTGCTTCAAGGATCTTAGAGTCAAATGAGAGAGTTGATCAGAATTGCATGGTTTCAACCAACATAAGTGCTAAGACAGATATATGTATACAATCCTATAGGAACACAAAAAGATATATTTCTCCCTGATCTTGGAGATCAGGAAAAGCTTTCTGCAGTAGGTGATACCTTAGTTGAATCTTGAAAGATGGCTAAGAGTACTTCAGAAACTAACTGAAAAAATAGGAAGCACATGTACAGGGAGAGGAAGGAGTATGAACAAAGGAAGGGAGGTGAGAAAAGCATAACATGTTGAAGAACTACAAGCAGTTTGATATACATCATTAAAGGTAAGACAAGGAAGGGTGAAGAATGAGACTGGTGAAATAGAGAATCAGATTTTGTACATCTTGGGGTAGCAAGCAAGGGAGGTGAGGCCTTATTTTGTAAGCAATGAAGAAGCGAAAAAGTATTCTAAACACCGAAGTACGATGATCTCTTTTGTATTTACCTATGTTCCTATGAATGATGGTTGGTGGGTGGATTGGCGATGAAGCAGGGAAAGTGGTTAGTAAGTCATTATAATGGTCCATAGGAGAAACAACTCAATTATGCTAATGGAAGTAAGGATGAAGAGGATGAGAACAGTCTGAGATACATTGAGAAGGAAAAACAAGTAGACTGGATATTAATTGGATGTCAAAGAGATGCCTAGGATGAACCCAGGGTTTCTGATATTGGTAGCCAGGTGGATAGTGATGCCATTTACAGTGGTCTAGAATGCAGAAGCAGGAGTAGGTATAAGCAGTGGTGTGAGACATTCAGGTTTGGATATTTGGAATTTGTGAAGCCTATAACATATAGCAAAGTGTTATATATAATTGAGCTCAGGAGTGAGATTGATGCTGGGAATATAGATTTAGGGGTTAGCCAGTCAAATTCTCTTTAAAATCATGGAAGTAGATAAGATTAAGAGAGAAAATATTGCTAAGCATACAGCGCTGGGCAAGTCCCATGGTTAAGAAATAGAGCAACCAAATCCATGAAGGTGAACAACAGGAAACAACTAGAAAAGTACAAGAGAAAAGAGGGAAATGGAGGGTAAATGAGAATAGAGGAGCGGACTATAAAATGCAAGAGAAGTCTAGCAAGACGATGGGAAATATGCACTTGGGCACTATGGCGGTCACTGGCGATGGTTTTCAGTAAGGTTGTTGTCCAAGTGGAAATCAGATTGCTGTGGTTTGAGAAGTGATGGAAAGTGAGGATTTAAAAAGTGGGTATAGGCTACTTTTTGAGAAGTTTGACTAAGAAGAGAAGGAGCAATATAATGGTAACTAGAGATGCATAGAGGATCACAAGAGGGTTATTTTTAAGAAGTATTTTTGAGGTGAAATTTATAAAACATAAAATTCATCAATTTGAATGAACAATTCATTGGCATTTTTTAGTACATTTACAATGTTGTGCAACCACCACCTGTATCTAGTTAGCTCCAAAACATTACAATCATTCTAAAGCAAAACCCCTCAACCATTAAGCAGTTTTGCTCTATTCCTCTATCCCCAAACTCTTTATAACCACCAATCTGCATTCTCTCACGATTGATTTATCTACTCTGTATATTTAACATAAATGGAATCATACAATATGTGACCTCTTGGGCCTGGCTTAACAATATTTTTGAAGTTCATCTATGTTGTTGCATCTATCAGGATTTCATTTTTATGGTTATATAATATTCCATTGCATGTGTATACCATAATTTGTTTATCCATTCATCCATGATGGACATTTAGCCTATGCTCACCTTTTGTCTATTATGAATAGTGCTGCCATAAGCGTGCATATTTTGTACGTGATTAAGTGCTTTTTAAAATTACCTTTAGGGTATATACCTAGGGATAGAATTTAGGGTCATATGGTAATTCCATGTTTAACTTTTTGAGGAACTGCCCCTGCTCTCCAAATTGGACAGGAAAAAATAAAATAATTTCTGTTTTTAGATGACGTAATCTTTTATACAGAAAACCATAACAACTCCACAAAAAGCATGTTAGAACTAATAAACAAATTTAATAAATTTTGGGGATACAGTATCAATGCACAAAATTAGTTGCATACCAAACACTAACAAAAAATTATCCAAAAAGGAAATTAAGAAAACAATCACATTAATAACAGCATCAAAATCAAAACAAACAAACAAACAAAAAACAGGAATAAACTTAATCAAGAAGGTGAAAAACTTGTATACTGAAAACTACAAAATATTGATGAAAGAAATTAAAAACACAATAAATGGAAAGACAACCTATGTTCATGGATTGAAAGTTTTAATACTATTAATATGTCCATACTATTCAAAATGATCTATATAGTCATTGCAATCTGTATCATAATTCCAATAGCATTTTTTACAGAATAATTAGAAAATTTATATAGAACCACAAAGGACCCTGAATAGCCCAAACAATCTTGAGAAAGAACAAAGGTGGAAACATTACACATTCTGATTTCAAAATGTATTTTATTTTATTTATTTTTCATTAGTTTCAGGTGTACAAAAAAACAAAGGGATTAGACATTTATATACCTCACAAATGAGTCTATTACTCATCTGACACCATACATAGTTATTACAATATTATTGACTATATTCTCTAAGCTGTATTTATATTCATGTAACTATTTTTATAGTTGACATTCAATATTATTGTATTTTATTTTTTTAATTTTATTTTATATTACTTTCAGGTGTACAGCATATTGTTTAGACATTTATATAATTTATGAAATGATCCCCCTATCCCTAACCCTAACCCCAACCCTAACCATAACCCGAAACCCACAATTATAAAAGGTTAGTCTCTTCAACAAATGGTGATGGGAAAACTGGATATCCACATACAAAAGAATAAAATTGGACTTTTATCTTACACCATACCCCTGTATCAACTATAAATGGATTAACAATTTAATCATAATACCTGAAACTGTAAAATTCCTAGAGGAAAACATTGAGGCAAATCTTCTTGACATTGGTCTTGGCAAGGATTTCTTGGATATGTAATAGGAGAAAATATTTGCAAACCATATAGCTGATGTGGGATTAATATCCAAAACGTATAAAGAACTCATACAACTCAATAGCAAAACTACAAATAACTCAACGTTTTAAATGGGCAAAGGACTTGAATAGATATTTCTCCAAAGAAGACATAGCAAATTGCCAACAGGTACATGAAAAAGTGCTCAAAATCACTAATCATCAGGAAAATGCAAATGAAAATGACCATGAGATATCACCTTGCACTTCTTAGGATGGCTATTATAAAAAGAATAATAACTGTTTTTGAAGATGTGGAGACAAAGAATCCCTTGTGCACTGTTGGTGGGATTGCAAATTGGTGCAGCCTCTATGGAAAACAGTGTGGAGGTTCCTCATAAAATTAAAAATAGAACTACCATATGATCCAGCAATCCCACTTCTGTGTATATATTCAAAAGAACTGGAATCAGGATCTCCAAAAGATATATACACTTCCATGTTCATTGCAGCACTGTTTACAATAGCCAAGAAGTGTAAACAAACTAAATGTTTATCGACAGATAAATGGCTAAAGAAAATGTGATATATATATATATATATATATATATATATATATATATATATAGTGCCATATATGTGTGTGTGTGTGTTTGCATATATATATATATATGCAAACACAGACACACACATGCTTACATTGTGTTAGGGACAAAATGAGGGACAGAGATTTTATATTATATTATATATATATATATATATACACATATATATGTATATATATATAGCCAAAAAATGTATACGCATTTTAAGAAAGGAAAAAACTCGATTAAAATTGTAATACTCAATATATACCAATAACAAAAGATGAATACAAGTCACGTTTGACTTCTGCAATCACAAGAGGTGCTCAAAGTGGTTACCATCAGAGTTATTTTAATACAGTTTTTTTCCTGTCTTAAAATGTGTATACATTTTTTGGCACCCTGTGTGTGTGTGTGTGTGTGTGTACATATGATGGTGATTAATTCTGGGGGAAAATGAAACAAGAAACAAGGAGTAGTTGGTGTCACGGGGTGGTTGCAATATTACGGTGTGTAGACTGGGAAGGCTGGGTGAGGCATAGGAGGCACCCAGAGTATAAAATTTAAGGAGACACTCACTCTTAGTTGCCGACCCTGAACATGCACAAGCCTGAGAGTGAGTGTATTTTTAAATTTTGTGTCCTGGGTACCTTACCTGCCTTACCCTAGTCCCTGTCCTGTGTCCTGGCAAGTGGTATTTGACTAGAAACGTAGATGAGGATGCACGCCATTCTGACATCTGAAGGAGAGCATTCCAGCAAGTTCAAATGCTCTCAGGCAGAGTTTTTGTGAGAACATGGTGAGATAGAGGAAAGGCAGGAGAGATATGTAGGAGTGAGAACATGGAGAGCTTTGCTTTCCAACTGAAGAATTTGAGCTTCATCCTGAAGACAGTCGTGGACGGTGTTTAATAGGTTTTCAATGGGGATAGATACGTGGTAAGGTTTGAATTTTAGAGATATCATTGTGGTTGAAGCATGGTGCATATTGAGAGTGGAGAAGAGAATCTACAAAAGATGTTTATGAAGTAAAATAAATTGGTCAGTTTGGAAGAAGTGTGTTATTGAAGGTATTACAGGTTCAAAGTAAGGATAGAGGATGATGAGCAGAGAATGCAAACTGATTTTCCTTAAAACATTCCTGTGGTCAGTCTTAGTCTTCCAACATTTACACTGTGTTGGAAGAGATGAGATGGAGTAGGATCTGATGACAAAATGTCATTTGGGTGGTATTTAATACGTATGTGGATTATACATCTCCTCTTATTTAGATTGAAACATTAATTTTGTTTAAACTCAATTTGGCCTACTATATTCACCCTATTTATTTTTGGGAAAGAGCCTCAGCAGGAAGGCAAATT
The DNA here is from genome assembly GCF_004115265.2 of Rhinolophus ferrumequinum. NCBI lineage: Eukaryota > Metazoa > Chordata > Mammalia > Chiroptera > Rhinolophidae > Rhinolophus > Rhinolophus ferrumequinum. The sequence goes on from NC_046284.1 coordinate 60,270,885, forward strand.
AGAATATTTTAATGGAGGAAAAATAGAAGCTGGAAAAATTATAGAAAAAACAAAATTTCTAACAACAATGAAAGGATACCTTTTGCTCCTCTCTCTCTCTCTCTCTCTCTCTCTCTCTCTCTCTCTCTCTGTCTCTCTCTCTCTGTGCGTGTGTATCGGAATGTAACTCATTTTTGTTTGTTTAAGTTAAATTTATTGAGGTAATATTTGTTAATAACATTATAGTATACGATTCAGGTGTACAACATTGATATCTGTATACACTACAGTGTTCTTACCACCAAAAATCTACTTTTCTTCTGTTACCATATATTTGACCTGCTTTACCCAATTTGACCTCACCTCACTCTTCTTCCCCTCTGGTAACCACAATTCTGTTGTCTGTATCTATGAGTTTGTTTTTGTTTTGTTTTTTCAATTAATTTGTTACTTTTTTGTTTTATATTTCACATATGAGTGAAATCATATGGTTCTTGTCCTTTTCTGTCTGACTTCTGTCACTTAAGCATAATACCTTCAAGATCCATCCATGTTGTCACAAATGGTAATATTTCATCTTTTTTATGGCTGAGTAGTATTCCATTGTGTGTGTGTGTGTGTGTGTGTGTGTGTGTGTGTATCATCTTTACCCATATCTATTGAGGGACACTTAGGTTGTTTCCACATGTTGGCTGTTGTAAATAATGCTACATGAACATAGGAGTACATATATCTTTACAGATTAGTGTTTTCAAATTTTTCAGATAAATACCCAGAAGAGGAATTGCTGGATCATACAGTAGTTCTATTCTTAATTTTTAAAGGAACCTCCATACTATTTTCCATAGTGGCTGCACCAATTTACAATCCCACCAACAGTGTATGAAGGTTCTCTTTTCTCCCCATCCTCTTCAGCACTTGTTATTTCTTGTCTTTTTGATGGTAGGCATTCTATCAAGTGTGAAGTGATACTTCATTGTAGTGTAATTCATCTTTCAATAAACAAAGAATGGTTCATTTCTTCAGCATGTTTCGCACTTTTTTATTTTTTCATGCCAATCTCCCATCACTTCAGGCTGCCTCTTATTCTTTTGGTAGAGATGAGAACATCGGGGCTATGTACTGTGGTTTTTATACCATATATAACTAATGGTGCTCGTTACTTTTACAAGAAAATACTTTTATTGCATTGGATTCAAAATGTGAATAAAATATATATCAAGAAAGACTATACTTTAGTTGGTGGACATTTTATCACAAATTATATTCTTGTTGGAATGTTAAAAAATTGACGACTTTATGAATAACAGTTCTTTGGCTACAGAATGAAGAAGGCCAAATCGCTCTAACTTATGCAAAAGAAGAATTCATTGAGTCACTTGATATGATTCTTTTCAAAAGTTAATTAAATAAGATATGTAAAATATTTAGCACACTGTTTGGTTCATAATAAATCCTATGAGAGAGATATTATCATCCCCCTTTCTCAGGTTAGGAAACTGAGATTCTGAGTGTTTGACTACCTTCACCAAGATCATATAGATACTAAGTGGCAGAGTTGGAGTTGAAAAGCAAGTCAGTTGATTTCAGTAAATTATGTTACTTGTACTTTGCTCAAGATGATTGACTTCTTTGTGAAATAAGTAGTTAGATCAGGTAAGTGGTTAAAAATAATCTAGGAAGGGGTGTTGCTATGGGCTTAACTGTGTTCTTCCAAATTCACATGTCGAATTCCTAAACCCAGTATCTCAGAATGTAACTGTGTTTGGAGATAGGGTCTTTAAAGTGATAATGAATTAAAATGAGATCATTAGGGTGGGCCCTTATCCAATATAAATGGTATCCTTGTAAGAAGAGGAAATTAGGGAACAGCTATGTGCATGTACAGAGGGAAGGCCATGTGAAGTCACAGAGAGAAGACCCATCCACAGGCCAAAAAGAGAGGCCTCAGAAAAGAACCAACTTTACCAACACCTTGATTTCGTACTTCTTGTCTCCAGAACTGTGAGAAAATAAATTTATTGTTTAAGCCAGCCAGTCTATGGTACTTTCTTATGGCAGCCCTAGTAGACTACTAATACAGGTATCCAGAGTAACACTGAGGTAAAATCACACTATCTGAGACAAACAGTTTGTACTCTCCTGTATTTATTCTGGATAGTGTTTAATTACAAAATATATTATATATGCATAAAAATATATATTATATACATATGTATTATATATATATATATATATATATATATAATTATATATATATGTTTCTTGTAGGAAATTTGAACATCACAGGAAAGTTTTTATATAAATAAAATCACCCTACTTCCTGTCATTCAAAGCAAATATTAACACTTTACTGTTTTCTTTTCCAGTTGTTTTATGCATTTTTCACGTATATAAAGTATTTGTCTTCATTTCAAACATTATAAGTTTGACATTTTTTCTATGCTACTGAAAAGTTCTCATAATCATATTTTAATGGTCTTGTTATATTTCATCATATTTGCCTATTTTTGCACATTTAAAATATTTACAGTTTTACTATTCTGAATAATGTTGCAGAAAGCATCCATATGAGCTAAGAGTTTCAAAATCTGATTATTTCCTTACACTAGATTCCTAGAAAGATTATTAGATAACAGTTCTTGGAATGTAGGTCCAACATATACTATGTACACAGCAATGCTGCAAATATGGTTAATACATTTCACAAGAAGGAAAAATGTTAATAATATTTAGTGGGTACTTACTATGAGCCCAATTCTATATTAGGTACTTTAACATATATTCCTCATTATTCACATGAGACTGGATGTTATTTTATATCCATGTTAAAGATGAAACTGAGGCTCAAAAGGGTTAAATAATTTGCTCAAAGTCACATAGCTAGTGAGTGACAGAGAAATAGGCTAACAAAAGGCACAACTCTATTGAACTGAGGGAAAGACTATTCTTTGTTGTGCAGATTTTCAGTTTGCTTGTTTGTTTATTGTTTGTTTCCTGTGAAGAGAACAATTTCTGTCTTAGGCAGCATGTCATTCTATTTTGACTATATCCCCAGTGTGCTCTGCCTCTATGGCCCTCATCTCTGTGTTGTATATTGTTCTTTCCCATTGGATGGAGGGAAATAGTCAACTTTAGGCTTGAGAAAACGAGGCAGTTCTGGCTACTTCAGGAACTATCTGAATAGATGGTTGCTACCATGGGCAGGTGATATAGGAGGGGCCAAGCCTCTTCATGACTACACTTTTGCTGCCTGTGCCATTTTTCTTCAGTGAATTATTCCATATCCTTGGTTTTCAGTGCTTTTGTGAGTTTTTATCTTTTATTGGGTAGTTTAATGGAACTTGGGAGATGATAGACTAAGGGCTGATAACCTAATTATCATCAATAATTTTTATACAGAAATCTAATTCCTGCATATTAAAAGTGTTTCTCTTGTAAAAGGTATAGTTTTTATAGTGCATGCATATTCACTCATCTTGGTAAAAAAAAATGAACATTTGTAGCATGTTAAAGGTGGGACAGCATAGTTAAAAATGGCTTCTCAGCTGAGTACATGAGTATTTTTATAGCTATCTAATAGTATTACCCTATACTCTGGTGGCATTATGTGATTTTCAGTCATGCTATTGCCTTAACAATTTGCATGGCAAAAGTCATATTAGAACAATCTACTATTTTAGCTTTGACAAGAATGAGACTAGGCTTATATATAAATTATTAGACAAAAATGCCTACACCAAAGAAATATAGGTGTGTTGGAGCATTTGTAGGGAATTCATGGTTATTTTTATAACATCTAACATCATATTCTCATTTTGACATTTTCCAATTTTACTATAGAATAATTTGCAGGGCATTCATCTGTGACAGTGCCTGAGGCTATAACTCTATTTTCAAAGTGCAGATTCCTGAAGTAAGTATTGTGCGGTAATTTCCTATGTGCACATAAATTGTACATACTTTCTGGAATAAGTGTTCATTTGTCTATTCGTAGAATGTGCTTCTGAAATTATCTGTAAGTTCAAGATTTATATGTATGAATACATTAAAATGAGAATGTTTAAGCAAAACAGGTTTTGTTTATTTGGGCAGTTTCTGGAACAGAGAGGCAATTGGTGCATTTTTAAGTTAAGTTGCTTCATTATTATTGTCTATTATAGATTTTAATCAAAAGCTCCCAAGAAGACATACAAAAGGCCAAAAGATATATGAAAAATGCTCAACTTCACTAGCTATTAGGGAAATGCAAATCAAAACCACAATGAGCTATCACCTCACAGCTGTTAGAATGGCTATCATTAACAAGACAAATAATAACAAGTGTTGGAAAGGTTATGGACAGAAAGGACCTCTCATACACTGTTGGTGGGAACGCAGATTGGTACAGCCACTATGGAAAATTGTATGGAGATTCCTCAAAAAATTAAGAAGACAGTTACCATATGAACCAGCAATCCCTCTTCCAGATATCTACCCCCAAAATATAAAAACATTTATTCGTAAAGATATATGTGCTCCAATGTTCATTGCATCTTTATTTATGGTGACCAATACATGGAAACAACCAAAGTATCCTTCTATACTTCTATAGATGATTGGATAAAGAAGATGTGGACAGAATACACAATGGAATACTATTCTGCCATAAGAAAAGATGAAATACTGCCATTTGCGACAACATGGATAGATCTTGAGTTTATTATGCTAAGCGAAATAAGTCAAACTGAAAAAGTCAAGAACCATATGATTTCACTGATATGTGAGATACAATACTGAAAGCAACAAAGGAACAACACAAACAAATAAAGAAATAAAAACTCATAGACACAGACAATAGTTTAGTGGTTACCAGAGTGTAAGGAGGGAGGGGGGTGGGAGATGAGGGTAAGGGTGATCAAATGTATGGTGATGGAAGGAGAACTGACTCTGGTTGGTGAACACACAATATGATGTATAGATGATGTCTTATAGAATTGTACACTTGAAACCAATAGAATTTTACTAGCCAGTGTCACCCCCAATAAATTTAATAAATAAATAAAAACATAATTTATAAAAAATGAAATAAAATCGAGAAGTCATTTAATCTCTTGGCAAAGAAGCACACTTCAAATCTTCAACTAATTTAAATGACTAAACTGCTCCTCTCAATGGCTCTGAAATCATGGTCTTTCATTGCCAAAAACTGTGCAAATAAAATGAGAACTGAGAGTGATTCGTACCATATGTAATGTATACTGTCTGAAGATGGCAGCAAGAAAGCTGGGGAAGTAAAATAATTTGATCTGCAAATCATACTTAAAGAAATTTAGAGAAGTAAATAAAAAAAATTCCCCGATTACTGCAGAAAGTGATATAATCTTCTTTAATTGGTCTATTCAGCAGAAGAACTGCTTCAAAATACCAGATTAGTTGGGTATAGGATGACACGATCAGAAAGACATTACCAGAAAAAATGTACAGACGACTGACAGAAATCAATGATTTCTAGAACAATGTAGGCATGGTGGGTTTTCAACCAGGATACAGGAAACAAAATCATACCGATATAAATGAATCCTAAATTACATGTTTTATTTCTTAATTAATATACACACTCCCACAGTATATGTGAGAAAACTACCAGAAATAGAAAACGGCATGGTTTGTAAGCTCAGTTTCAGAGATCATGTGTTAACACAGCTGAAGGAAAATCACATACCAGGAACACAGAATACTTATTTAGGAAAGTGGAAAACTATTTTGAAGTGGTATGAAAGTTCTGAGCTTTTGAAAAAGAACTTTTTACATACCAAACAAGCTTTATCCTTTCATTCTGTTTGGGCGGAGGGGGGGAGGGGGGCAGAATGAAAGAAATAGAAAGAAAAAGAAAAGAAAAACAAAGAGATGAAGATAAATTTGCTTCTCACTAAATAGAAACTATACAGCGTTTTGTTTTGTTTTAAGTCCATTTAGCTATAGTTGCTGAATGTAAGCTTGTGTCAGGCACCTTGTCATATTATACTTTTTATCAGAAAGCTTGACGATTCATATATTCTTTTGGGGTTGGTGATACATAACGTAAAGATATTGTGCTCTTCATTGTGATAATTAAATTTTCAAGTATAAAATAGTTTTTAAATTATGAAGTAAGCTATGGTCATTGTAAAAATTAAAGTATGTAAATATGTATAAAGTAAGAAGTAAAAGCACTCTTCCCTTATCCCCCAGGGTGAATCACAATGAAAAGTTTGACATGGATCCTTCCAGGCCTTTTGTGCTTATATAAACACATTCACAGAGACATACACACTATAGTAGTATGTGGGACCCAATCACACATCTCATTTGTGGGCAATTTTTCTCTTATTAATATATTTCTGGGTGTTTAAGTAGTCTCGGAATTGTTGACTTATAAACAAGGCTGGAATGAACATCCTTATACATGTTCATTCAACTTCTAAAAATAGAGATTCTAGAATATAATTGCTATGTCAAAGGCAGAATGCATTTTAAATTAGGATTTAAATTGCTGAATTAACTTCTAAATATGCACACCTCACAAAGAGCTCATGAGTGTACCTTTTATTCTACTCTCTCCCCAAATCCAAATACAACCAATTTTGGTTTTATTTTTTGCCATTTTTACAGGGATAAATGAAATTTCAAAGAAGTTTAAAATTTTATATAAAATTTATTGCTGTTTCAATTATTGGTTCAAACTCTTGACTCTTTGGAAACTTCATTTACTGAATCCTCAATCCCAATGGATCTTTAACTTTTCCCCTGAAAATTCTTCAAAAAAATAGTAATATATGTCAGCAATGCTTTACACTTCTTTATGCCTCAGTCTAATTTTTCCATTAAATAAAAAAGTATATCTAAAATGACATGTGAATCAAAAGAGTTGCAATTCTTTATGCCAAATAATGTTTCACATTGTAGCTCTCACCTCTTCTGAGAACTTTCTCCATCAATTATCTTCTATTCATTTATATATTCAATCTTTACCTCTCCAATAGTTCTTTCATTCAAACTTAAAATATCTCAACTTTCTTCCATTTAAAAATAAACCCTCTTATGGGGAGTGACATAAGTAAAATGGTGGAGTAGGTAGCTCCAAACTCTACACCCTCCACAGAAATTTTTTAAAAGGCAGCAACTGTCAGAACCAACTTTGTCAGAACTCTGGAAAACAGGCAAAGATTTACAGTAACCAAGTGAATGCTGAATGAAGAAATAGGCAACTTAAAATGGTAAAAAAGATTTGTGGCATTTTTACTCGCTTTTGCTCCACCTTGTCCCCAGCTCAGAGATAATCTTGAAGACAGCAGACCACATCCCCAGTGTAATGCACACACACACACACACACACACACACACACAAGGTCTGACAATTAAGTTTTCAAACTCATCCTAGAAAAAGTGCTACATACCTCATTGCTGAATATCACTATGGTCACCTTCTAAATACTCCCCTTGGGAAGCTATGCACCAATGCCAGTACCTAGTCATCCTTCAGAGCAATTTTGGAACTCTTTTTCTGGAATGGCCATCAGAGCTGTCATTGCATTAACCTTGATGTCCTGAATGTCATAAAAATGTCTTCCTTTCAATATTACCTTTCTCTTTAGGTAAAGAAAGAAGTCATTGGGGGCCAGATCAAGTGAGTAGGAAGGGTGTTCCAATACAGTTATTTGTTTACTGGCTAAAAATGCCCTCACAGACAGTGCCGTGTGAGCTGGTACGTTGTCATGACGCAAGAGCCATGAATTGTTGGCGAAAAGTTCAGGTCCTCTAACTTTTTCACGCAGTCTTTTCAGTACTTCCAAATAGTAAACTTGGTTAACTGTTTGTCCAGTTTGTACAAATTCATAATGAATAATTCCTCTGATATCAAAAAAGGTTAGCAACATCGTTGCAACAAGTTCATGAATGTAATTGTCAGACTCCGTATACCCATAACAAAAGATGAATACAAGTCACATTTTACTTCTGCAATTACAGAGGTGCTGAAAGTGGTTACCATCAGGGTCCAGACACTTCTGATTATGGCGAACTGTTACTTAACAAACGTTGACCAAAGTGTCTGCTTGTATACACTTTTATTGCACCCCCAGTATATTTTGGACATTAATCGCTTATTGGGTATGTCATTTACAAGTATCTTCTCCCATTCAGTAGGTCGCCTTTTTGTTTTGTTGATAATTTCCTTTGTGGTGCAAAAGCTTTTTAATTTGATGTAGTCCCATTTATTTTTGCTTTTTTTTTGTCTTTGCCCTAAGAGATATATCCAAAAATATATGGCTAAGACCTATGTCAGTGTTTATTGCTTATGTTTTCTTCTAGGAAGGTATAATGTAAAGTGGTTTGAAGATACACTGTGATATAATCTAGAATGCTGATTTAGCTACTTGCTCACTGGACAAATCCCTTAATCTCACTGATCATCAGTTTCCTCATCTTAGAAAAAGAGGGCGATTATTCATGTTTTATATGGAAGTTATGAAGGTGAAATTAGGATGTGTACATAAAGCGCCTAGCATTTTGCTCAACACATAATACACCCTCAAAAAATTGTAAATATTATTTCCATCTCCCCCCACAAGCACTTAACAGAACCCCAGTTACAGTGTAGCTGCTTAGTACATCCTTGAATCAATGAATAAATGCTTCACCCAGTCTGTCCATGTCCTCACAATTTCATGTTCTGGATCTCCCTCTACATGGTGTTCTAGAGCCAGGTCATACCAGCTTATAAGAGCTGATTATGTACAACTCCTCTCAATTCTGTGTTCAATACTGTCTCGCTTGTAGCTTGAAGTCAGTAATGGTGGTAGTGTTTACACAATAAAAATAATCAAATGCTACAAATCAGGCTTTCTCCTTCTCCTCCCAAATCAGTTTAGTAGCATACCACTGTCCCACCTGACTTATATACAGCAATATGACAATGGATAGGAAAAACAGCAGAGATGATAATGACTGGAATGTATATAATGTGTGACAAATAGAGTGTATTTTGGTGTCTGTTAAATCATAAGAGCCACTAGGTGTGAAAAATGTTGGCTTTCTATAATTTGAATATATTTTCAACAACAAAAAAATGTTTAAAAAAGACAACAGTGATTTGTGCTAGACAATTTAACTATATGGGATCTGGAAAGGAGTAAGAATTTAGTTAGAGATAAAGCAGAATGGTACCCCGTCTTGTAAATGGAAATACTATCTTTCTTGACTAAAGTCAGTAATCCAGATCTGATGCTTTTGAAGGTATTTCTGGAAGTATAGTATATTGAACAGTACTCTGGACTAGAGATAAGAAGATATTCCTCTCTAGTCTTAAATAGGTCATTTGTTAGTCAGGTGTCAAGATAGATTACAAATAATATGGGATACAAATTTAAGTGAGAATCACATGTAATGGTGTATTGGAATGTCTTTTATAAACCTTAGCATGCTATTTAAATTATTACTATGATGAAGCTGTGACTTTAGATCTCTGATTCATTTTACTACCAGATTGTCTGTCAAATGAATTTCTGTCACACTAGGGGCAGGATGATAAAATTAGTAACGACTAACAAACTTTTTCAATAATTATTGGCATTGTAAAAATAAACTATACTCAATCCATGTCAATTTTCTTTCTTAACCATAGTGAGCAACAGAAATCTCAAGATCTCTCTATATTCTGCTTCTGGTTGAGAGAAATAATTCTTCTATCATGATATCTCTAATACCTTCTTAGAATAATAATTTTGAAAAGGTAAGTGCAAAGACAAATACTTGTAGGAAAAGGCCCCAGTTCTTCCTCATATAGTGATTTTCTAGTCACATTTATTGCAGGTTTTGTAAAATTATTAAAAAAAAATGTAGGCTTATTGTAGAGCTGACTTCTAATTTCGTTTGTGTTTGTAGTATACATGCAGTCCCTTCCTTCTCATAGTTTCTCATCTAAAACACGCACCAGTGATTTAGTACAGCCACACAAATACTGAACAAGATCATAAAGGGAGAGAATATACTTGATGTATTAGTATAAGGAACAATAGGATAAGCAACAGAACCAGCAACAACAAAAGGACTTTTTCATTTAGGTTTTACATTACCTGGGAGCCTGACTTCTCGTTCAGTTCCCAGTTCTGTTATTAGTACAACACACTGCCTTAGGCAAATCATTTACCCTCCTTGTGTGCTTGACTTTCTGTGAAGAGAATGAAGCAATGACACAGCTTAATGTTTATGCAATACTTAGGGCACCTGGAAGCATAATGGCACAGTGTATTGATGGTGGAGATAAGAAAAAAATATATACAGTGGTACCTTGGTTTTCGAACGTCTCCGTAGACGAACATTTCGGTTTATGAATGCAGTAATTTTATGGATCTATGGTATCATTAGATAGCAAAATTCATGCTAAATTTGCAGTTTTAGGGGTTGATTTTAAAGGTCTGGAACAGATTGATCCATTTTGCATTACTTTCTATGGGGAAACCGTGCCTCAGTTTTCTAACGTTTCAGAACTCGAACACTCTTCCAGCACGCATTATGTTCGAAAACTGAGGTACCACTGTGTGTGTGTGTGTGTGTGTGTGTGTGTATTCAAATTAATGTAATTTGGTACCTGAAAATCTCAGAGCCAATCATTATAGCAACCATTTAACTTAAAGGAAGAGAGTTAAGATAAAATACAGAGGAAATAAAATTATTATAAATATAAGCTAGAATAAATGTTTTTAGACATTATTAAAGATTTGTCTAGATGTTCTTATTATTAGAATTTAAACAATTCACTAGCCTATCAATTTCATAAAAAATGAAATTTAATTTTAAATGTTTAGTGTCAAAATTCTAGAGAGTAAAAAGACAACACCTTAACTACATTAGTTACATTTCTCCATTAAACATTTAGAAATATAACTACTATGTAGCAAGCTCTGTGTTACACGTTTTAAGTGTAAAAATGAAGAACAAGGGTCTCATTCTAAAGACATGAGAAATACTAAAATAAATTTATAACATTTTTAAAAAATTATAGAAACAAAGACAGGGAACAATTATTATGTCCAGAGGGGTTTTGAAATAATACCTAGAAAAGGTAAAAATGAACAAGGCCTTAGAGGATGATGTGGGATTTAACTAGGGAGGAAGAGGGTTTCAAGTTAAAAAAAAAAAGTTAACGCTTTTCTAATTTCTAAAATCTCTGTGACAACATTTCATTTCAGGATCATTAATTCATCTATTAGAATCATATTTGATCCTATCTTAATCATTTTTTTCAAGGAAGTTTTTTCCCAGACATATAACAGAGAAGGTTCATAATCCATCCAAAGCATGACCAGACCCAAAATTAGCATTTGAATAAAAAGAAATTTTTCTTCCTAATTTATCTCATCATAGTATTAGGTCGGTGCAAAAGTAATTGCAGTTTAAAAGGTCAAAAATAATTGCAAAAACAGCTATTACTTTTGCACAAACCTAATATAATACTAGTTCTACGAAAGGGTCTTTCATATGTCCAAGATACACTTACAGATTTCAAGTACATAAAAAAAAACATTAAATAGCAATGTGTACCATTAGTATTTCCTGACATTTTACATAACGCATATTTTACTGAGGTTTTACAGCAACTCATCCTTTTTACTAGAGAATTTAAAAACCTAAGCAGTTCATATTCATATACACAGACAAACTTGCTATTAAAAGGAACCAAAGTTCTTATTTTCCTCAAGTCTGATATCAATACCAAGGGAAAGACTCCAATACCAATCATGATATAAATAATGCCCATATCAGAGTTTTGTAACTTTTCTTTTAAGAAAGTGAGTCAAACTTTGGATTCATGTGACATCAGTCCAAGACAAAGGATGTAATACTAAATCAAGAATGTTCAGCACTGGAGCACATATATCTTCACAGATAAATGATTTCAGATTTTTTGTATAGATACCCAGGAGAGGGATTGCTGGGTCATATGGTAATTCTATTCTTAATTTTTTAAGGAACCTCCACACTGCCTTCCATAGCGGCTGCACCAGTCTGCATTCCCACCAACAGTGTATGAGGGTTCCTTTCTCTCCACAGCCTCTCCAACACTTGTTACTATTTGTCTTGTTGATGATAGCCATTTTAACTGGGGTGAGGTGATATCTCATTGTGGTTTTTATTTGCATTTCTCTGATGATTAGTGATGTTGAGCATTTTTTCATATGTCTATTTGGCATCTGTATGCCCTCTTTGGAGAAATGTCTATTCAGGTCTTCTTCCCATTTTTTAACTGGATTGTTTGGGGTTTTTTTTGAGTTGTATGATTTTCCTATATATTTTGGATATCAGCCCCTTATCCGAGGTGTTGTTTGCAAATATCTTCTCCCATTCGGTTGGTTACCTCTTTATTTTGTCGATGGTTTCTTTTGCTGTGCAGCTTTTTAGTTTGATATAGTCTCATTCATTTATTTTAGCTTTCACTTCCCTTGCCTTCTTGAGGTCAAATTCATAAAATCCTCTTTGAACCCAACGTCCGTAAGTTTAGTACCTATGTCCTTTTCATTTTCTTTTTTTTTTTTTTTTTTTTTTTTTTTTTTTTTTTTTAGGAGGGCGCAGCTCACAGTGGCCCCGGTGGGGATCAAACTGGCAACCTTGGTGTTATCAGCACCTCGCTCTAACCAACTGAGCTAACCAGTCACCCAAGTACTTATGTTCTGTGCAGTCTATTGTTTCAGGTCTTATGTTTGGGTCTTTGATTCATTTTGAGTTAGTTTTGGTACACAGTGACAGATAGCAGTCTAGTTTCATTCTTTTGCACGTGGCTTTCCAATTCTTCCAGCACCATTTAATGAAGAGGCTGTCTTTTATCCATTGTATGTTTTTGTCTCCTTTGTCAAAAATTATCTGTCTGTATTTATGTAGGCTTATTTCTGGTTTTTCAATTATACTTCATTGGTCTGTACGTCTGCTTTTCTGCCAATACCATACTGTTTTGATTATTGTTGTCCTATAGTACAAGCTGAAGTCAGGGAGTGTGATACCTCCAGCATTGTTCATTTTTTTTAGGATTCCTTTGGCTCTTTGGGGTCTTTTGTAGTTCCAAACAAATCTGATGATTTTTTAATCTATTTCTTTAAAAAATGCCACTGGGATTTTGATGGCGATTGCATTAAATCTGTATATTGTTTTGGGTAATATGACAATTTTAACTACGTTGATTCTTCCAATCCATGAACATGGAATGTCTTTCTATTTCTTTGTGTCTTCTTTAATTTCTTTTAAAAATGTCAGTATATAGGTCTTTCACATCCTTGGTTAAGTTTACTCCTAGGTATTTTATTCTTTTTGTTGCAATTACAAAAGGAATCATTTGTTTGTTTTTAATTTCTTTTTCTGAAATTTCATTATTAGTATATAGGAATACAATGGACTCTTGTACGTTGATTTTGTAGCCGGCAACTTTACTGTATTCGTTTATTGTTTCTCATAGCTTAGTAGTGGAGTCTTTAGCGTTTTCTATATATAGCATCATGTCATCTGCAAAAAGTGACAATTTAACTTCTTCATTTCCCATTGGGATGCCTTTTATTTCTTTCTTTTGCCTGATTGCTCTGGCTAGGACTTCCAATACTTTGGTATGGTGAGAAGGGGCATCCCTGTTTTCTTTCTGATCATAGAGGAGAAACTTTCAGTTTTTCACTATTAAATGTGATATTAGCTGAGGATATATATATATATATATATATGTGTGTGTGTGTGTGTGTGTGTGTGTGTGTGTGTATACACATATATATAATTTATTATGTTGGGGTACTTTCCTTCTATTAAGTGTTTTAATGGATGTTGTATCTTGTCAAATGCTTTTTGTGTATCTATCGATGTGATCATACGATTTTTGTCCTTTATTTTGTTTATGTGGTGTATCACATTAATCGATATGCATATGTTTAACTATGCTTATACCCCTGGAATGGATCCCACTTGATCATGATGTATAGTCTTTTTAATGTATTGTTGTATTCAATTTGCTAGTATTTTGTTTAGGATTTTTGCATCTGTATTCATCAGAGATATTGGTCTGTAGTTTTCGCTTTATGTGTTATCCTTAGCAGATTTTGATATCAGGGTAATGTTACCCTCATAAAATGTGTTAGGAAATATTACCTTTTCTTTAATGTTTTGGAATAATTTGAGGAAGACAGGTATTAAATCGTTTTTGGTAGAATTCACTAGTGAAGCTATCTGGTCTTGGAGTTTTGCTTTTAGGGAGTTTTTGGATGATTACTTCAATTTCCTCACAGTTGATCAGTCTATTTAGATTCTCCAGTTCTTCATGATTCATTCTAGGAAGGTTATATGCTATTTCCAAGAACCTGTCCATTTCTTCCAGGTTATTGAATTTGGTGGCATATAGTCCTTCATAGTATTCTTATATGATCCTTTGTATTTCTGTGGTATTCATTGTAACTTCCCCACTTCCATTTATTATTTTATTTGTGTCTTTTCTCTTTTTTTCCTTAGTGATTCTAGCCAAGGACTTGTCAATTTTATTAATCTTTTCAAGGGACTATGTCTTTGTTGCATTAATTTTTCCTATTGTCTTTTTGTTCTCTATGTCATTTCATTCTGCGGTAATTTTTGTTATTTCCTCCATTCTGCTGACTTTGGGATTCATTTCTTCTTCTTTTTGTACTTCTTTAAGATGTAATGTTAGGTTGTTTATTTGGGATTTTTTTTTGTTTGTTGAGTTAGGCTGTAATTATATAAATTTTCCTCTTAATCCTGCTTTCTCTGCACCTCAATAATTTTGATACCGTATATTTTCATTCTTGTTTGTTTCTATGTATCTTTTGATCCCTCCATTTATTTATTCTTTGACCCAGTCATTCTTCAGTAGCATGTTATTTAATCTCCACATATTTGTGGTATTGCCTGCTTTCTTTTTACAGTTGATCTTCAATTTCAAAGCACTGTGATCACAGAATATGCTTGGGAAGATTTCAGTCTTCTTAAATTTTCTGAGGCTATTTTTGTGTCCTAGCATATAACCTATACTTGAGAATGTTCCATGTGCACTAGGAAAGAATGTGTAGTCTGGTGTTCTAGAATGAAATGCTCTGTAAATGTCAATTATATCCATTTGGTCTAATGTGTCTTTTAATGATGATATTTCCTTATTGATTTTCTGTTTGGATGATCTATCCATAGCTGTCAATGGTGTATTTAGGTCCCCTACTTATATTGTGTTTTTGTAAGTTTCTCCCTTTAGTTCTGTTAGTACTTGCTTTGTAGTTTTGGTGCTCCCTGATTGGGAGCATATATCTTGATAAGTGGTATATCTTCTTGTTGTAGTGTCAGCTTTATCATTATAAAATGCACGTCTTTGTCTCTTGGTAACTTTTTTATCCTGAAGTTTGTTTTTTCACATGTAAGTATTGTTACACCTGCATTTCTCTGGATGCCATTTTCTTGGAGTATCCTTATCCACCCTTTCTCTTTGAATCTATATTTGTCCTTGCAGCTGAGACATGTCTCTTGAAGGCAGCATATGGTTGTGTTTTCGTTTTTGATCCAATTTGCTACTCTGTGCCTTTTTACTGGTTATTTCAGTCCATTTAAATGTAAGGTGATTATTGATATATGAGGATTTTCTACAGCCATTTTATCTTTTGTTTTCTGGGAGATTGGTGTCTCCATTGTTTCTTTGTCTTTGTGTTTCTGTCTGTTGTTTTAGTTTGGTGCTATTCTATGATTTTTTGTCCTCTGTTTTTTATGGTATTTGTCTCAGTTCTGTTTTTTATTTTCTTTAGAGTGGTTACCATTACGTTTAGGAAAAAGAAAGTTTCATATATACAGTAATCCTTTTCCTTCAGCATACATCTTATCTGCATTCCCCTTTGCAAATTCAGACTTTTACTGCCTCCCTTTTTATGTTTTTGTTGTCACAAATTATTCCTATTTATGCTGTGCATCCATTGCTGAGTTGCAGTAGCAAATTGTCTTCTTTTCTTTTTTTTTTTTTTTAACATTTCTGCCTCCTTTACCCTTTACAGTATTTTTAAGTGTATAGTGCCCTATTCTCTGTAGGGGTTTCCATTTCCTACTGATGTCTGTCTGTTAGTAATCTTACTCATAGTTGTATATCCTTTTGTCTTTTTGTTTCAGGTAGACTAACCTCCTTCAGTATGCCCTGTAATGCAGGCCTTGTGGTGGAAAATTCCCTCAGCTTCTGTATATCTGGAAAGACTTTTATTCCTCCTTCATATCTAAAAGATAACTTTGCTGCATATATTATTCTTGGCTCATAATTTCTCTCTTTCAATAGCTTGCATATTTGGTTCCACTCCCTCCTGGCTTGTAGAGTTTCTGCTGAAAAATCTGATGATAATCTAATGGGCTTCCCTTTGTATGTTACCATTTTCTTTTCCTTGGCTGCCTTGAGGATTCTTTCTTTGTTGTTAATTTTTGACAGTTTCAGGATAATGTGCCTTGGAGAAGGCCATTCAGGATTGAGAAAATTAGGTGCTCTGTTTGCTTCTTGGATTCGAGGATCCATTTCTTTCCATAGATTTGTGAAGTTCTCATCGACTATTTGTTTGAGTAGGCTCTCTGTGCCCTTCTCTCTCTCTCTTCTCCTTCTGGTATACCCATTATCCTTATATTGCTCTTTCTGATGAAGTCAGATAGTTCTTGTAGAGTTCTTCCATTTCTTTCAACTCTTAAGTCTCTCTCTTCTTCCATCTGTATGATTTCCAGATTTCTATTTTTGATATCACCAATTCTGTTATTTATCTGGTCAGCTCTATTTCCTAAGCTGGCTATTTCATTTTTCATCTCTTTTATTTAGTCCTTTAGCTCCAGAATTTCTATTTGGATCTTTTTAAAATTTTCAATCACTTTGGTAAAATATTCATTTTGTTTGTTGATTTTATTTCTGAGTTCATTAAACTACCTGTCTGGGTTTTCTTGCATCTCATGAGTTTTTTTGGAACAGCAATCCTGAATTCTCTGTCATTTAAGTCACATATTTCCATGTCTTTATTTATGTTCTGGAGATTTTCCAGTTTGTTTTTGAGATTCATTGTTACCTTGGTTATTCCTAGTAATTAATGGATTATTTCTCTTCCTGGGCATCTACAGGAATGAATTCTGCAGCAGGTTGATGAGAATAGGTCTTTCTTTTGTTGTCTAGTAGGTAGCACTGGAGAGTTATTTTCTCTTGCCCTGTTCATGATTTTTCAGTGGAACATTCCCTGAGGAGGTTAGCATCTCCTCTGTGACCAAGTCACCTCGGTCTCTGAGTACCACCCTTGTGGGAGAATGTGGTGGGTGATGGGGTTCTGAGCCCCTGGAATCCCAGTTCTGCCCCTGAAGCCAGATGCAGAGCTGTGCACCTCAGCAGCCCTGGTTGCCCCTGCTGGGATCAGCTGGTAAAAGTGGGGGTGGGGTGGGGTGGAATGGGAGAAGCAGCTAGTGTGTTTGTGGCTTTGTTCTCCTGCTAGTAATTGTGACTGCCAGACCTCAGCTCTCTTGCCTCTGTATCTCCATCATTGTCACTGGGATTCACCACAGTGTGCATCTACTGCTCTGGAACAGTCTCTCCAGTTCTCAGGCCTGTAGCTTTCAGCTCTTTAACCTGAAATTGTTACCATTTCTTCTGGGGTCCATTGCTAGCACTGGGAGGGTACAGAGGAGGTGAGCTCTGGGAGAGTCGGGGAAGCCGGCCAAGTTCTGTGGCTTAGTTTTCTGCCTGGCAGTGAGGGCTGTTAGACCACATCTGTTGCATTTCTGTATTTGGTCTTTGCCCCAAGGTCTGCTCCAATTGCTGGGCTCAGCCATATTATATGCTCATCTCTCAGGCAGGAATACTTGGGGCCACACAGAGTGCACCTGCAGGTTGAATCCTTCCCTCTCTGGGGACTGCAATTAGCTCTGGACTGTGTCCATGGTACCCTTCTCTGCTCTAGTCCTTTCGCTTCTCCCCTGATTGTCCTGATTCGCCCACCTTCAGATGTTTTGATGTGTGGATCTCTCAGATGTGTTTGTGTGTTGCACAAGGAATCCTGTGTTGAATTACAGCTTTTCAACTTGTTGTAACTTCAAGGGGAGAGATCAAGGAGGATCGCTCACGCTGCTATGTTTCTGATGTCTGGGACACAGTTCTATATTCAATTAAATCATCTCAAATATATATTGAGAACCTATCTTGCAAGGCATGGTGCTGAGGACTATAAAACTTCCTTAGGTGAATAAGACAATCCTTGTTCAAAATATTTTATATCACATGATAAAAGAGGCAAATACAAAAAAGCTACACTATAGTAATATAGTATACTATTCTTTCACTAAAATGTTTAAAAATTAAGTGTTTAAAGCATTTGTAAATATGCCTCAGATAGCATGTCCTTGTATCTTATTTGATGATAATAAACTATTTAATATTTTTGGGTGTGGTAATTGTATTTTGGTTGTTTTTTTTTTTAAATCTTTATCTCTACTAGCTTTACCGGGGTGATCATTTCATAAGTTGTATAAATGTCTACTCACTATGTTGTACACCTGAAACTAATATAATATTGTATGTCAACTGTCATGGAAAAAAATTGAAATAAAAAAATACTTAATTCTTAAAGATACAAACTAAAATATTTATGAGTGAAACAATGTATCAAAATTTTGTGTCAAAATAATCTGAGGGGGGCGTGAATGGAAATAACACTAGCCATTAATTGTTATAGTAGTTAAATTTGTGATAGGTACATGGGAGTTCATTATTGCTCCTTTTGTATGAGTTTGAAATTTCACATAATAAATAACAGATGTAGAGATCTACCTTTTCACAAATAAATAACTGTTATTCTTCCAGAGACCAAAATTATTTCATGTGAAGCTCACTTCCCAAACATTAGATATTACTGCTATATATTTATAATTTTAAAACTAACAATGCAAGTACCAGAACAACATTTACTTAAAAGTTTTCCAAGAGTCCTATCTGATTTCTAGCCCCTCCTGTTGTATTAGGTTGCACATATCCCTTCTCTGGTGTAAGAATGATCTGTAACAAATCCAAAGAGAGCAGTGGAGGAGTCAGTCTCCTTTGAAGACCCTGAGGTAGTACCTAGAATTGCCAACCACCTGGTATCAAATGAGACAATATGAAAAAGACTTTCATTAAATGTCTGATACAATTTATTAGTGCAGGCATTCAATAGCAACAGCCACTTTCATTATATGTCTCAATTTTCTATACTGTCTGGGTCAATAGTCAGTGGTGTACACAGCTCTGAGAGCCACCTGTCACCCAGCCTTCCAAATAATGGTTTCACCAGTGTTTTCTAACTTCTTCCCACAGCTGTTCTTCGAGTTTGTTCAAACACTGCTTCCAAATCAAATGTGTGAGCATTTTTTCCAAACCCGGTGAAGCCCATGGTGACCACCAGCTGCGGGTCCAATCTCAATACGTCTGAGCCTGTCACTTCGCTGGGCCCCAGGTGCTCCATGGCCACCGTCCTGCCACAGTATGAGCATCAGCCACAGCTCAAACAGCTACAGAAGACTCAGAAACATAGTTTTTAAATTTTAGCTGTAATTTCATAGACTCTCAGGGCCCACATGAGAGCATCATATTTGAAGTTCGATATAAAATTACATGTCTTACCCTTCTAATGGCAAATAGTCAAATTGATTTCATACTGCCTGGACTAAATCATTTACCTTCAAGGAAGCTGACATTTGCCTTCTGTCAGTATCTCTTTCAAGATCATGAAAGAGCCTCACACAATCATGTGCAGAAATGGTCTGAATATTCTTCCAGTGTCCAGATACAATACAAATAAGCTTATTCATCCCTAGGTTGACCTAATCTGACTCATGCTGGGCATTTCAGAACATGTATCAGTAATCAGCGAAAATAACTGCCATTTATTGAGTGAATACAATATGTCAGTTTTCTATATAGATTCTTCGGTAATCCTCACAACTACTTTACAAAGGTAGTATTATCTTCCTTTACATGTGAAAACCCTAAGGTTCAGAGAGATCAAGGAACTTGATCAAAGCCAAATAAGCAGTACGAAATAGCAGGATGAAATCCAACCCTATTTGATCCCAAACCCACACCCCTAACCAGTATACTCCACTACTTCCTTGTCTGGGTTCTGACCAGTTGAAGAACGATTCCTTCTCTTGATATCTCAAAGCACTCTTAAATTATGTTTGCAGACAGGATTGTGATCACAGCTTGGAACAACCAGTCTAACCCTTTAATAAGCATGTTTTTGAAGTCCTGCTAGAAATAACACCAGAACGTTGGACTACATTTCTTTGATCCATTAGGACATTATAGTAGGACACCTGACCAAGTATTGACAAAATAGAGAATTGTCGGGGAATTCTTTTCTCTTAGGGCAAGTTTTCTTCAACTAAACTTTTGTAATGAGATAGAGAAAAATGTAGTCAACGGAACTCACATTAGGGAAAGGGCTTTATTTGTCTAGAAGAAGAAATTAATTGACAAATATATTCGGTAGAGAAGTTGAGACAGAGTTTTATGTTACATAAGTTGTTAACTATAAGAACATCTGAGAGATGGAACAAATGAAGGCTGGAATTCAGTCTACACTTGGTTTGCCAATTTCTGTATTCCAGTGCAAGTCTGCCACAATCTGGAGAGATTTCTTTGGCTTTGCTCAAGGTTCCATCCAGTTGCCAAGCCTGCACTCTTGAGGTTGTATCCACCCAGAGATAAAATGTTTTTCTAATTCATGCAAGGATACTCTACAGGTTAGAGAAAAAATGTGTCCCTTTCTACACTCTGGCTACCTTTTTATTATTCAAACTCTACATCTTTTAGCTAATGTATATTTAACACATTTTGCTAAAGCTTTATAAACATTGTGTTATTTGATCTTCACACAACCTGCAATTATCTTCATTTTACAATAATGTACTCAAAGCAACACAATTTTTATTGGTGAAGTCTATATTTGAACACAGCTTTATCTAACTCCAAAGATCATGCTCTTACCTTTAAGGCTATACGGCCACCCTAACATCAACATTGACTTTTGTCCGTAAATATCTCTAATTATTGATAAAATGAAGTTTGAAAATATAAAAACCTATTACCTCGTTGTTTTATATACTTTGAGGCGTAAAGCTAGTTTGCTGATTTGCATATTTACACATTTTTACCAAATATATCTTGTTTTCACCCTGCCATGAACCAAGTTACCAAGTAAAAATTTTGCATTTGTTGATATAAAATCATTTCTATCCAAATTCTCCTAAGAAACATTGAATACTAAACACACAGAATTGTCATAAGCCCAAATGATTCCGGGATGCTGTGTACACCTAATGAATACAACATGATGACTTAAATTTAAAAATTATATATATGTGTTTGTGTGCGTGTGTGTGTGTGTGTAATAATGCTTTAAAACATTGATATAAATGGAATACCATTTGCCTATCTTCTAAATAATGTGAAAACTAAGATACTTTAAAAATTTCTGCCATAATAATTATCTTTGATAATAATTCCCCACCCAGAGTCTCCAATGGTCTTTATCAAAGAATTTTTAAAAATTAAGGATAGACCAATTGATCAAGATTCAGAAAGCCTATTTCATCTTTTCTTACAGCCAAATAGTATTGTATTGTGTATATATAACACAACGTTTTTATCCATCCATCTATCGAAGGACATTTTGTTTGTTTCCATGTCTTGGCCACTGTAAATAAAGCTGCAATGAACATTGGCGCACATACACCTGAAATCTATGTAACTTTACTAACAATTGTCACCCCAATAAACTTTAATTTAAAAAAAAGATTCAGAAAGCCTTCTAAGTCAGATAAAGGTAATTCTTGCTTTGTAAATGAAAAAGTGATTAAGATCAGAGTATTAATAAAACACTCAAAAAAATAAAAATTTCTGTCAAAATTCTCATGCATATTTTCTGCAGTGATTTAGAAAAATATATTAGATAGGATCCCATGGATGAGTAATATTAGTAGATGTGATGTTATTTGCAATTATTGTTAAAACGTTCAGATCACTAAGAAATTTTTTGGTAAATTACAATCACTCTGCCAGTGTAATCTAGTATTCTGAATCTGAACACTGCTCAGAGCATTTAGCTTGTGTGGGGGAAAAAAAACAACACCATAAGTCTCCCACTATATTTTGGTGTTTTCAGAAAACACCCATGTGTTAACAGGTATGGATTTTATTTTCAGTTTTTTTAATTAATTTCAGGTGCACAAGACAAAGTAAAACTTAGACCTTTATCTTTTATATCCCTCACACTGTGTGAACCCCCCTCCCCCATCCACTATGCCTCTGACATCGCACAGAGCCATTATATTTCCACTGTCTCTATTCCTAATGCTGTACTCTGCTTCTTGTGACCATATATATATATATATATATATATATATATATATATATATATATATATATATAATTGTAGTTGACATTCATTATTGTTCAGCTTCAGCTTCACGTGTACAGTGCAGTGATCAGGCATCTACATCATCCCTGAGGTGGTCTCCCTAATGAGACAAGTGTCCATCGGATACCCTACAAAATCTTTACAACATTATTGATTACATTCCCCAAATTAATTTTCAAAACCCCATGGCTATCTTGTGGTTACTGACTGTTTTTTAATCCCCTCACCTTCCCCCTTATCCCCACCCCTCTCCCATCTAGCAACCCTCAGTTTTTCCTCTGTGTCTCCAAAACTGTTTCTGATTAGTTCATTCACTTATTCTTTTCTTTAGATTCCACATATAAGTGAGATCATATGGTATTTGTCTTTCTCTGTCTGACTTATTTCACTTAACATAATGTTCTCTAGGTCCATCCATGTTGTTGCAAATGGTAAGATTTTTTTCTTCTTTATGGCTGTGTAATACTCCATTGTATAAATGTACCACAGTTTCTTAATCCAGTCATCTACCCATGGGAATTTCGGTTGTTTCCATGTCTTGGCTATTGTGCATAGTGCTGCAATAAACATAGGAGTGCATAAAGTTTTTTGAATTAGACTTTTGGATTTTTCCGGATAGATACCTAGGAGTGGACTTGCTGGATCATAAGGTAGCTCCATTTTCAGAATTTTGAGATGCCTCCATACTGTTTTCCATAGTGGCTGCACCAATCTGCAATCCCACCAACAGTGCACAAGGGTTCCCTTTTCTCCACATCCGCGCCAACGGATTTATTGGTGATAGCCATTTTGACTGGGGTGAGGTGGTATCTCATTGTGGTTTTTATTTGCATTTCTCTAATGATTAGTGAGTTTGAGCATTTTTTCATGTCTGTTTGCCATCTGTATATCCTTTTTAGAAAAATGTCTCTTCATGTCCTCTGCCCATTTTTTAATTGGGTTGTTTGTTTTTTTGGAGTTGAGTTGAGTGAGTTTTTTATAAATTTGTGATATTAACCCCTAATCAGATATATCATTGGCAAATATCTTTTTCCATTCAGTAGGCTCCCTTTTTGTTTTATTGATGGTTTCCTTTGCTGTGAAAAATTTTTCAGTTTGATGTAATCCCACATGTTTATTTTTTCTCTTACTTCCCTTGGGCGAGGGGATATATCAGTAAAAATCTTATTACGGTTAATGTCTGTGAAGTTTCTTCCTATATTTTCTTCTAGGAATTTTATGGTTTCAGATCTTACATTTAAGTCTTTAAGCCATTTTGAATTTATTTTTGTACATGGTGTAAGGAGGTGGTCCAGCTTCATTTTTTTGCATGTGTCTGTCCAGATTTCCCAGCACCATTTATTGAATAGACTGTCTTTACCCCACCGTGCATTCTTGCTTCCATTGTCATAAATTAAATGACCATATAGGCATGGATTTATTTCTGGACTCTCTATTCTGTTCCATTAGTCTATGTGTCTGTTTTTATGCCAGTACCATGCTGTTTTGATTACTGTAGCCTTGTAGTATAATTTGATGTCAGGTATTGTTCTCTACCTCCCACTTTGTTCTTATTTCTCAAGATTGCTGAGGCTATCCGGGGTCTATTATGGTCCAGTATAAATTTTAGGATTATATGTTCTATTTCTGTGAAAAACGTCGTTGGTAGTTTGATAGGAATTGCGTTGAATATGTATATTGCCTTAGGCAGTATGGACATTTTAACTATATTAATTCTTCCTATCCATGAACATGGTATGTGTTTCCAGCTATTTGTATCTTCTTTCATTTCTTTCTTCAGTGTCTTATAATTTTCTGAGTACAGATTTTTTACTTCTTTGGTTAAATTTATTCCCACGTATTTTATAGTCTTTGAAGCAATTGTAAATGGGATTGTTTTTTTAAATTTCTCCTTCTGATGTTTTATTATTGGTGTATACAAATGCAACTGATTTCTGAATATTAATTTTGTATCCTGCTACTTTACTAAATTCATCTATCAGCTCTAATAGCTTCTTGGTGGAGTCTTTAGGATTCTCTACATATAGTATCATGTCATCTGCATCTAATGACAATTTTACTTCCTCCTTACCAATTTGGATGCCTTTTATTTCTTTTTCTTGTCTGATTGTTGTGGCTAAAACTTTCAGTACTATGTTGAATAGAAGTGGAGAAAGTGGGCAAACTTGCCTTGTTCCTGATCTTAAGGGGAATGATTTCAGCTTTTCCCCATTGAGTATAATGTTAGCTGTGGGTTTATCATATATGGCCTTTATTATGTTGAGATATGAACCCTCTATTCCCACTTTCTTATGGGTTTTTAATCATAAATGGCTGCTGGATTTTATCAAATGCTTTTTCTGCATCTATTGATATGATCATGTGATTTTTATTTTTCACTTTGTTAATGTGGTGTATCACATTAATTGATTTGTGGATGTTGAACCACCCTTGCATACCAGGGATGAATCCCACTTGATCATGGTGTATGATCTTTTTAATGTATTGCTGAATTCTGTTCGCTAATATTTTGTTGAGGATTTTTGCATCTATGTTCATTAGAGACACTGGCCTCTAGTTTTCTTTTTTTGTGGTGTCTTTGTCTGGTTTTGGGATCAGGGTGATAGTGGCTTCGTAAAAAGTGTTTGGGAGTCTTCCCTCCTTCTGGATTTTTTGGAAGAGCTTGAGGAGAATAGGTGATAATTCTTTTTTGAACGTTTTGTAAAATTCACCTGTAAAGCCATCTGGTCCAGGGCTTTTGTTTGTTGGGAGATTGTTGATTACTGATTCAATTTCCCTGGAGGTAATCAGTCCATTCAGCTTTTCTGTTTCTTCTTGAGTTAGCCTTGGAAGGTTGTAGGCCTCTAGAAATTTTCCATTTCTTCCAGATTCTCAAATTTGTTGGCATATAGTTGCTCATAGTAATTTCTTAAAATTTTTTGTATTTCTGCAGTGTCTGTTTTCACTTCTCCTCTTTCATTTCTGATTTTATTAATTTGGGTCCTCTTTTTTTTTTTTTTTTTAATGAGTCTGGCTAAAGGTTTGTCGATTTTGTTTATCTTCTCTAAAAACCAACTCTTGGATTCATTGATCTTTTGTATTGTTTTTCTGGTTTCTATTTCATTTATTTCTACTCTGATCTTTATTATCTCCTTCCTTGTACTCCCTTTGGGCTTATTTTGCTCTTCTTTTTCCAGATCCCTTAAGTGTGAAGATAAACTGTTGATTAGTCATTTTTCTTGTTTCTTTAAGTAGGCCTGCAATGCTATGAATTTCCCTCTTAGGACTGCTTTCCCGGCATCCCATAGATTTTGGGTCGTCGTATTTTCATTTTCGTTTGTCTCGAGATATTTTGATTTCTTCCCTGATCTCCTGGTTGACCCATTCATTATTTAGTAACGTTATTCAGCCTCCATGAATTGGTGTGTCTTCCAGTTTTTTTTTTCCTGTAGTTCATTTCTAATTCCATAGCACTGTGGTCAGAGAAGACAATTGGTATGATATCAATTTTCTTAAATTTATCAAGACTTGTTTTGTGGCCTAACATATGGGCTATCTTGGAAACTGTTCCATGTGCGCTTGAGAAAAACGTGTATTCTGCAGGTTTGTGGTGAAATGCTCTGAAAATATCGATTAAATCCAAGGGGTCCAATGTGTCATTTAAGGCTGTTGTTTCCATATTGATTTTCTGTCTGGAAGACATGTCCCTTGTTGTCAGAGTTGTGTTGAAGTCCCATACTCTGATAGTGTTACTGTTGATCTCTGTCTTTATGTCAGTCAATATCTGTTTTATATATTTAGGTGCTCCTATGTTGGGTGCATAGATTTTTACTAGGGTTATGTCCTCTTGTCGGATCGATCCCTTTATTGTTATATAGTGTCCATCTTTGTCTTTTAATATGTTCGTCATTTTAAAGTCTATTTTGTCAGATATATGTATTGCAACTCCAGCTTTTTTCTCATTTCCATTTGCATTAAATATCTTACTCCAACCCTTCAGTTTCAGCCTGTGTGTGTGTTTTGATCTGAGGTGAGTTTCTTGTATGCAGCATATGCAAGGGTCTTGCTTTCTTATCCACTCAGCCACACTATGTCTCTTGATTGGAGCATTTACACCATTTACATTTAAAGTGATTATTGATAGGTTCATAGTTATTGCCATCTTTAAATTTGTAGTTAGATTGTTTTCATCTTTCTTCTATTTATAGAAGTCCTTTTAGTATTTCTTGCAGTGCTGGCTTGGTGGTAATAAATTCCTTTAGCTTATTTTTTTCTGGGAAGCTCTTTATCTCTCCATCAACTTTAAATGATAGCCTTGCTGGATAAAGCAATCTAGGTTGTAAGCCTTTGTTTTCCATCACTTTGTGTATCTCCTGCCACGCCCTCCTGGCCTTCAATGTTTCTGTAGGAAAGTCATTTGATAGTGTTATGGGAGGTCCCTTGTATGTAACCCTCTGTCTTTCTCTTGCTGCTTTTAGGATTCTCTGTTTGTCTTTAATCTTTGCCATTTTAACTATAATGTGTCTTGGTGTGGATCTGTTTGGGTTTATCCTGGTTGGAACTATCTGCACCTCCTGGGCTTGTATGTTGGTTTCCTTCATCAGGTTAGGGAAGTTTTCGGACATTATTACTTCAAATATGTTCTCAATCCCTTGCTTCCTCTCTTCACCTTCTGGTATTCCTATGATGCGCATGTTGTTGCGCTTGATGTTATCCCAGAGGTCTCTTAAACCATCTTCATTGTTTTTTATTCTTTTTTCTTTCTGTTGTTTTGTTTGGGTGATCTCTGCTAACTTGTCTTCTAAGTCACTGATTCGATCCTCTGCTTCATCTAACCTGCTGTTAATTCCTTTAAGTGAGGTCTTTATTTCAGTAATTGTGTTCTTTATTTCTGTTTGTTCATTACAATTTCTCTATCCTTCTTTATGTTGTCTCTAAGCTCCTTAAACATGCTTATCATCAGTGTTCTGAACTCTGTCTCTGATAGGTTGGTTACCTCTGTTTCATTTGGTTCCATTTCTGGAGGTTTCTTCTGTTCTTTTATTTGGGACATGTTTCTTTGTTTCCCCATTCTGGCTGACTCTCTGTGTTTGCTTCGATGTATTAGATAGATCCCCTAGAGTTCTTAGTTCTTGCTGGGTTATCTTATGTAGTATGTGTCCTTTATATTTGACTTGCACTACTTCGTTCTTCTCCTCTGTGTGTGCTCCAAAGGTGACTCTTGCGTTTTATATATTGTCCTGTTAAAGAAGATCTTTAATTGCTTTTCACTTATAAGTAGGTAGTGTTAACTCCTAGGCTGACTAGTTGTGAGACTTGGCTCTGCCCACCACAGGGTGTTCTGCTGCGTGAGGGTTTACCATTTAAATGTGGTTTGGCCTTATGTGCTCTTGTGCCTCTAGAGAATTCCCTCTGGGTGTGTCACTTGTAGGTCAAACCTGGTAGTACTCTGCTTTGGTCTGGAGTTGGCCTCTGGGTGTGTTGAATCTTGTGCCTCTTAAGCTGGGCCCTGGTAGGCAAATTTCAGAACAAAGCAAATCACCAAGCACAATAACAACAACAAAGAAAAAATCAAATACATTCAAATGTAAAAACAACTGACAACCCACACTCCACACAAAGATATCACACTCCAGGCAAAGATATCAAAGATATAAAGACAAAACAAAGCAAAACAAAAAACAAAAAACAAAACACCACCACCACCAACAAAAAGCAATGCCAGTCTTGGCTAAAGCCCACCAAGTAATCTCCAGGTTGTCCTATGCTGTACCAAAGAGTCCTCTGTGTATTATGCAGGCCGAGCTGGTCACCTGGTGCCCAGAGTGACGTTGGGACTACAGATTTAGATGCGTGAGGCTGAAGGTATGGAGTTTGTGTTCTTTGTCCAACCTAGGGCCCAAATGGCTGCCCCCCTTGGCGGGAGAGATCAGCTGTGGGACGCAGGGCAAGAGCCCACCTCCTGGCTTTTGTGTTCGCTGTTCCGTCCTGGGATCCCCTGCGTCTCTGCAGATGCAGATGCCGGTGGCGTTTCCACAGCCGCAGATGCGGGCCACGTCCCCACTCCACTCCCTTCCCTCTTTCCCTGCTCGCCCAATTTGCCCACCTTCAAGTAATACTTGCATGAGTCTCTTAGCTGTTCTGAGTGATGAGCACAGAGTCATTTGATGGGTTATAGATGTCCCGTTTGTGATAAGATCCAGAGGAGAACATAAAAAGTGCGCCCCGCTGCCACCATTCCTATGACGTCCAACAGGCATGGTTTTAACTTTTACATACTATGGCTTGTAAAGGATAAGCATCTAGTTTCACTGAGGCTTATGAGTTGGACTCAATGGGTATATAATGCCTTGCTTTAACAGTGAAACTTCATCCTAATGTTTCCCTAAGCTTCAATTTTCAATCCATTCTAAAAGTTTCATTCCAAAGTTTACAAAAGAAGCACCAAGTAAAATTGAGATACGACACATTTAATACAATATAAAAGAATGCTATATGATCGACACTGAGATTGCATTTTGTTCCCTGCTCATCTATAAAATGTTTTAGTGCTAGATCTATTAAGACTTTGAAATATATTATTAATTAAAGTAAGTCTGAATTCTGAACTTATTATATTAAAAGATATCTGGGATGCACACACGTGTACACACAAACACAAGAAATAATCTTTTAATTTATTATGATGTGAAAATTCTCTAATCCCAGTTGGACAAGAATGCATACAAGGTCAGACAAATTCATGAACTCATCCTAGAAAAAGTGCTACATACCTCATTGCTGAATATCACCATGGTCACCTTCGAAGTACTCCCCTTGGGAAGCTATGCACTTACACCAGCACCTAGTCCACCCTTCAAAGCAAGTATGGAACTCTTTTTCTGGAACGGCCATCAGAGCTGTCATCGTATTACCATTGATGTCCTAAATGTCATCAAAATGTCTTCCTTTCAACATTTTCTTTATCTTTAAGTGAAGAAAGAAGTAATTTGGGGCCAGATCAGGTGAGTAGGGAGGGTATTCCAATACAGTTATTTGTTTACTGGCTAAAAACTCCCTCACAGACAGTGTTGTGTGAGCTGGAGCATTGTCGTGATGCAGGAGCCATGAATTGGTGGTGAAAAGTTCACATCTTCTAACTTTTTCAACCAGCCTTTTCAGCACTTTAAAATAGTAGACTTGGTTAACTATCCAGCTGGTACAAATTCATAATGAATAATCCCTCTGATATCAAAAAAGGTTAGCAACATCGTTGCAACAAGTTCATGAAGTTAATTGTTAGGCCTGGTATATATAGTTCCATGTTTGTCACCTAAAATGATTTTATCTTTTTACTTACATTTACTGTGTTGCATTGTAGCATACCATGAACACTTGTTGAATTTGCTTGCTCAGCATTTATTCTTCCTTCTTTTAGTAATAGCATCTGATTTTCCTTTGAAGAAATACCCTTCTGTTAACTATTAGAATTCATATAGATTGAGTTGGTTGACACCATTCATTCCACAGTTTTGTGTTTCAGTCAAACCTAAACTGATGGGTATAGGATATGGCCAAGACCTAAAAAGTTAGGGTAGCACATACATTTAGGCACAGTGGTTGGTTCAATGATAGGCCCATGGACCAAACTGGGCCAATACAAGCCCTCACTGGGATTGCTGCTGAAATTATTGGTGAAAAGGAATTTTCTTATACTTGAATTTCAAGTATAGATGACATAAAGAATGTTAATGTCTATGCTTACATCATAGCTAGGGCCTGGCTGAGAATAAAGCTGGCATATGAAGAAAATAAAAAGAACAGATTTCTGATGACATTGGTTGAAACCCTGGATCCAAAACATGCCTGACATCAATTACCCCTTGAAATTCTCAGTTATGAACAAATGTATTCTCCTTTCTGTTTACTCTAGTTTGAATTGTCACATGCCACTAAAAACACTTTAACAAATATACAGCATTCTTTTTCAACTTCTGTTCCTTCTCTAGCATAAATAAGATTCTTTTGGTAAAATTTTTATTTCCCTATTTTATGAGGAATGAACCATACGATAAAATCATCCCTCTCATAATCACAAAATCATGTGAACTTAGAAGAGATAATTTAGTTCTTTTAGCTGCCTTGAGGCAGAATCATGCTCTTACAATTCCTGGAAGACAGTGCTTAATCCTTGTCATCAGGAGCCCCAGAGAAGTAAAAATTACAATTTAAACTATCTTTAGTCAGTCAGGTTTCCAGCCCATGGTCTTTGGAGCTCAATATGGGCAGTCTAAACATGGCAGTTTTAAATTTCTATCTTCATTCAAACCCCAACTAATAGGCCTAAAACTTAATGCAAAAACATCTTCTCCCAGTGACAAGATAAATTTGCTTCATGAATTCCTATAAAATATCCCTATATATAAAATGGAAAAATCTTGTCTAAGGTTACCTGGTTCATTTAGCAGAAATAAGCAAACTATAAGCCACATACCAGAAAAGCCTAATTTAGAACATTATCCTAATGGTGTACGCAAAGAAATATCACAAAAGTTTTTCCAAGATGCAGTACAAATAACAGTTCTCCAAATGCTTCAGAGTTTCCTTTTATTCACAGAACAAAAAATAATAGGGAGTAAATGACACATGCATGTCAAGATTCAAATTTCACCAATATGACTGATGCTTATTTCCTTTAGTCTAAGCCACATATTCTCAAAAAAATTCTCTCTTGCGGATGAATGTTATATTGGCATAAATGATAACTTGGGAGTACTTCCGTGTAAAAAAATGTATTCACTCCTCCTTGCTCTGTTTCATTCATTTGCAACAATTTTGAATCAGTCTGGACTTTTATTACACTTAGAAGTTTATGCAATTGTCACATTTACAATTTTCTCCTTTTTCATTCCATCTATATTTCTTAGTTCTTTCCCCAGCCTGTTGTTACTCTTAGTTTTCTCTTTGTCTAACCCTTTAAACAACAACCGCATACTCATTAGGAAGAGAATTGTCCAAATATATAATAAGCATCTCAACTATTATAATTCTATTGCTTGTATGAAATATCACCCACTCGTGATAGTATTATAAAATAGTTTTTAATCATAATTTCTCATTTCCTAGGGAGAATCAAAGGTTTCCCCTTACCTTTGTATACATACAACTTTCTCTCTCTCTCTCTCTCTCTCTCCTACTTCCCTCTTTGTTTTCCCCCCTCCCTCCTCAGCTGTCTCTTTCTTTCTCCCCAAGAAATTTTCTTATAGGTTATATTGGTAAGGATTACTTTCAAGAAATACTAATAGAAAATCTGACAAATAATGTCTTAAATATGTAAGAATTCTTACATAAAAAAGATATCCATTAGTAAGCAGCCCAAGGCCCATAAAGTGGCTCCACTATGCCAAGCTCCTTCTTTTTTGCTGCTTTGTTAGCTACAGGCAGTACAAAAGGGGAAGGGCAAAATATTCACTGCAGCTCTCTCTCTCTCTCTCTCTCTCTCTCTCTCTCTCTCTCTCTCTCTCTCTCTCTCTCTCTCTCTCTCTCCCCCCTTATCAGAAAAACAATAGCTGTCCTGGAAGCCTCACAGTAAAATTCTACTGATATCTCACTGGCCAAAACAAAGTTACATGTCATACGTAGTGGCAAATGGGTCTGGAAAATGTAGCTTTAGCTCATGAAAATGAAAAAGGCACTTTACCATTCCCCCCACAATTAGGGCTCTGTTCATAAGGAAGAAAGGAGAACAATATATGTAGGCAATTAGCATTGCCCAGAAAGGTCAAAGAAAAAAAATAGCCTAGACCTCCAAAAACACATATTCATCCATCAAAGAATAGAATATAATTTTTACTGGGGAAAAAAAAAAAAACATGTATTGTCAACAGAATGGATAGGGGAAGTGTTCCTCTATTTATTACCTCTTCTCTTTTTTATAAGTTTCTCCCTCTTCCGTCTTCATTCCCATATGAGTCATGTAGTCACATACCCATTAGGAGATGAGATTGGCCCCACCTTGAATAAATTAGCAGACCAAAGTGAAATCCACTGAAAGGAAGCATGAAATGAGTAGCTTATCCTAGATATTAGGGAAGAAATGTCTCTCTTACTTGCTTTTTAAATCCTACCTCTGGAAAATTAAGTAAGACTCAAAGAGATATCATGGAAAAAAGGGAGGCAGAGCACAAATTAGGTCAAGTGCTAAACAGATAAGTGAGAGCTCATCAAAGGAGAGAAGAAAAGATTGAGATTCGGAGCCCTAACCATTGGCCTGTGCTATTCTTGGTATATAATACTCTGAACAACTTGGTGAATTAAACAGTAACCATGGATGTAAACATTAGAATTTGAGGATTTGTATATCTTCTCTAAGTTACTTTTAACATATCTAACAGTGGAGACAATTAGAGGAGAGGAACCACCCACTTCTTAATATAGTTTTCTGATTATCATGTTGTTTATTTCAAATTATGGATAATTGGTAAATAATATGAACGTTTTCTTTAAAATTCTCTAATTTGGCCATGACCAGCCATTAGCAACATGGAAGAGGGGATCCCCATACTGGACTTCAAAGATGAGTAATGGCATTTCAAGTGTAGGAAACAGCTTTTAAAAGGGTCTACATTTACAGAAGGCCTTAGATTTTCTGATTTCACATTTTTTTGTATTTAATTGCATCCATGAAAACTTGACAAATGTAAAGATATTATTCAACATTCTATTATATCCACATCCATGGGGACTCTAAGCATTCTTACCAAAATGATGCTATGGCTTTAATCAAAGAGTGATATAATAGGAAAGAAAGAAAATAGAAATGCTACTCACAGATCCAGAATCTAAAGCATCGTTATTCATCTGCAGCAGGCAACATTCATAGCTCCAATGCAACCTGAGGCAATCCACAAATCTGTAGGCACTACATAAAATCAGAAGAGGTTACATCCCTGCCATTTTCTATTCCCATTAAAGTGACTGAGCATGAATTCTTTCTTGATAACTAGTGCTCTCTGCTTATCACAATTTATGGTCCATCATTAATTGGATATTTTTATAGTTGACCTTTCAAATATTTTGCATTTAAAATGACTGGCTATTTCACCTGCTCCCCATAGGTTATGGAGAGTAGGCACTCAGGAAAAACTGGAATGGATGTACTATAACAGAACATTGAAAAGGTCAATGTTTTAGTTGTTGATATTTTCTACAGGATATAATTCTCACATATTTTAAATAGGTAACAAAACATTGAAAGTGATTAATGATGCTAAATACCTAATAATAATGATTATGACCACTGTGTTAAAATACCAACAATTCATTCTCTGACAACAAAGCACTAAGGACATATCAAAAGCACAATGCACAAGAATGGCAGGAGCGCTCTAAATGGTGTCTTAAAGGCCTACAATGGAATCCAGCATTGCATCCCTATGGAAGAGAAGTAAGGCTCTGTGACAGATTTATGGTATACTAAGATTTGAGGGAGCACTTTTGATTTGTATCAAATCACTCCAAATGCTCCATAGTGACATGACAAAATGGCAGCCTTCAGCTTTTTAACAAATTTCACTATGGAATAACCTGTCAGGAGGATTCATTCATTCATTCATTAAACAAATATTTGAGTGACTATTATCTGAATACATTGTGCTCCCTAATTTGAGGTCATGGGTGTGAGATGGTGATGCACCTGGGGATAAGGACGAGGTGGCAGATGGTTACATGTAGAGGTTTGTTAATGGTATTACACAAAATGTGCTGTGGAACCACTCAGACCCCAGTCAGTAGAAGTCCCCTCTGTCTTTCAATCCAAAAGTGTTTGAAATACTTCTCCCGTCAGCACAGTACCAAACTACTGATGACATACAGAACATAGACACAACACAAAGTGCTCAAGTAGACAGAGCTACAGCAGAACTGCCATTTCCTAGGTGAATGACTAGAGTGAAAGTTAGTATTGGGCACAGCATGCTTGATGGAAGCAGAGCCTCACGTAGAAGGGATTGGATAAAGATTTGATTTAAAGAAAGCTTTATGCAAATTCATAAGTAGAAACTGAGATTAAAGACCTCAATATAAGGACATAATCCCAGTATTACAAGAATTGCATGCAGTTCAGTAAAAATCGTCAGTTCCTTGAAAAAGAAGAACCTAGACACAACCAGACTATAAATTATTGCATTCATCACATAGCTAAGACATCTCAAAAACGTACATAGTGTGAAAAACTATATACTATGCATAGGGAGAGCCAAATTCAATTTAACAATTCTTTTGTCTTGAAAACAACACATATATTTTTGGTATAGATAAAGGAAGACTATATAGTATTCATAGAGACAGCCAAACTCAACTAAACCATTATTTTCTCTTCAAACAAGTTGTATATGTTTTTGGTGTGCAGTGTGTGTGTGTGTGTGTGTGTGTGTGTGAGAGAGAGAGAGAGAGAGAGAGAGAGAGAGAGAGAGAGAGAGAGAGAGAGAGAGAGAGAGAGAGAACTAATTTAATATGAGACTGAGAGAGAGATCTGGAAGTATACATACCAAATCACATATAATAACTACTTCTGGAAAGGAAAGTTGGATGGGGGGCAGGTGACTGATGATTTTGCATATTTTATTTCATAAATTTGTAGTTTGAATTATTTTGAAAGAATCATGTATTATTTTTGTAACTAAAATTATTTAACTGACAGAAGTTATTTGTAAATACCCCTATAAATGATGCCTTTTTATGTGGTTTTCCCTTGGTCTCTAAGAGAGTGTATGTCCACATGGGTATAGCTTTATATTTGTTTACATATATGCATCTTTTACTTATAGCCTACGCTCCAAAAACTTATGAAAGTATAGATAAATACATAAAAGAAATGCTCAGGGATAGAACCAAGGAAACAGTAAAATCTTCAGAATTGTTGTCCTTATTTAATGAGTTAAAACAGACAATCCATTATTTCGTTTTCCCAAATAGTATAACCTGAAATACCTGAATATTCCATCAGATGATGAAAAAGAAAATTCTCTCTTTTGTTTAGGAGGTATTTCCTTGAATTTTCAATGGAACACAAGGGGTACTGAAGAAGATATGTTTATATACTTATTTTGTTTCTGAATTTACAGTATCTATTACTCCTTTAAGCAAAGTAGCACATGAAAATTAGTTTTTAATCATAGATATTCTATGTTCCCACTGTCTTACATAGTTATAAATCTTATGAACAAATGATTTTGGAATTGTCCGTTCTCTTTTAACTTGTGGATGTAGTAAACGGTGTAATATTAACGAGATTAGGTTGAATCATTTGCCTAACACATTTTGTCATGAGGCTAGTAGCATTCTTTGCTCTTATCTATTCTCAGTGGTTATGTCACTGGGCACTAATTGAAACACAAATATTCTAAGGGCCGGTAAAATTTCATTTTTTTCTCCTAGTTTCTGCCTCAGAAACTTATCTAAACGTATTTCTAAAATTCATAGTTTTAAAACACCATGATTTCAACCCACTCTTATTCGAGGCTTCTAATTATCTGTTTTGATATCTTTGAGTTCCCTTCTTGTACTATAAAATTGCTGCCGTTTTTGGGCTCTCCCAGCTATTCAGCTTTTTCTTCTTTTATGTATCTTACTTCTGCTTATCTGTAGAAACCACTATACACAAAAATGAAGGCATATTTAAACTCAATAGATAAACTATATAAATAAAGCAAACATTGCTTTCATGGAATCAAATTATTTAACTAATACATTTTACAGTATAGAAACAAACAGTCATTGTCATTCAACATACAGAGCATCACTATTTTTTTTCTATTTCTTCTCTTCAAGGTTAAAATAAGAGTAGAAATCAAACATGACAGTCCAATTCTGAGCAAAATTTTGGCATACCAATTTTTATCTGCATGTGAATATTTTATCGTCTCCTTTTTTTAGTATGGTCACGGTGCAAACAGCACAAGAGTTTACTGCTCTGAATTGCTATAATATTTCTAAGCTATTATGTGAAAAATCCATATAGCAGTACAGTAGGAGGGACAGTATGTCTGGTCCGAAAGCCATTTGCCTGCAGACTGTTTCATTTTGCTCAGAGGCTCTAAAACAGGGATAATGATTGTAGAAGATCATGAATTTTTCTAGTTACATTTACACATTTATTGGAGGTAGTTCAGATTTTTCAATTTGTATAGGATTTCCAAAGTATTTTTATATCTCAGAAGACATGTTTATAGGAAAAACTTTTACTTGAGGAATTTACTTGTTGAAAGGAATCTTTCAGAAAAGGCAAGTGACTAAGAAAACCAAAAGCATGGCTTTAATTATAAATCACAGCGTTCAAAAGAGGTGAGTGGGGGAAATGTGACAAAAGTGGGGGAGGGGAAGCTTGTCTGTGCTCCAAACACAACCAGGGAACAATGAGGCCATGAGAAATGTCCCTTGCTGTGGGCTCTTTGACCTCTTAATTTCTCCCCAGCATACTTGGCATTCCTATAATGCGTAAAGCAGATTTCTTTATCTTGTTCCTGGTAAAAATACAAGCAAACAGGGTATAAGAAGAGGTGGAAATGAGCACAAAGACCAATTTGTGAAGGGAGCAATTCTGCACTTCACTTAATATATGCCAAGTCTCACAAAAGGACCCTCGATTTCCTTTGTTTTACCCTCCGTCCGTCAGCAACGATAGATGGATTTTTTTTTTTAAGTATGAGCAGTTGGTTTTTATACATATGTTCAGGGATGATTTCCATGTATTCTAGGGAAATTTTGAAAAAAAAATGCATCCTGATTTCTTCTATTGTTTATTTGCCGAAACTTTTTAAAAAAATTATTGGAGGTGACAATGGTTAGTAAAATTAGACAGGTTTCTACATTTCTACAATACAACATCTATATATTGCATTGTGTGTTCACCACACAGAGTCAATTCTCCTTCCATCACCATATATTTGATACCCTTTTCCTTCTTCTATCTTGCTTTAAAATGGATGCCAAGACCATCACCAACATTCTAAAAATGCAGAAATTCTCTACACACAACCAACTGTGCTTCTGGGTAGTTTTTTTTAAAGTAATTTATAAGTGTAAGTGATTGGGAAGGGGAGGCCAGGTGTTACACTGGATGAACCTTAAAATTCTATTCAGTTCTATTGAAGCTTCATTTTACCTTTATCATTAGAAGGCAGTTTACAGATTTCTCAGATTGCCAACAGATGGCAGCAAAGACTTGCAGACTGGCACAGAAATTTTATTTTCACAATTACCCCAAGCAGCAATTAAATGTCTAAAGGTAGAACTGTCATTTTTAACCCAGTGTCATGCAGGGCGTCAAGAGGGATCTCTAGTCCCGCTCCCCACATAAGAACGCAGGATAGGGTGAGGCCAAAAAGGAACACCCGTGGAGCCATAGGTAAGGGAGTCATACCACTATAGTCTCACTGGAGGCTGCATCCACACGACCTGCAACCTGCTGTCCACTTCTCTGCCTGCCACCTAACCGACTGACCAACCAGCACATCCACGGCAGTTATATCAGTGGCTAATGGCTAACTGGTTACATACAGCTGATGGTCAATTAGCCACAGCTGACGGCATCTACTACCTGAGCCAGCACCTTTCCACGTGAGGCTGAGAACCTGGAAACTGCTCTCAGGGACTCTGTCCCCACAGCAGGATATGGTGAAGCCAAAAAGGAACACCCATGGAGCCATAGGTAGGGGAGTCATACCACTATAGTCTCACTGGCGGCTGGGTTGGAGACACAGGAGGCAGGAGCCACACGATCCGCAGCCCACTTCTCTCTGCCAAACAACCTCACTTGCTAGCTGCAATCCGCGCTTGCTAGTTCAGCCACCATCTCCTTTCTAGGCCTCATTTGCTGCTAGCATAGCCACGGCACTTATATTAGTAGCCAATGGCTCACTGGTTACAGCTGACGGCCAACTAGCCACAGCTGATGGCCATCCAATCACAGTTGATGGCCATTTACTACCTGAGCCAGCACCTTTCCACGTGAGGCCGAGAGCCTGGAAACTGCACTCCTGGCTCTACCCCCATAAAGAACCTCAAGAATTAAAGGGCAGAAGTGGAAAAGAGGCTAGCAGACATCAAGAATGCACCAGACTGAGAAATAGAGGAAAAGAAAACAGTATCCTAGAAGCAAATGATGGCAAGGATTTCTTAAAAAGGTGTGGATTATAAATGTCTAACCAGTATGCTGTACACTTGAAACTAACATAAAACAATCTTGAATGTCAACTATAATTTAAAAAAAAATAGTCACAGGGATATATAGGGAATATAATCAATAATATTGTAATAACTATGTGCAGTGTCAGATGGGCAATAGACTTATTGGGGTTATCACTTTGTGAGGTATATAAATGGCTAATAACTATGTTATTTTGTACACTTGAAACTAATTTTCTAAAAAAGGCATAGTAACAGAGAGATCCAGAAGGACTGAAACTAACTGAAAAGAAAGGTGAAAAAAGCACAACTTGCTAGGATATGATCCCTAGTGGATTTAGAGCAGCTTCTGGTGATTTGTGAAAAGAAGATAGCCACATAGCAGGGAACTGATGTTTCTATTATTTAATTTAATTAATTAATTAGTGCTCTGTTTCAGTTTCTGGAGATATTTTGTTTGCTTATTTTCCTGTTTTGCTTTGTTTTAAAAGATTTTTATTTAGGCAGCTAAAAACAATTAGATGTTCTGAAGTGCAATGAAAGAAAAATAAAACCAGTTACTTATCACATGTGCCTTTCTTTACAACTAAAGCAAAAAGGGGCGGGTGGAGGCTTTTTGTTTTAAAGGAAAATAAAAAAATGGGACATTATGTTTTTTTCTTCTCCTTAATATAACCAGCTATAAGAATTCTAACTGAAATAAGAAAAACTGGATGTTGGCTTGCACATATTCATTCAAAAAACAGTAGGCTATTGCACTAAAAGAGGATAACAACTCCACCTAGCTTCTTCAGATATTGTTAAGTTTTCACTTACAGACAATACCAAGGTTGTTCGAGTGCACACATTTATTTGTGTGTGTGTATTTTTTGTTTTGCATTTGTAGAAATTTAAGTTTGTGGTTAAAATGAGTCTTAATGTTTTCTATTAATGTTGTTTATTCAGAATAAAAGTTTAGTCTATAAAAAAAATTATCAAATATATACATGACTTTTAACAAAACTTCTGTAAGATATAGAAAAGGAACCAACAAAAGTGATTATCTTTAGTTTTTTGCAAGACTCAATAAGAATAACAACATCTATTTTGGCCCACAGCCCCATTTTTGTGAAAGTGCTAAGTTTTCCAAGTTCTTCCCAGCTAAATCTGAGTTCTCAGAGGGCGTCTCATATGCATTTATAAAATAATTCTGTATCTACCAATTGGGTCACTCCCCACTTTCTTCCTCTCTTCTGTGGCTGCCAACTGCCAGTGCTACAACCACAGACATTACAGTGCAATGGCCTATCCTACCTCTTCTCTGGTCCAAATCCCTATTCAGACTTGTGTGCTCATTTCCTACAAACATGGTAGTAAAGAAAGTCCTTTATAATTGACTCTCTTTGTACAGCAGGCCTTCTCTATGAGAATGGAACATGAATTTGTGGGAACTGTGCTATAGACAATTTGAGTGCAGACGTTATTCTTCGCTCAAAATCTTCTTCCCCTTTCACAAATGGGCAATTCTCCTTGAACACATGGTAAAGTTGTCAAAGCTTTGTTTTTTGTTTTTGTTTTTAACTTATACAGACTTTATTTTGACAGTCTGTGATATTTGACAAAAATAAACTGAAAACACACTTTTTAGGACAAAAGACATAAAGTTGAATTTTTTGATGTGCTGGTGTCAGATTAGTCCTAAAAATTAACACCTACTTCTTCCCTTACACAAAATGTGGTCAAAGCTTTGTTTTGAGGGAGGTTAAATTCTTTCTTAGGAAATCTCCCTCCCCAAACTTCATTCAAATACGTCCCTACTGATCACCACATTGGCTCTGAAGGGTCCAGACATGTCTTTATCTTGAACTGAATACTACTTAGTCTATCGATATGAGATAACCACTACACTATTATGTATACTTAACAGACCTCCTCTTCATTGATTTTGAGTGGAACTCTCATATATTAAGAAAACATCCAAAACAAGGTGTGGAGATTTATAATGCAGACAAAATAGAATTTTGTTGATGCAACTGAGAATGTGTCCTTTAGAAAATTATACTTAAGTAAATTTGTCATTGTATATTAGTGAAATTGTCAAAGTGAGGGCCTTCAATAGTGTAATGATGAGCAGGGAAAAGAGGAGGCAGACACTAGAGTGGGATTAATTTATTTAGCAATATGCAACAGCAAAAAACAAGGGCACTGGAAAGAATGTGCTAATGACAGAAAGTAAAGGTGGTTAAAACTAAACAATATATATTGATAACAATGTCACGTCAAAGACCGTATACATATATATATAAGTTTAAGAGATCTCAACATATGTTTACTATTGATCAAAAATCACTTGGCTAAATACAAAAATGACATCAATAAGGAGAATCCCAAAGCAGTAATAAACTCCATAGGATAGCAACTATCACAGTAGATGCCAAAAGCTCACCAAACA
The DNA here is from genome assembly GCF_004115265.2 of Rhinolophus ferrumequinum. Lineage (NCBI taxonomy): Eukaryota > Metazoa > Chordata > Mammalia > Chiroptera > Rhinolophidae > Rhinolophus > Rhinolophus ferrumequinum. The sequence continues at coordinate 60,311,874 of NC_046284.1, forward strand.
GTAGCGGAAAGGTCAGGCATCAAAACCTTGCCAGGTCTGCAGCTGGGAAAGCTCAGGTGTCTCCCACTGCTCCTTGCTGGTTCCCAAGAACTTTGATGCTGTTGCTGTTGTTGTTGTTGGAAGTTAGGGCATCTCCTGATGTTGCAAGCTGCAAGCTGCATACAAGTTTTCAAAATGCCAACCAGTTCTTAAGAAGCCTAACCATTGGGAACAACACTGGAGAGGTCGGGAACCAGCCAGACCTTACCAGATCCTAGGCTGGAAGTCAGGGCGTCTCCTGGTGTGTTGTAAGCTGCATGTTGTATACGGGTTTCCAAACTGTTAGAATGATAAAGAATCACCAATGACAAATGACAAAATGATGGAATTACACTGGCAACTGAGGTCTGTCTTATATATTTTTTCAGATGTACCCTAGAGCCAAGCTCCTTGTTCCTGCCTCCCCCTAAGGGAATGACCAGTTCCGGGAGGGTCCCGGCAGTTACTGTGATAAAAATATTGTTTATCCAGCTGAAGGGCCAGTTTATTTAGACAAACAATACTTACTGTTTTCGCTTGGGGCCACCGGCCCAAGGCCTTCCAAAGCTTGGCCACAAGTCTGTTACGTCATTCTGACATAACTTAGTTACTTTTCCTACCTCATCTGCTGATGTGGGCAAAACAGACAGAAAGCAACATCATCCCATATCTCTCCTGCCAGGAAAGAGAGGGAAAGAGATGAGGGAGAAATTTTCTTAACCCTAAGCTAACCGATACCTCAGTGCAGTCTCTCACGGGAGGGAACCCCACATGCAGTCTCTCATGTGGGGGAACAAAAAGCTGACAGACAAAAGCTAACTATTATCTCACATGCAGTCTCTCATGTGGGGGAACAAAAGAACAAAAAGCTAATCAAAAGCTAACCAGCTCCTCACATGCAGCCTCTCACGTGAGGGAAACCCACATGCAGTCTCTCATATGGGGGAACAAAGGAACAAAAAGCTAACAGACAAAAGTTCACATCAACCAATGAAGGCAAATTTTCCTAACATCTTTCCCACAAATAGGAAAATCAAGACTCGTTTGCTGGAAGAAAGCTGAAGTTATTCAAAATGCTGCTGTGTATTTTGTACAAAACTAAGGAAATCCTAAAAGGTATTTTTAAAGGAAAAATTTTTTTTTAGACATGGAAATATGGAATAAGCTACAGCTTGTCTTTCCAATGAAAGGGCATACTGAGTGTAAAAGGAAGAAATATATTAAGCCCTGCTTTAAAATGGCATCTCCTCTAGGAAATCAATAAACATGAATTAATTTATTGATTAATTCATTAAATTATGTTCACCATATACTGTAGTTGAAATGTTGATCTTTGGATGTAAGAAACATCCAAACCTGTAGAGAATTTTTTAAAAGCTTATTTGAGCTAAACTGACCACACATGCCAGGGAGTAAGATCTGAAATTCTCCGGAGAATAACCAGTTTGCAGCTTCTTTTATGCATTTGAAATTAAGGAGAGAATATAAGGAAGTTTACATGGAGAGGGGGAAAAGCAAGGTGGGGACTGGATTACAGGATAGTTAACAAGATTATGTGCTCTCTTGAGGGTGCTTATGGTTTATTTCAAAGGTGTGTTAACCTAGAAACACAGAAACAATGGACAGGGCTCGCTTAAGGCAAAGGTAAACTAGAAAGTTATATGCCTGGGGCATGACCACCCCCCATGACCTGCTCTGTTAGGAATTTAGGATCAGATCACCCTGTGAGGTTACTTTCCATAGAACCCTTTTTTTTGTCCACAATCTTGAAGTGTATAATGAGTATCTTTTTCCTTCTTTCTTTTGTTTTGATACTCATTTCCTTCCTTCTGCAAAAGCACTTCTTGTGCGAGGGGAATGGTTCCTCCCCCATTCTTTGTTGTTCTAGTGAGTGTGCAAATAACCTACCCTTCTAGTCTGAAGCCTGAGCTTATGACAATGGTGGTAACAGTGGGACAGACACGTGAATTTGGAGCTGAGGAGACAAAGCTAGACAGAAGACATTCATCAATGCAAAAATGGTAGATGAAGCCAAAGACTTCATCTTTGGAGAAGATGGAGGTGACTGACAGGAAGTGTAAGAAGAGAGAAAAGGAACAAGTACAGAATGTTGATAATGGAGAAAATAAAATAGAATAAGCACTATTAAGAGAGTCACTTAAAATGGCATGGGGATGCTATTGAGGAAATGGGGGCTATTCTTGGCACTATTGTTAAATTGCTGACCTGTTGCTAAATTCAGCTCAAGGCTGAATAACAAACATCCTGGATCAATGTTTGCTATATGAACATGTATGGACTTTACTTCCTCCTTATCATGGTGACCAGACCATCTGCTTTCTTTACCTTGAAAGGAACCAATCCATTTTGACAACCAGCATCCTCCATTTACATAATGGACCTAACCAACCCCACCCGACCTGGCCTACATCATTCATTTACATGGAGGACCTTAATGAGAACAGTTTATAGTTTCACTCTTTGTAAAGACTGCCTTTCTTTATTCCCTTCGGAACACAATTTAGGTTGCTACCTGAATCTGTGCCCCGCATTGCAATGCCTCCTTTGCTCAAATAAAAGTTTTTTATTCTTTATTACAGTCTAAACTTTTTTTGTGTCAATAACATCAGCATTAGAAAGTTATGAGTATGAGTCCTGCTGAGCTTATTAAAACTTGCCTGCATACTTTCATGTAGCAATGAATTTGGGGATTAAAAACAAGTCAGTCAAGTATCTTTTATAATATACAAAAATGTAGTTTACTTAACTACATTTTTGCGATGCTCTTCAATTTAAAGACATTATAACAGAGTGGTTGGGAACACAGACTCTGAAGCCAGATTGCTTGAGTCCACAAGTCAGCTCTACTACTTAGTGGCTATGTAAGCTTGAGCAAATTGATCAGCCTCATTGAGCATCATTTTCCTCATCTATAAAATTGGGCTGATAACATTACCTACCTCATTAAGATTGCTGTGAAAATTAAGTAATGCATATTTGTAGAGTCCTCAGAACTGTCATTGGTAAATGTAATTACTATGTTAGCACAGTACTAAGTACTAAATACACAGTACCAAATTAACACAGTACTCAATAAAAAAGTAAATGAAAATAAATAAAAGAGAATCTTTGGGAACCAAATTCCCAACAGGATTATTTTATTTATTTATTTTTGCTCTGGAATAATTATTACAATAAAGTTTTGTGAAAGAAGGCCTGGGTTGTCAGTACTCAATATATTAATCCAAAATGTGATTAATTCACTTTACACATATGATTTCAGGTAGATTTCATGATAACCTCCACTGCCTCCAAAACCAAAGCCTGTGTACCATGGACTTTCATGATAACAGCATATATTACTTAAAATAAGCAGTTTCTGCCATAGTAGGACATTTTCCAATACCAAAATTTTCAAAAAAGCTGCATTTTGTTGCTATTTCTAAATTGGAATGTTATGGCTTTTACAAACTTCCTTCCAATAAATACAATTGATTGTTTCTACTCATGGATCATCAATTTTTATCTGTGCCGTGAATGTCACAATCAAAAAACATGTGCTAGAATAAGTTGCTGCAAAATAAACAAGCACAAAAGTAATTTGGAGAAGGAAATAGTTAAATCCATGTATAAAAAGACAACCACTTTGATAGACGAATGTTCTTTCCTGAAAATGCATGGTATTTCTATCCAAACTTTCCATCTATTTTTTCCTGTTAAAAGCCAGAGGCCTCACCTGACATTTCAGTTTTGTGAAAGTCCAAATGTGTTTGAAATCGTTTATTGGTTGGACTCATATTGTCAAGAACAGATATTATGGAAAAAGACATTTTGAAAGTTTTGTGAGTAGTCTGAGAAACATTATGGGTACACATGTAATAGGTGACAAGAAAGTTATTAAAACAGCTGTTCAAATAAGAGTCTTAAGAAGAAAGCATCAGATACCTGAGAAGGAAGATTAGTGAAATTCTGTCATTGGGGTTCTGATGGGGCCAATCCACTCAAAATAAATTGATTTGGCTGCAAAATATTACTTTAAATCTTATATTGATTTTCTTGAATCATTTAAATCCTTCTTTACCACATATTCCCCATGTAAATTTTAGAACACTGTTTTTGAATGAAGAGCATAACATATGGAGTGTCAACAGTATGTTTTTATTTCTTTTTTGCCACGGTAAATTTTATGTAACCAGTATCATTTTTTGATAGGCATATGAAAAATTTAAATATAGTAGACTTTAAATCCAGTTTTATTTAGTCACTTTAAGATGTAGCAGCATTATATTAAAATATTGAGAAAATCTGCACTTTCAAAAAATTCTTCAGAAATAAAGACAAATTAAAAGTTACTGAAATGTGAAACAGTCTATTATATAGAAATCCACAGTTTCTATGTTTTCTTAATAAAATTTAATTATGAATTTTCTCAGTGATTTTTAGAAGAAAATTTTAAAAAGTTGAAAAACCTGTTTACTAGCCTAAGTTATTAGCTCATGCCTCCCTACTACTACAAAGAGAGAGAAAGAGAAATTATACATGTGCTTGTGACAACTTTCTCTGTACCTCCTATGATTATTAAATTCATTAAAAACCTCACCTCCTTTCCCGTCTTAGTGGACAGTGTCCCAGTGCCTTACCAAGACAAACTCCTCCATCTTATTCCACATCACCTTTTCTCCTACACACTACAAAATTTATTTTCTCTTCCACTTTTCCATCCTTTTTCCCTCTGTATTTTAACTTGATCAAGTATTTTTATCATAAAATGAAACAAAACTATAAACAAAAACAACATCAACAACAAAATTTTTCTTCAACTCTATTTCCTTGTCAAACATATCACCTTAATGAAAACACCAACCTTTTTTGAAAGAGAAGCCTTCCTCTCACTTACTTGTCAAACCACAGGAATCTGACTGCCACCTTCACAGCTCTACTGAAACCATTGATCTGGTATCCAAATTAAATGGTCTCTTTTTAGTTCTCTCCCTACTTTATCCTCCTGTAGGTTAGATGTTAAGGAAAAAAGGAAAATTCGCCTTCATTGCCTGATGTGAGCTTTTGTCTATTAGCTTTTATCTGTTCCTGTATGTGAGGTGATTTCTTTGCTGTGATGAGGGGTTGAGTAAATTTCCCCTTTGGTCTCATTCTCCCGAGCAGGGTAGACATGAGATGAGGTTTCTTTTTTCTGTTTGGTCACATTCTCTCAAGTAGGGGAGATATGAGATGATGTTTGTCATTCTGTGTTGTGAGGTAATGGTTTGCTTAGCGTTAAAGAAATTCTTGATCAGGGGTTGAGAGAATTCCTTCTCTGTTCTGTCTGTTTCATCCACATCAGCACATGAAGTAAAAAAGTAGCTAAGTTATAAGAGGACGACATGATAAGCACATTGCCAGGCCTTATTCTTATCTGGATGAATTGACCCTTCAGTCGGATGGGCAGCATTCATAACAGTAACTGCCGGACCCTCCCAGAACTGGCCATTCCTAGAGGGGGAGGCAGGTACAAGAAACTTGGCTCCAAGGTACATCTAAGAAAAGTATATAAGATAGACCACAGTTGGCAGTGTAATTATTATTATTTCATCATTTGGTCATTTGTCATTGGTGATTTTTCATCATTCTAACATTTTGAAGACTTCCAGCAACATGCAACTTGCAACACCAGGGGATGCCCTGACTTCCAGTCACAAACTTGGTGAGGTCTGGCAGGTTCCCGACCTCTCCAGTGTTGTTCCCCATGGTTAGCCTTCTTGAGAACTTGTTAGCATCTAAAAACCTTATGTGCAGCTTGTAGCTTATAACATCAGAAGACACCTTGACTTCTAGCAACAACAACAACAAAGAAAACAACAACAACATTCTTGGGAACTAACAAACAGTGGCGTGGGAGACACCTGAGTTTCTCTCAGCTACAAACCTGACAAGGTTTTGATTTATGACTTTTCCAGTGCTGTTCTCCCCCAGTTTGGTGAGCTTTTGACATCTACTGTAATAGTTACTATCCTATAGAGCTGATTACTTCTTTTGGATACTCCTTACTGATGTTATTTGTGTATTTAGCCAAGTGATTTTTGATCAATAGTAAACATATGTTGAGATCTCTTAAACTTATATATATGTGTACTCCTTTGACATGACATTGTTATCAATGTATATAGTTTAGTCTTAACCACCTTTATTTTCTGACATTAACTATTAATTGCCTTTGTTGTGGGGAGCCATGATTTCTTGTTTATTCTGTAACCTTGCAGACTGGCTCAGTTTTAGCTCTTAAGGCGTTGTCTCTGCTTACACCTGGAGGGTGCTTGCAAGCTGCTAAGGAATGAGGTGGGAACGGCCAGTTCCCGGACACAGATCACTGATGATTATCAGGGTAATTGGTGGGCTTTGTCCTTGAGATAATGACTTTGGGAGAGTTTCCGTGAGTCTGTAGTTCATATGTAAAAGTTGCAAATTTTACTTTCAATGAGGAAATGCTCACTCGTGATTGTTAAGCTGCACGTACACAGGTGGTATATATTGGTAAAGAAAAGTAAACTCCGCGCTTCAGGATCACTGAAGACCGGCCGCATCATCAATTGTGTGAGTGTCTCTTTCTCATTCCCACTCCCCTTGTCAGGAACTGTTCGACTCGTAACGGCTGGTCTGCTACACTTTGTCTTTTGCTATTACATATTGCTAAATAAATTGATTAGATATTGCTAAATAAATTAATTAGCCCCATTCTAGCATATGTCCGTCCTCCTTCTTCCACCCCTCCCCCCCACTTATCATTGCACCCCCTCACTGGCATTTGATCCTGTTGATTTTGTTCCTTGAGAAAAGCTTTCTTTCCTCGGTTTCCATTAGACCACTAGGTTGTGATTTTCCCTTATAGCTTTGTAATAGGTTCCTTGGTCTCCTTTATGTATTCTTTCTCTTACTGCCCCCCAAGGACTGCAGTTCCCCAGGGGTCCATCCTCAGACCTCTTTTCTCTTGATTCTATAAATCTCTCTGGGACCTCTCACCCATGTCTATAACTAGAACTGTCATCTATATGCATATGCCAATTACATTTCTAACCATTACATTTTTCTGTGAAACTCAAAACTGACCCCACATCTACAAATATCAGCAAGACAGACATCTCTGCTGTCTTGCAGGCACCCCAGAGTAAGCCCCAAACCAACACATTCTCTTCTGTTCATAAATCTTCTCTTTACTCCTTCTATCGACCAAATGTTTGTGCCCCCCTAAAATTTATATTTTGGAATCCTAACCTCCAAGGTGATGGTATTAGGAGGTGGGGACTTTGAGGAAGGTGATTACATCACAAAGGCAGAGCCCTCATGAATGGTATTAGTGCCCTTATAGGAGACCACAGAGAAAGCTTCCCTCTTCCTTCTACCGTGTGATATTTCAGCTAGAAGACAATCTATGAACCAGAAAATGGGTCCTCACCAGACACTGATTTTGTAGATGACTTGATCTTAGACTTCCAGCCTGCAAGACTGTGAGAAATTAATTTGTGTTGTTTATTAGTTACTGTGTCTCTGGTATTTCAATATAGTGGCCCAAAGAGACTGAGACAACTCTATATCTTAATGTGATCTCCATCCACATAGTAACCCAAATTAGAAACCTCAAAACCAGCCTTGTTTTCTTTCCTGGCCTCACAAACCATTCACTGGTGTATGATAATTAGCTTCTCTGAGTTCCCTAAAAAACAGGGACCATGATTTATTTATCATTTTCCCACAGGTTAGTACAAGAATCATAATAGGCTCTTATTAAATGTTTGTTGACTGAATTACAGACATTTTAAGTGTCATTCAAAGGTCTCTGCTCACAATAATAAGAGGATCTCTAAAGATTGGGCAAGATTTGAAAATGCACCCATACCTTAATGACTTAGAGTACAGAACAAAGCAGAAATGTTTGTCTTAAAATTTGAGGGCTAATTTAACCAACAACAGGAAAGATACTGTCCCAAATCCTGACATGGAAAAAAACTCAGGCTGACTCAAGGGAGATCAAATAACGACATCTTAATGAGAAATGGATCTGATTTTTAATTTAGTTTTCATGAACACCTGTAAAAGTGTGTGTGTGTGTGTGTGTGTGCATGTGTGTGTCTTTTAGGAGAAAGATGGTGTGGAGGAGAGATGAAGTAAAGGGTGAAATGGCTGGGGAATAAGTTCTACCAAGAAAATTAAATCATAAATAATTTTAGTCCACGTTTTAACCTCTTTCTCCATAATCAATGATGTTTACCAATAGCAAAACCAACTTCTATGGGTTGCATCTTCTTTACTTTGGTCACTCAGAATATCCAAGTATGTTGTATTTACTCCACTACCACTACATATACAAACACAAAATTTAATAAGCCAATGTTACTCTACATATTTTGTTCTCTGTCCATCTTGCTTTTCTTTGAAATAACATGACCTATTCCACTTGTCTCAATCCCCTACTCTTCTTTCTTAGAATCACTTCCAAAAATAAACTATCTGGACAAAAGTCCATGGCACACAGGCTTTGGTTTTGGAGGCAGTGTAGGCTAAGGCAGGTCTCAAATCACAGCAACAGACTTTTGAAGAGAGTGAAACAGTAAGCTGAAGCTAAACTGTCAAGTTGTGTGGTCCTGCTTCTCAAATTCACAGACCTGAAGCTTCTAAAGAAAGAAATTCTTTAGAAAGGAAGATAGATGGGTAGGCAGGTAGATGCTGATAGATAGATAGATAGATAGATAGATAGATAGATAGATAGATAGATAGATAGATAGATAGATGATAGGTGATAGATAGATGATAGATACATAGATGATAGATAGATGGATAGATAGATACATGATAGATCAATAGATAGATAAATAGATGAAAGATAGGTATACATACATACCTGCATTCAATTAAGTTGGCACAAAAGTAATTGCAGTTTAAAAGGCTAAAAATAATTGCAAAAACTGCAATTACTTTTGTACCAACCTAATAAAAACCTCTTTTTATATTTATCTTTTTTTTTTCTTCAGAAATACACACTGGTTCTAGAGCTTCACTATAATATTTGGGCTTGAGACACATTTTTCAGATACATAAGGAATTCATTCAATACATTTATTAAGTGCCTATTATGTATCAGCCATTATGCTAATGTTGGCAAAACAGCGATGAGCAGAAATACAGGGTGCCCATTCTCACGGATCTTATAACTGGGAGTCCAAATTACTGAACCTAAATTCTCATAACTTCTGTCCTTGTTCTTCAGCAAGTGGTGATGAAATTTTCCCAGGTAAGTAAAAGTGGCTGAGAGTGGCTATACACTAATAAGCAGCTGCTCATATGACAGGATCAATTCTGATCAGGAGTGAAACATATTACCCCAGGGGAAATACAGAATACTAGGTATTGATATGCATCAGAATTTCTAAAAAGTAAGGAGGGAAAAAGGAGGAAACTGACACTTAAGTAATTGTTAATGCCAGGTTAAGATGGCAAGATACAATGATGGCATGCTGTAAATGTAGTTTATGTTTAAATAAAGAGGACTTTTAAAAAAAAAAACGAGATAATGACTGATATGTCCTCTCTGATTTTCCCATTCAAATACCTATGTAGGTGCAGAAAAAAATAAATACTAAGCAAGATTATAATACTGCCACTGGACTCACAGAAGAATTCCTATTTAGAGCAGTACCGATGAACCTGGATTAAGAAACAACATTGGTTGCCTCAACATATCCTACCTTCTGTCCCAGAATGACATGGTAATTTTAGAAATGACAGGGGGAGGTCTTAGCCTGCCCCACAGGATGCAAATCCCAGGGAGTCCAATCCTAGAAAGCCATACCAGTCAGAAAACCTGGCTGCTACTTCCATATTGAAGAGGAGCTACTTCTACATGGGTAGGGGTATGTTTTTCTTCCTTATTCCCATCAGTGCCTCTCTCCTCAAGTCCAGGCAGAGATATCGTCCTCTATAGTCTATCGTTGACCTACAGATGGCATGTCGTTATACAAATGATGTTCTTACAGGTCACTCTGCCCCTACTTTGCCCTCAGAGAAAGAAGCTGATCAGAAATAATAAAGTCTTCAAACAATTGACCGTAGAAGGAAAGGAGAAGCTACTGGCAAAACATGCCAGAGGCAAAATGCCCAGAAGGAATAAGAAATATCATTATATAAGAAGGGCAGATGACACCTGTCAGAAAGACACCTGTCATTGTGTGCCAATGGCAGAATGAAGATGAATTTCATTTGCACTTGATTTTGAACTGTAAACCCTCAGACAATGATACACAGAATCCAGGAAATTGACAGCAGGCATCAAATGTTACTTGAATTCAAGAAAAACGTGTTGCTGTGCTGTTTTAATAAACAACTGATCCTCTTATATAACATATTTTAACTTCATACAAGTTTTGGTTCCTGGAAAAAAAGTGATTTCTATATGCTTGAAAGGGGGGCTATATGTTTGAATAGTGTCACTTGGGAAATCATTTTTATGATCAAGGGAGAGAAAAACATACAATGTGTTGCATAAGGAAATTGCCTAGGGGTACTTTGTGTGGGCCACAAGCTCATAGTATAGACCAGTTTCAGCTCAAAGGTGTCAAGGTGATGGAGAATAAAACTTGCTTGGTGCCGTCACCCTGGGAAGAGGGCAAACAGCCAGCGGCACCCAATCCTGATTCTTTCTTCGACTTTCCAAATTCATATTTTCCACACATCAAATGTAAAAGCTGTTTTTCACACACATTAGTTCCACAGAAAATGCTGCGAGTGTTTTTTTTTTTTTTTTCCCTTTCCTTCTGTCTCTGGTATTTAGATGTGACCACAGAAGAGAGAGGCCAGAGAAGCCATTTTATTGTTGCAACAACCTCTTTCTCAGTGGAATTCAGAAGTCAGGACTGAGTTTTATAAATAGTGACAAACAAAATTCTCAGATTTCAGCACTTTAGTACCTGGAAGATTTGAATTCCAAATGCATTTAGAGTTTGCTCTATTGCTTTGACATACAAAATCATCTTATTTTTTTTTTCTTTCTTATTGTGTGTTTTTCTCAACATTATGCACTGATTAATAATACTTCAAACATTACCTTATATTCTCAAAGTGTTTCCATAAATATTTCATATGATCTTAGGTAAGGAAAGGATTAATTGTTTTCTCTTTTCTAAACTAGGAAACAAGCTCAGACGTTACATTACTTATAAAAGATTGTGCAACTAATACATAACAGAGCTGGGGCCAGCACCGTGGTTTCTGACAGTTCAATACCATTTTAAAACAGCTAAAGTATGTTTCTTACTTAGCAGCTATATAGCGTCTATGTGCCCTATTAAAGTGACACCATCTGAAGAGTAGATGAAAGCTGAGAGCTGCGATATAAATTTAGGAAGTTATTTCTTAAAGAAAAGTTTCCTAAGGCTCCTCTCATTGTAATTAATGTCATTGTCCCTCTTAGCTTCTGAGCTTCACAAGTTCATTCTTATTTGACAATCTTGACAGTTTGTTGGCTACCAGGAACAGCCTAGAAGGATCTTATAATGGTGTTGAGGAAACTAATAACAGCTCTTTCTTTAAAACACCAAATAACTGCTAACATTTATCAAGCATGCACTATGTGTCAGACGTTATACTAAAGTTTCTAATGTATTATCTAAGGTAATCCTTAAAACAAATAATAAACATACGTAGTATTTCTATCTCCGTTCTACAGATGAGAAAACTGGCTGAGAAGTTAGGAAACCTCCCCAAGGTCATACAGCTTCTAAGTGGAAGACACAGAATTTGAACCCAAGCAGTCTTTCAACACTCAACCACTAAAATGAATGTGCTATGTGTTTGGTGTTTTATAAGCATTTATGGTCTCATCTAATACTCAGAATGACACGGAAAGTTAGGTATTTATAATCCAATTTTATAGATAAAACTGAGGCTCAGAGACACTCAAGAGTGTCATCTGCTTCAAGGCCATATAGATAAGAACAAAAGAGGAATTTGAAACTACCTTTATCTGACTACCACACTTCTATGTATTCACACCTGAGCAAATCTTCACCCAATACGGATAGAGATTACTGGAAATAGTTTATCCTTTTCTGCATCAAAATAGGTTATTGAAAGATTATCACTCATAGCAATTGGTCAAAAATAAAAAAACCCAAAGACATGTCAGACTTGTGGCCAAAATTGAAGTTTATTTCAGTGTCCTTTCTAGTTAGTCATTTTCCTATCCCAGTGTTTTTACTTCAAAGTACCCATTGTCCTTAATTATTCAGGTGTCCTGATTGTCCAGAGCCAAGCAAAGTACATCTCTCAAGCTTCTATGATAAGTGGTTCAGATTCCATAAATTATTTGCCTGGACTATCTCCCCCTTCCACTCATCCCATCCTAACCATCGAAATTTCTTTTTGTCAGTACCTAGTTCTGAGAATGGTACTAGGAAGAAAAACTAATCCACAGTAAGTTTTATAATGACTAATAAATGTTTAATGTTATTATTCCCTGCAATAGTTACACTTTGAAAGAAGCACTCAGTATGTCTTCAACCAAAGGAATGAATTGTGAGTGTTGGAATCCCAGAGGTGTGCCTGGTATGTGCAATGCTTAGTACAAGGCTTTCTAGAATGCCTCAACTCAAATTAACTGACTGCACTGAAAAAGTAAGGAGGAAGGCAACTTGGTTAGGGATAATCCCCTCAAATCTAACTCACCTAAATAGTTTAAAGTAAATCTAAGATGTAAATTAGTATTAAATTAGTTTTCTCAGACTAAAGTTGACAGGGTCCTGATTTCTAAGAACTTCCTCTCCCTTGGTCGTCTCATCTTAAAACGGGGGATCCCTGGTGTACCCGTACCACTACTTCTTTCTAAATCTCAGGCCTTGTTGTTGAGTCTGACTCACTTTGCCAGACTCCTTATTCTCCGTTCATTCCTCAAATTTCACTGAGCACGTACTGTATAGCAGACATTCTTCTAGAAGCTGGGGATGTATCAGTGAACAAAACAAAGATTCTTACCTCATGGTGCTTACGTGCTGGTGAAGAGAGATGGGCAATGAAAGCAAACATAATAATAAGTTAATTACTAATATTTTATAAATGATTAAGTGGTATGGAAAAAAATAGAGCAGAGTGAGGGGGATTGACAAGGAATGTAGGGTGAGTACATTTCCATTTTAAATAAATGGTCAGGGTAGGTGTCAATGAGAAGGTGGCATTTGGCATATAGGAGATGAGGGAGGGAACCATTCTGATACCTGGAGAAAGAATATTCCAAGTAGAAGAGGTGGCCGGGCCCAGGGCCCTGAGGCAAGAATGTTAGAGAAATAGACACTTTTGCTGGAGCCAAATGACCCAGTAAAAGAATATCTAGTCCAGTGATCAGTATTTTTTTTTTTTTTCTGTAAAGGGCCAGATAATAAATAAGTTAGGCTTGTGGCCATACAGTCTGTGTCACTACTTCACTCTGCCACTGTAGCATGAAAGCTGCCGTAGACAATATGATAATGAATGAGAGGGGCAATGCTTCAATAAAACTTTATTTATGGATACTTCAATTTAAATTTTATATAATTTCACATCTGTCACTAAATATTTTTTGTTTTATTTTTTCAACCATTTAAAAAATCTAAAAATCATTCTTAGCTCATGAACTGTACAAAAGAGACTACAGGTAGGTGATACACTCTGTGCCTCCTTTCACATCATTGACCCATCGTAACCGTAAACAGACAAATACAGAAACTGAAGGCTGAGGAAAGCATGATCATCAAGGGTTCACACTTCTTGAGAATGAAGTTTTGCATTTCACCACTAAGACCTGCCAAGGTTATAGCTGAGGGGGAAGGGAGTTTAGAATAAGAGGCAGAGAAGGGAGACAATGAGTCCCAGGTGTGGCCCCAAGATCAAATGCAGAGTTGGATGCTGTAGTTCATCCCACTAACTTCCTTATTCTGTTTCCCTTAAAAAAAAAAAAAAAAAAAAAAAAAAAAAGAAAGAAAGAAAGAAAGAGAAAGAAAGAAAGAAGGAAAGAAAGAAAGAAAGAAAGAAAGAAAGAAAGAAAGAAAGAAAGAAAGAAAGAAAGAAAGAAAGAAAGAAAGAAAGAAAGAAAGAAAGAAAGAAAGAAAAAAGAAAGGCCCATAGGAACCATAGATGAGCTACTTCCCAATATCGTGCGGAGAAATAAAGCTGAATGGGATAAGGGGTGACTGCAGTAGCCTTGAGAAGACATTGTAGACCTCCTACTACAGGGTGCATTATTGATTGAGAACTCCATCTACTATCTACTGTGCCCTGAAATTCATCACAGATTTATGCCAAAGCCACACTTCCCACAGGCTGCTCCTAGCTAATGACTCAGTGCAGCTGAAATAAAGCAGGCATGTTCCTGGGAGATGTAGTCCTCTTCTAATAGGCTGCTTTGACCTCAGGATTTCTTGATAACGTTGCCAAACTTTCTTTAGAACTGCACTATAGTTGGAGATGCTTCCATCTGATCTCTCTCCTCTCCTTCCCTCTTTCGTTCACTCAGAGTCAATCTTGCATAGTCTGTCAGTGCTCCTATGGACCGTCAGTTCTCTCTGCTCTCTACCATCTCCCTTCTCTTTCTGTTAAGAGGTGTTTCCCCTGATGAATTTGTTGCATGATTGATTCCATTCTGTTGTCAATTTCTTGGAGGACCAGGAGTATCACACTGTACAACCAATAGAATGTTGCAGAAATGATGGAGGGTGACACCTGAAACTAGGTCAAAACTGGCACTGTGGCTTCCTTCCACCTTGCACTCTATTGGATCATTCATTCTGAAGAATCCAGTTTTCGTATCATGAGGATAGCCTAGCAATCTTAAAAAAGATCCATGTGGGGAAGAACTAAACTCTCCTCTCCACAGCTAGCATTGATTTGCCAGCCATGTGAGAAAGCTGTCTTGGATAAGTATCTTCCAGTCCTAGTCAAGACTTCAGTTGACTGCATCTCCAGCCAACATCTTGACTGCTGCTTCGTGAGAGATCCTGAGCCAGAAATACCCAAGTAAACCACTCTCAAATTCCTGACCCCTAGAAACTGTGTGCAACAATAAATATTTTCATTATTTTAAGCTGCTAAATTCAGGAGTCATCTGTTATGCATTCGATAAATAACTAACAAACACCTTGAGGTGAGATACCCCTTTTAAAAGTGATATAAATCAATGTCTTCATCCAAAAACAAATGGCCATGAATATATTTTCTTTTTCATGACTAGGAGGAGAGAAGATGAGTTCAAGGTTACACTGTGGTTATGACGTGAAGTCCATAGGCTAATCCAGAATTCAGTACTTCATTAATGAGGGTAATGGATGCTGATAAAATAGTCTCAAGTAACATTTAAATATTAGAATTGTGGATTTTTAAAAATCTTAATGAAGGATAATGTTATAAGTATTCCTATATGTAATTTCCCATTAAGCCTCAGGCCCTGTTACCTTACTTACAATTATTCAAAGAGTGTACTCTGGATTTCCAGTAACGATCATGTACTATTGATTTCTTAGAAACCAATGCACTATCAGTAAAACATGGTGCATCTCTTAGTTTAAAGAAGAAGGCGTATTATACAGTTTTAGGATGGTAGAATGCGAGAGAGGGAGACTAATGACATCTTTGTATTCCTCTGACAGCCAGAGGTAAGCTGGAAAACAAATTTCAGCCATCTTCACCACTAATCTTCGGTTGGGACGCTTTAGTGCCATTCCCATCTAACTATCACACAAAACCTTTTATATGTCCATGGTAAAAAGACATATTTCACACTCAGAATTGGCTGCTGCTATCCAAAAAGAACAGCGAAATTATAAGCGACACTGCAAAACTTCTAGATTTAAAAATCACAACTACAGTATAATTGACATAAATTACTAACATGTTAATGAATGTTTTAAAATCGTTCTGAATGACTAGGAGTTATTACCAATTTATGGAAACTCTGTAATTTGTATTCTTAAGTTAGCCATTTCACCTGAAGGAGTGGTCCTCAGTGCGGAAGGGCATTTTGCTATCTGGACACATTTGTCAGTACCTGGAGATATGTTTTTGTTGTCATAGCTGGGGAGGGAGTGCTACTAACATCTAGTAGGTAGAGGATGAGGATGCTGCTAACTATCCTACAAGATACAAGACAACCTCCCACAACAAAGAATTACGTGGCCCAAAATGTCAACAGTCCCTGGGTTGAAAAACCCTGAATTAAAGAGTCTAATTACATTATTTAAGCTGTTTTTTGAAAGCGAGTCCAAAAGCAAAGCTTATTCTCAATTGAGCTATAGTAATTTAGCTGACAAGTATTCTGTAGATTAAAAAGGCAAATAAAAGTCACCACTACTAAAACTGTTAGATGAAAATGTTTAACTCCATGGCAGAAGTTGGGAAGCATGTTAAGCAAATGAAGAACTAAAATGAAAAGAAAATCAGCTGATTTTGGTTGTTTTCATAATTTACCTGTATTTGTTTACCACAATCTTTGTGGCTTAAAACAACACAAATTTATTTCTTACAGTTCTGCAGGTCAGAAGTTTGACCCAGTCTCACTATGCTAAAAGCAAGATTTTAGCAGAGCTGTATTCCTTCCTGAAGGCTCTGGGGGGAAATCTATCCTTGCCTTTTCCAGGTTCTAGAGACCACCCACATCCCTTGGCTCATGGCCCTCTTCCTCCATCTCCCATGCCAGCAAAGGCAAGTCCTTTTCACATACCCTGTTTCCCCAAAAATAAGATCTAGCCCGACAATCAGCTCTAATGCATGTTTTGGAGCAAAAATTAATATAAGACCCGGTCTTATATTATATTATACAACACGCATTAGAGCTGATTGTCTGGCTAGGTCTTATTTTTGTGGAAACACGGTAGAATCACTCTGCCTTCCTTTTCCACTGTGTTTACATTGGGGCCACTCAGATAATTTCCCTTTGCCATGAAAGGTCACATATTCACAGGTTCAGGGGATTGGGGCATGGACATCTTTGGAAGGGACATTATTCTGCCTACCACAATATTCACGGAAAAGTGAAACATTAGAAGATTTAGCATTTACCAATGAGTATAAGAGAAAGGTAGTCTGTATTCAGCAAGCTCAGGCTTAATTAGCTGTTTTGATATTATAGTCAAACACCAATATTTCATCCTTGATCTGATTAACTCCTTGGTTATAAATCCAATCAAGTCTTTCTTACAAGGAGATACACACTGTAACTTACTCATTAAGTCCCAATGAATGAGTAGTGCAGGTCTAGTCTCTATATCGCATTGTAGTTAGAAACTGTCCTCAACTTTTGAACTTGGTCTTCTATTTTGTTCTAAAATTTGCTGCTGCTGTTATAATTTTTTTCTCTATCTTTCTCATATGGGCTTGTCTAAGTTCATCACATTAGGGAGGTTGATACACCCTGAAAAATCCCTCGGGGCTGCTTTATATTTCTGGAAATAATCCCTTCAAAATCTCTTCCTGTTATATTTGTCTCTGTGGACCTGAAAATATTACAAAGATGTTTTCACTAAGGGAGAAAGTCATCTGTTACTGACTGACATCTGTAATCATAATAAAAATATCAGAGAGGCAAAGAAGTGTCTGTGGTGTAAAATGACTATTACTTCTACCAGGTTCCAGGTCTATATGCAATTTCCAGAATTTTACACATCAGATAATCCAACACCAGATGCCTCAAGATGGTCATTATTGGTAAGTTATTGAGTTATCTCAGTACAAAAATTACCAGACTAAAAATAAACTGTCCAGGTCCAGAAGCGAGAAAAGTTCTTAGGTGTTAATTTGTCCCGTTACTCAAAGAATCACTACAAAATGGATGAAGTGACAGTTCTTACTATTTAACCATTTTTCTGTCTGAAAAGACAATTCAAACTTTTAAGGATGACTTTTTGATCTTGAATACCATAAGAAACAATCACTAAGAAGAGTTTTCATGGGTTCTTTTGTAAGCTATTTTGAGTCTTATGAAATAAAAATGGTTGTCTGAAAAAAACAGGTACTATCATAAACTCAGACCAAAATGAACTTGTCATCAGCAAAGACATAAACAAAATCATAGCTATGGCATTAGTGGCAAAAGTTTATTTGGCATGCATCATCACAAACTTCTTAATTCAGTCACATTAGTAAAGAGACATATTGTTCATAAAGGTTTATGACACGATTTACTTTCATATACAGAGCATTTGGTGGCTAGTTTTTTTTTTTTGGTAATAGAGAATATTCAACAAGGCATAAATGCTATTATTGATAGATACTTTTATAGCATTTGCCTCTGTGTGCATACACTGAATCCAGTGGTTAGGAACATATTGGAAGAAAACATGCACACTTCATTATCTAATGTAATTGGTGTTGGACATATGACCTAAGCTAGTGTTTATCATACTGTCAGAGTCAATGAATATCTAAGGCATTTTCAAAGTGAAATAAAAGCACTTCAACAACCACTGCTTCAGGAGACTGTGACTTTATGTAATTCAATATTTCTATCTTGGAACAATTACGTTAGCAGCAAGTTGTTCATATTCTGGCCATACAGTATGACTATGGTGACATCCATTTTGTCAAAGTGGCCTTCAAGAGATATTAGTAGGTTTGTTAAGGCCGTGTGAGTGATCAACTTCTGATCTTTCTGGAACAAGTCTTCACTGAACTAAATCATTTCTGTAATCATTGGTGGTAGCTCAGAGATAGGTTTAAGGCTAAGGGCCAAAAATTTATGAGATAGTCTCCATTGTAGGAAATAAATCTGTAATTGTCAAATGGCACTAGCTGCCATCTTACTTCAACAGCAAGTGGCCAGTTACCAGTTACCCTCAGATTAGGGCCTTTTACAAAAGACAGAACAAAGGACTGATACTATTGCCTGAATAGGTCTGATTTTGACACAGTTTCTATGCGATACATCCATTTAAAAATAAGTTGATACTCATTTTCTCCTTATTTAATATTTGCTGTTTTATCAAAACTATAAAGTGTAGTGGGAAAAAAATCTTGATATTTCATTGATTTAATGGTTTCCATTTGGTCATCTCTGATTTCTCCAATAGGTATTTGGATTTTGTTACCTTTCCCCTTTTAACTACAGATATGTGATAAGATTACATTAGAAAATTGGGTTAGTGCTTAAATATTCATGTATCATTAAAGAGAGATTTTGAAAGATTCAGATCAGAACAAAACTTTGAAACTTTTGTTTCACTAACTACCCTGTCTTGGCACATAGGCCAGTATCAACTTATGTCTCCCATAGGCAATACCCAATATTTATTTCAACACTCCTCATCACATTGCTCATTTTGCTTATTAAAATGTAAAACATATATAAATACATAGTTCTGACTATAGTATGTGAGACATAGTAGGTAATGAACAAATCTTACCTATTTTTACTTTTATACATCTTATACAGCCTTAAGTTAACACATGTCTTACTAGATGATTCATATAGAAAGTAAATGCCTTGTCACATCATCACATTATTTACCCTCAAACATTCCACCCATATAATTTTCCTAAATATATCTAGAAAGGGTGTTGTGAATTGAAGTAGAAAATAAACAAAGCACTATCATTTAATAAGTGCTTATTTGCCAAGCACGATGGTAAGCCTTTCACATACTCCTATATACAAAATGTTTGTGTTCCCCCAAAATTCATATATTGAAATCCTAATCACCAATGTGATGGAGATGGGAGCTTCGGGAGGTAATTAGGTCATGTGAGTAGAACCCTCATGATGGGATTAGTGTCCTTATAAAAAGACAGAAGAAAGCTTGCTTCCTCTCTCTCTGCTCTCCACTATGTGAGAACACAAAAAGGAGACAGACAACCAGGAAGAGAGCTTTCACCAGACGCAGGATCTCCTGGTGCCTTGATCTTGGACTTGTCAGCTTCCAGAACTATGAGAAATGAATGTTTGTTGTTTAAGTCACTCAGATTATGGTGATTCTGTTATAGCAGTCCAAACTGACTAAGACACATACATTATGTCACTTAATACAACAAAACTCAATGAGGTTAGTCCAATTATTAATGCCATTTTACAGATAAAGAAACTGAAGCATAGAGAACTTTAATAACATGCCCAGAATCATACAATTTCATTATCAGCATGAACATGTAACATGAACTCCTGCCCATATGACCTCTGGATCAAGAAGAAAGTCTAACGATACCCACCTTTTCAAATCATGTCTGATAAGGTCTGTTATAATCTAAAGTGACAACCACTTCCAACTACTCCACCAAGATAGGATAACATTAATGTTGAAATAAAAAGACAAGTCAGAGCATGTTTTTCATTTTTAATATGCTCTGATTGTCCCCAGTGGGGTTTTTCTTACACAAAAGAGTTTCAGTAAGTTTGTGGGTCTGATATCTTTGAGGGCAGAAGCAGTATCTATCACACAGACAAAACCATGTATTGAGTACTTACTTGATTCACAGCCCTATAATTAACTGTGTGAGAATGAATAAAGGAAATATAGACACAGTTGTACCTGTTTGTAGAAATTCAATCAATTTTACTGAGTAAAAACCTTGGAAACTTTTCCCAAATATTTGTTTTCCTTTAAGGCACTAAAACTGTGCTATCCAATATTGTAGCCATTAGGAATATTTGGCTACTGAGCGTTTGAAATGTGGCTAGTGCCACTGTTGAAATAATAATATTTTGGATATATTGGATTAAATAAAGTATATTCTTAAAGTTAATTTCACCAGTTTCATTTTATGTCTTTTTAAAGTATCTACTAAAAATGTAAAATTACATTTATGCTTTGTGTTATATTTCTATTGGACAGTACTATGACTAAAACATGACCTATAGCATATAGAATTTTATTTTTGGTGTTGGTGCAGTGGTAATTTCATGACCAGTGCTTTCATCTGTTTTTTTTTTCTCATTCTAAGCCTGTGTGGGCATGATTAGGTTAGATGGTATGTATGAGTATCTCTTATGCATTTTGTAATAACTTTATACCCTTCAGCATGGGCTGCTTTCCAGAGCATAAGCCTTTTCTTCTATTTGTGGAACATTCAGTTACCACTAATCAGCAAAAGCAAGGCAGGATGACACATATCTTAACTACTTCAATCGGGTACTATAGATTTTTAACAGGAAAGCTGAAATTTTAAATTCACTTCACTACAGAAGCGTTCTGATCCTTAAGCCAGCCTTGGTTTCTCTGGTTTATGACAGAGAGTTGATTGTTCTTTCAGTTATGCCGTGATTGGGTCCTGCTGTTTTGCCTAATTACAAATAGAAAGCAGTAATTATGAAAAGGAGGGAGTAATTGTTTTTAATTGAGTCCTTACTCTCTTGCTTTCTCAATGGGGTTACAACATATAACACAGCTGAACAGTTTACTCTCCTTCATGTTATATTTCATTCTATTACCCTCAGAACAATAGTCAATTTTATTCATTATATTGAGAGATATACTTTAGTTTAATAGGTTTCTGAAGATAACACTGTATCCTGTCATCCCAAATTGTATTTATTGAGAATGTGCCAGGGATAAACACCAGAAAGGAACACAAGATGTTCGAAGTTTGGAGTGCATGTGTAAATTCGGTAAAGAAAAATCTGAGTAGAGACCTCAATACAATGCAGAACTCCATGAAAAATTGTAGGGTAGTGGTTAGGAGCATGGGATTTGGAGTCAAAACATTTGAGTTTTAGTCCAGGCTCCCCCACTTCCTAATTACGTGGCCTTTGCCAGTTACTTATCTATAAAATGGGCCTAAGATTTTTTATTTGTCAATTATATAAGTAATAGGACCTACCTCCAAAGTTGATTGTAAAGATTAATGGGGCAATGTACGTAATAGGACATACAAAGCATAGCACCTGGCCAAAATATATTGCTTACTCAATGTTAGTTATTATTATTATAAGTTAAGAGGAATATGGATATAATACATTTCAAACTATATAATGTAATTATATCAGTACTGTAACTGATCAGCAGGAAATAGCTCCACTTTGAAATAAATAAATCTAAAACAACTCTCTGAATTCCTATACCTTATAGGTCCTGAACCACACAACCCAAGAACTGATTATTCACCACCTTGTATTGTTCTCTACTTGATTAATTTATGTATGTCTCTTTTCCAGTCTGTAAGAAGCATCTTAAGAAACATGCTAGGCACACAATAGAGGCATCACAACTAGGTACTAGTGTACTGTTATAGCCTCCTGAATTCAATTCAAAAGACTAAAACTTTCCAGCCCAACTCAACCTAAATGGATCTTCTCCAGTCCTCTCACATGCACGTACACCCACCTCACTGTAAACATTTCTCACGTGAGGGATCTGATAACCTCATTTACAAGCTTAAGCTTGTTCAGTATTGGAGATCCCTGCCAATTAAGATGGTTTTGTTAAAATCTATACATGAAGACAGAAATGTATCATTTAATATTCTTTCTTTCCATCCAAACATCTCAAGTCTTTTCCCTACACTTTTTTTCCTGCAATGTTTCTTTTAATACATTTTCTAACTACTTTCCTTATGCTTTGCTTTTTGATCTTCTATTACCTAAAACTTCTTACTGGATTTCATTCATTTTTCCTTTGTTTTTGACAGAACCAACATATTTTTGAGGATTATTTTACATTCATATTTTTGGCTACCGGGCATATCTGACAGCAGGTACACAATTAAGTATTTTTTCTTTTATCCACTTCTTCTAATTTATGAATTGTAGACAAGATCCTCATGAACACATAAACTTAAATTATTAAAGCAGTGGTCTCATGTTTTAGTGTATATGTAAACTATCTGGAAGTCTTGTTAAAATGCAGATTTCTGATACCAATCTCCAAGAATTTTGACTCAAATTTAGGCTCAGTCCCAGAAATCTGCATTTTAATAGGCAGCTCCAAACTGATTTTAATATATGGAAGCAATTAATACAAGGGAAAATCTTTGAGAAACCATACTTTAAAAAGCACTATCTCTTAAAATATGCCAAGTTCAAGACAGCAAATACACACACGTATTAATCTTATAAGACTTTCTCCCGCTCTCACTGACACTATACTTCCATAGAATTGACTGGTAACCACTTTAGTGTATGAAGGAATACATGCTCCTCTACTGCCCTGATTTTTCTTTCATTTGAATAAAAATAGAACAGAAAAAGGAAAAAAAATCACAAATGAACTATATTGTTTTTTATTTGTTTATTCGTTTTGGTTTGGGCTTTAGGTGTTTTTGTTTGATTATTTGGCTAACATTTAATGGCTACTTACTATTTGCAAGGCATCATGCTAAGTCATTGATTACATACATCTTCACATTTAATCTTCACCACAAAGTTGTCTAGAAATGTGTAGTTTTACATAAACATCATGATATCCAAGATCCCTCAGTCTTAAATCAATGGAAGTAAAATTTCAGTACATTTCAGGATTTTAGTACAGGAAGGGGAGAGTGAAATAAAAGAAAGAATGAGATAAAACCAGCTGTATCATAGAATACTTGTTAAATCTGATATGTAAAACTCAGTTTGAGAATAGTCATAGATGTGTGAAAAGAAAGTTTGTTTCTTTAGGGTTCTAAAACAAACTGGGAGAAACTCGATTATGAATCAGATATTTATTAAAATGATTAAATAAATATTTTTTTCTTTCCTATGCACAGGTCAAATCCATATAAAAATAACTCAGACTATTCAAACCTTTAAATTATATTGTAATTTTGTGGCATTGAACATAGTTTGCAACAAGCAGGCTAATATGAACACCTTTTAAAATAATTGTTTTATTTTTAATTAAAGATATATATATATATATATATATATATATATATATATATATATATATATGGTCACGGAATGTAAAGTACAGCATAGGGAATATAGTCAGTGGTATTGTAACAGCTAAATACAATGTCAGACGGGAAGTAGACTTGGGGGGAGGCTATCACTTTGTGAGGGGTATAAATGTCTAATCATTATGTTGTTTTGTACAACTGAAACTAATGTAATAAACAAATAAAAACTAAAAAAAGAAAGAATAAGTCATGGTTTAAGGTTTCTAGTGATGTTAAAATATCAAAAAAGTAAAAGAGGAAATTGAGAAACATAAAAAAAGATGACATACAATATTATATTAGTTTCAAGCATACAACATAGTAATTAGATACTTATATAACTTATGAAGTGATCACATCAATAAATCTAGTACTCATCTGACACCATACATAGTTATTATATTATTGACTATATTCCATATGCTATGCTTTACATCCCCATAACTATTTTGTAATTACCAATTCGTATTTCTTAATAATTTCTCCTTTCTCACCCAACCCCCAAACCCCCTCTCCAGCTGGTAACCATCAAAATGTTCTCTGTATCTATGAGTTTGTTTCTGTTTTGTTTGTTCATTTATTTTTTTCCTTAGGTTTTACATATAAGTGAAATCATATGGCATTTGTCTGTCTGTCTGAATTACTGCACCTAGCACAATACCCTCTAGGTCCATCCATGTTATTGCAGATGGCAAGATTTCATTTTTTTTATGGCTGACTAATAATCCACTGTACATATGTACCACCTCTTCTTTATTCATCCACTGATAGACACCCAGGTTGCCTGTATATCTTGACTATTGTAAATAATGCTGCAGTTAACATGTGGATTCACGTGTCCCTTCAAAGTAGTGTTTTGGGTTTCTTCAGATAAATACAGAAGTGGGATTACTGTGTCCTTCTTTGTCTTTTGTGATAGCCTTTGTTGTACAGTCTATTTTGTCTGGTACACTAGCTCTTTTGTTTTGCTACCCCAGCTCTTTTGTTTTGTTTTGTTTTGTTTACATTTTCATGAAATACATTTTTCCATCCTTTTACTTTCAGATTGTGTGTGTCTATCAAAATGAAATGAGTCTCTTGTAGGCAGCATATATAATGGTCTTGTTTTCTTATCCATTCAGCCACCCTATTTTTGATTGGAACATTTAATCCATTTGCATTTGAAGTAATTGTTGACAGAAATGTAGCTATTGCCATTTTATTATTCACATTTTTATCCTTTTTTTTTTTTCTTTTTTCTTGTTCTTAAAGAAATCCCTCTAACATTTTTTGTAATACTGGTTTGGTGATGATGAACTCCTTTATCTTTTTGTTGTCTAGGAAGCTCTTTATCTAACTGCTTTTCTATTTTTGCCTTTAAAATTCTCTCTTTGTTTTTAACCTTTGGTATTTTAATTATGATGTGTCTTGGTGTGGGCCTCTTTGAGTTCATCTTGTTTGGGACTCTCTGCACTTCCTGGGCTTTTATTTCTCTTTCCTTTGCCAGGTTAGGGAAATTTTCTGTCATTATTTCTTCTAATAGGTTTCCAATTCCTTGCTCCCTCTCTTCTCTTTCTGGTACCCCAATGATGTGAATGTTTGTATGCTTGATGTTGTCCCAGAAGCCCCTTAAATTGTCCTATTTTTGGGGGGAGGGATTCTTTTTTTCTTTTTTGCTGTTGTGATTGGGTATTTTCTGTTACCTTAACTTCTAAATCGCTGATTAGATCCTCTTCTTTATCTAATGTACTGTTGATTCCCTCTAATGTATTTTTTAGTTCAGTTATTGTATTCTTCATTTCTGACTTGTTCTTTTTAATGTTCTTTTTATCTCAATTTTTGTGTTTCCTATCTCTTTGTGAAAGTTCTCACTGAGTTCATCTATACTTCTTTGAAGCCGATTGAGCATCCTTATAACCAGTGCTTTGAACTCTGC
Organism: Rhinolophus ferrumequinum; assembly: GCF_004115265.2. Classification (NCBI taxonomy): domain Eukaryota; kingdom Metazoa; phylum Chordata; class Mammalia; order Chiroptera; family Rhinolophidae; genus Rhinolophus; species Rhinolophus ferrumequinum. Next base: position 60,337,654 of record NC_046284.1, read on the forward strand.
ATCTGGTAGGTTATGTGTTCCCACTTTGTTTAGTTCTTTTCCTGGAGCTTTGTTCTGTTCTTTCATTTGGAACATGTTTCTTTTCTCCCCGTTTTGGCTGCCTCCCTGTATTTGTTTCTGTGTATTAGGTGGGGCTGCTATGTCTCCCAGTCTTAGTAGAATAGTCTTATGTAGTAGGTTTTCTGTAGGGCTCACTTGTGCAGTATCCCTGTTCACCTGAACAGGTGTGTACCTCGTGTGGGTTGTGTGTGCCCTCATGTTGTAGTTGAACCTTGGTTGCTGTTTTCACATCAGTGAGACAGATTGACCCTGAGGTTTATTTGTTATGAGGACTGGTCATGACTACAGTGCAGGAGCTGTTGTACAGGGGTTAACACTATGGAGAAGGATTCACTTTAGCAGGGCTCTGGTGCCTGACGAGTCTGCCTTCTGTGTGTATCACCCACAGAGTAAGTTGAATGATGCTCCAGCACTGAAGTGAGCCACCACTGTTGATCCTGGACCTGCTGGGGGGGCACTCTGCTGCAGTCCAAGTTCAGCTGCGACCTGTACCCTGCTCAGGACCACCTGACATGAGTCCCAAAGGAATCCACAGGTGGCAGCCACCAAGGCTGGGCTTAGACGTGTCTGGGAAGAGGCCAAGCTACAAACTGAGGCTGGCTGCCACTAGTGCCAGGCTTGGGGCTGCTCAGCAAGAGGTATGTGGCATGCTGGGGCCAGATGCTGCTTGTTTGGGTTTTGTGAACCTTTCAGAGATTTTATAAAAGTCTATAGCATGAGCAAATGCAAGCTGTTTGCATGGAAAAACCACTGGAAGCAGCTTAGGTGGGCCCACAAGTTATGGGGTGGGGTTTCAGGGAATCACCAGGGCAGGGTAAAGGGTATTAGGTTGACAGAGACTCAGATATGGTGGACACCTGCATCTGCCCTCCGAGAAGGGGCTAGGCTCAACAAAGAAATAATGGATTCTACCAGCCCTTCGGTCTGGGAGAAAACTGTCCCTCAAGCCCTCCTACTGAAGCCACACAATTCAGTTCCACGCTGTCTGTCCCTGGCATCTTTTGAGCTGCTGCCCCAAGTGCTGGAGCTCAGAGCAAGTGAGTCCATCAGCTAGTTAGTCCATGTGTGGGCCCTTTAAGAGGAACACCTGGCACTCCAGCCAACCTTCATCTCACTCAACCACTATCTCCACTGGTTTTCACAGCCAGAAGTTGTCAGGAGTTCTCTTCCCAGCACTGGAACCCTGGGCTGGGAGCCTAGTGTGGGTCTCGGGCCCCTCACTCCTCCAGAGGGACCTATGCAGTCAAGATAATTGGGTGTGGGACCAACTTTTTCCACTTCTCCATCCATCCTACCAGTCTGGAGGTAGCTTCTGTATGTCCTCAGTTGTAGGACTTTTGTTCAGCTAGACTTTAGGTGATTCTCAATGATGGTTGTTCTGTAGTTCAGTTGTAATTTTGATGTGGTCATGAGAGAAGGCAAGCACAATGTTTACCTACTCTGCCATATACTATATAGTATATAAATATACTATATAAGAAATCTGAGGATCTTATATAGTATATTTTTCTTTCATATGGTGTGGAAAACTTCCTAATGCTTATTTAATAATTGGATTCAATCTATATTTTTTGTCATGACTAGAAAAATACAAAATGTTTCTATTAAATTCAAACTAAATCAGAAATGTTAATCTACTGATTTTAAACTCAGATGAGGTAAGTGACTAATTATATTAAAACATACATCGAACATTTTGTTTCCATCAGACAGTTTTTCATATTTTTGATGAAATAAACCAAAATAAAACAAGTAATATTTACCTAACATAAAGACTACATCACTGTCTCCTCACATGTCATTTGCCTTGAAATTATAATCTATTATTTTAGTCAAATGAATCAATAATGTTTCAAAATGCTAAATTGATCTCAGCAGCCTCAGCAAGTTGAATCTTTTTTATGAGTTAATTGTCAATGGCGATTTTCCACTGAGAAATCAATCCAGTCCTAGTTTTTATAGTACCCAAAAAATAATGAACAGTTTGTCCCATAATTATCCGGAGAATATCTAGATTCTTTACTAAGTGTTATTCTTTGATACATTTTAATGTTATCTAGTTGAGTTATTAGATTAAGTGACGACTTTACCTTTTACACATGATTTTTTTAACCAGCAATATTTTTCAATTGAATAGAAATATTTTTAGTGCATTAGTAAAACTTGATGTTTTAAACAGCTATAAGACATTGCTATAATGTATTTTGTGTTATTCTGTGGTTATTCATTATGGAAAGCTAATAATTATTTTTTTTAAAAGTCAGAATGAGATATACCTGTACTTCATCATCAATTGTGTTATAATAAATCATTCATGCCCATGTTTGTTAAAAATGAAGGAAACAATTGTTTTTTGGATCCTCACTGATTATTACAGTGAGTAATACAGACTAGGATAGCATTGCCAAGTGTAATACATATGGACTATCAAAATATATTGTCTGTGCCTAGGCTCCAGAGTTCAAGTACCATACACACACACACACACACACACACACACACACACACACACACACGCTTCTTCTAAATATTAAAGGTCAGTTACTATCCTCTTGTATTATAAATTTTTTAAAAAGATAATTTTTAAAATATTTTGCAACAGGGTAATTAAACTCTAAGCCTAGAATTTTCTATTTAAGCAGAGACATTTGCAACATTACTTAAACAAGCACTTTACTGTCATGGTGGATGTTCTGTTATCATTTGCCAGGTTAAAAAATCATTAAGATGAGGACAAACTAAACTGAAATGAAAGTACCAACATCTCAGTGTTATTTTGAATGGTTACTATAAACATTTTGGAAAATCAAGTATCAAACTCAAGGGCTCTTGAGCCAGCCTTATGTTTAAGAGTGTTTAATACTCAGTAGAGCTGTGAAAGGAGTCACTCTTTCAGAGAGTTGGGTGATTATTATGTCATCTGTAGTTAAGTTTATTTTAATTTGTGGAATATAATTAATCTAATATTTTCCTGTGGAGAAAAGTAGCCAGATATATTCATTAAAATAATTTTATTATTCAATTTTGACACTGTAGACTAGTGGTATGAAAATACAAAAGAAATTAAGAATCTTTTTTGTGGCATCCAAATTAGACATTGGATTAGATCAAAACATTTACAGAGAAAATTTTAAATTTAAATCACTTCTGCAAAGGAGCAAAGAAGAGCATTTTTCTGTTATTTAATAATTTGTTCAGTGTAGTTATTTATAGTAATGCTTACTCTTCTCATATGCTCACTAACTCTGTCTCAAATCACATTTCTTTAAGTACACATCCCTTTGTGAAGTGTTTCCCTTTAATACTTTTTTTTACAAATTCACCTGCTTGGCTATCTTCAAAGTTGCATGTAGTAAGGTATTTAGGTACATAAGAGATATCCAAGTAAACTTTGGGTGAATATAACTGAGTGAGTGAGAACTGTTATCCTGACTATCTCCTCTACTCTTTCCATAGACTCCTCTAAAATTCCCTGGCACCACCTTCAGTGTATGAGGGCATATGTTCCTCCATATCTGTGAAAGGAAAAAGAATGAAAAGACAAAACAGGGGAGTTTTGTTCACTGTTTATTAGCTTTAGCTTTGTTTTAGGCTTTGCTTTTATTTTATTTTTTTTTTTGGCTGGCATTTAATGGTTATTTCCTACTTATAAGGCACCATCCTGGGCCCTTGACTCAATGTATTATCACATTTAGCCTCATAAATATCTTATGAGGTATATACTGTTATAAGCCCCATTTTACAGATGAGAGCTGTGTGAAGCTTGCCTTACTCTTTCTGATCATCCCAAAGACCTAAAACATAAAATTACATAGAAATGTGTCTTTTATCCCAAACATCATGATTCTCAATATCTTTCTTTCTTAAATCAATGGGAAGTACATTTCCAATACATTTCAGCATTTCATTAAGCATATGCTCTCATCTCTGTCTGCCCACCTGTGCTCTTTATGATCCATCAGAAAAACGAAGTTACAACTGTAGTCTTCAAATAAGCAAACAAAAAAAACAATGTGAAAGCATTGCTATTTCCTGTGACAGTGGTATGAGTTAAGGAAAACATTTGGTTTTGTTTTCATCCTGATGATTATTAAAGGCGAAGCAAAGTTTTGAACATAACTTTAGCAATCTTTAGTGCCCCTGATGAAAACAGACCTTCCTAATATATAAGATTGTATCATGTAATGCCTGGCTCAGGTCAGCCTTCAGATGTTAATACTGGATCAAACTTGAGGTAACTTGTGCACCAGGAATTCGTCACTGGCATTGCTATCACAGCTCCTACTCAATGCCATCCCCAGTCACCTTCTCCTTCCCTCCTGGGAACCCAAAGCATGTTGCATATTGAAGATCTCCCTAGTGTGCCATAAATATAGACTTTAGGACCTTGGGAAAATTACTTGACTCTACCATGACTCACTTTTCTCCTCTGTAAAATGGGCATAATGATTCCTAATTCCCAGAGTGGTTGTGACAAATTACATAATAAATCTGAAAGCACCCAGCATGCCTTCTAGAAAATAATTGTATTCAAGCCTGAACTATTAGGAAATAATCTTACCCAAAATTTGTGCAACATCCAACATCAGGAACTCTGAAAGAATGCCAAGGTTAAACGGTAACACAAGATTGCGTTCAGAACATTATTCTTCCTTCCCATCTCTTCACTCTTCATCAAAATGCTTTTTTAACTAGCAAGCCCATAACCACAAAATTTTCTTATGCTCAAGGGAGCAGAAACATTAGGTAACTCCTGTCCTATAATTGCTGTGGTCAGTGAAAAACTGATGCTTGGTTCACATTCCCCAGAGAAGACTGAGCATCAGATATCTCTGGGGCAGTATTTTTCCAAGGATCATCATTGGATTATCTGTTTCATAATCACCTGAGGTACTTGTAGAAACATGAAGATTCCTTGGCCTCACCCCAAATTTACTGAAACCACCTTTGGGAGTTGGGTCCAGATTAGTATATATGTGTTTTACAAGACCCCTGTTGATTCTTATGCATGACATCTTTTGGAATCACTTCTCTAGAGAATATTCTTAACCAGAGAACAGAACTAGGATCATTGGTGGCAAGTTCTATTTCAGGAGTGGAGTTTTCAAACCTAGATAGTTCTCTATGTGAATTGTCTAATGAACTTACTAGGGTCAAGTCACACCTGGAAGCAATTACCTGCCGTGGGTCCCTTTGCACTCTGGTTTTTATAAAGCATAGGCATCATGGTTTCAATTACGTCAAAGTTTAGACAAGACTGACTTGTGGTTTAAGAAATGAGGAAAATATAGATAAAGCAATGTCTAGAATGCATTACTGATTATATTGTTCATCTCAATTTGAGGTAGTATGGAAATGGTTTAAGCAAGTTTTCAGAAATTTCCACTTTAGTAATTTAACAAGACTGGTTCCCATCACTTAAACTTGAAATGATATTCTTACCTCTAGAAAACCTAGCAAATGTTCTTGAACAAGCTCCTTCTACAATTTGCCTCAGGGCATCCTTAAGAGAGTGAACCATTCTTAGTCTCATACTGAGGGCAAGACAACTCAATGGCAAGAGATTAAATAGGGTCCATAGTCACAAATATTTTTAAATTCAACAGAGATAATGGAATCTCACTATCAAAAACAAAGACATCTGCAGTCTATGTGCTAAGCTTCCATGAAATTGTACTTGTGGCAGATACATGAGACAGAATTATGAGCTTTTGAACCACTTCAAGCAGGCTACCAAAATCCAGAAATTCTGCCCTGGAAATTGTTCTACAAAATTGATCTGAATTCCTAACTTGAGCAGACATTTGTTGTTTTGGCTCTCCAGCACTCATTCACTCTCATTCTGGTAACTATAGCCCACTTTTACTCCATGCAATATCATTGCTCAGTGCTCATGCTTCCAAATTATTTGATTCCTTCCTTGGCTTTAGAGTTTGCATGTGACACAATCCTCTCCTACAAGATCTTCCCATAACCCTAGCCAGAGGTTTTGGTTCATATATGGCCATGAAATTCCATCAAAGTCAATGAGATTTTTGTTAGGGCTTGTAAGACAAAGGTAGTCTCTTTGTCCACTAGCTTTTAAGCTGGAAGAATAAGACTATAGGTTCTGGAACTATTGGCGGTGATCTTCCCACCACCTGAAACCTGCTAAAACAGCCAAAGGCTGGATTGGAAAAGAATTCAATGTTAATCACAATTTTGAACCCTAAACTCAGCTTTGCCTTCCTGAGTCAACAAATTCCCGAAATTTCAGCTATAGTAGTCAATATATTCCCTTTTTACCTAAAGCACCCACAGATTCTGTGAAGCTTCACCTTACTGTTAATCTTTACTAATACCAGAACTGAAAATTTGAGTCAAGATGAAAGTTGACTAGTTGTGAAAAAGCAATTCACCCAACAAGCATCTATTGAATGCTTGCTCTGTACCAATGGGCTTGAAGTTACCTTATTTGAGCACATCAGTGACTTTCATACTGGATTCCACATCAGAGGTCTTGTAAATATTTCATTCTAATGTGGTTTTATAAAACAATATTTTATCTATTTGAAAACCACACTAAAAAGCACACTTGAAGGAGTTGTTTGTGTATACCTAAATTGGATGCACTAGAAGCTAGCAATGCATTAATAGTGCTCTTTGGTCAATTCCTTTTTTGTATAATTCTACTATCCCTTGAAATATTCTAAAAAGTCCTATAAATATGTTATTAATTAGAAAGGCAATAGCTCTGCACTAGTCTTTTTTTCTAAATGCAATCCTTGCATATCCATTCATCACAGAGTTGTTCAAGCAGGTGAAATATTATAAAATATGGGCACCATATACAGTTAAAGGCCAAGGAAGGCTCAGTTCATCTTCTGGGCACAGGGTACATGCTCTCATTACATATAATTGTTGTGCCGTTAAACATAAATGTGTGACATGTCACAATAATGCTATATTATACTTGGTTTTAGCTGATAAACTGTTTTTGAGGTGGTTTTTAGATGAAATAGTATGATAAAAAGTGCAAGTTATTATTATACATAATAATGATAATGATTAACACTTATCAAGTATTTATTATGTATCAGTTACTGTCCTAAGTATTTTACATGGATAATTTATTATAGCTTTACAACACAATTAGGCATAAACTGCTTTCATTTCTATGTAGCAGTTGAAAAAACAGAGACTTGTGAAAATTAATTAAGTTGCCCTTGATTGTAGAGATGGCACATAACAGTCTGGTTGGATTTAAATCCACTTAATCACTCTGCTGAAATGTCTATGCTCTTAACAACTATGACATTCTATCTTTAAATAGTCAAACTTTGAGACCTTAAAGTTTCCAGATTAGTGTGTTAACAATTGTTACAACTTATATATGTACATGAGAACTGTCTAAATAACTTTTAAGAAAAAGTAAATATACACAGATAAACTGGATGTTGACACTGTTAAAAGACTGGTAACAACACCTATAGGTTTGGATTTAAAATTTTGGTGTATATGATGACAGCATCAATGTTTTATGGATCTCTTTTAATGTGTTGTCAATTTAAACTTTAAAACTGTACCAAATTGAAATTCTACTTTGTCATTTTCTTGTATTGGTTTAATATTTTACTTTAAAAAAAGGTATTTTCGTTTTAAAGTACTATTTTTGTTGTTGTTGTTGTTGCATCTTCACTACTTGACACAGTGGATGCACATAGCACAACCAAAATCATTGTGTTGAATGCAAGAATGAATGATGCAAGTTCTGGTTTACACTGATGGATTAAAAATAAAGATCACTTGATAACAAGAAACAAGAATATTTACAGGAGTTTCTGGATGTCATTCTAATGCAATTTGAATCTCATCATTTGACAAGATGGTCTCTTGCAGAATCAGAGTATCACATCTTTGAATCTGTAGATCAGACACGGACATAATCTTCTATGTCTGATACGGGGGGATATGCCATGACCTTTCTGGTGTGTTCCTTATATTCTGTTTCCCTTGATAGCAAAGTGACCTCTACCTATAATGGAAGTAATGTGACTGCAAACAGAAATTTTTGTTCCTTTACTATAATGATGTAGTGTCTCTGGTTAGGTTACTTTCATAAGCCATTGTATATTTCAGAACAATGCTTCTTCGTGCTGAACAGAACTGAGCCTTCAAAAATATTGATAACTTTATTGCAAACTCTAATCTTAGATGAAGTGAGTGTGCTGAAAGACATTATTTTGACACATGCCCAGGACCCATAATTTCCAGGAGGACAGCATGCCAATAGTTTTTAACTAATGCTGTATTTTGTCATTATAATTTAGTTAGGTGGCTTTTATACTATGCTTCCATTTTTCCTTCCTGCACTTTCATTTTCAAAAACACTTTCTCTCATTTTGAATCCCATGAAGTCAAAATTTATTAGACATTTAGTTTACCAAAGAAAGACATTAATAAATATCCTAGTATGTCTATACACAAAACACTGGGAGATGTTCGAGCAGCAGCACAAATGATGAAATGTTTGCACAAATACAATATAAACAATTGGTATTTATTTCTGCAAATACCAAAAATTGAATCAATATTTTTGGCTTTCTACTTTATTTGATTTTTAAAAATTTTCCCATGAGTGAGGAAATATAGAATGCTATGTTTACAAAAGTTAATTATGTACCTATATTTCATAATATGCGATCTGTTTATAAATTTCCATGAATTAATGTGCATGATTTAAACATACTTGCATTACTTTTAGTATAATAACATGCTTATTGTAAACCATTTATAAAATGTACAAGAGTAAATGAAAGAAAGTCCAAGATGGCAGAATAGGTAAACATTATGCCTGCTGCCTCCCAGAATCACATTAAAATGACAACTAAGTTATAGGACAACCAAACTAAAGAATCATCTAAAGACTAGTGGGACAGAACGCCTATAACTAAGGATATAAAGAAGAGGACACATTGAGACTGGTAGGAACGTCATAAACGGTAAATGGGCTGACGTCAAACCCACAGGTAGCGGTTGAACAGTGGGAAGGACACGCTGGTAGCAGATGTTCCCCCTGAAGAGGGAGGGTTTCCAGCCCCACACTGGGTTCTTCAGCCCAAGGGTCCTGTGCTGGGAAAAGGAGTCCCCACAACATCTGGCAGTGAAAAAAAGTGAAAATTCTGTTAAACCTGGTAAGATGGAAGGCAGCTAGAAACCTAGACCTTTTCTTAAAGGGCCTGTGCACAGACTCACTCATGTGCAAACACTCAACTGGGCTCCAGCAGAGGGGTGGCAACTTGAGAGGTGCCAGGGACATATGGGGAAAGACTGAGTTGTGTGGCCTCAGGATAAGGGCTGGAGGGACATTCTCCATTGTCCCTCCCTGTGTGGAGCCCGCCTCATATGTAGCCTACAGGAAGGCACCATCTTTCCTGTGTTGAACCCTCCCCCAAAGGGACAATTCTGAAACTGCATTGGCCTGGTAAAATCCATGCATGCACATCAACTTGGTGACTACCTGGGTCCTGACCCTGCCCAGCTAGAGCTGAATCATCAGGGGGCACTCTTGGCTCCTGGGTGGCTGGCCCCACCTCACAAACTGCTGGAGGCTTTTACAGCAACAGATGACCCACAGCAGTGTAGGAAACTCTAGGTGCCAGAGGATTAGCCACAGCTGGCATTGCAGTCTCTGTTGGGCAGCCCTCCAGGATCTGTGGGCTCGAGGCAAGCAGTGGCTTGCTTTGGTGTTCTCAGGGCATTTTGCAGAATAATCCCAGGCTTGGCACTGGCACAAGAACCGAATTTGCATTAATTTTATGAAAACTACCACCCACAACCCGTGATTCCCTAGCCCCAACCAGCTAGGGCTGCATCACTGAAGGCAGTCTCAACACCAAGTCAACCAGCCCACCCCATGCAGCTAAGGAGGCTCTTTCAGTGGCTGAGTCTTAGAGGCAGCCAGCATGTGGCAAAAGGACTAGGAGGGCACTGGACCTTTTGATAAGCTGCCCCAGGCTCAATACTGGTGGAAGCCAGCCTCAGTTCAGAGCAAGGCCACCTACATATACAATCAGGTCCAGCATAGGCAGCAACCAACCACATAGAGCTTTGTAGTTCCAACAAGGTAGCTCTGGGCCAATCACAGGGAAGGCTGAAATTGGTATTCATGGGAGCCCCTCTGTGGGGACAGAGCCCCAGGGAGCAGTTTCCAGGCTATCGGCCTCACATGGAAAGGTGCTGACTCAGGTAGTAGATGGTTATCAGCTGTGACTAGTTGGCCATCAGCTGTTACCGGTTAGCCATTAGCCACTGATATAACTGCCGCGGCTAAGCTAGCAAAGTATGGTGTAGTGGCATGGCGTGGTGGAGTGTGGATTATGGATTGCAGAGAGGCGGATTGCACCTAGCAAGTGAGGTTGGTTGGCAGAGACAAGTGGACGGCGGGTTGCAGATCATTTGGCTCCTGCCTCCTGTGTCTCCAACCCAGCCTCCAGTGAGACTATAGTGGTATGACTCCCCTATCTATGGCTCCGTGGGTGTTCCTTTTTGGCCTCACCATATCCTGTGTTCTTATGTGGGGAGCAGGACTAGAGACCCCACAGGCCACCCCGCATGACACCCTCACAAGAGACACCAGAAACAACAAACCCAGAGTCCAGCTTCAGACCACACCAGAGCACTATGTGATTAACCCCACAAGCAGCACACCCAAAGGGTGGTCTCAACAGGCATACGAACCCACTAAGGCAAATCCCCCACTGAGGGTTCAGTCCCCACACAGCAGTTCATAAACTGTGGGTATAGCCAATCCTCACATCCAGTCAGCCTGAGTCTCAGTCCCACTCACTGATGAGCCAAAAGCAGTCAAGGCTCCACTATCACAGGAAAATATACACAACACATAAAAGGGACACTCCTGGACCAAATACACAGATGACCAGGGAGATTGTGCCACTGGCACATCCAGGACACATACTACGTAAGGCCACCTGCAAAGATTGAGAGACTTAGAAGCCTAATATATGAAAGTAAACATAGAAGCCAGAATGAGGAAACAAGAAAACATGTACCAAATAAAAGAAAAGGAGAAAACTCCAGAAAAAGAACTAAATGAAATGGAGGCAGGCAGCCTAACAGAGAAAGAGTTTAAACACTGGTTATAAGAATGCTTAAGGAACTTAGTGAGCACTTCAATAAAAAGATAGTAAGCATAAGGAAGGACATAAAAACCATAAAAAAGAACCAGTGAGAAATAAAGAATACAATAACTGAAATGAAGAATACACTAGTAGGAATCAACAGCAAATTAGATGAAGCAGAGGACCGAATCAGCAATTTAGAAGACAACATAGCAGAAAAAATACAATTGGAAAAACAATAAGAAAAAAAATGAAGATAGTTTAGTGAATTTTGGGACAACATCAAGCATAACAACATTCCCATCATAAGAGTACTAGAAGGAGAAGAGGGGAAGCAAGGAATCTAGAACCTACTTGAAGAAATAATGACTGAAAACTTCCCTCACCTGGTGAAGGAAACAGACATACAAGCCCAGGAAGTACAGAGTACCAAACAAGATGAACTCAAACAGGCCCACACCAAGACACATTATAATTACAATAGTAAATGTTAAAGACAGAGAATCCTAAAAGTAACAAGAGAAAGACAACTAGTTACTTACAAGGGAGCTCCCATATGACTATCAGCTGATTTCTCATCAGAAACTTTGCAGGCCAGAAGAGAGTGGAAGGAAATATTCAAAGTGATGAAAAATAAGGGCCTAAAATCAAGACTACTCTACCCAGAAAAGCTATCTTTTAAAACTGAAGGAGAGACTAAGAGCTTTCCAGACAAGAAAAAGCCAAAGGAGTTCATCACAACCAAACCAGTATTACAAGAAATGTTAAAAGGACTTCTTTAAGCAGAATAAAGGAGAAACCAAATGAAGATTTAAAAAAATATGTGAATAATAAAATGGCAATAATTATATACCTATTGATAGTCACTTTAAATGTAAATGGATGAAATGATCCAATAAAGACATAGGGTAGCTGAATGGATAAGAAACCAAGGCCCATGCGTATGCTGTCTAAAAGAGACCCACCTCAGATCGAGAGACACCCACAGACTGAAAGTAAAGGGATGAAAAAGATATTTCACACAAATAGAAATGGGAAATACATTGGAGTAGCAATACTTACATCAGAGAAAACAGACTTTAAAACAAAGACTATAATAAGAGACAAAGAAGGACGTTACATAATGATAAAGGGATCAATCCAACAAGAGGACATAAACTTAGCAAACATTGATGCACTCAACTAGGAGCACCTAAATATATAAAACAAATATTGACCAACAAAAAGGTAGATCAACAGTAATGTAATCATAGTAGGGAATTTTAACACACCACTGGTACCAATGGACAGACATTCCAGACAAAAGATCAACACAGAAACAGTGGCTTTAAATAACACACTAGAGCAGATGGATTTAATTGATATTTTTACAGCATTTTACCTCAAAGAAGCAGAATACACATTCTTTTCAAGTGCACAAGGAATATTTTCCAAGATAGACTAATAGTTAGACCACAGAACAAGTCTCACTAAATTTGAGAAAACTGAAATCATATCAAGCATTGTCTCTGAACACAATGGTATGAATCTAGAAATCAATTACAGGAAAAAAAAACACTGAAAAACATACAAATAACGTGAGAGTAAATAACGTGCTACTAAATAATGAATGGGTCAACAATGAGATCAAGGAAGAAATCAAAAGATACCTTGAGACAAACGAAAATGAAAACACAGCAACCCAAAATCTATGGGACACAGTGAAAGCAGTCCTAAGAGGGAAATTCATAGCAATGCAGGCCTACCTCAAGAAACAAGAAAAAATTCAAATAAACAGTCTAACTTTACACTTTAGGGAACTGGAAAAACAACAGCAAACAAAGCCCAAAGTGAGTATAAGAAAGGAAATAATAAAGATCAGAGTGGAAATAAATGAAATACAGTCTAAAAAAATTATACGAAAGGTCAATGAAACCAAGGGCTGGTTTTTTGAAAGGATAAACAAAACTGATAAACCTTTAACCAGACTCATTATGAAAAAGGGAAAAGACATCCAAATAAATAAAATCATAAATGAAAGAGAAGTGAAAATGAACACCACAGAAATACAAAAAAAAAAAAATTAAAAAGTACTAAGAGCAATTATGCATCAACCAACTGGACAATCTGGAAGAAATGGGAAAATTCCTAGAAGCACACAATTTTCCAAGATTGAATCAAGAAGAAACAGAAATCTGAATAGACTGATTACTACCAATGAAATTGAATCAATAAGCAGCAAACTCCCAACAAACAAAAGTTATGGACTAGATGGCTTAACAGGTGAATTTCACCAAATATTTAAAAAAGAATTAACACCTATTCTTCTCAACCAATTCCAAAAATTTCAAGAGAAGGGAGGGCTCCCAAGCTCATTTTATGAGGCCACCATTACCCTGATTCCAAAACGAGACAAAGATATTACAAAAAAGGAAAATTATAGGCTGGTATTTCTAATGAACTTAGATGCAAAAATACTCAACATAATATTAGCAAACCAAATTCAGCAACAAATAAAAAAAATCATATACCTCTATCAGGTGGGTTTCATTCCTGGCATGAAAGGTTGGGTCAACATCCGCAAATTAAATAATGTGATATACCACATAAACAAAATGAAAAATAAAAATCATATGGTCATATCAATAGGTGCAAAAAAAAAAGCATTTGAAAAAATCCAGCATCCATTTATGATAAAAACTCTCAACTAAGTGGGAATAGAGGGATCATATCTTGACATAATAAAGGACATATATGACAAACCCATGGCTAATATCATACTAAATGGGGAAAACCTAAAAGTATTCTTAAAATCAGGGACAAGAAAAGGATATCCACTTTCACCATTTTTATTCAACATAGTACTGGGAGTCCTACCAGAGCAATCAGACAAGAAAAAGAAAGAAAAGACATCCAAATTGGAAAGAGAGGGAAAAAAAAATGTCATTATGTGCAGATGACATGATACTACATAGAGAGAACCTGAAAGATTCCACAAAAAAACTATTGGAACTGATAAACAAATTAAGTAATGTAGCAGATTCAAAATTACTATTCAGAAATCAGTTGTATTTTTATACACAAATAATGCACAACCAGAAAGAAAAATTAAGAAAACAATCCCATACATAATTGCATCAAAAAAATACCTAAGAAAAAATTCAAGCAAGGAAGTAAAAGACTTCTACTCAGAAAATTATAAGACATTGAAGAGAGAAATTAAAGAAGATTCAAATAAATAAATGTTCATGCGTAGGAAAAATTAATATAGTTAAAGTGTCCATAGTACCCAAAGCAATCTATAGATTCAATGCAATCCTTATCAAAATACCAATGACATTTTTCATAGAACTAGAATAAATAATCCTAAAATATATATGGAACCATAAAAAAACAAACAAACAAACAAAAAACTGATAGCCATGACAATCCTGAGAAAGAAGAATAAAGCTGGAGTTATCATGTTACCTGATATCAAATTATACTACAAGGCCATAGTAATCAAAACAGAATGGTATTGGCATAAAAACAGACTCAAAGATCAATGGAACAGAATGGAGAGCCCAGAAACAAATCCATGCCTACATGGTCATTTTGTCAATAAAAAAGAAAGCAAGAATTTACATTGGTCTAAAGACAGTCTATTCAATAAATGGTGCTGGGAAAACTGGACAGATACATGAAAAAAAAAAAGAAACTAGACCACCTTCTTATGCCATATACAACAATAAACTCAAAATGGATTAAAGACTTTAATGTAAGACCCGAAACCACAAAACTCCTACAAGAAAATATAGGAAATAAACTCTCAGATATTACCCTTGACAATATTTTTACTGATATAGCTCCTCAGGAAAGAAAAGAAAAAAAAACAAACAAATGGGACTACATCGAACTAAAAAGTTTCTTCACAGTGAAAGAAATCATCAACAACATGAAGAGACATCCTACTGAATGGGAGAAGATATTTCCCAATGATACATTTGTTAAGGGGTTCATATCCAAAATTTATAAAAAACTCATACAACACCAAAAAAAAAAAAAAAAAACCCACAAAAAAAACCAAAATAACAATCCAATTAGAAAATGGAGGTCAAAGACGGTTAAGTCTTGTCCCATCATTGGTGGCCTCAGGGACCAGGAGGGCAGCTGCAGCTATGGCCCGGAGGCAAGCTGGCCAGCCGCGTGCTACCAGGTCTAGTTCCTTACTTACATAGCCTTCTGGTTGTTGTGAGGGTCCCCTGGGTTGTGTTAGGACGCCCAAAGCCATTCCCTTTTCTGTTACATATAGAAATGAAAGGATTTTAGAGGGTATTGCTTCTGACAAGGAAATAGAGTGGGGTCCTTCAGATGAATACGGATTGGAGTGGCTAGGAGAACAATAGTTCCGATTGCTGTCATAATATCTCTTCCTAATGGTGGAGCAGGGCTTTCTGACATAATTAAGAATGAATGGGAGAACATTAGGTCGCCCCATATGCAGTAATTGGCTTGTCCGTGACTCCACGGACAGTAACATGTTGATTGGAGAGGGTTCCTTATATTTTTGAAGTGAATGTTGAATTTCTTAAAATTAACATAGGAAATAACATAATTGAGATTAGAATCTAAAGCAATGGGCAGCAGTTAGAGCTAGGGCTTTGAGATCTTTTGATAAAACTTTTCTAGAGTCCTTTTTAAGTTTAATTTGTTTGTTTTACATTATCTTTAAGGTATAGACCAATGATAAGGAATAGGCTGAGTAAAATGAGCCCAAATCTGGGGACTGTCTTCATCTTTACAACCAAGCAGTTTTCAGAGGAAAAAAAGGTCCAGGATGAGCAGTTGAGGCAGAATAAATGGCTTCTATATCAATTAGGAAATTAATAGGCTTACCTGCCACATCAGGGTCACCCACAGTTTTACTCCCTGTGATGAGAACAGCTTGGGAACTTCAGGCCCAATAGTGATTACAGCCATTTTGGGGGAGGGAGTTGGTCCCTGCTCCCTTCAGAACAAGGGGTACTCCCTCCTCTAGTGCCCTTTAGTCTGTATAGGGGGCACGGCTGTTTTGGAGGATTAGGACTCCAGTGATCTGGGCTTGCACATCCAGAGTAGCTCCTTTTATCTGGTGTTTCCTCTTTTGGGGCTTTTGGGGTGTCTTGAGGTGGCTTTAGCCTTGGGTTGTCTATAACTGTGGCCAAAAGTCTGGCCTGTCTCTGGTCTTATCCTCTGATCTCACTGTTCCTTTATTCCTCGTTTTTCTGTCTTGGCTGTTAAAGACATTTAAACAAATTCCTGGCCTTCTCTAGGATCTGAGCCTCTTAATCAGGGATGTAACAGTTGGTCAGAACCATTCGAATTCCCTGCCAGTTACGGGAAAACATGAGGCTAAGTTTCCTTATATTGATCTATAGCTGATACTGAGGAAGGCACATGAGCTCTAGCAGTTCTAATAGTTAAGTTTACTTAACTATTAGCAAAACTTAGTTTTTAGATTTAATTTTTGAGTAACCAAGGGCTTGATTGAGAGAATATAAAACATAATCTTTGTTTTTTTTTTTTTTTTGGCATAAAACTTACCAGTAGCAGACCAATAGTCTAACAAACTATTTTAGTAGAGGGAGAAAACTTAACTCTTATTTTATACCAGCTTACTTTTGAGACTTAAATTTACTTAGTTAATTCATTTAGTTTAACCATGTATTTGAGGGCTTTTAAATGCTAATAATAGTCACTGACTCACTGATGGCCACCTCCTGCGGTATCAGGCCCTCTTATTAGAAAGTCCTGTAATCCAAATCCTGCCGCATTCCTCCCAGAGATGGAGGAATAATTAATTGCCAATAAGTTTTAATGCAAACATATACTACTAGAGCAGATTTACAAGAAACACCCCTAGACAACCCAGATTGGATGCTTTTCATTGATGAGAGCTCTTTTATAGAAAATGACATACAAAAGGCTGGATATGCTGTAGTTACTCTACATAGTATCTTAGAAAATACAAGCCTTCCCTCTGGGGCCAGCACACAACCGGCTGAGCTAATAGCTCTCACCCAAATAGTAGAACTGAGTAAAGGAAAAAGAGCCATAACTCCGGCTAATCAATGTCTTAATTTTACTAGCTGCTCCAACCAATGTTTTAATATTTCAGGCGGTAACAGTTTAAACTGCAGCTCTACCACCTCTATGAGTTCTAACGCACATGTCAAATTGCCAGCTAGATGGTTTCTCATTTGTGGGAAGACAACCTCCCAGCTTACAGCACTAGGGGACCCTGCTGTCTCAGGAGATTAACTGCCTTCTTACCCCAAAAGCCTCATCAGGTTAAATATAAAAATAAACTTACTCTGGACTCCAGTTTTAACATCGATATACATTTATTCAGCCCTGCTATGTATATATCCTTATCTCTTTTTTTAATACCTGCTACAACCATTGTTTTAAATGTAAAGATTAGTCAAATAGCTTGCTCGATAACAAAGGCCCTCAACACTACCTCACATGCTATCCACGCCATGAGTTACGACAAAAATTACGACAGGTCAGAGAAACAGTTCTCCAAAACCGAGCTGCCATAGACTACCTACTCCTCAAACACAATCAAGGATGTCAAAATTTTAAAGGATTATGCTGCTTCAATCTTTCTGATAATTCTCATTTAATAGAAGATCAAGTACAACAAGTCCATAATATAGTTTCCAATATTAAACAACAGACAGAATTCTTTGGCTTAGATTTATCCTTCCTTACGTCCTGGCTTCCTAGCTTACCAGGACTTAAAGAAGACTTTCTCACATTTCTCTTATTCATTATTATACAGATTACCTTTTGCTGTTTCCTACACTGCATCTCTACTTGTGGACCGCTCACTAGCTGGCTACAACGGCCTCCAAAGCAACAAAACCATCCTCTGGATCTGCTCATCTACCGGGGACCCTTAGATAGATTTCCGAACAAACCTTAGCTGCTAGTCTTTTTCTACGTCCCTCTTCAGCCTGAACTAGCCAGAAGGGTCATATCCCCTATCCCCTAATGGCAGTTAGGGTTACGTCTTCAGAGGAGGTATTGACACAGGTTAGTTAGTATATTGCTAGGTAGACAGCAGGTCCCTGGTGGAATAAACAAGAAAAGTAGCCATATCCTGAAACTCCAGGTTCTGGAATGTCTCCCTCACTCCAGGACAGGGACGTGGGAATACGCCTTGAGGTTAATAAATTATCTTAAATCCCTTTCGTCCAGACAAAGGAGCAGATCTGATAGATAGGAATGGATTAGTTCCTTAATCCCGTCAGGATGGGCAAACAGGACAAACCTGATAGATGAATTCCATTAGAAGGCTCCAGACCCCTACCCCAAGCAGGCAAGGGAAGGTATAAAAGTAAGAACTTTTGCCTCAGTCACTGGGCTTCCTAGTTTTGGGTACCCCCTCCCACTCGGGAGATGCAACCTCTTCTCCTGCCTCTAATAAACTATCTTCCTTTACCAAAAAAAAAGAAGAAAAAAAAAAGAAAAAAATGGGCAGAGGACCTGAACAAACATTTTTCCAAAGAGGACATGCAGATCCCAATAGACCTACAAAAATATGTTCAATGTTACTAATTATCAGAGAAATGCAATTAAAAAGCACAATGGATTACTACCTGACTCCTGTCAGAATGGCTATCATCAATAAATCAACAAACAAGTGTTGGAGAGGATATAGGGAAAATGGAATGCTGTACACTGTTGGTGGTATTGCAAATTGTTGCAGCCACTATGGAAAACAGTACAGAGTTTCATCAAATAATTGAAAATAGAACTACCGTATGACCTAGCAAATCCACTCCTTGGTTTTTATCCAAGAAATCCAAAACACTAATTTGAAAAGAAATATGCACCCCTTTGTTTACTGCAGCGGTATTCACAACTGCCAAGATATGGAAACAACCAAAATGCCGATGATGATTAGATAAAGAAATTGTGGTACGTTTATACAACGGAGTACTACTCTGCCATAAAAAGAATGGAATCTCACCATTTGCAACAACATGGATGGACCTAGAGGCTATTATGCTAAGTGAAATAAGTTACACTGAGAAAGACAAATACCATATGATCTCACTTATATGTGGAATCTAAAGAACAGAATAAACAATCAAAACAGAAATAGACTAATAAATACGGAGAACAAACTGGTAGTTATTATATGGGAGGGGGGTTTAGGGGCTATGTGAGAAAGGAAAAGGGATTAAGAAGTACAAATCGGTAGTTACAAAATAGTCATGGGTATGTACAATACAGTACAGAGAATATAGTCACAAATATTGTAAAAACTATGTATGGTGTCAGATGGGTACTAGACTTATTGGGGGCATCACTTCATAAATTATGTAAATGTCTAACCACTATGCTATACTCCTGAAATTAACATAAAATAATATTGAGAGTCAACTATAATTTTAAAAAATTGTCACAGTGTGTAAAGTACAGCATAGGGAATACAGTCAATAATATTGTAATAATTATGTACAGTGTCAGATGGGTAATAGAGTTATTGGGGTTATTACTTTGAGTGGTACACAAATGTGTAATTGTTATTTTGGTTGCTACACCTTAAGCTAATAATAAAAAAAGAGGGGTGGCCGGTTAGCTCAGTTGGTTAGAACATGGGGCTAATAACACCAAGGTTGACGGTTTGATCCCCGTATCGGCCACGGTTGAGCTGTGCCCTCCTTAAAAAAAAAATATATGTATATATATATACGTATATATATATACATAAAGAGTAAATAATAAAATAATAAAGTTACCCAATCCCACCACCCAAAGATAAGCATTTCTTCTATTTTGGTATTTCTTCTAATCTTTATTCCTATAAGTGTGGCGTCATTTTTGACTTCTGCATACAGCTTTAGAACTGAAGATTTATTTTTAAATTAAAGTTTATTGGGGTGACCATTGTTAGCAAAGTTACATAGATTTCAGGTATACAATTCTGTATTGCATCATCTATAAATCCCATTGTGTGTTCACCACCCAGAGTCAGTTCTCCTTCCATCACCATATATTGGATCCCCCTTACCCTCATCTCCCACCCCCTTCCCCCTTACCCTCTGGTAACCGCTAAACTATTGTCTGTGTCTATGAGTTTTTGTTTTTCATTTGTTTGTCTTGTTCTTTTGTTGTTTTTGGTTTATATACCACATATCAGTGAAATCATATGGTTCTCTGCTTTTTCTGTCTGACTTATTTCACTTAGCATTATACTCTCAAGATCCATCCATGTTGTCACAAATGTTCCTATTTCATCTTTTCTTACTGTCGAATAGTATTTCATTGTGTACATATACCACAACTTCTTTATGCATTCATCTATCGAAGGACATTTTGGTTGTTTCCATGTCTTGGCCACCGTAAATAAAGCTGCAATGAACATTTGAGCACACGTGTCTTTATGGATAAATGTTTTTAGATTTTTTGGGTAGATTCCCAGGAGAGGGATTGCTGGGTCATATGGTAATTCTATTCGTAATTTTTGGAGGAACCTCCACACTGCCTTCCATAGTGGCTGCACCAGTCTGCATACCCACCAACAGTGTATGAGGGTTCCTTTTTCTCCACAGCCTCTCCAACACTTGTTACTATTTGTCTTGTTGATGATAGCCATTCTAACGGGGGTGAGGTGATATCTCATTGTGGTTTTTATTTGCATTTCTCTGATGATTAGGGATGTTGAACAATTTTTCATATGTCTTTGCCATTTGTATGTCCTCTTTGGAGAAATGTCTCTCCAGGTCCTCTGCCCATTTTTCAATTGGGTTGTTTTTTTTTGTTGTTGTTGTTGAGTTGCATGAGTTCCTTGTATATTTTGGATATTAGCCCCTTATCGGAGGCACGGTTTGCAAAAATCTCCCATTCACTTGGTTGCCTCTTTATTTTGTCGATGGTTTCTTTTGCTCTGCAGAAGCTTTTAAGTTTGATATAGTCCCATTCATTTATTTTAACTTTTACTTCCCTTGCCTTTGGAGTCAGATTCATGAAATACTCTTTGAACCCGAGGTCCATAAGTTTAGTACCTATGTTTTCTTCTATGCAGTTTATTGTGTCAGGTCTTATGCTTAATTCTTTGATCCATTTTGAATTAATTTTGGTACATGGTGACAGGTAGCAGTCCAGTTTCATTCTTTTGCATGTGGCTTTCCAATTCCGCCAGCACCATTTATTGAAGAGGCTGTCTTTTCTCCATTGTATGTTTTTGGCTTCTTTGTCAAAAATTGTCCATATTGATGTGGTTTTCTTTCTGGGTTCTCAATTGCATTCCGTTGGTCTATGTGTCTGTTTTTCTGCCAATACCATGCTATTTTGATTATTGTTGCCCTGTAGTACAAGCTAAAGTCAGGGAGTGTGATAACTCCAGCATTGTTCTTTTTTCTTAAGATTGCTTTGGCTATTCGGGGTCTTTTGGGGTTCCAAACAAATCTGATGCTTTTTTGTTCTATTTCTTTAAAAACTGCCATTGGGATTTTGATGAGGATTGCATTAAATCTGTATATTGCTTTGGGTAATATGGCCATTTTAACTATGTTGATTCTTCCAATCCACGAGCACGGAATGTCTTTCCATTTCTTTGTGTCTTCTTCAATTTATTTTACAAATGTCTTGTAGTTTTCAACATATAGGTCTTTCACATCCTTGGTTAAGTTTATTCCTAGGCAGTTTATTTTTTTTGCTGCAATTGCAAAAAGAATTTTTTTTTTTTGCATTTCTTTTTCTGAGATTTCATTGTTAGTATATAGGATATATTCAATGGACTTTTGTACGTTGATTTTGTAGCCAGCAACTTTACTGTATTCGTTGATTTTTTCTAATAGCTTTTTGGTGGAGTCTTTAGGGTTTTCTATATATAGCTTCATGTCCTCTGCAAAGAGTGACAATTTAACTTCTTCATTCCCAATTTGGATGCCTTTTATTTCTTTCTCTTGCCTGATTGCTCTGGCGAGGACTTCCAATACTATTTTAAAAAGCAGAGGTGATAGGGGACAGCCCTGTCATGTTCCTGAATGTAGAGCAAAGGTCTTCAGTTTTTCAGCGTTAATTATGAGATTAGCTGAGGGTTTGTCATATATGGCCTTTATTACGTTAAGGTATTTTCCTTCTATGCCTATTCTATTAAGGGTTTTAATCATAAATGGATGTTGTATCTTGTCAAATGCTTTTTCTGCATCAATTGATAAAATCATATGTTGTTCTTTGTTTTGTTTATGTGATGTATCACATTGATGGATTTGCGTATGTTGAACAATCCTTTTGCCCCTGGGATGAACCCCACTTGGTCGTGATGAATAATCTTTTTAATGCATTGTTGCATTCGATTTTCTAGAATTTTGTAGACCTTAAGATTTTTATAGCATTTTGTTCATCAATGTTCTTATATTCCTCAACAAACATAATGTTCACTGATTGCATATTATTCTATCATTTAGACTTAAGGAGAAAAACTTAGAACTCATAATGTCTGAAATTTCAAAGATAAAATAAGTTTACTTTTTATTCACAAAAACACACATAGTAGGTGTTACTAGTCAGTCGATACATCTTTATATATGGATTCAGGAACCCAGGTGCCTACTGTCTTTTGGTTCTGTCATCCTTCATACACAGCTTCCAAGGTTACCCTTGGTGCCGCTATTTCAATCAGCCAAAAGGGGAAAAGATTATGGAACAAAAATTGTTTATGAGCTAAGCATCCTTTAAGCAAAACAAAATATGTGCAAATAAACTGGATGTTGACACTGATATAAAACTGCTACTATCCCACATACTGAGGTCAGACAATTAAGATAGTGAACTTTCCACCATACGCTTACATGGGGTGGAAAGTTCACAAACTTAATTGTCTATCCCTGTTGGTTTAGATTTAAAGAGTCAAACATTATTTTTGCTCATATTCCATAGAAGAACTTTACCACATGTACATACTTAAGTTTAGATAATGCTGGGAATGTAATCCAGCTTTGCCTAGATTTGTGCTCAAGGAAAAAAAAAAAAAGGGAATAGACTTTGGTAAGCAGCTAGCAATATCTTCCATAACTAATGAAATAAATATTTTTTCTGTTTGTTCCTTATTTAGATTTCTTGTTTTCTTCATGATCTTCATACCATGTTTTCTAATAATGTACTCATCTTTTAGTTACAGATTGGTGTATCAACAATATATCTGTCTTATAAATAGCATGTATTTTCACTTTTAATACTATTTAATTTTCCTTTATTGATTCTCACCAATTATAACATCAAATGTTTACATTACAATTCTAGCAATGTTTTGCTTTGGCTTTATGCTCATAAATCACAACTCTATCCCAAGATAATATTCATCTATATATTATTGCTATTTTATGGTCTCATTTTCTAAGATTTAAACCTTCAGTCTATGTGTAATGCATTTTGATAACATACAGTATGAAATATAATTATAACTGTATTGTTTCCACTCTATTTAACCATTTCAAAGTTGCCATTCCTTTCTACCACTGATTTAAATTTATATTTAAACATTTTTTTTCAGTACCAATTGCCAGTTGATTGTTCTGGTCATCACTATACATCACAATTATTCTATATTTTAAATAAAAAAATTTATATATATATATATATATATATATATATATATATATATATATATATCTGTATCCCATTTTGCATAAGTGATTTAATACCTTTTTTGGGGGTGAATGAAAGGAGATATCTGAAAGTGAAGAGAAAAGTGGGGTTTAGAAAATGTTCCTAAATTTCTTAAGCTGAGACACATCCAAGAGCATGGATCAATGGGTTGCTACAGCTATGAGAGAGCAGCTTCAAGAAGATTAGTATATACCTTGCATTCAGACAGTCATTAGACCAGTTGTCATCTATGGGGATGACCAAAGTGAGCTCTGTAATTCCAATAATTTGAAAATGGTTGATATAGTGAACAGCAAACTGGATGTTTCATAAAACTAAACACTGAATTAGAGAACTATCCTGGATCTTTCCTAAGAATTCAGACAAAAAGTATACATAGAGATATATGATGAAAGACATGGTGAGGCATGAAGTTTTGCCTCAGGAGACCCAATGGAATACAATAGGAAATTCAGAAGGCAACAATTTAACAGATGGATACAACAGGATTGTTGAATTTTAAGAAAAGATAATTTTCTTGATCTGAAGAAAGAATATTTAAAACTTGCCTGTTGTAACCAAGTAATTTGTTAAAATTAATTCTAATCCAAATCCCAACAGCAGTTGGTAGTGGTGGTGGAGGAGTAGTGAAAAGAACTTTGTAAAATAATATTAACATTTAATTTGGAGGATAAAGTTTGGCAACGACAAGAACATTTGAAAAAAATAAAAAAACAAATAAAATTTTATATATTCTGTAGGTCTGCATGAACATTCCACTAGAAATGAGGAGGTTGAATGAAGGTCAAATTTCTGTGACATTTCAGGTAGAAGACACAGGAATTGGTGGTAAGAGGCAAAATTAACGAAAACAAAGTGGAGGTTAGTCTGAGGTTTGTAGCTTGTGAGACTGAATGAATAACTGACATTATTAATCAAGTTTGATAATATAGGAAGAATTTCATATTTTCAATAGAAGATAATTTATTCTATTTTAGATATATTAAGTCAAAATATCTCTTGCAATATTTGGTTGGAGATGTAAAGTAGACACTTGGACAATGTGCTTCCCCGAAAATAAGACCTAGACGGACCATCAGCTCTAATGTGTCTTTTGGAGCAAAAATTAATATAAGACCCAGTCTTATATTATATTATTTAAGACCTGGTCTTATTTTATATTAAAATAAAAATCATAAAATAATAAAAATAATTTAAAAATAATTTTTATATTAAAATAACACTGGTCCTATATTAATTTTTGCTCCAAAAGACGCATTAGTGCTGATGGTCTGGCTAGGTCTTATTTTCAGGGAAACACAGTATACGAGTCTGGAACATAGTATAAGGTGAACTGGTGTTTGGAGAGCCATTAGCGTGTTTATGGTAGCTGAAGCCATGAGAACAATACAGATAACCTGGGTTGATTATACATATGTGTGATTAGAGAATCCAGTTATGAATCCTGGGAAACTCCAAAAGTTGAGGAATTGGCAATGAGAAGTAACAAGCAAAGTTAATTCAAAAGTATGGTCAGAGTGATTAGAGGAAAATAAAAAAGAGTATCATATATGGAAAATGAGGGGAGAATTCCTTGAAGGGAAAGGGAATCAATGTTAAATGCTGCAGAGAGGTCAAGTTGAATGAAAAATAAAAATAAGCCACTGGCTTTGACAATTAGGTGGTACCAATGGCCTTCTTAAGAACAATTTACATAGAGTACTTGAAGAAAAGGCCATATTCTAATAATCATGTAGAAGCTAATACTGTTAAGTCTCATATATCATGTGCCTGACATGTGCCCCCCAAATATATCTATTCATAATAGATATGTGAGTTATATTGCTAACAGCAATTCACAGATATTGAAAATATGTCTCAGAGAGGTTAAAAATGCACAAGAGGATTTTCTGGTGAAGGTGACAGAGTAGGTAAACACTGTGCTTGCATCTTCTCACTACCACATCAAAATTACAATTAAACTACAGAACAGCCATCACTGAGAGTTCCCTGAGATCTAGCTGAACCAAAGCTCTACAACTAAAGACATAGAGAAGAAGCTAACTCGAGACTGGTAGGAGGTTCAGAGCCACAAAACGGGCTTGTCCCATACCCACGTGTGACCATTAAAAATTTGCAGGGATATCTCTGCTACAGATGTCCCCCCTGGAAGAGCAAGGGGTCCCAGCCCCACATCAGGTTCTCCAGCCCAGGGTTTCAGTGCCAGGGAGAGAAGTCCCCATAATTTCTGGCTGTAAAAATAGCAGAGATTGTGGCTGAGTGAGACAGAGGATGGCTGCACTCCCAGGCGTTCCTCTTAAAGGGCCAATGCAAGGACTTACTTGCTAATCGACTCACTGGCTTTGAGCTCCAGTGCTAGGGCAGAAGCGGGAAAGGTGCCAGGGACATATGAGGAGGAACTGAATTGTATGGCTGCAGGACAAAGGCTGGAGAGACAGCTTTCCCCTGGACAGAGCATCTGGCGGAAGCCATTGTTTCTTTATTGAGCCCTACCCCCTCTGGGCATACAGACCCAGATGACCTCCATATGTGAGTCTCCATCAACCTGGCTAACACACAATGTTTGCCATGCCCTCGTGATTCTATGACCCTGCCCCACTCAACTTTCAGGCACACCCACGCTGCTTTCACTGGCTTTTCCATTCAAATGGCCTGCCTGGCTCATGCTGCAGACTTTTCTGAAAATCTCTGAAAGTTTCACTAAACCCAAACAAGCAGCATCTGGCTTTGGCATGGCCTGTACCTCTGACTGAGCACTCCTAAGCCTGGCACTAGTGACAACCATCCTTGGTTTGTGGCTTGGCATCTCGAGCCACCTCCAAGCACAGTGTGGGTGGGGGCCATCTGCTGAATGCTTTGCTTTGTGGCTCATTCCAAGTGGCCCTGGACTGGGCACAGACTGCAGCTGCACTTGGCCTGCAGTGGGTCCCTTCCCAAAAGGCCCCAGGGCAGGCGTACCCAGTAGCTAGCTTCAGACTGAGCTGGAGCATCACCCTGCCTCCTTCAAGGACAACACACATCAAAAAGGCAGACTGGACAGGCACCAGAGCCCTCATAAAGCTAATCCTGCTTTGCACAGTCAGTCCCCACACAACAGTTCCTCAAGTGTAGTCATGACCAGTCCTCACAACTAATCAGCCCAAGGGTCTATCCCTTTCATTAACATGCAAACAAAAACCAAGGCTCAACTACAACACAACCCACACAAGGGACACACCTGGAGCACCCAGCTCAGGTGACCAGGGAGACTGCACCACTGTGCCCCACAGGACATCTGCTACATAAGGCCACTCTACTAAGACTGGGAGGAATAGAAGACTTACTCAATACATAGAAACAAACACAGGGAGGCAGCCAAAATGGGGAGACAAAGAAACATGTCCCAAATAAAAGAACAGAAAGAAGATCCAGAAAATGAACTAAACAGAATGGAGCGAAGCAATCTACCAGACACAAGAGTTCAAAACACCAGTTATAATGATGCTCAGTGATCTTCAGGAGAACTTCAACAAAGAGATAGGAAACATAAAAATGGAGGTAGAAAACACAAAAAAAGAACCAGTTAAAAATAAAGAATACAATAATCACAATGAAGAATACATAAGAGGGAATCAGCAGTAGATTAGATGAAACAATGATTTAGAAGATAAGGTAGCAGAAAACACCCAATCAGAACAGCAAAAAGAAAGAAAAAATCCAAAAACAATGAGGACAATTTAAGGGGCCTCTGGGACAACATCAAGCATACCAACATTCATATCATAGGCCTAACAGAAGGCGAAGAGAGACAACAAGGGATTGAAAACCTATTTGTCTCTGTCTATGAGTTTTTCTTTATTTGTTTAACTTGTTCCTTTGTTGCTTTCAGTTTTATATCCCACATATCAGTGAAATCATATGGT
The DNA here is from genome assembly GCF_004115265.2 of Rhinolophus ferrumequinum. Taxonomy (NCBI): domain Eukaryota; kingdom Metazoa; phylum Chordata; class Mammalia; order Chiroptera; family Rhinolophidae; genus Rhinolophus; species Rhinolophus ferrumequinum. The sequence continues at coordinate 60,365,363 of NC_046284.1, forward strand.
TCTCTACTTTTTCTGTGTGACTTATTTTGCTTAGCATAATCATCTCAAGATCCATCCATTTTGTTCCAAATGACATTAGTTCATCTTTTCTTGTGGTAATGGTTTAGTGGTTACTAGAAGGCAAGGGAGGAGGAGGGTGGTAGATGAGGGTACGAGGGATCAAATATATGGTGATGGAAGGAGAACTGACTCTGGGTGCTGAACACACAATGTGATATATAGACGACGTATTGCAGAACTTTACACTTGAAACCTATGTAATTTTACTAACCATTGTCATCCCAGTAAATTTTAATTAAAAAAAAAAAGGAAACCTTTTTGAAAAAATAATGACAGAAAACTTCCCTAACCTGGCAAAGAAAATAGACATAAAAGCCCAGGAAGTGCACAGAGTCCCAAGTAAGAAGAACCCAAAGGGGGCCCACAGAAGGAAACATCATAATTAAAAATCCAAAGGTTAAAGACAAAGAATTTTAAAGGTTGCAAGAGATAAGCAATTAGTTTTATACAAGGGAGCTCCCATGGAAGGAGAACTGACTCTGGCTGATGAACACACAACGTGATATACAGATGATGAATTACAGAATTGTACATTTAAAACTTATGTAACTTTACTAACAATTGTCACCCCAGTAAACGTTAATTAAAACAAACAAAAAAAGACTGTCAGCAATTTTTCAACAAAAACTTTGCAGGTCAGAAGATGTCGCAAAATACTTAAAGTGAGGATAAGCAAGGACCTACACCAAGATTATTCTACCCAGCAAAGCTACCATTTATGATTAAAGGACAGATAAAGAGCTTCCCAGACAAGAAAAAGTTAAAGGCATTCATCACCACCAAAACAATATTCCAAGGAGTCTGTGAGGGTTTTTTTTTAAGGACAAGAAAAAGGAAAAAAATAAAAGATAAAAAATATGAAAAATAAAATGGCAATAACTACGTATCTACCAACAATTACTTTTAATGTAAATTAATCAAATGCTCTAATCGAAAGACACAGTGTGACTGAAGAAGAAAACAAGAGCCTTACACCTGGTGCCTACAAGATACTCACGTCAGACTAAAGGGCACACACAGACTGAAAGTAAAGTGATGGAAAAAATGTTTCATGAAAATGGAAATTAAAAAAAAAAAGTTGGGGTAGCAATATTTATAGCAGACAAAATAGACTTTAAAACAAAGACTATAACAAGAGACAAAGAAGGACCCAGTAATCCAACTTCATGGTATTTATGCAAAGGAACCCAAAACGCTACTTCGAGGGGACATATACATCTACATGTTCATTGCAGCATTGTTTACAATGGCCAAGATGTGGAGGCAGCCTGGGTGTCCCTGAATGGACGAATAGATAGAGGTGGTACACATATACAATGGAATATTACTCAGACATAGATAGAAAAGAAGGAAATCTTGCCATGTGCAACAACATGGATAGACCTAGCATTTACTGTGCTGTGTGTAGTAAGTCAGAGAAAGAAAAGTGTCACATGATTTCATTTATAAGTGGGACCTAAAGAACAAAATAAACAAACAAATGAAATAGAAACAAACTCTCAGATACACAGAGAACATTTTGATGGTTGCCAGATGGGAGGCGAATTGGGAATAGGTAAAAATGGGGAAGGGATTAGGAAGTACAAATTGGGTATTACACAGTAGTCATGGGGATGTAGGATACAGCATAAGGAATATAATCAATAATATTGTAAAAACTATGTATGGTGTCAGATGGGTAATAGATTTATTGGGGTGATAGATGGAAGGGGACTTAGGGAGCAGGGTGAAAAAGGTGAAGGTATTAAGAAATACAAATTGGCAGTTACAAAGTAGTCATGGGGACGTAAAGTAAAGCATATGGAATAGTCAATGATAAGGTCACAACTATGCATAGTGCAAGGTGAGTACTAAACTAGTCAGGATCACTACTTGAATTACATAAATGTCTAACCACTATGCTGTACACCTGAAATTAACATGAAATGTCAATTAATATGAATGTCAAGTGTAATGGAAAAATTTAAAAAGGAGGGAAAAGGTGAAGGGGAATAAGAGGTTCAAATTTCCAGGTGTAAAACAAATAAGTCATGGGGACATAAGGTACAGCATGGGGAATATAATCAATAATATTGTGATAGTTGCTGTACTTATCATGGTGATCACTTCTTTAGGTATAAAAATGTTGAACTATTGTGTGTATCTGAAATTAATATAATATTGTATGTTAGTTATATTTTAATAAAAATCTTTTAAAAATGCACACAAGGTTATTCAGTTAGGGAGCCATGGGCACAAATCCAATTTCTTTATTGAGAAAGGCTTGCTGGCATTCACAAATATCAACCTATTTGTGAAGGATGAGGAATAAACTCACACTTTTTCTCTCCGAATCTCTCTTTCTGTCTTCAAAAATTGTGCTCTTCCCATTTCACCATATTGTGTTTCAGGTAGACTGCTTTTTCAAGCTCTTTTGTACTGGTGCTGATACAGAAAGGGTAGTAGCTAAAGAAATGTAGGCTCGCGGGTAAGTTTAAGATGGAGGAGATTTAAGCACATTGGTAAATTAGGGAGAAAGAAGCAGTGGATCTAATTGAATACACAGGAATAAGGAGATTATTGATGGAGAATGCAGGAAGCTTTGGGATGTAGACCACAAGCTGACTTAGTTTCAGATAATAGGATAAGATCTTTTTCCTCTGAGGCCAGAGAGAAATTACTACATTATAATTAGTGTGACTATATTATAATTAAATTTAAAAGTAGAGATAGGTTGATGGGGTTCCCAACTGAGCACTATTGTTTTCTCTGTGATATAAGGAGTGCACTGCCATATATGGTAAGTCAGAGACATAGACAGAGGTTAAAAGAGAACAGTAAAGCTTTGCACAAGCTTCCGTGAGATCAGGAGCAGTCTAGGAATAAGCAAAAGGATCGCTAAGCAGCAGGAAAAAACAATCTAAACAATCTGAGCTTAGAGATTACCTATTTGTAGCAACTTCAATTTTTAGTACTGTGTCAAACTGCGAAAACGGCCCCAAAACTCCATTCCTATTTATACCCACTCCTCTGGTAATGTGACAGTGCAGCTCCTCCCATCAAAAGGTGGAGTCTATTTCTCCACTTGAAGAGATCTTGCAGAATTCCACTCACACTCCTGGAACCCTGCCAAGTGAGAAAGCCCAGGCTATTCTGATAAGCAACAAGAGACCTGAGGTCTAGTTGTCCTTCACCCTCCATTACTCCAGTTGAGAGCCAGCCAGTCCCCAGAAGCAGGGGTATCACACTGACCTGAAGCTGACTTCAGATGCATGAGAGAGCCCAGTCAAGGACAGAAGAAGCTCTCAGTTGAGCCTAGATTAAATTGCCAACACTTAGAATCATGAACTACATAAAAGGTCAATGTTATAAATCATTGAGTTTGGGGGCACAATTGTCCAGTGATTCAAGGGTATGTGATTAAAAACAAACAAACAAACACCTAAAGATCTTGAATCAGAGTTGTGAATAAGTAGTTAAATTTATTCAGTCAGCATCTTAGACACTTCCAGAAGGTGGGTAACAGGAGAAAGGGACAGATAATTAAAGGAGTTCCAGAGAGTGTTTATAAAGCAATCTAATATGGGGTCCAGATAGGCAAGGGATGTAAATAAAGCCATGAATTAGCTGATAGAATAGACTAAAATTGGGGCAGGGGGATTAAGGGACTTGAGTCATAAACATATGCCTTCATATTGTGTTTCAGGTAGACTGCTTTTTTCAAGACATGCCATGAAGACAAATGCTGGAAAAGAAACAAACAAACAAACCTTTCTTCTAAATCTAAACTGTTCATTATTTATTAACTATCACTTTGATTGCAAACAAGTGGTTAATGTAATGTATGTGTCTGAACACTGTAACAAGAATTCTTAAAAGAAATAGATATATTTTTTATAAGATGCATTACACTTCCAGAATTAATGACATGCTAAATGTATTCAAGTTAGCATATTATGAGGAAAATGTCATTCATTTAAATGCAATTTTCAGGGAACATATTAATTAGTCCTAGCTTGCCTTGAAAAGAACACATTATTTATGCTTTATGAAAATAGAGAAAAATAGCACAGTGTGCCATTTGATGAAATGCTTTGGTCTGAACATGAGAAAGAAGACAACGGATTTATAATTTACTCTCCATAAGCTTCTGAAAACCCTACAACTTCTGAAATAAACTGAGTTCAACAATCCCTATCCAGTCACAGTTGGCTGTCAATAAGCATATTTGCATGTTTATTCACTGGATAAGAAACAGACTTTCTCCAGAATTACTGAAAATCATGTACTGTATTTCCACAGTGTACTTCCAGAAATGTAAGGAAATATAACTTCCAGTAAATGCCCCACGAGAGTCTCTCTGCTAACTACCAGCCGTGTCATCTCTGAGCAGCTTGGCATGGCCAAGACATTACAATGAGGATAAGGAAAGGTCCCTGGTGACTTAACATCCAATATGCGAGTCTCCATCTTGCATGCACAACAGAAAATTAGTTTGGCAGTCACAAAATTCATCTCCTAAGAACTGGCTGGTTTTTATATTATGAAGGAGCCAAATTCATTTCTTTATTGGGAAAATCTTCTTTATATTCACAAGTAGCCACTTAATTCTATTTCTCTTAGAAATAGACTAGGAGCATTCTCTATGTCTCTCTCTAACACAGTGATTGTCTCAAGCTCTATCTTCATCTATGTCTCCTTATCTCCAGCTCAATTTCTTGCTGCCTCAATTTCTGTCTGACCCAATTGCTCTATACACACACACACACACACACACACACACACACAGAGTGATTTGAAGTACAAAAGGTAATTATCAAATGGTGCTCACAAATACCTGTTAGTTTGAGTAAGAGCATCCCCTTAGATGATGCGTTAACCTGGAGAGTTGTGTAAAACATCAAAACATTCCTTGGCCCCTCAGAGGTATCAAGCCGATACATTTGGAATCAGATGTCAGTAATCTCATCTTTTACATTTTCCACATTATTTTCATGGTCAGTCAGGATTGGGATTCACTTCTTGTTGGTATAAAGAGGCCATTCATGTCCTTTGCTAAACTTGTGGAATGTCAGCTCCCTCTGATGTTTCTGTCTGGATGCCTACTAAGGGAAGAGTTCAACAAGTAGGAACTCTGCATTCTCCTATTCTTTGGGAGAACGTTTATTCTGAGAAAAAAAAAATTCTCCTCCCACAGACATACTCTTGGCAAAAGAAACAGGTCTACTTCAATATACATGTGAAATCTCTTGCCTGTCTTAGTCCACCCTTTCAATATAAAATAGGAAAAGAAAATGGGAAAAGGAGCTAACATTTAATGAGCACCCCGAAAATTGGTCAAAAAATAGGCTAGAATCTTTTATATAATCTCATCTGATTTTTCTAACAAGGCTACAAATTCGATATGAGCAACCCCAATTTATGGGTGAGGAAATCAATACTCAGAGAGGAATAGGAATCCACTCACGATGGTACTGCTAAGCAACGGAACAGAGATTCAAAGAATGTTGTCATTGACCTAGATTCAGGACCACACCCTGGTTGTCCTAGCCCCTGAACTACATACACATGCATGCACATACCGTTTGCTAAACACTCATTTCATTTTTTTCCCCTAAATAGCACAGATTGTAGTGGAAAGAACCCTGAAATCAGAGGTCTGGACTCAGGTTTCTATTAGGTTGGTGCAAAAGTAATTGCAGTTTAAAAGGTTAAAAATAATTGCAAAAATCGCAATTACTTTTGCACCAACCTAATAGCTTTAGTTCTTCCCCTAATTAGCTTTTGTGACCTTTGTGAACATTCTTACATTTTTGGGTCCATATTTCTCATCTGTTAAATAAGGATGTGGTATGCTGGGATCTTTAAGTCTCTTGTCACCCTAGAATACTTTCACTTCCTCTATTACTCTTAATCATTGCAAGCCCAATATAAACTATATTGCATACACTAGTTGGCATTTTTAAAACACGTCCTTCCCAAACACAGAATAACTCTGAGGTAGTGAATGTTTATCTCCCCTTTTTTATTTCAATTTTTTTGTCTTACATCCTGTTGTCTTCATTTATGATTTAATACTAGTCAATAACTGTCAAACTCACCACCCCTGAAATATTTCAGTCCACTCATCTGTTTCAGGATGCAGTCCAATTCTGATGTCTATTACTTACTTTGTGTTTGTAATACATTTGAGAGGCAAGTTATTGTAGAGTTTCTGCTCACGGAACCACTCCTCAGAGAAAGAATTGTTTTTTGCAAGACTGCCTATGCTTCAGAGCCGTACACTGGGAGAAAGCCTTCTCTGCACTCAAAGGTGTATTCTAAGCAGGAGTTTGAGCATCTGGAAAGGAAATATCATTTTGAACACACAAGTGAAATACACAGAATGTTTGATCAGAAAGAGTACTGGAATAAGAGTCAAGGGACCTGAACCTGAGTTCAAATACAGTTACTACCTAGATGTTCAATCCTGGATAAGGCATTTGACCTTCCAAGCTTTGATTTCACCTCTGTAAAATGATTCTCCAAAGACAATGAACTATTTGAGCATAAAATTGGTGCACTAGAACAGCTCTGCAATATTCTAGGTTTCCCCAGACGATTCATTATCCCCTCTTTCCTCTCTACTCAAGTCTCTCACACCTCTTTTTTACTTCCTATTTCACTAAGAAAACAACAATCACAAGAAAACATCCCCAACTTTTCAACACAACATCCCTCATCTGCCTGCATCTGTGCTCATGTACTGCGGCTTCTTTCCTATTATAGTGAAGGATACAAGTTCAAAATAATATCAACCACTCCATTTGTGCTCTGGATCCTGAGCTCCTGCTATTTTCTCAAGGTCTCTGGCCCTACAGTTATCCTTTTCTTTCCTGTATCACATATTTCTCCCTCCTACTGGATCACTCCCATCAACAAACTTGTTCTTATGTTCTAGGATGTCTCTTAAACTAAAAAAATAAAAATACTTAAAATAGAAACACTTTGGGCCCCAATGTTCCTCTCTAGATACGACCCAATTATCTTTACAGCAAAGCTTCTCCAAAGAGTGGTCTATATTTTCTTCCAATCTCTTCTCGATTTATTCAGTGATCGTTTTTTTCCTCCTTGAAATATTCCACTTCTTATCAGCACTTGACAGAGTAGGGCACTGCATTCTTCCCTGGCTTTCTGACATCACACTGTCCTGATTTCCCTCCTATTTCAATGGTTGTGCTGTCTCAGAGCTCAATACTCTATATATCTACCTCTACTCTGATGATGCTAAATATTACGAGTATCCTAACAACTCCCAAATTTATATCTCCACTTGAAACATCCTCTATGAACATCAGACTCCTATATCTATCTGCCTACTCTATCAGGGAAGGAATTATAGTGTAGTGCTGCAGAATATGAGCTTCCTATGCAGTCCCCAGCCAATGACTGAACATGACAGTGGTACAAAATTTCATCATTTCTGACCAGCTGACCAGTGCAAGACCCTTCTGTAAACACCCTTTGCACTAGAGCTCCCCATAGGGCTGGCCAAGAACTTTCTCAAAGCTGCACCCCAGTCTGAGGTGGCTTTCTACTGAAGACGTCCCAAGCTGGAGCCTGTCAGCTAACTGTGTCCCCATAGCAGGTACTCTCTTGAAGGAAGACTTGATCGGCCCACTTACACAGCACCCACAAAGGCTGCAACTTTGAGTTCAGAGACACCAATACGGGCAGAGAAGTGCCTCATCCTCAGAGGTTTCAGTTTCAGTTGTGGGGATGGGGAAATCTTCCTCTAAGCTTTGAAGTTTTAATCATTCAGCCTCTTTTCCTTCTGTTCCACCTGCCCTAGGGGTAAGACCTACCGTGTTTCCTCAAAAATAAGATCGGGTCTTATACTAATTTTTTGTTCCAAAAGATGCATTAGGGCTTATGTTCAGGGGATGTCGTCCTGAAAAATCATGCTAGGGCTTATTTTCCAGTTTGGTCTTATTTTTGGGGAAACACAGTACTTCCTTTATTTGTTACTTCCATGATACCTTAGAATTCTCTTTCAACTCTTTCGGTCAGTTAATTGGTTAACAACTTTATACTTAGTTTTTTTTTTAAAGTATTTCAAATAATTCTGTGTTCAAATAAACGGTGTTTCTCTTTCCTAATTGGACCCTGTCTAATGACAGCATTACCTAATTATCTCTTTTGGATGATGAGGATTCAACTTTATTTCACCAACCGTGCACCACATCCCCTACATATAAACATATTTCCCCTTATCCCCTGGCATTAGTTATATTCTATCACTATCGTATCATAAATCAGTTCAATATTTATTATTTTGACTATGCTAAAACCTGGTCTCACCCAACCTTCTAGTCTAGTCTTTGATTACGTTTCCTTCCCTGATCAGGGAGTTTTGGTTTTGTTTGAGTTATTGTCTTGATTTCTATATGTTATACTTTTCTTCACCTCAACCATCACCCCTCCTTGATTATATAAATATTCTCTCAATATATTCAGACACATTTTGTATTTCATTATTTTCACGGTTCCAAAGACTTCTCTCCCAGAGCCTTTTGATCTCCTCCAGGAAGTCTGACTGTTCCCTAAACCCACTGTAGAGCAGTTGTCTGAGAAATCCCTGTTATCAGTTTCCATCACCCTGCATATTCTTTTAGCTACCTTTTTGTGTTGAATCTATTGTTTATACCCGCTTTTAAACAGACCCATCTCGAATGCAGAATACAGCAGCTAATTAACAGGGTCCATCAACATCATAAATTTAAGATCAAAAGAAATGAATATGAAATGCGTAAAGATTTCAGCTGAAGTAATGGGAAAGTCAAGGCAGGCAGAATATACTATCAAAATGACAGATTATGATGTGACTTTTGGACCCCTATGCATATTCTGTTTTCACAGTCTGGACCCTAGGAGCCTGAATAACAGGAAAATTTTACCAGATATTCACCCACCAGAAAAGTCATTTCAAAGAAACCGAAATGCCCACTTGGATTATGTGCTCAGATTATGTTCAAAGCAGTAATACCACAATTAAACAAGAATGTTTCTAATTGTGCTTTAGTATCTTGAATCTGCAGAAAATATAATGGACCAGAAATCTGCATTTATGTGTATCTGTTTCTGTTTGGAAATTGGGATATTGGCTGGGACTGTGACAAAAGTAATTAGAACAAGAAATGACTGCTACTTTAATAAATGAACTCACTTGACCCAATTTTGAAATTCATTTTTAAATAGGGTCACATGGGAGTATATTACAGAGCCAAAATAAAAAGGAAACAAAAAAGAGGGGGAAAATACCAAGGAGAAAAATATAACATCAAGTTCAGTTCACCCTCCAAAAATGATATCATGTGATTCAAGACAAAGACAAAGGTGAATTGCTTCAGACTGATTACAACAAAACTTTGATTGGTTTGTCACTTGATGAGGAAGGAGGAGAGAACCATCAGTTGTTTTAATGAGAGGAATTACATACTTTAAACAATTGACCTGAGTTTGTGATATGCTGAAATTAAAATGAAGCTTAAATAACAATGCTAACTAGAAAATCCTATTAGTACTTAAAAGTTAGCCTTTTAAAACTCAACATTCTTCTCTAAAAAAAACCGGTTAGACTACACTAGAGGCACCACTTTCTGTTGTTATTTTAAACGCTACCACGCGATGGGGCGGTATCTCCAGTCCTTGCGGAGGCTCCTTTTCTATTCAAAGCCTCAGACCGTCAAGGTTTTTTCAGGCAACAGCTCAGATTTTTCCGCATTGCAAGTGAGTCTGCGTGGCCTTACAGCCCAGAATTAGGCAGCATCCACTGACGTCCAAAACTTACATAACGCTTGACGTGCATTGTTGCAGAGGTTCTCACCCCTGATTGCATTAATGCCATCTGGGATGGTTTGAAAAACAACGGTGCCCGGAGAATGTCTCAGGGCAGGGCCAGTATCAACGTACTTTAAAACCAGTCTACCTTTAATTATGCTTATTCTCATCTGGAAACTTGAATACTTTTAAAGGGGGCAATACGGTTTTATATTATCTCTAACGAGTTATTGCCAGGCAACCTATAGCAGAGTACACGTTACAAATTGTCATTTCAGTTCAATGCCACAGACATGGCTTTAATGTAAGAAGCAGAAATGCAGATCCTCTTATGAACAATGATTGAATTAATAAAGGGGTGTGGGGGGGTCCTGCTCTGATTAACTCAGATCTCGTCGCTTCAATTTTAACTTCATGGGCACCATAAAAATAAAACACTTTGGAACTCACAGTGAGTCAAAAGTCTTTGTGAAAAATCAAAGATTTGTCTTCAACTTCATTAAAAACAAAATCCAAAATTCATACTTTGACAGGTAGGAAAAGGAGAGGCATACTAAATTTCTATTCCTATAGTTTGGGCTAAGATGCCAGTCTGGTTTACCTAAGTTATCTATTATAATACTAAACATACAACATGGTGAAAAGGGGCTTTGTAGTTAAACAAATGTCCTTTAAAAATCTTAATTTTATAAAGCAATTACTAAGCAGCATAGGGAAAATACTTAACCTCTCTGAGCTGTTGTTTTCTCATGCCTAATAATGGAAATGATCACTACATCACAGAGTTGTGTGAATGAAATGGGGCAACGGATGTAGAGAAAATGCCACGATAGATTGTTCAACACAAGTCAGCTGGTATTAGAGACTGTTCCAATAACTGACATTTCAAAGTCTGGGATTGTCTACAGCTGCTGCAACTGCCACTGTGCTGTCCACCGCTTGCTCCCTAGGTAAGTCCAAGTGGTTAATGCCTGATAACAGCCTTACCGTCACTATCTGCTGTTTCCCACTTGGCTGCTACTCACAGTCCCCCCACAAACCACCCTTCACCAGGGCTTAATCAGGATGCATCAGGGAAACTACAACCAGGGGACCTGAAAAAAAAAAGCAGTGAAAAAAACTCATGTTGAAATGTTAATGGGGTCATGTTTAGCATTTGCACGTCTCTGTCTCTTGGAATTCTTTAGCAAATGGATTTTCAATTAACATTTCACTGTCAGATTGGGAGGGGTCTGTCTTATAGTATCCTTGTGACCCTTTCTCATCCAGAAGCAAGAAGAGCAGCAGTATAAATTAGTATAAATTATATTACATTGAAATTATACATTTATCGTAACATTCACTAACTTGCACCTGAGTTATCTCGTGAGGTATTTGTGAGGTAAGCGCCTCACAAAGAGACACCATGTCTAATTAATCTTTGCATTCTGATTAAACTCAAGGACTAGTACCAAAGAAATGCAAGTTAAAATGAGATTATCCATCGAGTTTGCAAAGCCTGACAGGTATGAAAATACCAAATGCTGACTAGAATCCAAACCCTTCTGGACTCAGCAATATGTTCAAGAAGACTTTAAATGTCCATGCCTTTTGACGTGGCAATTTCATTCATAGTATTTGACCTAAGAGTAGATTTCGGGAATGTTCAGTTATAGTTTCAATGTTCACACAGTGTTGCTTTTGATATAGAAAAGTAAAAAAGGACTACAATGGGAGATTAGTTAAATAAGGTATAGTGCATCCACATGATGAATTAGTATAGATCCATTAAAAATGACATTAAGGGAAATATTCCCTGTCTCTGGAAAGGTATGTTCACAATATATTAAGTGATAAAAGCAGAACACTAATAGTATGATCTGTTTTCAAAAATAAATAATATATACCCAAAACTATTCTGGAAGACTGGGAACACATATCCTAATCTTCGTAACCATCATCATATCTTTAAATGATGAAATGTCAAGGGATTTTTTCCTATTTATACATTTCTGCATTGCTTAATTTCTATAGTAAGCATGAATTCATTATTCATTATTTTATAATTCATTAGTTTTTTTTTTTGATTACTTATTTTATTAACTAAATGTCAATATAATTCAATGTAATTGTACCTATAGGATAAAAGCAAGTATTCGGGAAAATGGGTTATTAGTAGTAGACTACTGGAAAATAGAAAATATATTTTCAACTTTCAACAACTATTCCAATCCTCATTCTTTTTGTCATTTATTAAAGTATTTTTATGTTATTTCATTGTATTTTTATTATTAGTTTCAGGTGTATAAAACAACATAATGATTAGATATTTACACACCTCACAAAGTGATAACAATAACACCAACAAGTCTACTCTCTATTTGACATGGTACATAGCTATTGAATACCATTGACCATATTCCCTATGCTGTACTTTACATCACGTGACTGTATACTTTTTAAATTGTAGCTGACATTCAATATTATTTTATGTTAGTTCCAGGTGTGCAGCGTAATGGTTGGATGTTTACATAATTTATAAAGTGATTCCCTGGTATATCTAGCATGCATCTGACACCATACATAGTATTTATAGTACACTGGCTATATCCCCCATACTGTGTTTTACATCCCAGTGACTATTTTGTAACTACCAATTTGTACTTCTTAATCCCTTTACCTTTCTCACCCATCCCCCAACCCCCTTCCCACCTAGCAACCATCAGTTTGTTCTCTGTATCTATGAGTCTATTTGTGTTTTGTTTGCTTGTTCTGTTCTTTAGATTCCACATATAATTGAGATCATATGGTATCTGTCTTTCTCAGTCTGACTTATTTCACTTAACATAATAGCCTCTAGGTCCATCCATGTTGTTGCTAATGGTAACATTTCATTCCTTTTTATGGCAGAATAATACTCCATCGTATAAATGTACTATAATTTCTTTATCCAGTCGTCTATTGATGGGCATTTTGGTTGTTTCCATATCTTGGCTATTGTGACTAGTGCTGCAGTAAACATAGGGATGCATATATATTTTTTTCAGATTAGTGTTTTGGATTTTTTTTGATCAATACTCAGGACTGGAATTGCTGGGTTATAAGGTAGTGCTGTTTTTAATTATTTTAGTATTCTCCCTACTGTTTTCCCTAGTGGCTGCACCAATTTTCAATCCCACCAACAGTGTATGAGGGTTCCCTTTTCTCCACATCCTCACCAGCACTTGTTCTTTGTTGATTTATTGATGATAGCCATTCTGACAGGAGTGAGGTGGTATCTCATTGTACTTTTTATTTGCATTTCTCTGATGATTAGTGACATTGAACATCTTTTTCCATCTTTGCTAGCCATCTGTATGTCCTCTTTGGAAAAATGTCTATTCAGGTCCTCTGCCCATTTTTCAATTGGATTTTGTGTGTGTGTGTGTGTGTGTGTGTGTGTGTGTGTGTTTTGAGTTGTATGAATTTTTTATACATTTTTTTATATGAACCCCTTATCAGATATATCATTGGCAAATAGCTTCTCCTATTCAATAGGATGTCTCTTCATGTTGCTGATTGTTTCCCTCATGGTGAAGAAACTTTTTAGTTTCATGTAGTCCCATTTGTTTCTTTTATTTTGTTTCCCTAGCCCAAGAAGATATATCAGTAAAAATATTACTAAGGGTAATGTCTGGGAGTTATTGCCTATATTTTCTTCTAGGAGTTTTAAGGTTTTGGGTCTTACATTGAAGTCTTTAATTATTTTGAGTTTATTCACATATATGGCATAAGAAGGTGGACCAGTGTCATTTTTTGTGTGTGTATGTATCTGTCCAGTTTTCCCAGCACAATTTATTGAATGGACTGTCATTACTCCAGTGTAAATTATTGCCTACTTTGTCATAGATTCAATGACCATATAGGCATGGATTTATTTCTGGGTTCTACATTCTGTTCCATTGATCTATGTGTCTGTTTTTATGCCAATATCATGCTGTTTTGAGTTGTATGGCCTTGTAGTATAATTTAATATCAGGTAGCGTGATACCTCCAGCTGTTTTCTTCTTTCTCAGGATTGCCATTGCTATTCAGTTTCTTTTATGGTTCCAGATAAATTTTATTTGTTCTAGTTCTGTGAAAAATGCCATTGGTATTTTGATAGGGGTTGCATTTAATCTACCAATTACTTTGGTTAATATTTTAACTATATTATTTATTATACATGAACACAGTATATGCTTCCATTTATTTGTATCTTCTTTAATTTTTTTCTTCAATGTCTGATAATTTTCTGAGTATAGGTCTCTTACTTCCTTGATAAAATTTATTCCTAAGTATTTTTTGATGCACTTGTAAATGGGATTGTTTTCTTAATTTCTATTTCTGATAATTCATTATTTGTGTATAAAAATGCAACCGACTTCTGAATATTAATTTTGTATCTGTGACTTTACTAAATTTATCACTTCTAATAGTTTTTGGTGGTGTCCTTGTGGTTATCTATATATAGTATCATGTGGTCTGCAAATAATCATGGTTTGATTTCTTCCTTTCCCATCTGGATACCTTTTATTTCTTTTCCTTATCTGATTGCTGTGGCCAGGATTTCCAGTACTATTTTGAATAAAAGTGGTGAAAGTGGGCATTCTTTCCTTGTTCCTGATCTTAAGGAGAATTCTTTTAGCTTTTCCCCATTGAGTATGATATATGTACATAAAATCTTATGTCAACAAAATATAATACCAACACCTTTTTCTTTTTTTATTATAATATGTAGCATTACGTAGAAAGAGACATAATGTCCTTCAGGTTCTGTGTGGTATTATTTTTCCTCTGGGGAAAATATTCCTATTGATGTTTGAGAGTGAAATATCCATACAGAAGAATGTTCTTATATTGCAGTGAAATATTATAAATATTACACCTCCAGACAGATCTAAAATCACGAAACATTTCACAGTTTCAACTTGAGAAATTAGGTTTGATTCTTAATGGCTTTCCAACTCTAAATGGTGGGAATCTATTTTAATAACCTAATAATAAAAGCAAAATGAGAACTGCCCTTATTAATTTATTTTGAATTCTATCCTAGTCTCACCCCCGTTCTTAGTAAAGTTTTAAAGCCCAATGTCACACTCAGTTCTTGTTGAGAATTTTTGTTTTCACATATGTCATCACCTCTTATACCATACCTATATCTATCTACCTGGCCTCTCAGATCAGGTCATCCTGTGCCACTTAACGCCTTAAAAACAGAGGACAGGTAGCAGTGAGTTGAGAGGGAAATGAAAAGTAAAGGAGGAAGTATTGATCAGGTTGATCATTTTCTCAGAGTTAGCCTGAGTATTGCTGGGTGTATATGAAATAACTTTCAAAAAGCTGCCATAAGATGATAACATTTTTAAACAACAACAAATAAATTCCTTATTGATGTAATTTAAATAAACCACATTTTAGATTCACAAGAATAGGGCAAAAAGTATATTTAAACCCTAAACTCAGACCCCCTAGGATTTAACAGACTTTTTCTTCTTTCATAGTTTTTAAAGAAGATAGACAAAGACTCTAATGTGTGAATTTACTTTCAGGCTTTATCAACTATGATGATATGTTGTAGTCAATTAGAATAATCTTGTAAAGAAATAAAGTTTGGGTGTCTGCTACTAGTTTCAAGTAACAAAATGTTTAATACTATTTAGTCATCAACTGTCACATTAGATAATTTGTAATGATGAGTTATTTATCACTTGGCTGTTACGCAGTAAGATTCACACTTGTATCTGTGGGACCTAAAAATCTTGTATGTTAAAGTAATTCATTTTGTGGAAAGGATGGTCAAAGACTTTAATCCCACAGATTTTCACTATTTAAAGGAACATTATAAGCTATATTCTCAATATGTGTATTTCATGTTTTTTTATTTAGAAAAATATTTATGATAGTATAAGTCTGAACTATGCTTTTTACAGTTGATTGAATGTCAAATTATGAAACTGCTTTTTCATTTGACTAAAAAGTCATCATCTTATGGAGGTTAAGAGAATGGGCATTGAAGCCAGCTTGGCTGAGACTGATTCACAGGTCTGCCACTTTGCTGTGTGACCTTGGAGATGTTATTTAACCTCTCCTTGCCTCAGTATACTCATCTGTAAAATGGAGTAAATGATCATATCTACTTCTTGGGTTGTTAAATGAGGATTAAATGAGTTAATAAGCATAAAGCTTTTTGAACAGAGTGTATCACAGAATAAGTGCTGCGTTAAGTATTGGCACTAGGCATATGCTAGAAATTACGATCTTTGTTTCTGTAATTTCTTTAAAGAAATCCTTAATTCTCAAGTCAGTATCTAGAACGGACTCATTTTAGTTGTCAGTTTTCTATAGTTTTGATACTTTTTGTTTTTCTGTTTCTTTTTATTTGTTTTGTTTTATTTGATTTACTTTTAGGTCAGAATGATCAATAAGATCTAGAAGTTTATTCTTTAATCCATTTTTATTTGAGGAGTAAAATGTGCATAAATTTTCTCTGTGAAAATAGTGTCATCAGTTGAATTTGTTAGCAAGAATGCTAGCCACTAAACCACAGTTTGCATTGCTTATTTTCTCCTGCAAGCTTCTAGATTGTTTCTGTCTCTGTTTTCTTAGCCGTGAATTTGCCTTTTTTCCAACTCCCATGATTTTGTCCTGACATTTAGTTCTTCTGAAATTTACTCATTAACAACTGTTAGAATTTAATCTCACTGTCAAGAACACAAAGAAAATGTAATCTGCATAGCACAAGTGCAGAAATATGAGATGTTCAGAGCAGACATTTTTTAAATTAAAGTTTATTGGGGTGTTAATTGTTAGCAAATTTACGTAGATTTCAGGTGTACAATTCTGTAATATCACATTGTGTGTTCACCACCCAGAGTCAGTTCTCCTTCCATCACCATAAATTTGATCCTCTTTACCCTCTTCTACCAACTTCTTAACAAGGTTTCTTCTTCTTGACATGTCTAAGCTCAGTGTTCTACTTGGATTGTGAAGGCCCATTTAAGATGGAGGGCAGGGTCAAAACAAGCTGCCTACAAATATTGGAGGAACACCTACAGAGCTTGATTTTTCATTTGCTTCTTTCTCACTGATGACCACTTTCCTACTGCTTGTTAAATCTGGGAATACTGAACAAAAATTTAAAGAAATAAGAAAGGTCCCTTTTACTTGATCCCTTTTGGTCCCTGGAAATCTCTTATTTTTGAGATAATTAAAGTCATAATAATATTATTGGCTATTTATTTATGTACATTCAAGAAGGTAAGCATTGTGCTAGATAGATACTTTGCATATTTAATTTTTCATTCCCATTCTACAGAGGTCAAAACTGAGGCCCTAGAGGTCAAATAACTTGTGCAAAGTCGTGTACCATAGTAAGCAGTAGAATCATAATGCAATCACTGGCTGTGCTCTTTCCATTTCATTGAATAATGATGACATAGAGAAATTTGGAAAACATGGCTGAGGTCTCAAAGCACATTGCATAGCCACTGATATTTTAGTCAGTTTTTCTCATATGCACTCACAGACACAAATATTTGCACATGCCTCAAATGAGTTTACTATTTTTATATTCCCACTGAAATAGCTCTTTGTCTAATCAAAATTTTAATTTTAAGCTTCAATTCATTATTTATAACTTTTTTCCCCAAAATATAATAAGACCCTGAGACACTATATAAAAACTATATATATAGGTGTGTGTGTGTGTGTGTGTGTGTGTGTGTGTGTGTGTGTGACCCACTCCCTCCCTATCCTACCGCTCACCAAAAGACATAGAATGCTAAACATTTCACAAAAACATTCTTTTTCCTGGAAGGCAAGTGTGATTTTCTTTCTGTTTTAAATCGAGAAAACTGAAACAAAGTAAGGTCATACAACCTTTCAAAGGCCAAACAACAGTGAAACTAAATCTAAGAATCTTAATGCTGATTATAAGTCCAGTAGCAAACCTTTGTATCCAAACCTTTACATCATCCACTTTTTCTGCTATGAACATATAATGCACTTTTTTCCTTAATAAAGAAGTATATCTACAGTATAGCTAGATGAAAAATGGTAATAACTTAGAAGTTTGAACAAATGTATAATGACATATATCCATTATTATAATATCATACAGAGTATTTTCACAGCCAAAAAAATTATCTGGGCTCTATTTATTTCTCCTCCCTCCCCACCCTTGGCAACTACTGATTTTTTTATTGTCCCCACATCTTTGCCTTTTCCAGATGCCATATTGGAACCATAAAGTGTATAACATTTTCATATTGGCTTCTTTCACTTAGCACATTATACATTTAATCTTCCATTTCTTTTCGTGACTTGATAGCTAATTTACTTTTAGTGCTGAGTAATATTCTATTGTCTGGATGTACCAGAGTTTATTAGGACACATTAGCTGCTTCCTAGGATGCACAACACCAAGAGTGAACCCTAAAGTAAACAATGGACTTTGAGTGATTATGATGTATCAATGTAGGTTCATCCTTGGGGAAAAAAAAAAGATCATTCTTGTGTATGATATTGATAGAGGGCAGGAGGTATATGGGAAATATCTGTATGTCCCTTTCAATTGTGTTGCAAACCTAAAACTGCTCTAAAAATAAAATCTTTAAGAAAATATAATATCTTTGGGAAAGCAAATATACAATTGAGTTAATGCTGAATGAAAAAATGGTTTTAAATATAAATAGCCATATAAAATGACAACTTTAAAATATAAATAACAGGTTAATGTCATAGAAGCAAAAGTAATGTCAAGACGTCAACGGTGGACCAAGGTAAAATACAAATTTAAACAGAAAAAAAAATTAAATCTCTGAAACCCAAATGAGATCTATTTAATAACTACTCAAGTGTAGCACATAAATTATTTCAACTACGAACAGGGGTTTGATTTATACTCCTGGCATTAATTTCAATTAAGACATATCCAAGTATAAATGGTAGATAATGAGAGAGAGAGAGAGAGAGAGAGAGAGAGAGAGAGAGAGAGAGAGAGAGAGAGAGATATTGTATTTATTCTGTCTGTTGCTAGGACGGAGAGCAGGAGAGAAGAGTTTGAGAAGTAGAGATTGTTCCAGAAGCCTGAAGGTAGTCAGTGAACCATTTCAGACTGTTCACTTACACATCTGGTAAGATAAACATGTCCAGCAATAATGCCCAGCAGATCTCATTAGTGATTTTGAAAGGGATTAGATATTAATCATCACCCCTATCTACTTCCTGCAGAACACAGTCTGCTTAATATAATCTACATGATTCATAAGGGTATTTGAGTCTTTGGTAAAATATGAAAGAGCATATACTTATGTCTGAAAGTAAAACTTTTATCCATATAGAAGGACTTGCAAGTTAATGGCTCTCATTATCATCATTGGTATAGGGAGTTGCTGCAAACTCCTCCATCTGTTGATTGTAGAATGACATAACAATATATCATGCTTTGATTTAAAAAAAAAAAAACTAGGGCATATAAAGTTATTACATAGAAGATTTAATCATAAACAATAAATCTTGTAAATGGATAGATTTTAGCAAAATAGAAGCCAAACTTTCTGAAATCGATGTTTCCAATGACAGGCTACAACTGGTTTGTAACTTTGGTGTAGCCTGCAAATTTTGAGAAATATTTCTTTTACTGTAAGAATCTGGGGCTACAGCTAAAGTAATTCCCTTTCTTCAGTGGGCTGCCAAAGCCACAGAGACTTCTCACCATGCAGGGTTTATTTTCAGCACAGGAAAGACAGAACCAACAACTGAGCCTGCCAGAAAAACAGCAGGGAAGGAACCATGATGGAAACATATTTAAAATTGTAAACACTATCTACTCATTATGCATTTAACAATAAACTGTCTCCTGCAGGGAACAAGATTCTGTGAATTGTAATCCTCCAAAAAATGGGTAGAGATCATTTCAACTTGTACTGCTAGTATTCTCAAATTGATTACAACTGCCTATTTATTGGATACTGACAGAATTTGGCAGTTGCAATCAAGGTTGCAGAATATCTTATAGAATATTAAATAGAAAAATGCAAGTTGTGAATTTTAAAATGAAGGAAGGATGGAAGGGAGGATGGAAGGGAGGAAGGAAGGAAAGAAACAAACCAGGGACATATGAATTGCTTTTTGCTTTTTGTGATAAAAACAAGCTATTCAAATAGTATAAAAAGATAAGGAATTGAGAAAATAAAACCTAAAAATGTAAATACACAACCACTCACCTCACTCTATCAGCCAAATCAATTGTGTATTGCTTGCAAACTAAGAAACAAATCAGTAAAGATTCAGGGATACAAGAATTATTGGATTAAAGGCATTGTGGGAGATTTTCTTAGAGCTGATTTTGCATAGTAAACACTCTGTTTTACTGATAGTACATGTTCAATGTTGACTGCTGCTACCTAACTGTATATTAAAGACCAATACAGCATATGGAGTATAGTCAATAATATTGTAATAACTATGTATAGTGCCAGATGAGTGCTAGACTAATCAGGGGGATCACTTCATAAATTATGTAAATATCTAACGACTATGCTGTACACCTGAAACTAATATAATAGTGAATGTCAAAAAAGATCAATAGAAACAGCAAAGATTTCTAAAGGTACTTTTATTGACACTCAACCTGTTGGAAAAGAATGGCTATACATATTTTCAAAGGCAACCCCAAAGGATAACTTGAAAGGAGGGTGTTAGCCAAAGTCTCTTCTATCCCAATCTACCTTTGATAAAAGAACAGGGATAAGATGAAAACAGCCAACTGTCACTTTTTCTATTGCTATAATTTTGCTGTTCTTTTTATCCAGGTTTGTTTTGCTGACTTAAAACTTGGATATTCCTTAAACTAATATAAGCATTACATACAAATATTATACATAATATCATTTGTATATATAATAAGTTCAGCTACAATGCTATAACACAGTGTATGTATTCCAACAATCACTGCACTACAAAAATTTGCAATAGAGACTGCAGGGCTCATGGGAATAATTGGGTTAGGATGAAGTTTTTAAGTGTTGTGTAGCTACTTTTATTTTTCCCATGAGACTTGTAGTTTTTAGTGCACGATATGTATAGTGCAGTGATTTGTAGGAACACATGTATTGGAAGTAATTAATATTTTCAAAACAAGTACTATAAAAAAACTCCTATACGTGTATATGATATATCCAACCCAGGAAAAAGGACCTCTTTTCCCCACCCAAGGATTCCAAATCTAACATGCTCATTCATCTATTAATCTTTTTTATTGAAATAATCAACATAAATTTGAGTGAACACTACGGTCCCTATTTTCTTATAACTAGAGTACCCAGGTGGCTACTAAATAGATAGTATCATTAAAGTAGAATGACCCAAATGTTTGTCTTCTGATTCATTACCAAGTAAGTGACATTCTATTGACATAGAATGGTATACACCTTAATCCAAATTATTGGACTCTGAAAAATAAGAAAATAGAAAAGAAAAAATGCTCAACTTCACTAGCTATTAGGGAAATGCAAATCAAAATGACAATGAGATACCACCTCATACCTGTTAGAATGGCTATCATCAACAAGACAAGCGTTGGAAAAACTATGGAGATAAAAGAACCCTCATACATGGGGAATGCAGATTGGTACAGTCACTATGGAAAACAGTATGGAGGTCCCTCAAAAAATTAAGAATAGAATTACCACATGACCCAGCAATCCTTCTTCTGGGTATCTACCCCAAAAATCTGAAAACATTTATCCATAAAGATATTTGTACTCAGATGTTTATTGTGGCATTATTCATGGTGGCCAAGACATGGAAATAATCAAAGTGTCCTTCGATAGATGATTGGATAAAGAAGATATGGTGCATATACACAATGGAATATTACTCAGCCATAAGAAAAGATGAAATACTCCCTTTTGTGACAACATGGATGGATCTTGAGATTATTATGCTAAGCAAAATAAATCAGACAGAAAAAGTCAAGAATCACATGACTTCACTCATGTGGGATATAAAACTGAATGCAGCAAAGGAACAAGAAAAAGAAACAAAAACTCATAGACACAGATAACAGTTTAGTGGTTACAAGAGGGTAATGGGGGAGGGGATGGTAGAAGAGGGTGAAAGGGGTCAAATATATGGAGATGGAAGGAGAACTGACTCTGGGTGGTGAACACACAATGCAATACATAGATGATGTATTATAGAATTGTACATTTGAAACCTATGTAATTTTACTAACCAATGTCACCCCAATAAATTTAATAAAAGAAAAGGAAATATAAAAGAAAGCCTCGGAAAAAATGTGGATTGTCAATGGTCAGTTCTTATTTTATATACAGCTTTTTCTTAAATATACTGTTACTCCATCAGCTGGGCTTAAAATTATATTTGGGTTCTGCCTCAGACTAAGCATATTCAGAATGAAATTAGCTTAAATCTAATACTCCTGATTTTATACTTTCACAGAGGAAGGGAGAATGAAAGAACTGAGAGGAGAGTTAATGAACAAGATATGAGCAAATGATAACATTTATTTGAAAAGCTTAAATTACACAGAGTGAGAAAAAAAATTACCCATATCAACTTTCATAATTTAAATGACAGGATTAATAGAATTTACTTTTACTTTTGCATCTGTTTTCCCAATAAGGAAGGATATTTCTTAGAAAAAGTTTCATGAGGCCAGTTAAGATGCTAATCGATGCTAAGATGTAAAACAACAGGAACCCTCAGATGTTGCTGGTGGGTGTGTAAAATTGTACAACCACTCTGGAAACTGACTGGCAGCTTGTAATAAAATAAACTTATATCTATCCTATGATCCAGAAATTCTACTCTTAGGTTTTTATCCCCAACAAAAAGAACATATATGTCCAAAAGAAAAGTTTATACAAGAATGTTTATAGCATCTTTATTCATTCATAAAAGCCAGAAACTAAAAATAACCCAAATATAATTATATGGTGTAAAAACTATGCTTTATTCATGCCATGGAGTACTCATCAGCAATAACAAGAAATAAACAACACAACGCAACGTGAATGGATATTTTAGAATTATGTTGAGCAAAATAAGCCAGACATAAGAGGGTATGCACCCTATGACTACATTTATATAAAGTTGAAGAACAGGTAAAACTAATAATCTATGATGGTAGAAATTAAAATAATGTTTGCCTCTGCTACATGACAATAAATTACTATGATGCAACAATCTATTAGACAACATAAGTATGTGATGTGAGGTAGAGAAAGGAGTCTATAGATTCATGAGAAGTTGAAAGCCTCAAAAGTGATCTTTCCAACAAAAAACTTAAGCTATGTGGTATGGCAGAGATTGCATTTGGAGGAGAAAGGAAAGATGGCAACCTTGAGATAAAGGAGTTAAGGCATCCTTTTTCTCTTCAGAAAAATAAAAGTCTCTGGGTGCTCTATATTTGATCTCTGAGTTTCAGGATAATTAAGGGAGGACTTTAAATAAACTACTTATCTCAGCAGTCTCAGAAGGGCAAGAAGTAGATAACCCATGAAGATGAAGAGACCAATGGTAGAATGTTAAAAGTCCACATTCCAGAGGTAATGCAGTCCCAGTGGAATGGTGCCTCTTATTTTAACCATTGTGAGGGAGATGGGAGGGGGGCATATAAAAGACCAGGAATCTGGCAGGCTACTGAAGAGATCTTGCCAACTTCAAACACTAGCTACAGACATGATATGGTAATATATTACTTTAATTAAATTTCTTAATATAACTTCATGTGAAATCATCACAAGGTAGGGTGAGTGGCAAAAGAACACTAATTGTTTCACTATAGTAGATATTTTCTGGGATTCCATATGCAAAACAAAGTGAAATATTAATAAATTCCTTCCATAATAAAATCACAGAGCAATGAACCAACTGGAAAAATATTTATGACATATATTACAGACAATGGGTGTTAATATCCCTACTTTACCAAGAACTATTAAAATTCAAGAAGAAAAGTATGAATACCCAGATAGAACAATGGGTTATACATAATGATTCATCTTTTGAGACTGGAAATTAAAAGCAAGTGTCTTCCAGATCCTTCCGTTGGAAGAAGAAATCAGAGGCCTCCTGAGAAGGGCATTGATAAGCAATTCACAGAAACAGAAATATAAAAAGCCAATAAATATATGAAAAGTATTCAAACTATTGATTAAATAAATGATGAATGAAAACTAAAAGACCAATAGTATTGTTTTTATTTCTTGAAGTGAGATTTATAAAATTATCAAGCACCTATTCAATATAATCCTATGCAAATATCAAATATTTCCGTTTTAGAAAAATAGTTGATGTCATATATTACCATGCTGACCACGGGAAAAGGTTTGTGATTAATTGTGAAATAGACAGGAGATTTTCAAGACATTAAGTATAATATGATCCGATTTTATATTTTAAAAAATGGAAATATTCACTGGAAAGAATGGAAGGGACATAGGGAAAATAATGTAACAAAGAATATTTTTGAATTGCTGTAATGTCAACTCTTTATACTTTGCAATGGTCTCTTTTTCTTTTATTATTATTACAATTATACTATTTTTAACTATTGTTAAACATGTAAGATTAGTAATCTGGAATCTTTGAGGTAACAATAGGCAGTTCAGATTTTACATGTGAAATCATACAATCATCCCTCGTACCTCACCAGTATGTTTTGAAGAAAAATAAGATACTATACGCCTGCCTGCCTTATAACCTTTGGTAGTGTTATGGGCTGAACTGTGTTCCCTCAAAATTCATTATGTCGAAACCCTGAATCCCAGTACCTTAGAATGTGACTGTTTTTAAAAATAGTCTTTAAAGAGGAGATTCAGTTAAAATGAGGCCATTAGAGTGAGACCTTAATCTACTATGTCTGTTGTTTTTATAAAACAGAGAGACATGGTGTGTGTGTGTGCAGAGCAACTACCATGTGGAGAGGAAGAAAGAGGAGTACCATCTGTAAGTCAAAGAAAGAGGCCTCAGAGGAAACCAAACCTGCTGGTACCTTGATCTTGGACTTCAGCCTCCATAAGTGTGAGGAATTTGTTTTGCATAAGCCATCAAGTCTGTGGCATTTAATTATGGCAGCCCTACAAAACTAATACAGTTAATATATACATATAAGATATGCATAATGATTGCATATGGTTTATCTTTTGAGATTGGAGATTAAAAGCAAGTATTTTCCAGATTTTTCAGTTGGGAGGAGAAATCAGAGGCCTCTTGAGAAACAGCATTGTTTCTTCTGAAAGAAATTTAAACAGCATTTAAAAATTGTATAATTCCAAGCACAGAGACCTCATTTCTTTCATAATATTTTTACACAGATGCCATCCCTTACAGACAAATAGCAAGTTTACAACTAAAACAACCATTCCTCTATAGGATTGCATTTGAAACAAATAGCAATTCTAAACAGTACTGAGCCTCTTAACTAAATAAATAAATAAGAAAAGCTAGTTTGGAAGAAATACGAGTAGCTAATAAGCCTTTAAAGTCAATGCAAAGTTACTATGTCTAACTCTGCAAGGATCATTTTAAAATAAAAATTAATAAATTGGGATGAGAGAGAAAGTGAGAAATTATTTTAACTTTCCCAGAAATCCTGTGTTTTGAAAATCAGTATGTTGACTTTGTACTGGATGTCCCGGCGAGAATTCTAAATCATGTGTTTACTGCAAATTCAGACACATGTTGGGTATTTCTAGCTGGAGAGTCAACCTGCCACAGTTCCTGCTTTGCACGAGGGACTGAGCATGAGACTCATGGAAAGGAAAATGCCTGCACAAAGTGAAGCAAAAAGTCAGTCCCTTAAAACTCTCATCCTTAAACTCTTAGGAAATAAAAACTCTCTCTTGCCTCCCCCCCCCCCCCCCCGCCCACACACATCTTGTCCTCTTCACAGGAACAAGGAACAAGGGGAGAGAATATAAGGGCATACAATTCTTCATCCAAGAACAATGGTGTTTGGAGAGTGGAGAAGTATGATTTGGGAGCATATAAGAAAGAGCCTGTGTTCTCCAGTTCACCGGGGCTTGTCAGATACTAGGGGAAGTGGAGATGGGTTTTAAAGAAGAACAATTAGAAAAAAATGATCATTGTCGTTGAATAATATTAAAAAAACAACTTCAAATTAACATGGATCTTTTGAGCACCTACTGTGCACCAGGCATCTTACCAGGTGCTGAATTTATCTCTGGAAACAGACCTAACATGACTTTCCCTAAGATAAATTGAAAGGAGATAGTCATAAGCTATTGAATCCCTTAAACTTTTCTTCTAGTTTCCTAACTACTAGGCACTTCAAGAAAAATCTGATTATATAAGTAAACAGTAAAGGAAGAAGGCAATGAAGTTTCAGAGATATTTAGAAATATACATCCAAACCACACCGATGATACATTCTTTACTTTGTACCATTAATCCAAGTCACCTTTAGCATTCATTTATTTACTCAGTAATAATCTAGTGAGCTTCATTTTTGTGGTCAGGCACTGTGCTGGGCACTGAGGATATGACAGAAAATTTACTGGAGCCTATAGTCAAAATTAAAAGAAAGAGGAGTCAATGGCAACATGCCGAATTTAAGGCATCGGCTATATGTATATAAAAAAATTATTATACCTTGGCCTTTAAAATTTTTAATTTTAAAACTTGATTACATTACCTAGATTTCGTTTGAGCTGTATTCTATGTAAATGGATGATTCTTTTAAAAAGCAACAGTAGGTGAAATCAAAAGTGTTCATTGGACCCAGCTGTTGGATAATCAAATTGTTCAGAACAATTCATTTTTTTCCACGTAACAGAGTCGTCCATTCCCATGCTCACCATGGAGCTTGCCAGGCCTACTTGGAGGTGAAGTACACTTTCCCACCCAGTTATCAGGGTTGGCCATATGACTTGTTTTGGGCAATGGAATGTGAGTAACTATTATATATGCCATGTCCTAGAAGAGGTTCTCAATGTGATTATATAATTGACTCTGCCTCTTACCAATGCCCTTGCCATGAGAATACGTAAGACAGGAACTGCTCTTTTAGCTTAAGGTGTGACCATTAGAAACATATGCAGCAGAGTGAAGCAGAGCCACAGTTGACCTACAGCCAACATATAACATGAACAAGAAATAAATGTTTACGAGTGTGAGCCCCTGCATTTGGGGGTTCTTTATTACTACAGTAAAGCTGACTACCTGACTTTTACTTAAATTTCACTTGGCACAAATCATAGTTTCATAAGTTAACATGTCAAGGTACAGGTAGAGAGGGTTCGAGAAAGCCTCATTCTTCTTCCAAAAGGATTAACAGATCAAAAAATAAAATAAAATAAAATTTAAAATAGCTATGTGATCCATGCCAATCAAAGTCTGAATAATAAGATTGTTATTGGGAATAAATAGTTATTTAACGACTTTTTAGCTTTCCAAATTAAACCGACTCCTGTGTTTTCTTTAAAAATTCAGTATTTTGATATTCTATAATAAATGATTATATTCTATAATAAATTCAAATATTTAATTTTGCTAATTTAAGATTTAATATAGTTTTGTTTTTAAAATAATTGTATGCCCAGTATAGAAAGCCCACAAGTACACTGATTACAGCAGTGTTTCTCAGTGTATGGTTGAAAGACCACCTACATAGGAATCACTGGAGATGCTTAATAAAAATGCAACTTCACAGCCACCCCTGCCCCCAGACTTGTTGAATCAGAATCTGGCAGTGAATGGGTAGAAAGCCACAATTTAAAGAAGGCCTGCAGTATTTATAATGCAAGCTAGAATTTGAAAATCACTGTTTTAATTTCCCTGTTATTATTCAAATCATTATTAGTGAACTCAACTATACCCTGACTTCACCCTAAGTGCAGTTTCAATTGTTTTGACTAGACAATGTTGTCATATTACCCCTGATGACCTGAATGTCATCAAAATGTCTTCCTTTCAATATTTCCTTTATCTTTGGGTAAAGAAAGAAGTCATTGGGAGCCAGATCAGGTGAGTAGGTGACCGTAGTGATATACAGTAATATTCATAGTGATATTCGTAGTGATATTCATCTCAGGAGAAATGCTGTCAGCTTGGACTGAAGGGCACAGAGATGGGAGAAAATAAAGGAAGTTTGTTGGACTTCTGGGATTCTATAGGAAGGAAATGAGTCTACAGAAAAATTCAGCTGAAAACTGTATTACCTTTCAACAAAAGTTACCTTTCATCAAAAGAGATGCCCTAAAGGTGGCTCAGGAGCTAGCTCCTCCTTGGTCCCAGGGGTTAGAACTGCCACCCAGGACTGAGGAAACAAGGTCTGTGTTCAGCACCAAGGATGCAGGGCTGCAACCCTAGTGGGCACAGAGGACAGAGGATCAAGCCAAAAAGGATTATTCCTAAGACTTAAAATCTAATGGAATTTACCCTGGTACTTTTTGTACTTCCTGGGGACCTGTGACTCCTTTTGCCCTCTGGCTTATCCCCTTTGGAATGGGAAGGTCTATCCTGTGCCTGTCCCACCACTGCATTTTGGGAATAGACAACTTGTTATCTGGTTTTACAGGTTGATAGAGGGAGAGGATTTCTACTCCAGGATGAATCATACCCCAAATTTCATCCATATCTATTTGGATGAGTTTTTCAATCTCCAGTTGATACCAGAATGGGTTAAGACTTAGGGTTGCAGAAATGTGGTGAAAGTATTTTGCATGTGAAAAGGGCATGAGTGTTTGAGGTCCAGAGGGTACGTTGTTATGAGTTAAATTGTGCCCCTCATATTTACATGCTGAAGTCTTGACTCCTGGTCCCTAAGGATGTGACCTTATTAGGTAATAGAGTCATTGCAGATGGAGTTAGTTAAGGTGAGGTCTTAAGGAAGTACAGTGGGCCACTCTTCTTGAAGGAGGTCATCGAGAGGACATGACTGATGGTTGACCTGTCAGCTAGACCCAGGCAATCAAATGCTCCTTATCTCCATCCCTGTCCTTGGATTGTGCTGAAAAGGCTGTGTGGAAAAGTTAGACGACGTGAACTTTTCACCAAAAATTCATGGCTCTTACATCATGACAATGCACCAGCTCACACGGCACTGTCTGTGAGGGAGTTTTTAGCCAGTAAACAAATAACTGCATTGGAACACCCTCCCTACTCACCTAATCTGGCCCCCAATGACTTCTTTCTTTACCCAAAGATAAAGGAAATATTGAAAGGATGACATTCAGGACATCAGGGGCAATACAACAACAGTTCTGATGGCCATTCCAGAAAGAGTTCCAAAATTGCTTTGAAGGGTGGACTAGTTGCTGGCGTGGGTCATAGCTTCCCAAGGGGAGTACTTCGAAGGCGACCATAGTGATATTCAGGAATGAGGTATGTAGCACTTTTTCTAGGATGAGTGTGCAAACCTAACCGTCAGATCTCATATGTATTCTCCAAGATAATAGGAATTTTCTCTACAAATTTCTTTCCTATGTGGGTTCTCACCAGAATCTCCTTTAATATCCATATGTCTATCAACACTCTCTTCAAGGAAATCTAGGCTTTTTTCTGGCAAGTACCTCAAAACTCTTCTCTACCCATTACCCAGTTCCAAAGCCACTTCCACATTTTTAGATATTTGTTAGAGCAACACACTACTCCAGTACCAAAATCTATTAGTTTTCTAGGGCTGCAGTAACAAAGTACCACCAAGTGGTCATTTAGAAAAATAGAATTTATTGGAGGCTAGAAGTCTGAGATCAAGGTGTTTGTTCTTTCTGACGGCTATGAGGGAGAAATCTGTTCCATGCTCCTCTCCTAGCTTCTGGTGGTTTGCTGGAAGTCTTTGGCATTCCTTGGTCTATAGAAACATTGCCACAATCTCTGTCTTCATCTTCATATGGTATTCTCCTTGTGAGCCTGTCCTTGTCCAAATTTCCCTTTCTTTATGTAAGGAAATTAATGACATTGGGAACCCACCTTATTGTAATATGACTTTATCCTAAGTAATTATTTCTGCAATGACAGTATTATCAGATAACATCACAATCTGTGTTACTGGCGGTTGGAATTTCAACATATGAATTTTGAGGTAACACAATACAGCTCACAGTAGGAGTAAAGGCAGGATTTCATTTCAAACCATCTAGCTCCAAAATTTGTATGTGTAATCACTCTGCTAGGTATATACTATAAATGTCCTAAACAATGATATGAACCCTGATAAAGAAGCAATTAAGTCTATCAGGAGGGCAGTGGTTGGGGCTGGAGGAGGCTTTCCAAAGAGTTCATGGCTGAATTGAATTTTGAATTATGAATTGGAGTTCACTGCACAGAACTGCATGAGCAAAGGCACAGAAGTGAGAAGGTACCGGGTATCCCACCACCTCTGAACCATACCACTGCAACACCCTACTAATTGCTCTCTTGCTTCTATCCTTGCTCCCCTATGGTCAATTATTCATTAGCGGCCAGAGTGATCTTTTTCACAAAGGTAAGCCAGATCATGTAATTACCCTGCTCTCAATTCTCCAATAGTTTCTCATCATACTTAGAACCATCCAAAGTATTTACCAGATGCTCAGGACGCACTTGATCTGATATGTACCTACATTTCCAACATCATTCCCTACCACTCTTGCCCTAGTTATATTGGCATGTTATACTGGTATGTCTCTTGGCTATTCCTCATTTCAGAATATTCTTCTCCCAGATTTTCACGTGACTACTTCCTTTTCATCATTCAAGGTTCAACTCAAATGCCATCTTCCCAAAGAGGCTTTATTGGATCATTCAATCTACGTAGACCTCGCCTAGTCATTCTGTGTCACATCTTGTGTTATGTTTTTTCCTCATTGCATTTGGCTGTGACACACAAGTAAAGCATCATGCATTTATTTGTTTATTTGTTTATTGTTTGTCTCCCTCTGCCAGAATGTAAAATTGATGAAAACAGGGACTTAGTCTTATTCATGGCTCTATCACTAGTACCTAAATGGTGCCTGGCACATTATAAATAATTATTAAGTACATGTCTCTATTAAAGAGTATTTTTGATGGAGTGATAATAGCAGCAAACATAATACAATAAAATGAGGAGCAAGTGGGGGTAGGGAAGTAGCGTAATGAGCACAGTCCACTTTCTCAAGAAATGTGTATGTTGAATAAGAGAAATGGGCTACCAGCTAATAAGAGAAGTTAAAATTAGGGGAGATTTTAGTTTTGGACTGTGGTTGTAATTGTCATCGCAGATACGCACATACACAGGCTTATTAGAAGAAAATGAAGATGGAGGAGGGAGTGAGAGAGAGAAGAGAGGAGAAAAGAGAGAAGAGAGTAAAGAGACTAAGGGAGCACACACTTTGAAAATTCTGATTTTTTTCTAAGGAAAAGAGACAGGAACAACACGGGCTTTCAGGCATTTTAAATACTACAATCTGATTACAATATTAATTTTTTAAATAAAGACAATGAAGAAACATCACCTGTAATAACACAACCCAGAGACTATCAATGTTGACATTTTGTGTTCATATACTTCCTATCATTCAATGCATATATATATATATATATATATATATATATATATATATATATATATACATATATATAGGCATATACATATATATGTATTGCATAAAATTTTCTATACATGTATTATACATGTGCAAAGTATATATATGTATTATACAAAATTGGAATCATACTGTACATAATTTTTACAATTTTCTTTTTAAATTATTCACATATTGTAAAATTTTTCTTTGTTATTAAATATGTTCTTAAAACACTTATTTAAATTGCTGCATAGGATTTTGCAATATGGATGTATTATAGGCTATTTAGCCATTCCCTGTGTTAGACAACTACATTCTTTCCAAATTTCTGCCAGCATAAACAAGATAGATGAATATTCATATACATCATGTGTACAGCTCTTATTATTTATTTAGGCTAATTTCCTAGAAGTACAATTTAGGGGATAGAACAAAAAGAAGGATTTTAGATACATATTGTTGAATTACTTTCCGTTAAGGTTAAACCAGTCTACACTTTCACAAGCAGTATATGAGTGTTCCCATTTTCTACATCTCTTCAATACTAGTTAAAATTTATTACTATTTTAATTTATGTAAATGGTATTGGGATATTATTTAATTACCATTTATATCAGCATTAGTGACTTTCATTTATTATGTTTTCAATTTTTCTCCCTTCATACCAGTTTTTCATGAATCAATGTTTTTATATTGTGATTGATTTATAAAAGCTCTTTATTTATTAAAATATATTAATAAATTCACTATTTGTCACATATATATGTCTGGCAATTTTTTTACCACTTTTCTTCAAAAAATTTATAGAAGCTTTAAATTTTCATCATGTTAGATCTATTAGTATTGTCTTTTGTTTTTTTTATTGTTTTTCTTTTCAGAAGAAACTCCTTTCACTAGCAATCAGATAAATATCCTCTTCATTTCCATCTATTTATATATAATTTAATTTATTACACCTAACTAATTAATCCATCTGGTATTTGTTTTGTTGCATGATATGACTGAGGGATCCATTTATTTTCCCCAAATCATCCAATCATCCCGTCACTACTTATAAAATAATTACTGCTCTCTTAGTTGTTTGAAATGCCATCTTTATCATGTACAAATTCTTATAGCTTTCAGTTATTTCTCTGGTTTTTCTTGTCCAGTAAATTTTTCCAGCACCAGAACTAGATCATTTAATTATTGTAATGTTAACATTTTAACATGTTGAACAGCAACCCCTCCTCATTACCTTTGATTTTTCAGATTTTTTTCCTTATTATTCACACAGCTTAATTTTTCAGGTGAACTTAGAATAAATCATCTTGTTTTTCTATCTTTTTTTTGTAATTAAAGTTTATTGGGGTGACAATTGTTAGTAAAGTTACATAGATATCAGGTGTACAATTCTGTAATACATCATCTGTATATCACATTGTGTGTTCACCACCCAGGGTCAGTTCTCCTTCCATCACCATATGTTTGATCCCCTTTACCCTCATCTCCCACCCCCCTCCCCCTTTACCCTCTGGTAACCACTAAACTATTGTCTGTGTCTATGAGTTTTTGTTTCTCATTTGTTTGTCTTGTTCTTTGGTGTTTTTGTTTTATATACCACATATCAGTGAAATCATATGGTTCTCTCATTTTTCTGTCTGACTTATTTCGCCTAGCATTACAATCTCAAGATCCATCCATGTTGTCACAAATGGTCCTATTTCATCTCTTCTTATGACCGAATAGTATTCCATTGTGTATATACACCACAACTTCTTCATCCATTCATCTATCGAAGGACATTTTGGTTGTTTCCATGTCTTGGCCATCGTAAATAACGCTGCAATGAATATTGGAGCACACGTGTCTTTATGTATAAATGTTTTCAGATTTTTTGGGTAGATACCCAGGAGAGGGATTGCTGGGTCATACGGTAATTCTATTCGTAACTTTTTGAGGAATCTCCACACTGCCTTCCATAGTGGCTGCACCAGTCTGCATTCCCACCAAAAGTGTATGAGGGTTCCTTTTTCTCCACAGCCTCTCCTACACTTATTACTATTTGTCTTGTTGATGATAGCCATTCTGACTGGGGTGAGATGATATCTCATTGTGGTTTTTATTTGCATTTCTCTGATGATTAGTGATGTTGAGCATTTTTTCATATATCTATTTGCCATTGGTATGTCCTCTTTGGAGAAATGTCTCTTCAGGTCCTCTGCCCATTTTTCAATTAGGTTGTTTGTTTTTTTGTTGTTGAGTTTCATGAGTTCCTTGTATATTTTTGATATTAGCCTCTTATCGGAGGCACTGTTTGCAAAAACCTTCTCTCATTCAGTTGGTGGCCTCTTTATTTTGTCGATGGTTTCTTTTGCTGTGCAGAAGCTTTTAAGTTTGATATAGTCCCATTCATTTATTTTAACTTTTACTTCCTTTGCTTTTGGAGTTAAGTTCATAAAATGCTCTTTGAACCCAAGGTCCATAAGTTAAGTACCTATGTTTTCTTCTATGCAATTTATTGTTTCAGGTCTTATGCTTAAGTCTTTGATCCATTTTGAATTAATTTTGGTACATGGTGACAGATAGCAATCCAGTTTCATTTTTTGCACGTGGCTTTCCTGTTCTGCCAGTACTATTTGTTGAAAAGGCTGTCGTTTCTCCATTGTATGTTTTTGGCTTCTTTGTCAAAAATTGTCTATATTGATGTGGTTTTATTTGTGGGTTCTCAATTCTATTCCATTGGTCTATGTGTCTGTTTTTCTGCCAATACCATGCTGTTTTGATTATTGTTGCCCGGTAGTACAAGCTAAAGTCAGGGAGAGGGATACCTCCAGCATTGTTGTTGTTTTTTTTAAGATTGTCTTGGCTATTCAGGCTCTTTTGTGGTTCCAAACAAATGTGATGATTTTTTAATCTATTTCTTTAAAAAATGCCATTGGGATTTTGATGGGGATTGCATTAAATCTATATATTGCTTTGGGTGATATGGCCATTTTAACTATGTTGATTCTTCCAATCCATGAGCATGGAATGCCTTTCCATTTCTTTGTGTCTTCCTCAATTTCTTTTAAAAATGTCTTGTAGTTTTCAACATATAGGTCTTTCACATCCTTGGTTAAGTTTATTCCTAGGTGTTTTATTCTATTTGCTGCAAAAGGAATTGTTTGTTTTTTATTTCTTCTTCTGAGATTTCAGTGTTAGTATATAGGAATGCAATAGACTTTTGTACGTTGATTTTGTATGCAGCAACTTTACTGTATTCATTGATTGTTTCTAATAGCTTTTTGGTGGAGTCTTTAGGGTTTTCTACATATAGCATCATGTTGTCAGCAAAGAGTGACAATTTAAATTCTTCATTCCCAATTTTGATGCCTTTTATTTCTTTCTCTTGCCTGCTTGCTCTGGCGAGGACTTCCGACACTATGTTGAAAAGCAGAGGTGATAAGGGACAGCCCTGTCGTGTTCCTGAACGTAGAGCAAAGGGCTTCAGTTTTTCACCATTAATTATGAGACTAGCAGAGGGTTTGTCATATATGGCCTTTATTATGTTAAGGTATTTTCCTTCTACACCTATTTTATTAAGTATTTTAATCATAAATGGATGTTGTATCTTGTCAAATGCTTTTCTCCATCAATTGATATAATCATATGATTTTTGTCCTTTATTTTGTTTATGTGATGTATCACATTGATGGATTTGTGTATGTTGAACCATCCTTGTGCCCCTGTGATGAACCCCACTTGGTCATGATGAATAATCTTTTTAATGCATTGTTGATTTCGATTTGCTAGAATCTTGTTTAGGATTTTTTCATCTGTATTCATCAGAGATATTGGTCTGTAGTTTTCTTTTTTAGTGTTGTCCTTACCAGGTTTTGGTATCAGGGTAATGTTGGCCTCATAAAATGAGTTATGGAGTACTGTGTCTTCTTCAATTTTTTGGAAGAGTTTGAGCAGGATTGGTATTAGATCCTCTTTGAAGGTTTGGTAGAATTCACTAGTGAAGCCATCTGGTCCTGGACTTTTCCTTTTGGGAAGGTTTTGGATGACTGATTCAATTTCCTTACTGGTGATCGGTCTCTTTAGATTTTCCAGTTTTTCATGGTACAGCCTAGGAAGGCTATAAGTTTCTAAGAACTTGTCCATTTCTTCTAGGTTATTGAATTTTGTGGCATATAGTCCTTCATAGTATTCTTGGATGATCCTTTGTATTTCTGTGGCATCTGTGATAACTTCCCTTTTTTCATTTCTGATTTTGTTTATTAGTGTCTTCTCTCTTTTTATCTTAGTGAGCCTAGCCAAGGGTTTGTCAATTTTCTTAACCTTTTCAAAGAACCAGCTCTTTGTCACATTAATTTTTCCTATTGTCTTTTTGTTCTCTATTTCATTCAGTTCTGCTCTGATTTTTATTATTTCCTTTCTTCTGCTGACCTTGGGTTTCCTTTGTTCTTCTTTTTCTAGTTCTTTAAGTTGTAACATGAGGTTATTTATTTGGGATTTTTCTTGTTTCTTGAGATAGGCCTGTAATGATATAAATTTCCCTCTTAAAACTGCTTTCACTGCGTCACAAAAATTTTGGTAAGATGTATTTTCAGTCTCATTTGTTTCTGTGTATCTTTTGATCTCTCTAATTTCTTTTTGACTCTGTCATTTTTTAAAAGTATCTTGTTTACTCTCCATGTATTTGTGGTTTTTCCTTCTTTCTGTTTGCAGTTGATACCCAATTTCAAAGCCTTGAGATCAGAGAATATGCTTGGTATGATTTCAATCTTGTTAAGTTTACTGAGGTTTCTTTTATGCCCCCATATATAGTGTATCCTTGAGAATGCTCCATGTACACTAGAAAAATTGTATAGTCTGATGTTTTAGGATGAAGTGCTCTACATATGTCAGTTATGTCCATTTGATCTAATGTGTCATTTAGGGCTGCTATTTCCTTATCTATTTTCTGATTGGATGATCTATCCATAGCTGTCAATGATGTATTTAGGTCCCCTAGTATAATTGTGTTAGTCAATTTCTCCCTTTAGTTCTATTAGTAGTTGCTTGGTGTATTTCGGCGCTCCCTGATTTGGGGCATAAATATCAATGACAGTTATGTCTTCTTGTTATATAGTCCCCTTTACCATTATGAAATGTCCATCTTTGTCTCCTGCTACCTTTTTCACCCTGAAGTCTGTTTCATCTGATATCAGTATGGATACACCTGATTTTCTCTGGATACCATTTGCTTGGAGTGTCAGTTTCCACCCTTTCACTTGGAGTCTATGCTTGTCCTTGTAGCTTAGATATGTCTCTTGGAGACAGCTTATGGTTGGGTTTAGTTTTTTGATCCAATCTGCTACTCTGTGCCTTTTTATGTGTGAGTTCAGTCCATTTACATTTAGGGCGATTATTGATAGGTGAGGGTTTCCTATCATTCTATCTTTAGTTTTCTGGTAAGACTGTGTCTCCGTTGTTTCTTTGCATTTTTGCTGTTGTCTATTATTTCTGTGTGGTGGTATTCTATGATGTTTCCCTCCGTTTCTTCTTTTATTACACTATATCTTTCAGTTCTGGGTTTTTTTTAGTGGTTACCCTTAAGTTTATGTAAAAGAAAGTTTGATATTTAGAGTATTCCATTTTCTTCAGCATGCCTACTTTCTCCATTCCCATATTCCAGTTCAGGCCTTTACTCTCCCCCTTTTTATGTTTTGGATGCCACAGATTGTCCCTGTCGATGGTGGTCAAATAGCCTCCTTTAGTATTTCTTGTAATGAAGGTCATGTATTAGAAAATTGCCTCAGCTTCTGTATGTCTGGAAAGGTCTTTATTCCTCCTTCATATCTAAAGGATATATTTGCTGGATATATTATTCTTGGCTCATAATTTCTCTCTTTCAATAGTTTGAATATGTGGTTCTACTCCCTCCTGGCTTGTAGAGTTTCTGCTGAAAAATCTGATGATAATCCAATGGGCTTTCCTTTGTAGGTTACCATCTTCTTTTTGCTGGCTGCCTTGAGGATTCTTTCTTTGTTGTTGATTTTTGACAGCTTCAATGCAATGTGCCTTGGAGAAGGCCTGTTGGGGTTGAGGTAATTAATTAGGTGTTCTATCATCTTCTTGGTTTCGAGCATCCAGTTCTTTCCACAAGTTTGGGAAGTTCTCATTGACTATATGTTTGAATATACTCTCTGTTCCCTTCTCTCTTTGTTCTCCTTCTGATATGCCCATTATTCTTATATTGCTCTTTCTGATGGAGTCAGAAAGTTCTTGTAGAGTTCTTTCATTTCTTTTAAGTCTCAAATCTCTTTCTTCTTCTATCCGTGTCATTTCCAGGTTTCTACCTTTGATGTCACTGATTCTTTCCTGCATCTGGTCAACTATACTTCCTAAGCTGGCTATTTCATTCTTAATTTCTTCTATTGAGTTCTTAATCTCCAGAAATTTTATTTGGTTCTTTTTTAAAATTTTAATCTCTTTGGTAAAATGTTCATGTTGTTCTTTGATTGTGTTTCTGAGTTCATTAAACTGCCTTTCTGTGTTTTCTTGCATCCTGTTGAGTTTTTTCAGAACTGCAGTCTGGAATTCTCTGTCATTTATGTCACATATTTCCATATCTTTAAGTTCCTTATCTAGAGACTTTTCACTTTCTTTCTGAGCTGTCTTGTTGCCTTGGTTATTCATGGCAAGTTCTGATTTATTATTTCTCTTCCTAGACATCTACATGACTGGGTTCTGCAACAGGTTGATAGGAAGAGGTCTTTCTTTTGTTTTCCAGTACTTGTTGGTAGAATGCTTTATTTTCTCTCCGACTGCAGCCTTTTTTTCTCTCTCACACTATAGTGCTATGTTTTCTCTGCACTATTCCAGCTTCACACACAATGGGGGGATTCCCTGGAAGGCGCACTTCTCCTCTGTTAACAATTTTCCTTCGTCATAGGGCGCTGTGTCCCTGTGGGGATGCGGAGAGCTTTTGAAGTTCCAAAGATCTTCCTGCACCAGATTCAGAGCCCATATATTTCAGCAGTTCTGTTTACTCCTGCGGGGATCTGCCCAGATAGGTGGTGACAGGGGCAGGCGAGTTTTGAGAGGTGGCCCAGGGCAATGTCCGGGACCACCACCACAGCCAGTCCTACTTCCATAGCTCCCTCCCCTTTGCCAGAACTAGTT
Organism: Rhinolophus ferrumequinum; assembly: GCF_004115265.2. Taxonomy (NCBI): domain Eukaryota; kingdom Metazoa; phylum Chordata; class Mammalia; order Chiroptera; family Rhinolophidae; genus Rhinolophus; species Rhinolophus ferrumequinum. The sequence goes on from NC_046284.1 coordinate 60,403,894, forward strand.
GGGCTGCAAATCTGTGTCTGCGGACCACAGTTCTCAGAACGGCAAATATTCTGTTCTTTTGATCTGACACTGCTACTGTTCCGCTTCTAGCACTGGGCAGGTGGGGGCAGGGAGAGCTCTGGGAAGGTAGGGTGGGGCCGGCTAGTCTCAGTGCCTACGGCTTCCATTCTGTGTGGCAGTCAGGGCTTAAACCACCGTTTTCAGCCTACTTCCCTCAGTCTTTTCTCAGAGGTCTCTGCCATGAGCATTGCGTTCAGCCGTGTTATATGCTGCTCCCTCAGCCCTGGGGGCCATAAGCGGAGCCCTAGCAGTCCGAGTTCTTCCCTCTCCTACAGCTGCGGTAGTTCCGGGATGCAGTGAGCTCGGAGCACTGAGCTACGTCTGCATCCTGCGCCCCCGCGGCTCCATCTCTGCACTTCTCATTTCCCTCCTCCCCTTCTCACGCAATTTGCCCCCCTTTAGGTGAATTCAGTAGTGAGCCTCTTCGTCTTCCCTGTCTCCTGTGCAGGGAATCCTTTTTGGAGTTATAGTTTTAATTTGTTGTAAATTCCAGGGGAGATTTCCAGAGGCTCACCTTACGCAGCCGTTTTGATGACCCAAAGACCCATCTTGTTTTTCATATCAACTAGTTTTTGGGAAAGGAGTTTGGAAGCTGTCATATTTCCTATTACACTATTTTGACATCCGAAATAAAATGTTGAGCAGAAAAAGCAAGTCCGAATACCTACAGTTTGTCCACTTACACAAAGATCAAAATAAATGATACATTGTTCAGGGATATACCTGCATACGGCAAATTTATAGGGAAAGTAAGGAAATGACTGGCTCACTTCTAAGGAGAAAGATTTCCTCTGTTCCTGGAAGTGAGATCCAATCCTGAGGAGGCAGCAAGAGTGCCAAAGATATTGATACAGTTCTACTACCAAAGCAGTGCAATAGTCACATGGGCATTTGTATTATGATCATTATCATTAATAATATTCTGTTTACTTGTTATATTTCTGGAACCTGAAATATTTTAATTTTTTAAAAAGTGAATTTACAAAACAAAATAAAAAATTTAAAAATCAATATCTTTCCTCTATACCATTAATCAGGAAAATATAAAGTAATTACATTAATAATAGCAATTCAAAATATGAAATAACTAACAATAAACTTAATACAATATATGTAGAAATTATTTAAACTTCATAAAGAAATGTGTATGCTCTACTGAATTTTTTTAAATCTTGCATCAATAAAGAAACATAACATGTTCTTCAAACTCTTACATAAATGTAATGCAATCCCAATTACAACCTCAACACAATTTTGGAACTAAACTAAATGTCCCTAAACTTTGTCTCAAAGAATGATTATTAAGTTTGCCTACCGAGAAAATCTTGGAAAAAACTGTTAATGAAGAGGAACTTGCCCCGCCAGATAAATGTTACATCCTATTGAAAAGCTACAATTATTGATGCAGTGGGATGCAACTGTAGGAAGATACTGAGAACCTATAATAATGCATTAATAGCATTTGATATTTTAAGTACTTGCTACAAAGAGTATATTCTACTAACTCCTTTACATTCATTATCTCTTTTAATCCTTACAAATATTTCAGGCAGATAATACCATATTTCAATTTTTACAAAAGAAAAACCAAGCATGTCCACCTATACTGATTTCCTCATGATTGTTCCAATTTTAAAACTTAAAATACAGAATCCCTGGATACTCTTCAATCCCTGGCAAACTGGGATGGCTGGTGAGCTAGAACTGAAGGTTGGCACTTACGGAATTCACTCAAATCAGGTAAAACACAACAGGTAATTTATGGGGTTGTGATTTACATTCAGCTCAGATTCTAAAGACTGTATTTTAACATTTCTCATTCTCATATGATGAATGTGGCAATATAACTGACTGGGGAAAACATTTTGGAACAACTGGCAGAGCATGGGCAAAAAAAATTAGACCAAAATTTACCCTTCACACTAGAATCAAATTTAAATGAATAAATAGTTTAAGTGTAAATTTTGGATAAAAACATAAACAAATACACATATATTCTTGGAAGAAAGATGGACATTCTAATCATGACGCAAAATCTAGAAGCCATGAATAAAGATGAATAAATATGATTGCATTAAAAACAACTTATCTACAACCCAAAACATCACAACAAAATTGAAGAAGACACAAAAAAATGGAAAGACATTCCATGCTCATGGATTGGAAGAATCAACATAGTTAAAACGGCCATATTACTGAAAGCAATATACAGATTTAATGCAATCCCCGTCAAAATCTCAATGGCATTTTTTAAAGAAATAGAATGAAAAATCATCAAATTTGTTTGCAACCACAAAGACCCTGAATAGCCAAAGCAATCTTAAGAAAAAAGAACAATGCTGGAAGTATCACATTCCCTGACTTTAGCTTGTAGCACAGGGCAACAATAATCAAAACAGCATGGTATTGGCAGATAAACAGACACATAGACCAATGGAATAGAATTGAGAACCCAGAAATAAAACCACATACATATGGACAGAAAATTTTTGACAAAGAAGCCAAAAACATACAATGGAGAAAAGACAGCCTCTTCAATAAATGGTGCTGGTGGAATTGGAAAGCCACGTGCAAAAGAATGAAACTGGACTGCTATCTGTCACCATGTACCAAAATTAATTCAAAATGGATCAAAGACTTAAGCATAAAACCTGACACAATAAACTGCATGGAAGTAAACATAGGTACTAAACTTATAGACCTTGGGTTCAAAGAGCATTTCATGAATTTGACTCCAAAGGCAAGGGAAATAAAAGCTAAAATAAATGAAGGGGACTAAATCAAACTTAAAAGCTTCTGCACAGCAAAAGAAACCATTGACAAAATAAAGAGGCAACCAACTGAATGGGAGAAGATTTTTGCAAACAGTGCCTCCGATCAGGGACTAATATCCAAAATATACAAGGAACTCATACAACTCAACAACAAGAAAACAAACAACCCAATTGAAAAATGGGCAGAGTACCTGAAGAGACATTTCTCCAAAGAGGACATACAAATGGCAAATAGATATATGAAAAAATGCTCCACATCACTAATCATCAGAGAAATGCAAATAAAAACCACAATGAGATATCACCTCACCCCAGTCAGAATGGCTATCATCAACAAGAGAAATAGTAACAAGTGTTGGAGAGGCTGTGGAGAAAAAGGAACCCTCACATACTGTTGGTGGGAATGCAGACTGGTGCAGCCTCTATGGAAGGCAGTGTGGAGGTTCCTCAAAAAATTAAGAATAGAATTACCATATGACCCAGCAATCCCTCTCCTGGGTATCTACCCAAAAAATCTGAAAACATTTATACATAAAGACACGTGTGCTACAATGTTCATTGCAGCTTTGTTTACGGTGGCCAAGACATGGAAACAACCAAAATGTCCTTCAATAGATGAATGGATAAAGAAGTTGTGGTATATATACACAATGGAATACTATTAGGCGGTAAGAAAAGATGACATAGGAACATTTGTGACAACATGGATGGATCTTGAGAGTATAATGCTAAGCAAAATAAGTCAGACAGAAAAAGGAGAGAAACATATTATTTCATTGATATGTGGTATATAAACGAAAAATAACAAAACAACAAGGCAAACAAATGAGAAACAAAAACTAATAGACACAGACAATAGTTTAGTGGTTACCAGAGGGTAAAGGGGGTGGAGGGTGGGAGATGAGGGTAAGGGGGATCAAATATATGGTGATGGAAGGAGAACTGACTCTGGGTGGTGAACACACAACGGGATTTATAGATGATGTAATACAGAATTGTACACGTGAAATCTATATAACTTTACTAACAATTGTCACCCCAATAAACTTTAATTGAAAACAAAACAAAACATCACAACAAAAGAAATTAAAACAAGTATAAATAAGGAAAATAGTGGGAACACAGATGAGAAATGGTTAATGACCTAAATATATAAAAGTGCTCAAAAATTAATAGAACATACCTAAACGCCATAATAAAAAAAAATTGACAAAGGACATCAATAAGCACTTCAAAGAAGTATAAATGGCTAAAACATATGGGTAAAATGTCATACCTCCAATAGTGACAAAATTATATAAAATTAAACAAAACACTATTTTTCCTGAAGCAGATTAATAATGATTGAAAATAAGTATTAATACCTAGTGTCGATGATTGTATGGGGAAAACGGGCCCTTTCATACATAGGCGGTTGGTGGGAGAATTAAAACAGTAAAACATGCGAAGGTATTTTGACAATATGAATCAAAAGCCTTAAAATACATATTTTTCATTTAAAAATCTTTTAAGAATCTCTTGTAGACAAATAATCATACACACACACACACACACAGACACACAGTTTATTCTATCACTGTGTATAATTTTACAGAAAGTAAAATGACTTAATATCCATCCATTGGGATTAGTTACATAAATTTTGATACATCCCTGCAATGTGATACTATGTAGCTATTAAAAACAATTTATTCATTCAATTATCCATTCATCAAATATTTATTGAATGGCAGGCATACTACTAGTTACTGGGGTTAGATTAGTGTACAAGTCTGACTATATATTTAGCCTCATATAGCTAATATCTGTATAGAAAGTAAATTAAAAACAGGCAAATAAAATAACTGTAACATGTAATAAGAACTTGGTGAAATAAACAAGAAGTTGAGAGGGGTTAACAGAAGGACCTAGATCCATACTAATTTATATGCAGGCCTTAACTCTCCACGCCCCACCCCCCACCAAGTAGACAGGAGTCAAGGATTCAACTACATGGCTTATTCAAATTTGTTTCAAGCCATGTTTAATGTATGCTAAAATCAATCAAACTTTTTATGACCTTTCTTAGAGTCTAGAGAGCAGAGCATATATGCCAGTCAAAAAGTGTCTTTCCAAAAGGGTAGAGAATTCAGATTTTGTCCTGTAATCAATAGAGGTATCACCACCACTCTGTTGAATATTCAGACCATGTGAGTTTGGCTCTGGTATAGCTCTCTCTGGATTATGACATGGATCACCTGCTCAGGCTTTTCACCGTGTCTCTTCCACTGTATTGATCTCTGATTACTTGCAGGGGATCCCCTTCTTGTATATTGAAACATATGAAATTGCTGATATCCAAACATTTTTTATTGACTAAAATGACAATTTCACATGTTCAACTTACTATAAAAGAAATTCCTCCATTCCTATATCATGAACTACTTTTTTTAAATTTTAAAAATGATTTCATTTTTTAATAATTGCAGTTGACATAATGTTTTATTACTCTCAGGTGTTCACCATAGTGATTAGACATTTGTATATTTTACAAAGTGTTCATCCTGATAAATCTAGTACCCATGTGACACCACACATAGTTATTACAATATATTGACTGTATTCCTAATGCTATACTTTACGTCCCCATGACTGTCTTGTAACTACCAATTTGTACTTCTTAATCTCTTCTCCTTTTTCACCCACCCCAAAACCCCTTCCAGCTGACAACCATCAAAATGTTTTCTGTATCTATGAATTTGTTTCTGTTTTGTTTATTTATTTTGTTCTTTAAATTCTACATATAAATGAAATCATATGCAATTTGTCTTGCTCTGTCTGGCTTACTCCACTCTGCAGAGTGCCCTCTAGGTCCATCAATGATGTTGCTTTTTTTGACACACCAAGACAAATATCCTTCCCCTCTGCTATCCACATTGTAAATGCTGTAAAGGAGACATGAACTGACATTAGCAATTGGCTCCAGTTACAACCCTAATACATCTACATATTTTCTTCTAAAGTCTGACAGAATAACATGCCAGAATTTTACACTTCATTTTTATTATGTCACTTATCTATATGGCCATCTTACCAGGGGAGAAGATGAAAAAAAGGGTATTCAGTTGAATATTATTCAAAAACATCTATTATTCAGACATGTTTTGGGGGGAATAGTAGCAAGCCTTAACTGTGTGAATTTAAAAAATATTTGCCATGACCTCTGCATCAATCTAGAAAATGAATGGGTTCATCAAATTTATTGTACAAACTGTGATATTTACAGAGACTACACTATAGCTTAGCCACTATTATTACAAAAGTTGGAATCTGACAAGTTCAAATCCTTGAATAAATTTTAGTCAGGGTCCTCATCTGCAAAGTAAGGTAAGAATTGGACCTTCCTCATAGGAATATCAGGATAATTCAGTGAGATAATACATGTAAAATGTACTTAATGCAGACAGACACATAATAAACACTCAATAAAAAGTAGTTTTACAGTTTCTTAAAAACAACAATTTCTTGTTCTTTTCGCCTAATTCCCTAATCATGATATAGAACATTGACCCCAGAATTGCAAAATGGCAACCTTTTGCAATTTGGGGTGGGAAAAAGCAGAGAAATTGTCTTGTTCTAGATTTGCTATGAAGGGGCCCAGTGATTCCACATTTTGGCCAACACTTGTATTTGCCTTTCAGTCCCAGTGGTTACATAGCTAATTGAAGTAGGGAATGAATGATAGGATGGAGGAGAGTTTCCCCACCCCCAAACTGCATTCAGGGATCATTATTTTCTCTATCAAGAGAAACATTTAGCATTATTTTTAGTGGATTATATAGCACAGTATATAAAATGACCTTGTAAGATTAAAAGACGCATTCTCTTGGTTGACTTTGAACATATAGAGTGGGTATAACTACGGTTGAAGCTACTTCACTTGGGCTTACCACAGTTACAAATAACTTTTCCTGACCAGCTGGTAAAGCAGCTGCTGAATGGCAGAGGGCAGGACTTCGGGCTTGGGTCATCCTCAGCTAAGGTGAAGTAGATGCCCAGCCGCTGTCTACAAAACTGCTCAGCAGTCATCCATGATTAAACCAACATAGCAAATCAAAGAACTTGATTTTTTTTTTTCTGCATAAGAATCGAAGATATAAATCTCTAAGCCAGGTCAACAAAAAGCTCTGAACTCTGAGAAGTTTTTCCTTGAAAAGACTCCCAAGAATTTCTTCCAGAACCCTAAGGGCAGCCACAATCAGAGGTACATGCAGCTGACAGGGACCCATCATTCATGGAGTGTTAAATCTTTATTCTGACCACCTCGGGCATCAGAACATTAACTGCAATCATCGTTTTAGAAACCTCTTTCTTAATATCTGATCAACTTCTTCATAGAGACAAGAATAATTACATTTTTCGGAGTCTACATCCTGTCAAGATTCTACTTTTCTTTTCTCAACTAATTCTAAAATTATCCTTCCACCCAGACAGCAAGTCAATATAGCCCAGTAGAAAAGATCCCATGGTGCAGGGATTACATCCCAACTCTGCACTTGAAACAGGGCCCAGTTGGGACCCCCAGAAAAGAGGCCTGAATTGTCCCTGGCCTCGTCTCTCCCTGCCCTAGAGCTTAACAATTGAAAAACCCCTTCCTTGCAGTTTGAGCTTGAAATGTCCCCTGTCCCAGTTCCCTGCTTTAGATAATTACCCTGAAACTTGTGCTTGCTTATGATCACAATATTTTTGGCCTAGCATTCTTTCCAGGTTACTGTCATCACTGCTCCTGGGTTGATGACCACGCTGGGGAGCCACATCACCAGTGGGAGGGCTCCATGCAGACCCCTGGACCATCGTGTAGCCTCTGGAGGCATGTCCAGATTTTCCCTTAAACACCCCCAGCAGGTCTGAGAACGTGAAGGCAGTTTTTGGAGGTGTTCACCCCCTGCCTTCTCAGACCACCGGTGCTCTGATAATAAACGCTTATTCTATGACCCAACTCCTGTGTCGGTCTATTGGCTGAGCAGGGCAGGCAGCACGAGCCCCGGACTCATTTGGCCTCTGGTTTCAGTTTCTGGTGACTCAGATGGAACAGCCTCGGGGTTCCTCCAGTAAGTCTTCTGTCTTGCAGAAGGTCTGGGGGTCTGCCTGGACTGGGCGGATTCCTTGGTGCAGGACCAATCTCTAGAAGCAGCTGCTGAGCGATTTTGCTCGCAGAGGTGGGGTTTGTGCCAGGGCCTGCCCGTCACTGACACCCTTTCTGCTAAGTTGGTATAGAATAAGCATTTGCTGTTTCCTGCCTCTAAATACTGGTTCGAAAAGTGGGATGGCTCCAGTGTGCGCAGCCAGAAGATTTTGTACTCACCATCTGGGGCTCCTCTTTGAGAGCCATTTGGGGGTCATACTGACCCATTGGTGCCAATAGGTGAGATTGCCATGTCCAGTGAGATGTAGTGCCCCGACCAGTAAGGGGCCTTGGTTGCAAGCTTGCTTTGGTCTTGGAAGCATGCCTGTTGTTGGCACTATAAAAGCCACCACACTTGGTTTCAGCCTTTGGGCACTGGGTGGTCTTAGTACCACATTTGGTTTTTGGTATTCACCTGCTGGCCGATTGTCTTGCGGTCGATGGACCATGTATATGGAGTAAGACGACGTTGTATCCCAATTTGGTGCCTGGACAGGTTTTGGTTTTGGTATTCGGATCCGAAGTTAGGTTTTCTGGTTTTTGTCTGTCTGATTCAGGGAATACTTGGATCTGTCTCTATGTGTGTGTGAATGTATATCAAGTGCAGCTGTATTTGTTCAAGCTCAAAAATGGGATCGAAGGTTTCAATCCCAGCTAGGAGCCCATTGGACAAAATATTAGGCCATTGGCAAAACTACAGCTATAAGCCGTTGACCAAAAAAAAAAAAAAAAAGAAAAAATGAATGTTCTATTACAGTACTGCTTGGCCAATGTATATTTTAGATCCTTGAGGGTGCTGGTCACTCAGTAGTTCATTGAATTATTATACTATTTCGCAACTGGAATTGTTCTGTTAGAGGTCTGGGAAATAGAATGAAATTTCTTATGTATAAGCCTTTATGGTAGACTTACAAAGGAAGGGAACTAAACTGATAGTTCAGAGAGAAGGAGACTCCACCCATCTCCTAATCTATTTACAACCAGGAATGCCTGAGGCTGAGGTAACTGAAGGAAAAAAAAGAGACACGTTTAAAAGCAAGCTGCTAATTCTCAAGCTGGACCTCCCACCTCTTGTTCCAGCCTCTTTGAAATTGTAGGGGGAATTGTAAGATATTAGGACCTCTCTGCAATTGTTAATAATTCTGTTTATATGTATATGGTCTCGATATATGTGCTTGTCTGTGTTTTATATATAATGTAGTGTTTTTGCCTCTGGAAGCTATTACCAGATTATATTTGATTGGATTAAAGAAAAAAGATTAAGCACTTATATAAAATTTGAATAAAGACTTAAGTCAAGTATTTTTCAGGATCACGTGATCTAAAAAATATTTGATACTAAGGCTAGTTTAACTTTCCATTAAATAGATATGTTTTCTTTAAGGTTACTAACATCAAATATATTATCTTTTGTTTTACCTGGGTTTATAGAAATAAATTTATGTTATCTACGTTATAAAATTTGTCAAGAAAATAGCTTGAGTAATAATTACCTTTAAAATCTCATAAAGAACTAATAAAATATTAACAGATGCAACATTTCAGTAATAATATGTTGTGGATGTTTGGATGAGGTTTCTCAGCATCTGTTGGTAACTTAAGATTTCAGTTTTACTAAGTTGTGTTAAATGATAAAAACAACTTGAATATCTAGGTATTTCAAAATAACAAAATGCTGAAATATTAATTATTGGATGAGTTTGAGTTCCCTACTTTTTTTTTGTCACAGAAAATCTAAAAAAATAACGTAAGATCTGTCAGTAAATGTGTTTTGTATTTTTTTGAAAATGTAATTTAAAAAATTTGTAGATATATTGCTAACAAAAACCTGTACTTTTAAAGGTTGTAAAATGTGTTTATGGATTTGCTAATGGAAATATTGGATAGTTGCTTTAATTGTCAGTAAAAATTAAGGTTCTGAAGGTTGTGGATTCTAATTAATGTGAAAGGAAATGATGTGTGTTTTCAAGGAAGGCATAAGGTATGGCAATACATTTTTGAAGGAGCTGAAAGAAAATAGTTTGTCTTAAGGATGCTTATTTCTGAATGAGTGGGAGGAGACAAACTAAGAGGGACTGGGAAAGTTGTAAAAGGTTTGTGAAGGAAAATCTTGAGAAAATTTTATACATGGTTAAGCTAAATGTGATTAATTAACTAAATTTAAATCTCAAAAGTAACCTAATGTAAAATAAGAGTTAAGTTTGTCCTCTCTATTAATATAAAGTTTGTTAGACTATTGGTCTGCTACTGATATTATGGAAAAGTTTTCCGCCTGAAAAGCAAACATTATATGTGTCATCAGAATAATTTCTATGTTTTATATTGTCTTAAGTAGGTCACTCGTTACTAAAGAAAATTAAACTTCTATATTTTAGGACTACTAGAGCTCATGTATCCTCCTCGGTGTCAGATATAGGCCAATATAAGGAAGCTTGTTATCCTAACCTGGCAAGATATTATAATGGTTCTGGTCCACTATTACTTCCCTGAAAAAGAGGCTCAGATCCTAAAAAAAAAAAAAGGCCAGGGGATTTGTTTAAATGTCTTTAACAACCGAGAGAGGAAAAATGAGGAAAGAAAGGAACAATGAGACTGTGGATGAGGCCAGAAGCAGGCCAGATTTTTGGCTGCAGTTAATAGGTAGGCCAAGGCCAGGACCACCTCAGGGCCACCCCATTAGCCCCAGAAGAGGAAACGGAGCCTGCTTTAGACGTGGAAGCCCAGATCACTGGGGTAAGGAGTGTCCTAATCCGGCAAAGCAGCCCTGCCCCCTGTGCAAACTAAAGGGCACTGGAGGAGGGATCCTCCCCTGTTCTGAAAGGAGCGGGAACCAACTCCTTCCCTGCAAATGGCTGTAATTGACTGATGGACCTAAAGTGCCCAGTGGCTCCTGAGAAGAAAGAGGCCATGCTCATCACCAGGGAGAAACTACACATGAACTTTGATGTAGCAGGTAAGCCTGTTAATTCCATGATTGATATGGGAGCCATTTATTCTGTCTTGACTACTCACTCTAGACCTATTTCTTTCTCTAAAATCTGCTCAGTTATGAAGATAAAGACAGCCCCTAGATTTGGGCTCATTTTACTCAGCCTGTTCTTACCATTGGTCTATTCCTTGGAGGAAATGTAAAACAAAACAAGCAAATCAGACTTAAAAAAAGACTCTGGGAAAGTTTTTTCAGGAGACTTCTAAGCCCTGGGAATGCTGCTCATTGCTTTGAATTCTAACCTCAATTCTGTTATGTCCTATATTTTTAAATTGGGAGAGGTTCAGCAGGCACTTAGGAAATATGGAGGACTGGAACCTCCCCCAGGCTGACCCCTCTGCATATTATAGCCCTGGAAAGCCAGGGGACTAAGTACTATTAGAAGCCTGGGGGGGGGGGGAGTCTCTAACAAACCAGAAGACTCCTAAAATAGAAGGGACCCTGTGCAGTTTTTCCAAGCACCTCAACTGGTGTTGGGCTTCAGAGAGTCAGTGGCTGGGTCCACTTCCCTCGAATCACACTTATTTCATTTAAGTCTCCACAGGACTCCCCGAGAAGGAAGACTGTCACTCCTGTTTCTGTGAGCCAATTGAAGACCTTAGTTCCTCTTCAAACGGACAAGTTTGTGTCCTCTGAAACACAGCAGTTTTCATCTCCAAATCCAGATGGTCATCCGCCAGGGTTCCAACTCGTCCCTCCTGAGGATGACAAACCAGGCCAGCAGCCTCTTAACCAAGAAGACCTGCTTTTTCTCTTGCAGTTCCTCCATGGCCCCCTCCCCACTGTAACAGAATAGCAAAGAACTCTGGTGCCCATAGGCAGGAACTATGCCTACTCTCAGCAGGAAATAGCAAGAGCGGTCATCGGCCATATCCCTGGATTTAAACATTGTCTTAATTAATATAGTTATTTGTTTCCTCTCTAATCTAACCTTACTGATTTTATAGGAAATAAAATGAACATAAGATGGGGGGATTGAAACAGGGCCTCAGTGAGACCCCCAGAAAAGAGGCCTTGCAATGTCCCTGGCCTCGGCTCTCCCTGCCCTAGAGCTTAACAATTGAAAAACCCCCTCCTTGCAGTTTGAGCTTGAAATGCCCCCTGTCCAGTTTCTTGCTTTAGATAATTACCCTGAAACTTGTGCTTGCTTATGATCACAATACCTCTTTCTTACTGATCGCAATACTCCTTGCTTACTGATCACAATCTCTACGGCCTAGCATTCTTTCCAGGTTACTGTCATCACTGCTCCTGAGTTGATGACCACATTGGAGAGCCACATCACCTGAGGGACGAACCATCCCCTGGCCTCTGGAGGAATGTCTGGATTTTCCCTTAGATATCTGAGGCTGGTCTGAGAATGTGAAGGCAGTTTTTGGAGGTGTTCATCCGCTGCCTTCTCAGATCACCGATGCTCTGTTAATAAACACTTATTCTATGACCCAACTCCTGTGTGGGTCTATTGGCTGAGCGGGGCAGGCAGCATGAGCCCTGGACTCGTTTGGCCTCCGATTTCACACTTATCAGGCATATGACATTGGGCAAGTTAGTTTAAAACTCTATACTTCATCATAGAGTTGTTGTGACAATAAATCATATATATGTAATTTGATAAAGTGTCTGGCCCATAAAACTCTGCTTAATAAATGTTGACTCTTTTTATTACTTTTAAATTATTTATTACTTGATCACATCCAGATCCCCTTGTCTGTCAACCAGCTCTACATAATTTCTTGTCCTTTGCTGTATCCTAGTACAGTGCGTGTTCGTTACAGTCAGCAAAGAACTCCGTCTTTGTGTTCAAACACTCTAATGTCAGGGTTTTCGTTAGCTCTTTGTACCACTCTGGCCACGTACGTCCCCATTAGCTAATGTATAGATTCATGTATTGTTGGAACTTAAGGTGATTTGCTCCCCTCCAATCGGCACTGAGATAAAAAATAAAACACCTGATGCTGTCCAGAAAAATATTTTCTCTCTCTGGACTCCATGCTCAATGGAAAGAAGAGTTTTCTAGTTTGCCCTGTCTTTGGTTGCATGCTACCCCAGAGCATTCATCCATTACTGAATTAAAAGTGGTAGAAGAGAGTAAAGAGGGTCAACTATTTGGTGATGGAAGGAGAACTGACTCAGGGTAGTGAGCACACAATGTGATATATACATGATGTATGACAGAATTGTACACTTGAAACCTATGTAATTTTACTAACCATTGTCACCTCAATAAATTTAATTTAAAAAGTGACCTCATGGTGCTAACTTCAGTAGCATATATACTATAATTAGAATAATTCTGAGAAGATTAATATGGCCTCTGCACAAGGATGATACACTAATTCATGCAGCATTTCATAATTTGAAACAGGTACTTTCATATGTTATGCTGAAAGTGAAAATGATAACATCCTATAATGGTGAATCCAGCATTATCTTCAAAATTACAGATGCATTTGTTCCTTGGACAAGCAATCCCAAGTCTAGAAATATATCCTTCAGATATACTTTCACACATATGAAATGATGCATTTACAGTTTTTCACAAGGCATTGTTTGTGATTGCAAAGGATTAGAAAAATACAAAAGTCTATCAAGTGGAGACTGATTAAATAAACTGTTACATCTATGCAAAGGACTATAATGCAGACAGAAAAAACTGACTATGTTCTTGATGTATTGATATAGAAAGATATCCAAAATATACAATAAAAACACAGCTTCAAGATATGGAACAATGGTATAGCTTAGGTTAATTTTCTATAAAAAAAGGAGGGCATGAAAATATATATTCACATTGGCTTGTATTTGCATAAAGAAACAAAATAAATTAAAAATGAATACCTATAGCAGGGATAGAAAATTATGGCCAGCAGACCTACTGCTTATTTTTATAAATAAAGTTTTACTAGAACATAACCATAACATTTGTTCCTGTGTTGTCTATGGCTGCCTTTACACTAAAATGGCAGAATTCAGGAACAACAACAGAGACCACATGGCCTACAAGCGTAAAATATTTACTACTTGGCCCTTTACAGAAAAAGTTTGCCAACTTCTGACCTACAGAGTAGGGGGAATGGATAAGTACATGAATGAAAGTAAGAATTCTCACTGTACACACCCTTCTGTATGGCTGTGGGGACAGAGCCCCAAAAAGCAGTTTCCAGGCTCTCGGCCTCACATAGAAAGGTGCTGGCTCAGGTAGTAAATGGCCATCGACTGTGATCAAGTGGCCAGCAGCTGTGGCTAGTTGGCTGTCAGCTGTAACCAGTGAGCCATTAGCCATGAATATAACTGCCGTGGCTAGGCTAGCAGGAAATGGGGACTAGCAAGAAGATGGTGGCTGAGCCTGCAAGCGGCACAGTGAGGGTTGAGAATTGTGTTGCTCCTGGTTCCTGTTTCTCCAACCCAGCCACCAGTGAGAGTATAGTGGTGTGACTCCCCTACCTATGGCTCCGTGGGTGTTCCTTTTTGGCCTCACCATGTCCTGCGTTCTTGTGTGGGGAGCGGGACCAGAGACCCCGCCGGACACCCCGCGTGACACTTGGCATAGTCGGCAGGATCCCCTGCACTACAATGGCTTTGGTTTTTTAACTTATTTATGAATGTATTGCCTTTTTATAAAAATAAAAACAAGACCAGTGAAATCTTGTTTGCATCTTCTTGGTAATAAACAGTAATAAACCTAGAGGAGGAATTTGTGCTTTTGCTTGAATTAACTCTCTCTCTCTCTCTCTCTCTCTCTCTCTCTCTCTCATAGCTGCTCAAAAAATGTTGTTTAATTAATGAATGAAGGAATAAGCTGAAATAGCCTTAATTAATAGCATACTTCCTTTTTGTTTGATGAAAGGCTCCATAAAGCTAAAGCAGGGCTCAGAAACAGATTTAATGACCTGGGTCTATTTGATGGCAGTTTGTTTTTACTCTGAACTGACATGTCTGTATTCTGTGGTACTACTGTGTTTCCCCAAAAATCAGACATAACCCGAAAATAAGCCCTAGCATGATTTTTCAAGAGGACATCCCCGGAACATAAGCCCTAGTGAGTCTTTTGGAACAAAACTTCATATAAGAACTGGTCTTATTTTCGGGGAAACAGTAATGCAGGCCAAATGAAAGGGCTTCTCACTACAGAAACTCTAAGTTTTCTTTTCTCTGGTGTTTTGACTCTATAACCCCTGGTTATAATCATTTTTCAAATCAGTTTCTTAATCATAAGTAATAGATTGTTTTTAACCTGAATCGTAGAAATCTCCTACCCCCAGCTTTAGATAATTACCCTAAAACTTGTGATTTATACTTGTTGATTGTAATCATTAAAGCCTAATGTTCTTTCCAACCTGTTCTGGGGCCTGCTCCTGGACAATTAACGTCACCTGAATAACCAGTTAAGTGGCCACAGGTTCCATAGAGCGGACGGATTTTCCATCACATAGCATCAATACCTTTGAGCTCTGCTCTTTAAGCCAACACTTTTAAATTTATTAATTAAAATCTATTTTTCCCCATTTAGGGGCCTTGGGGATACAGATGATACCCCAGCAAGATTACCAGTCCCAACCAAAGAAGCCAACATGGTCTTCCAGGCGGATCTTGAGACCTTTTCCTCTCAGCTAAGATCAGATAGGGCGACAGTTCCGTGAATCCCCCAATAGGTAAGGACAGCTCTAAGTCCCTGCCCAGCATGAAGCAGATACAGAAGAAAAGACCCCCTGTCCTTCAACTTCCCTTAGCGATTTTATGTGGATCACGTCTCTCAAGGGGAAAACAAGGCAGGCAGTTAGAGACAGGTATTGGGTCTCCGCATTCCTGCACGTCCAACAAAACCCACAGAATGCGACCGCCCAAACAAAAGATCTCCCCTCTCCACCCAAAACTTCCCCTTTTTATTGTAATTATCTACCCCTACGAGGAAACAAATGGGTACAAAATACCCAACTAGATTAGACCAGTCACTTGCACCTGAACAGTAAACCACAACGACCTTCATTTCACCTGGGCCTCATTATACCAATAACTATAATATCATACAAATGCCCGGAAGTTCATTAATATCATTATAACAGACTGAATTCTGGGAAGGAAAGTGTGCAGTCTAAAAAGATGTCAATCACAGGTGTCAATCAAATGGTCCCATGTCTGAAAAGAAACAGCCCATTCTAGAGAAAAAAGGATAAAAACAACCAAGGCCTCGTTAGTCGGGACCCTTGAGACACTCTCTACTGCTTGGGCCTGCTCCTATTTCTTTGGACTGTACTATCTCTTCTAATAAACTGCTCTTTCACCACTTTACCTTTGTCTCATTCAATTCTTTGTTCGAGACATCAAGAACCTGGACACTACGCCGGGAAGGGCCTGCTCTCTGGTAACAGTCCTGTGGAGAAATCAATTTGATTAAAATAAAGTTCATGGTTTGTAATGATATTTAGAGCTGATTAACAATTAACTCCTCTCATCAGAAACATAACACCCCGAAGTTCTTTCTTGTGTTGTAAATCATTTTCCATGTAGCTGGCTGACATTTCCTTGACAAAATAAAAAGAGGAAAAGCTTTGTAAGCCAATGTTCCTGTCATGCAGGGTGTCATGTGGGGGTCTCTGGTCCCACTCCCCGCATAAGAATGCAGGATATGGTGAGGCCAAAAAGAAACACCCACGGAGCCATAGAAAGGGAAGTCATACCACTATATTCTCGCTGGCAGCTGGGTTGGAGACACAGGAAGCAGGAGCCACATGATCCGCAACCTGCCGTTGGCTTCTCTGCCAACCCACCTCACTTGCTAACTGCAATCCGCGCTTGCTAGCTTAGCCCCAGCAGTTATATCAGTGGCTAATGGCTAACTGCTTACAGCTGATGGCCAACTAGTCACAGCTGATGGCCATCTACTACCCGAGCCAGCACCTCTCCACATGAGGCCGAGAGCCTGGAAACTGCTCTCTGGGACTCTGTCTCCACAGTTACCCTCAAGCTTAGTATGTACCCATTCACTAAAAGAGAAAACTTTGAAATTATTAGGTTGGTGCAAAAGTAATTGCGGTTTTTTGCAATTATTTTTCTTTTAAACAGCAATTATTTTGCACCAACCTAATAGTACTTGAGAGTTTTATATTTTGATGTTTGATGCTCTTCTGGAAAAAATAGGATTTTACCCAAAGTTGAAAACAAACTGTCATCACTTCAACAGAAACACTGTCTTTGTTATACCTTGAATTTTAAGGCATTTCCTCCCACTTGTTTTGGAGCTTTTGAATATGTATTAAACGTCAATAAATCCAAGGAAGCGGGGATAATTATCTCCTTTGTAATAATGATAATGCCAAGGGTGAATGACTTGCTCAGGGTGCAGTGAGTCAGCAGCTGAGTCAGAAACAAAGTCCTGGTTTCCTAATTAACAGGCTGGCGGTCCTACTGCCCAGGCTTATAGATTCAGCTTATGTCCTTTGGCACAGATGAGGCAGCTTGGATAAGGTGATATTACTCTGCATTGTTGCAGCTCTGGTGAGCCCCTACGGCCTCAATGTATTTGCTGACTATAATTACGTATTAGTAATCCCGAAAACTAGCAAAAGTGGGAATAAAGTCATATAGATGCCTATCCATATAATCACCTGCTCTGTCATTTATAGCTTCTTTGAACACACAAGCTCTAAAGGCAGCACACAGTCAGAGCATGTATGTTGTAACTGCCATGTAGAATGAAAGACCAGTGTGCGAGGGACAAGGAAAACAGTTGCACAATGTTCCTTCATTTCCTTCTCCTCTGCCCACTTTTTTTTTAACTTTTCTCTTTCTTTATGCGTGAGGATAGTTGAAACACAAAGAAAGTTGCTGTGGGTCATTTTGACCTATCCACAAAAGAGTTTCACTTATTACTATGCTATAAGCATCACTTCATTCCCACTTCACCTCTTGGCTGTTCAATCCTGAATGAAGGAAATAAAATTTGTAGTGGAATATAGAAGCCCATTTGTTTTTGCATTCTTATTACAGAGCAGAGACATGAGTGTCATGTTCCTCTATCATCAATTTTTCTCTCTCTACTGGATCTTTCTCACCAATATTTAAACTTGTGAGAGAGAGAGAGAGAGAGAGAGAGAGAGAGAGAGAGAGAGAGAGAGGTCTTGACCCTACTTCCTATTCCAACAATACCTACTTTTTCTTTTTATTTTTATAGCAACTCCTCAAAAGGGTGAGCTATACCAGCTGTTTCCAGTTTCTTTCCATTTTATTTTGAACCCACTTCAGGTAGGCTTTGTCATGATTTGTTCATTAAATTGTCTGTGTCAAGGTTACCAATTTGCTAAATTTACCACATTTCTAAATCCAGTGAGCAGTACTCAGTGTTCATCTTAATTGACTTTCAGCAGCATTTGACAGTTGGTGGTCTATCCTCCTCTAAATTCTGTTTTTCAATTTGTTTTCAGGATGCCATACACTTTTAATTTTCTTCCTACCTTACTGCCCACTGATTCTCCATATATTTTCCTTGTCCCTCCTCATCACCCAGATCTTAAAACACTGAAGTGACAAAGGACTCAGTACTTGGTCTTCTTCTCCTATCTAAACTCATGTTTCTAAAAACATTCCTTATATTGAATAAATCCCAGTTGAGTATCTCCAGCTCAGGCCTCTTCTCTGAAATTCAGGCTAATATAGTCAGCTGTGTATTCTGTGCCTCTCCTGGATATTTAATAGACAATCTCAAACTCAACATGTTCAAAATTGATGTCCTGATAAACTCCCCTAAATCTGCTATTTCAGAAGTCTTCCTCATTTCAGTTAGTGGCTAGGTCATTCTTCCAGTTTCTTAGACCAAATCCTTAGAGTCATCATTTACTGTGTTTCTTTCACACACCAAATCCAAATCCATAAGCTAGTAAATCCTCTGTGCTCTACCTTCAAAATATGGTATATCCAGAATCTTACCATCTGTGGGGACAGAGCCAAGAGTGCAGTTTTCAGGCTCAGCCTCACGTGGAAAGGTGCTGGCTCAGGTAGTAGATGGCCATCAACTGGGATTAGATGGCCATCAGCTGTGGCTAGTTGGCCGTCAGCTGTAACCAGTGAGCCACTGGCCACTAATATAACTGCTGTGGCAACACTAGCAGAAAAATGGGGGCTGGCAAGAAGATGGTGGCTGAGCTAGCAAGAGCGGATTGCAGCTAGCAAGGGGTTGGTTGGTTGGCAGAGACAAGTGGATGGCGGGTTGCAGTTCGTGTGGCTCCTGCTTCCTGTGTCTCCAACCCAGCCGCCAGTGAGACTATAGTCTCCCCTATTTATGGCTCCGTGGGTGTTCCTTTTTGGCCTCACCATATCCTGCTTTCTTATGTGGGGAGTGGGACCAGAGATCCCGCATGCCACCCTGCATGACACCATCTTTCATCACTTCCACTGCCTGTAGTCTGGTCCTTTATTATTGCTATAGCATCCTAACTGATCTGCCTGCTTCCATCTTGTTCTGTTTTCCATCTCTTCTCAGCACAGCAATCTGAACGACCTTGCCAAAACTGAAGCCAGCTCATGTTGTGACCTTACTTTAGAGTCTTCCAATGAAAGAGAGGAAACATTTTTAAAGGCTTTTAATACTACTCCAAGTAAATAGCAAAGTAAATTGATAAATGATCTAGCCCCCTGTACTAGTAGGTGTACAAGCTATAACATTTCATCTATCAAAGATGCTGGTTTCCCCAAATAGAGATATCCCTTTGAGCAATAAATTTGCAAAATACTGTCTTCATTTTCTGTATTAAAATTAATTTCAGTTTTACAAAAAATAAAACAACACTTATTTATCTATCTCATGATTTTTTTTATAAAGTCTTGTCTGAACTCAAACTAGACAGTTCTGGTCCTGGCTGGGCTAACTAATGCATTTTAGTCAGCTGCAGGTCAGCTAAGTAGTTATCCTTCTTAGATTTAGCTCGCTGCAAGTGAAGGAAACATTGGCAACTAGGTCAAATGCCTGTCACCACCATTGAGAAAATTATTCCAAGCTGTTCGCCTGGTACCTGGACAGGGTTCTGACAGAGAGCAGAAGTGGGAAAGGCCTCTCAAGACCTAGGCTAGGAACAGGTACAACATCAGTTCAGCCACATTTTATTCATCTAAGTCCAAGAGTAACCCGTATTCACGGGATGGGGAAATAAACTCTTCCTATAATGGAGTCTGATTTATTTCATTTAGCATAATACCCTCCAGGTCCATCCATGTTTTTGCAAATGGTAAGATTCCATTCTTTTTAATACAGAGTAACGCTCCATTGTATAAATGTACCACCATTTCTTTATCCAATCATATATTGATGGGTGTTTTGGTTGTTACCATATCTTGGCTGTTGTGAATAGCACTGCTGTAAGCATAGGGTGCATATATTTTTTTGAATTTTTTTTTGGATCTCTCTGGATAAATACCCAGGAGAGGAATTCATGGGTCATAAAGTAGTTCTACTTTTAATTTTTTGAGCATTCTCCATACTGTTTTCCATAGTGGCTGCACTAACTTGCAGTCCCACTAATAGTGTGCACAGAGTTCCCTTTTGTCCACATCCTTGCCAATACTTGTTTGTTGATTTATTGACAATAGCCATTTTGATAGGAGTGAGGTGGTATCTTATTGTGCTTTTTATTTGCATTTCTCTGATGATTAGTGACATTGAGCAGTTTTTCGTATGTCTACAAGGTGTGATAAAACAATATGATGAATGTTTAAATTAAAAAATATATTACAGTAAAAGACACATTGCCATTAATCCCCTACTTTTTAGAAATTGGTTGCATTTTCATACACCAATAACAAACTATCAGAAAGAGAAATTAAGAAAACAATCTCATTTCTAATAGCATCAAGGTAGCTATGACAGTGCAACTAAAGACACTCACAAAAGAGGACTTCCAGAACTGCTTCAAAAAGTGGCAAGAATGATAGGATAAGTGTGTTCAAAGCAAGGGGGGGTATTTTGAGGGGGATTAATGGCATTGTGTCTTTTACTGTAATGAATAGTTTTAATTTAAACATTCACCATGTTGTTTGATCACACCTCACTTCAAACACAGTGATACATTATATAGTCAGTGATTTTATTTTATGTATGTGTTATTTGTTAACTGCAACTCAAATGTGCATTATATCCATTGTCAATAGGTAGCAATTACTTGTCTGCCAAGTTTATTGTAGTAGCATCTAAAATGCAAAAGAGATTAAATCATAAATTCATCTGTTCCCTAGAACCCAGTGAACCATAAAAATCTTGCAAAGTTTGCTGAAAATCTGCCAGACATCAACATTTAGAATTAAGCTCGACATTTCTGGCCTTTACTCATTAAATTTTTGGCCATGCATTTCAAATGGTATATACAGTGAGTCATTGTGAAGTATCAAACAAAATATAAAGTCTGTAATAGCCTTGTGAAGTGAAGAAAATTCAGTCTTCCATGGAAAAGAATAAAATAGGATGGCCCAAAAATAGACAAAGAGAATAGAGCCCACAATACAGATTGTAATTAATTTGGTGCTCTGCCAAGTTCAGTGAAAGAACTGATAGGGAAATATCAAAAATTCCTAAGTAAAGATAAGCATATAATAGACTGGGCTTTATTCTGAAAGATATATTAGGTATCTTAATTTAATTTCAAAAGAAAAAGATGTATGAGTTAGAGTTGCAAATTGTGATTCTATCTTTCTTTTTCTTTTTTTTTTTCCAACTTGCAGTATCATTTATTTTTCCTAGAATCTGGATAAAATTCACTGTAGCAAGACAGCACTCAATACTATTCAAGCCTCATTTTAGGCTCTTTCAACCTGCTCAGTATTTATAAATGTGAGAATTCACAATCCAGTAACTGGAGAACTAAAGTTTGACACACCAACAAATTTACTCAATACTGATGTATCTACACAAAATTTTATATGCAACATGTGGACTTTCATATTACAGAATTTGGCCTTTGTAAACTAGCTGACGCATCAACAAAGTTGCTTTTTGCTTATCTGTCCTAACCTATGAAGTGTTGCACCAACAGACCCACTCCCATAGCTTTTTACTATGTGAACAGATGATTCCTCCCCTTAAGACAAGGTTAAAAAACCCAAGGTTCCCACGCAGAAAAAAAAACACACAAAAACCACTAACTGAAAATTATCAAATTCTCAAGTTTCTAGGAAGTTACAGTGTTGCCCAAAAGAACACACATGTTTCTCATTAAACTTAGTTTTAAAGGGTCTCAAAATTCTATGACAGATTTTTGGTCAAGTTGTTTCCATTAAAAAGTAGTGACTTAAATACTGCGCCCCACACACACAAAATGGTCCACAAAACTTTCTCCTTTCCTTCTGAAGGTTTTACTGTGCACTGTAATAATTAACCTATCTTTTACTATTAAACTTAAATGGCCAATTGAGACAAATAGTTCCCAGACTGTTCTCCCACTACTGTTTAAGACTGGGGTGGCAGCTATTGGGGATAGTATTCATTTAGCCTTCTGAAATTTCTGGGCAGACTTGGTGACCTTGCCAGCTCCAGCTGTCTTCTTGTCCACTGCTTTGATGACACCCACAGCAACTGTCTGTCTCATGTCACGAACAGCAAAAATGGCCCAGAGGAGGGTAGTCAGAGAAGCTCTCAACACACATGGGCTTGCCAAGAACCATGTCAATGATGGCAGCATCACCAGATTTCAAAAACTTCGGGCCGTCTTCCAGCTGTTTCCCAGAATGACGATCAATCTTCTCCTTCAGCTCAGCACATTTGCAAGCAATGTGAGCTGCGTGACAACCGAGCACAGGTGCATATCTGGCACTGATTTGGCCTGGATGGTTCAGGATAATCACCTGAGCCATGAAGCCAGCTGCCTCCATTGGTGGGTCATTTTTGCTGTCACCAGCCACATTGCCACGACGAACATCTTTGACAGACACATTCTTGACATTGAAGCCCACATTGTCCCCAGGAAGAGCTTCACTCAAAGCTTCACGGTGCATTTCAACAGACTTTACTTCAGTTGTAATACTGAAGAGCAAGGGTGACCAGCATGCTGGGTTCGAGAACACGAGTCTCCACTCGGCTCACAGGGACAGTACCAATACCACCAATTTTGTAGACCTCCTGGAGGGGCAGATATCAAGGCTCATCAGTTGGACGAGTTGGTGGCAGGATGCAATCCAGAGCTTCAAGCGGCATGGATCCACTGGCATTTTACAGGTGACTTTCTATCCGTTGAACCCAGGCATGTTAGCACTTGGCTCCAGCATGTTGTCACCATTCCAACGAGAAATTGACACAAATGCGACTGTATTATAGGGCTGTAGCCAATTTTCTTAATGTAGGCGCTGACTTCTCAATGATTTTCTCATATTTCTTTGGCTGTAAGGCAGCTCGGTGGAATCCATTTTGTTCACACCAACAATTAGTTGTTTCACACCCAGTGTGTAAGCCAGAAGTGCAAGCTCACGGCTCTGCCCATTCTTGGAAACACCTGCTTCACATTCACCAACCCCAGCAGCAACAATCAGGACAGCAGAGTCAGCCTGAGAGGTGCCTGTAATCATGTTTTTGATAAAGTCTCTGTGTCTTGGGGCATCAATGATGGTCACATTATACTGCTGGTCTAGAATTTCCACAGGGAGATGTCAGTGGTGAGCCCAAGCTCACGTTCAGCTTTCAGTTTATCCAAGACCCAGGCATGCTTGAAGGAGCCCTCTCCCATCTCAGCAGCCTCCTTCTCAAATGTTTCAATGCTTCTTTTGTTGATCCCACCACATTTGTAGATCAGATGACCAGTAGTGTTTGACTTGCCGGAATCTACGTGTCCCATGGCAATGATGTTGATATAAGTCTTTTCCTGTCCCATTCTGGCTTGGTGGTGGTTTACTACTGGGTTTCACTACACCTGTGTTCTGGCAGCACACCTGTTGTGCAAAAGCTGTGATTCTATCTTTCTATCATTAACTCTTTTTCTCTTTGTGGAATAAAAAATAATTTGGAATGAAAGATATACTACTGTAATTAAATCTAATATTTACATTAAGAAAGCTGTTCTGTATATTTAAAATGTAATACTTATTTGTTTCTTTATTATATGTAATATAATAATATATAATTTAATAAATACATATTATATCTATTATAATATTTAAGAATATTACATATTTTTCTTATATTTATATAGGAATTTCCCCTCAAAATCCAAGTTCATTCTGTTGTGCTAGTATCATTATCAAAAAAGTAAATATGCTTAATAATGGAATATGTTAGAAAGCACATTTTTCCAGATCATAATTTATTGTTGATGTCCTTAAATGTCATAGATTGATAATGTCAAGTCACTTGACAATCCTGTGAGGAAAATAAGCTTAATTCTGAATTGAACTTTCCTCTGGCAAAGAAAATGTCCTTTCACATGAGGTAAGAGTAAAACACAATAATAATAAATGTAAGTTTATTTCCATTCCTTTCCCCTAAAATAGCAGCAACTGCCATAACTACCACCACCACTACGGATGAAAGAAAGGTAAGTAGAGGTTGATTCTTCCATTGCAGTTAAGGTAGGTGTTATGTGCTTATTCACTATTTCCTAGATTTGGAAGATTGTCTCCATGTAGACACACACTCAAAGGTTTTAGAAAGGGCCTCCAGTAGGACACTATGAAAATGCAGCTTTTATGGGGAGGCATATATAATTTTCATTTCCCCAACTTAAGCATAAGCTTTAGTGAAGATATCCAAAATGAAAATGTCTAATGAAGGAAGTTTCTGCTTTGGCAACGTGTGTCACCCAGTGACAAGGGATAAGGTAAACTTACTACATGAAAATAGTAATAATAATAATGGTGAAAAAATAGTATTGTGTTTAAGAAGTCTACAACTTTTAGACTTCTATCGTTAAATTAATGCAGTGTATCCTATACTTAAAGCTCCACCTATGCAAAATAATGAAAGATATAGAATAGGGGAGAATAGTGATTGTGAGCTGAAGCATCAAAACGTGGGTAATAAATTGATAAATTCTTTTTTTTTCCTTGTGCGTCATCTCAGATTATACACTGAGTCAGAGCAGCTGGGGTATAATCCAAATCAGATAGTTAGCCCAAACCACTGGACCAACAGATTTCTGAACCAGTGTTATTCATCATACAGACATAGTCATTAGACCAATGAGATATGAAGCTTGTATTTACAGATTGGTAAACTTCCGGATGAAAGCTGGAAAAATTCAGTCTGACTCTCAGATGTTTTGCTTATTTGATGATACACATTTAGATATTTGGAAGCATCCAGATGATTAACTATATTTCTAGCTTCCTTGCAACTGCTTTGCGTCATATAAACAGTCTTTGAGCCTTCTTTAAGTACTGATGTTCCCTATAATTCACAAATACCAGAGAAAGAGAAAGAAACAGAGACAGAGAGAGAGAGAAAGTGATCCCCTCCCAGGGGACATTTGGCAATGTTTGGAGACATTTTACTGTTACTGGCTTCAAGTGATAGAGTCCAGGGATGCTGATCAATAACTTATAATGCACAGGGTGGGCCCAACAACAAAGAATATTAGCTGAAGAGCTAGTTATTTAAAATTAAATGGCCATTCTATATCCAGATATTTTCAAATTATAAATCAAAGTGCAAACAATGGAAAGCAATCTCTACTATAGTCTACTGTTTGGTAGCACTAGTATTAAAACAGATAATTAGATCCAGATGACTCGATGGCCAAGTTGTGCCTGAGTTAGGAACAGTAAGTAGTGTTCTAGAGCCAACTGGTACTGGTTGGAGGTGACTTTAATTCTCCGGTATTTTGCAAAGCAATTGATGTCACATTACTATCCTGAAATTGTCTGTGTCAAGAGTATTTACATGGCAGAAATCAGTAAACACTACAATCAGGATGTTACCTTGCTCCCCCAGGAGGTAATTGTCAATCATTGTTTGGGATACAGAGCACTAGTGATGTTGTAATGTCATCTACCATCTACTTAATCCTATGAAAACATATTTTATATGGCTAACTTTAAATATTACTTATCAGTAGTTTTAGAATAATATATTTTAATCTTGCTTTATATTTACATAGAAAATATCAATGTATTCCTTTTGACAATGCCAACCTCCAATTATACCATAGATCCTAACAGGCCCTATAATTGACCACTTTTTGCAAAATAAGGCTACTAAAAATGTTCTGCACTTTATTAGCCAAAGGCTAATGGTATTAATGCATATCATTAGCTGACATGATCACAGTCTTGAAAAAGTAAAGATATTTTAGTTAAGAAAAAAAGATTAGTTATTCTTTAAGGTCTCAAAATTGACAGATTCAAGATACAAATGAGCCTCTGATGTAGCTAGGAGGTGTCATCAAACAACACGGTGAATATTTAAATTAAAACAATTCATTACAGTAAAAGACACATTGCCATTAATCCCCCTCAGAATACTCCCCCTTGCTTTGAACACACTTATCCTGTAATTTTTGCCACTTTCTGAAGCAGTTCTAGAAGTCCCCTTTTGTGAGTCTCTTTAGTTGCACTGTCATGGCTGCCCTGATGTCCTGAATCATTTTGACTTTGGGGAATAGCCAGAGGTCGCACAGTGGATGAGGACACACTATAATGTTTTTGACAGAAATTGCCATCCAAGGTCTGACAATTAAGTTTGCCAACTTGTTGCAACAATGTTGCTAACCTTTTTGATATCAGAGGGATTATTCATTATGAATTTGTACCACATGGACAAACAGTTAACCAAGTTTACTATTTGGAAGTGCTGAAAAGGCTGCGTGAAAATTAGATGACCTGAACTTTTCGCCAACAATTCACGGCTCTTGCATCACGACAATGCACCAGCTAACACGGCACTGTGTGTGAGGGAGTTTTTAGCCAGTAAACAAATAACTGTATTGGAACACCCTCCTTACTTACCTGATCTGGACCCCAATGACTTCTTTCTTTATCCAAAGATAAAGGAAATATGGAAAGAAAGACATTTTGATGACATTCAGGACATCAAGGATAATACAGACAACAGCTTTGATAGCCATTCCAGAAAAAGAGTTCCAAAATTGCTTTGAAGGGTGGACTAGTTGCTGGCGTGGGTCATAGTTTCTCAAGGGGAGTACTTCGAAGGTGACCATAGTGATATTCAGTAATGAGGTATGTAGCACTTTTTCTAGGATAAATGCGCAAACTTAATTGTCAGACCTCGTATACCAGAAACGATGTGTGGCACGGAGCACTATCATGATGGAGAATGATTTACAGCACACTTTAGAACCCACCTTCTCTCAACCACAGCTCACACCTGACTGACTGTACCGAACAAGTTGGAACTTGTCACACGTTATTACTAAGGATCCACACGCTGCTTCCCATGTTGAAGATCCCTGCCTTTCCATTGGATGGCTCTCAGCAGCAGCATTCACCCTATTTTGTGATCACAACAGAAAGGCTTCATGTCACACATCACTTCTGGTACAGCATTTCTGTCAAATAATAACATTATGGTGTGTCCTCATCCACCTTGTTCACTGGATCTGGGACTGTGTAACTTCTGGCTCTTCCCCAAAGTCAAAATGACCATGAAAGATAAACGTTTTGAATTGATTCAGGACATCGAGACAGCCATAGCAGCACAACTAAAGACACTTACAAAAGAGGACTTCCAGAACTGCTTCAGAAAGTGGCAAGGACAATGGGATAAGTGTGTTCTAAGTGAGGGGGAGTATTGTGAGGGGGATTAATGGCATGTGTCTTTCACTATAATATTTTTTTATTTAGACATTTACTGTATATTTTGATCACACCTCATAAATTAATTTTCTCCATAAAGGAAAGGACAGCTGCAATATAATGCCAATGTTACTCTAGAAAGTAAAGCTCCAATTATCTTGGTTGAGGGAAGAATAGAGAATCATAACTTTCTTTCCAGATTTGCCATATTAGATCCTTTGTCTCTTAGGCAGATATTAATTTCCAAGTCCCAGAACACATATATGAAATACCAAGGCATCATTATTTAAACTGACTTTGTTAAGAATCAGACATATTTTTTAAAACTGGTTGCAGAGCAGTCACTTGATCAGATAGTCCATTTTTGTGCTGAAAATATTTTGCTTTTTCCAATTTAACTTAGCACTTCAAGATGGAAAGAGTAGTTGTGTAATCACCTCCGTTATGCCAATAGAATGTGAAACAAAAAGGATTATCTTCAACGGCCTAATTTTTCATTGCTTAAGATTAAAAGTGAATTGAAAAAAATCTTATTTTTAAATGAATTTCAAAATTTATATGGAAAGAATTAAGGTGCTACATAACTTCTAAACTGAATAATTTTAACTCTCACCACCACCCGTAAAACATGGAACCATGCCCTGACCCACTGGTGTATACCATACTTAAAACATGTGATAAACAACTATATATATATATATATCAACAACTTCTAACAATCTTAGTGGCAACATAGCAAATTCACTTGATTTTGTGGATTTCTGTGGGGACAGAGCCCCAGAGAGTAGTTTCCAGGCTCTCGGCCTCAAGTGGAAAGGTGCTGGCTCGGGTAGTAGATGGCCGTCAGCTGCGGCTAGTTGGCCATCAGCTGTGGCCCTTGAGCCATTGGCCACAAATATAACTGCCACGGCTGCGTTAGGGAAGGAAGTCGAGGAGAGAGTCGGTCGGTTGGCAGAAAGTGGACCGCAGGTCGCACGTCATGTGAATCTAGCCTCCAGTGAGACTATAGCGGTATGACTCCCCTACCTGTGGCTCCGCGGGTGTTCCTTTTTGGCCTCACCATGTCCTGCATTCTTATGTGGGGAGCGGGACCAGAGGCCCCGCAGGCTGCCCCGCACGACAATTTCCTTCTGTTATCTCTAACAATATCTCTATGTATAGCTAAGAGATCTCTTGGATCATAAATTGAACTCTGTGTACAAAAGACCAAAGTGTGATCCGATTAGGTCACTGGCAGTCCCGAGATGTTCAATGGCAGTCCCGAGGAGGTAGGCAGAGAGGTTAAGTATTTCTGCATTTCTCTAAAACTGAAGCTCTACTGCAGTTAATTCTATAAA
Organism: Rhinolophus ferrumequinum; assembly: GCF_004115265.2. NCBI lineage: Eukaryota > Metazoa > Chordata > Mammalia > Chiroptera > Rhinolophidae > Rhinolophus > Rhinolophus ferrumequinum. Next base: position 60,432,934 of record NC_046284.1, read on the forward strand.
GAAAATGTAACTGATAAAAAAAAAATAGAAATCAAGCAAGACAACTGTCACCATATAGTATAATGGTTAAGAGTTCAGATTTGACTATCACATCTGCATGAGTTTGAGTATGATCTTTACCCCTTATAATATACTATACCTAAGATACCATCCATTTCAAGATGCATCATTTTATGTACCACTAAGAAAGAAAGGAATAAAATGAGCAATTATATTTGTTGAAAGCCAAAGATTTTAAAGTATAGCAATTTCAGAGATGTTCAAACATTTGTGTATCTTAGAATCAATGAGAAAATGGCCCTTGCTGTGTGACCCTATGTGACACTGAACTTGACCTCAGTTGCATCATTTGTAAAACAGAGCAGGTAATATCTAACCTTGTGGGGTTACTGTGAGGATTAAATCAGATTATATATGGAAAATGCCTGCCAACAAGTAGGAACTCACTTTAGCATGGCAGAAGATTTACTGCCTTACAGATACTTTTTATTATATTTCATTCAGTGCTCTGAATGCAAATATAAAATTATGAATTACATTGCGGTCCTTTGACAGATAAGAAACTATTTGAAATATTAATATCAGTAAATCACTTAAGCCAACAGGTTTTCATTTGACAATTATTTAACATCTACTACCAGTGAGAGACAATATAGTATAGTGGTCTATTTTTGAATCTTGGATTCTTTAATTACAAGTTTTGAGTTTGGACACGTTAACTAATTTTGCCTCATTTTTCCTTATCGCTAAAGTAGAAATAATAATAGTTGTGGGAATTAAATGAGTTAATGAATGAAAGGTTTACAAAAATTACCTGACCCTATGTAAGCACTCTGTAAACGATAAATTTTATTTTCCTACGTGCCAAGCACTGTTTGGAGGAATAGAAATACAGCAGTGAACAACAACAAAAAGATATAATTCCTGCCTAGTGAACATTACAGTACAGTGAGGAAAGACTATAATATGAAGAAATAAAATATAAAATAACAGGCAGTGTTATGTGCTATGAAGGAAAAGAGAGCAGGATAGGGGATAGAAAATGGTAGAAGTCCCATTTTTAGAAAGAGTAGGGCTGGCCGAGGGGCTCAGGCGGTCGGAGCACGGTGCTCCTGATGCCAAGGTAACGAGTAAATTCCCACATGGGCCAGTGAGCTGCACCCTCTACAGCTAAGATTGTGAACAATGGCTCTCCCTGGAGCTGGGCTGCTGGGGGCTGCTGTGTGCTGCCAGGAGCGGCCTGTGGCCAGCGTGATTGGCTGACAGCCAGCATGAGCGGCTGGCAGCCCGCGAGAGCTGCTGCTGTGAGCTGCTGTAAGCAGCTGACCTACGACCAACTGCCTCAGCCCAACTGCCTCAGTCCGAGGGAGCGCAAGGCTCATAATACCAGAATGGGCCAGAGAGCTGTGTCCTACACAACTAGACTGAGAAACATTAGTGTGGGGACAGAGTCCCAGAGAGCAGTTTCCAGGCTCTCGGCATCACGTGGAAAGGTGATGGCTCGGTTATTAGATGGCCATCAGCTGTAATCAGATGGCCATCCGCTGTGGCTGGGTGGCCATCAGCTGTTACCAGTTAGCCATTAGCCACTAATATAACTGCCGTGGCTACGCTGGCAAGGAGATTGGTTGGTTGGCAGAGAAGCGGATGGCAGATTGCGGATCGTGTGGCTCCTGCTTCCTGTGTCTCCAACCCAGCCGCCAGTGAGAGTATAGTGGTATGACTCCCCTATTTATGGCTCCGTGGGTGTTCCTTTTTGGCCTCACCATGTCCTGCGTTCTTGTGCGGGGAGCAGGACCAGGGACCCTGCATGACAAATGGCTTGAACTGGAGGGGGGCGCGGGGGGCGGGGGAAAGTAGAGAAAAAAGAAAGAAAGAGTAGTCAGGAAAGGGATCTTCGATGTGGTGGATATTTGAGCAAGCTATGGGTGACCTTGGGATAGGGTGTTCCATCCAGAATGAAGTGGAATGCAAAAGGCCTTTGGGAAGGAAGGAACTTGGCATATTGGACAAAAAGTAAGGTCGGTGGAGCTGGTGTAGAGAGTGAAGAGTAGTTTTATGGATAGCTGAATACTGAGCCTTTTTTATCAATCTTATTTTCAACTAGGTGTGGATTTTCCCCCCAGATGTAGTCTTCACATTACTTAGATAATATTCACACATTCCATTATTGAAAGAGCATTAAAGCAACGCCACATTTAATGCAAAGAGGCTATAAATAACATTCCTTTTACTGAGCACCTGATTCAGAAGAAGTAAGCTTTCTAATAGGTCACCATAGCTGAACTACTGTATTTTTAATGAAAGTCACAAACCTCTTCATGCTCGTTGGTGGAGGAAAGAGGCATTGAACAGCATCAACATTATTTTTAAGTGTTCAGTGTAACAAAGGTCCACATAGCACTTTTTGTCATAGTCTGACAGTTTGACTACAGTCATGAACCAAATAATGACATTTCAGTTTACAACAGACCACAATTACAATGGTGGTCCCATAGATTATAATGGAGCTGAAAAATTCCTATCACCTAGTGACGTTGTAACCACTATAATATCATAGTACAACCCATTATCCATATGTTTGTGGTGATGCTGGCGTAAACAAGCCTACTGCACTGCCAGCCATAAAGGTATAGCACATATAATTACATATAGTACATAATACTTGATAATGATAAGAAACAACTACATTATGGGTTTATGTTTTTACTATACTATACTTTTTATCATTATTTTAGAGAGTATTCTTTCTACTTACATAAAAAAAAGTTTGCTGTAAAACAGTATGCCTTGTTACACCACCAGCAGCCTCATATATCTTTACTGCATCTCTTGATTGCATTTTCTCTTATGTTTGATTTAAACCCTTGTTGTTTTATAAATTTAGTGTAGCCTAAGTATAGTGTTTATAAAATGTACAGTAGTGTTCAGTCATGTTCCAGGCCTTCACATTTAGTCACCACTCACTCACTGACTCACCTAGAGCAACTTCTAGTGCTGCAACCTCCATTCATGATAAGTGCCCTGTACAGTTGTACTATTTTTTATCTTTTATAACATATTTTTACTGTAACTTTCTATGTTTAGATACACAAATAATTAACACTGTGTTACAATTGCCTGCAGTATTCAGTACAGTAACACGCTGTACAGGTTTGTAGCCTAGGAGCCACAGGCCATGCTATATAGCTGAGGTGTGTGGTAGGCAATACTATCTAGGTTTGTGTAAGTGCACTCCGTGATGTTAGCACAGTGACAAAATCACCGAAAGATGGATTTCTCAGGTATCATGCTAAGTAAAATAAGTCAGGTGGAAAAAGGACAAGAACCATATAATTTCACTTATATACGGGACATAGAACAGAAAGCAATAAATGAACAAATTTAATAATTAAAAAGATGAAATACTGCTATTTCTGACAACATGGACAGAAAAGTCGAGAACCATATGATGTCACTCATATCTGGGATATAAAACTGAAAGCAACGAATTAACAAAACAAACAAAGAAAAAACTCATAAGCCCAGACAACAGTTTAGTGGTTACCAGAGGGCAAAGGGGGAGGGGAGTGGTAGGAGAGGGTAAAGGGGGTTAAATATATGGTGACAGAAGGAGAACTGACTCTGGGTGGTGAACACATAATGCAATATATAGATGACGTATTATAGAATTGTACACATGAAACCTATATAATTTTATTAACCAATGTCACCCCAATAAATGTAATAAAAAAAATACATGAGGTGCTTGAGGAACGTGGTCTCAAAAAATGCAAATTTATCAAATGCACACATATAAAATCAAATAAAACATTTCTAGCCATAAAAAAAAAAAAAAACACTTAGCTACAGTCTTGCACTGACTACTCAGCAATAGGGTACCTCACAATGCGTGTTGCCATCATCAGTCCCTATTGTATCGGTGTTGCCCTTTTTGTTGTGGGAACAGGGTCAAAGGGAGCTCGAACCTTTGACTAGTCTTCCTTCATTGTCTGTGTGAGTAGTAAATTGCCTTGTTGTATGTTTATTAGTCGATTAAAAAAAAAGGAAAAAGAAAAAAGATGCGTTTCTCAGAACATATCCCTGTCGTTAAACAGCGCATGACTATAATTCAATTTCATGTCATAATTACCTTTGAACTTCCTCTTATTTCTTCACTTCTCTTTTGCTACTCTTGATTCCTCTAAGCCAGGGGTGTCCCAACTTTTTTCAACGTTTTTCACCAAGGGCCATATGCGGTAAAATACACAAACAGCCGGGCCACTCACTCGAGGTGAAGTACGTATTGCCTCACCTGGTTTATTTAAGTAAACTAAATATATTTTTGGAATTTGCTGCGGGCCAATTAAAAATGGATTGCGGGCTGCAGTTGGTTGGAAACCCCTGCTAAGCTCTCCTTTACTTTCCTGGCTGTTATCAAAAAGTATGATAATTCAAAAACTTTCTTTCAGTGATTTTTTGTTTTTTCTCCACCAAGCATTGTACAGGGGTAATATTAAGGAAAAAAAAAAAAGACAAACTAAGGTTTTTAGTGGAAGGGCTGATATGCAGTAAAATAGCTAAAAGTTCAGAAACAGTAATAAACTAGAATATTAGAGCGATAAGAATTATTCCCATTAAGGCAAATATTTAGCTATAAATTTAGTGACTTACCAAGATTTATCAAGTAAATCTAAACATACTAGATCACTTGTTACTTCTCCCTTCCCAGCTTTTTCAAAGAAAGCTTTTCTTTTTAATTCCTTAGCTCTCAAATACATTTATTACTGCTCCGTTTTTGGCTTAACCTCTTCTGCCCTAATCTTACAACACTCAGAACAGCATTTCCAATACTGAGGCAAGAGCTATCCTGTCAAAAGAGGACACCTAGTCAAATACATAGACCAATTAGCATGGAGACATTTTATAGCTACTTGGGCCAAATATTAGCATTTCTTAGGTCTTTTTTACTGATATACTCTTACAATTTTTTTCCCTACAACTGGAAATATGCCTATTGACTCATTTTCCTGGTGGAACTGCTATATTTCTGTTAAGCTGAATATTTTTCCAGATCTTTAGGTCATCAAGTAGCTCATTTTTTTTGCTTTATATAGCTAAAGCCTGTTTTAACTTCTTTTAGGTTTCTCCCATTCAATGTGTTTGTATGAAAAATGTGGTGTCTTGGGTAAAGAACCTTGTATTTAGGTATTTTAAGAAAATTCTTTTCATGTAAACATTTTAAAGAAATACTTATTCCACATTAGTTCAGGTTTAGAAAGATCCCCCAGCCTTTCAATTTAGGCATAGGATAACCAAATGAACTACTTAGTTAAATAATTATTTTACTTGTGTTAAGCAATTGATAAATATTTGACAAAATGAATGAGTATCATTTGGTCAAATACACATGCAAAAATGCTTTGTTATTATTCATTGGTTGATTAGCTGGCTGTTTTTGTTTTTGTTTACAGAAATCCCTGAAATTGAATTTCCACGTGAAGGTTGTTTATTATAGCACTATTTGTAATAGCAAAAGAATGGAAATGACTCCAAAACAATGCCTGGCACATAGTAGGTTCTCAATAAATATTGGTGGTCTGAATGATTAGATGTTGCCTAGGGACAAAACAAAACCAAACAAATATGACTTGTATTGTTTGCTAATTTTTGTTGTATAAATACTACCACCATGGCTGATTTCATACTACCACTATGAAGTCACTGAGAGGAGACGAACATACCCGGCTCTGGTGAGCCAGAACAATCCAACTCTTGTAGACCATTGAATGAATAGAACTTTTCTGGTGAACTAGTGGGTAAGGACATTGCAGAACAAGCGGATATAGAGAAATATCAAGAGCTAAAGTATACAGTATAGAGAAGCAGTGGTAATTGGGCTGAAGATTTAGTCTAGCAATCAATTCAAGAGTTGCTCAAGAGTTTGGACTTTTTCTTCCAGAAGTAGTAGAGAGTGAGTAAAGAATATCAACTAGGTCAGAGACATGCTTAGACATTTTTTACAGAGATGAACAGTAGAGAAGACAAATTAAAGAGAAAAAGATTAATGGCTGATAAATTAATTAAGATGCCTTATAATAGTATAGGAAAGAGATGTAGAAGGCCACATCTAAAATAGTAGTAGTGGGAATGGAGAGGAGGAAATGAATTTGAGAAATATTTGGAAGGGAGATTTAAAAGGACGTCGTATCCCAATGGATGTGGCAACGAGGAAGAGAAAAGAGTTGAGGATAACCCTCAAGTTTCTAGGTGGATGACTGCTTATAATCTTGTAATATTGTAATAATTATTTGATTTAGTTTGATCTGATATGGCTGGTTTAACCTAATTTGACATAATTTAATGCATCTATACTGGTTTATTCCAATAAACACAAATCAGTAAGTAGAAGATGACTAGTTATTATTTATTCACCATTGAACCAGAAGAAATTTCTCTGTATTTGGTGGTTGCCTAGGGAATGCCAACATTTGCAGGTACGGTAGAAGAGCCTAAAAGGGGGCATGTGGAGAGGCAGAAGAAGAAGTAGAAGAGAGCAAAGTCGTGAAAATCAACTGATTAAGAGAGAGTTTCAAGGAGCACAGAATAGTCATGCAGGTCAAAAGCAGTTCAGGCAAATTAAGGAGTTAAAAGGTGCTTGTTTTGGGTTCAGAATCCAGGAATCATACGTAACTGTAGTAAGAGTAGTTTTAGTGGAGTGAGTAAGATAGAAGCTGCATTGTACTGTTTTGAAAGGACTAGAAGAAGCGGAGACAGGTGAGTCCTAATATTAATCACTCTATAGGGACCTGATAGGAAATTAAGGGGTATTGGGAACTTTGATAAATTTTCTCCCACTCCCTACTATTTGACATTTTAATTGCTTGATAGTTTCATAATGGATTCATGTTTTTCCTTTGCTCATATCAATTAAGGTAAAATGCCCACATTAGGGGCTGGAAAAATATTTGCTTAGAGCAAGTTATAGCACTTGCAACTGCACCAACACAACACACACACACACACACACACACACACACACACACACACACACTAATTGGGGAAAGTGAAGAATAAGAATTTTCACCTAGTAACAAATTATAGAAATGATCTCTGAAAGTATAGTGCAACTATGGAAGGCAGTGTGGAGTTTCCTCAAAAAATTAAGAATAGAATTACCATATGACCCAGCAATTCCTCTCCTGGGCATCTACTCAAAAAATCTAAAAGCATTTATCCATAAAGATATATGTGCTCCGATGTTCATTGCAGCTTTATTTACGGTGACCAAGACATGAAAACAACCAAAATGTTCTTCGATAGATGATTGGATGAAGATGTGGTATATATACACAATGGAATAGTACTTTACCATAAGAAAAGATGGAATAGTGCCATTTGTGACAATATGAGTGGATTTTGAGATTATTATGCTAAGTGAAATAAGTCAGACAGGAAAAGTCAAGAACCATATGATTTCCCTGATATGTGGGATATAAAATTGAAAACAACGAAGGAACAAGACAAAAAAATGAGAAACAAAAACTCATAGACATAGACAATAGTTTAGTGGTTACCAGAGGGTAAGGGGGGTGGGGGGTGGGAGATGAGGGTAAAGGGGATCAAATATATGGTGACAGATTGAAAACTGACTCTGGATGGTGAACACACAATGTGATATATAGATGATGTATTACAGAATTGTACACCTGAAACCTATGTATCTTTACTAACCATTGTCACCCCAATAAACTTTAATTTAAAAAAAAAAGAAAATTTAAAAAAGAAAAGAAGTTTCACCTATCTGGTACATAATATCGTGGTGGTGGTGGTGATGGTTTGTTTCGGCCCGGGACACTAAGGAATCTGGTTACAGCCTACTTGTGTTGTCAACGGATGAGGTAAGGCAGAGATCCCTCAAGACTAAAGGCAGAGATTGTTTGTAGCAAGGACCCAATTTATTGTCTGTCTAAAAGCTTTCTTCCTCTGTCTCTTTCTCCTCATTGGTGATCTAAGAGGTAGTGTAGAGGGGTGATATTTTGAAAGAAATTTTTCTAAAGTTATTGCAGCATATATAACCATTAAAAAAACCTTCTGTGTGAGTCAGGTCTGGGCCAGTACATTCCCTGACTTCCACAGCATATGGCTATGCCATATGTGCAATAAAATATAAAATTCTACCTGCCAAATAGTCTCTTTTTTAATATACATTACTTCAGGCCTCTAGGAATCGTGTGTAGAAATGGGAATGAATCCTAGGAGCTGTCAAAATAAGACATAGGTGAGTGGGTAGGCAGTACGGCACCAGTATTAGACAATGGGCTGGGAATCTGGCTGAATCTGTAGGGTCAGTGAGTGATCTGTGATGTCTTGAGCTCCCACAGATGGGACCTGCTAATTTTCTCTTTGAAATCACTTACTGAAAAGTGATTTCAGTTGCTAGGGGAAGGATCCTGACAGGTTTCCCAGGATGGATAGGAAGGATCTGAGGGATTGTGACTCTGAACTCCAAATGCTCATAGCCCAAAAGCCTTTAAATAAGTCAGGGCCGGCCTAGAGGTATAGAAGTGTGTGTGTGTGTGTGTGTGTGTGTGTGTGTGTGTGTGTGTGTGTGTATGTGATAGCACCTGTGAATGTGTGAAAGTGTTTGTGTTGGAGAACTGGTGTTCAGGACATCTTATGAATTGTCTTTTAATTCTATTGTGGAGGAGGGGATCCATGCCAAGCACAATAGGTGGACAGAATAGTTTGTGAGACAATTACATCAACTGTGTTCTCACCAGAAATAAGTGACTATGGTAGTCTCTAACCCTTAGGAATAAAAGGAAACAGATTCTGTGTTTACACATGCATGAATTAGTTAAAGAGACAGTGGCTTTGGGTGTTTGGAGAACTTCAATTTAGTTGAAAGGCTGGTAAGTTGATTCAGAGGAAAGAACACTAAGGTGAGTATTATTAATGGGTCTGATTTAAAATAAAAAAAAAAAAAAACAAACTTCTGGGATCACTTGAGAGTAGAAATAATGCCCTGGGTCTGGGCATTGTGAATTGGGCTCAGCGAAAGTTTTAGACTGAGTCTGCATACATGTGCCAACCTTGTTTCCTGTACGAGTTATAGAGGGACCTTGAAAAATCTTCCCAAGAGTTGTGTGTATGTGGAGAAGAGGGTAGGCTAAATTTGAAAATTTGTATTTGGTTGAAAGGTAAAGCTATATTCAAACCTTGGGCATTTAAAATGGCTTATTGGTAGAATTAACCCCTGCCTTAAATAATTATATCTTCGAATTGAAAAAAGCTGCTCTACTTCTGTAAATCTTAAGAAAAATGTGGAAATGCACACTTCAAAGGTGAAAATGATTATAAAATATTCTTTCATCAGTAGCTAGTTTTGTAATTTGAGGCAGTTATACTATGTGCCATTTGAATACTGTGAAGTAGGTCCTTATTAGCATGAAAGGTTATTACTACATTTTTTAATGTCATACAGGTGAGTAAAAGGGACTCAAGACTTGAATGGGTAATGTTCAGTCATGTGCAGGTGTCATGCGGGGCGGCCTGCGGGGCCTCTGGTCCCGCTCCCCACATAAGAACGCAGGACATGGTGAGGCCAAAAAGGAACACCCGCGGAGCCATAGGTAGGGGAATCATACCACTATAGTCTCACTGGCGGCACTGTTATCTCACTGGAGGATAGATCCACACTCTCCGCAACCCGCCATCCTAACTGCAATCCGTGCTTGCAGGCTCAGCCACCGTCTCCTTGCTAGCCCCCATTTGCTGCTAGCGTAGCCGCGGCAGTTATATTAGTGCCCGATGGCTCACTGGTTACAGCTGACGGCCAACTAGCCACAGCTGATGGCCATCCAATCACAGTGATGGTCATTTACTACCTGAGCCAGCACCTTTCCACGTGAGGCCGAGAGCCTGGAAACTGCTTTTTGGGGCTCTGTCCCCACAGCAGGTTTGCATTAAATTATTTTTATAGGAATATTGTTACTTTTAAAATTCATTTTATGCAAGTCCATTGTCAGTTATGTATGTATGTATGTATGTATTTGTTGTGATTGAGTTGTAAGAGTCTTTATATATTTTGGATAATAACCTTTTATCAGATATATGGTTTGTAAGTATTTTCTCCCATTCTGTAGGTTGCTTTTTTACTCTGTTGATTGTTTCCTTTACTCTGCAGAAGCTACATTTCTCTGAAGAAATAGAAATGGCCAACAGGATGTGAAAAGACGCTCAACATCATTGATCAGGGAAATGCTAATAAAAACTACAATGAGATATCACTTCACACCTGTTAGGATGGCTGTTATCAAAGAAACAAAAGATAAGTGGTGGAGAGGATGTGGAGAAACTGGAATCCTTACACACTGTTGGAGATAATCTAAAAATGTGCAGCTGTTATGAAAAACACTATGGCAAATCATCAATAAATTGAAAACAGAAATACTGTATTTCAGCAATACCATTTCTGGGTATATAACCAAGGGAAGAAAAATCACTATCTTCAAAAGATATCAGCACCCCCATGTTCATTGCAGCATTATTTATACTAGCCAAGACATGGAAGCGACCTAAGTGTCCATTGGAGGATGGGTGGGTAAAATATATAATATATATATATATATATATAATTATATATACAGAGGGTGCAAAAAAGTATACACATTTTAATAAAAGAAAAAACTGTATTAAAATTATGCTGCTCGTAACCACTTTGAGCACTTGTAATTGCAGAAGTCAAATGTGACTTGTATTCATCTTTTGTTTTTGATATATATTGAGTATTACAATGCAATACAGTTTTTTCCTTTCTTAAAATGTGTATACATTTTTGGCACCCTCTGTATATAAAATGGAATATTTTTTACCCATAAAAAGAATAAAATCCTGCCACTTGCAATGATGATAATGGACCGTGAGGGCATTATGCTAAGTGAAATAAGAGAAAAACAGATACTATATGGTGTCACTTATATGTGGAATCTGAAAAAAAACAAAGTGATAGAAACAGAACAGGTTGGTGGTTGCCAGAGGGTTAGGGGAAAATGGGTAAAGGTGGTTGAAATGTACAAACTTGCAGTTATAAGATTAATGATTCTGAGATGTAGTGCACAACATGGTGACTACAGTTAACCACGCTATATTGTATGTTGGAAATTTGATAAGAGAGCAGATCTTAAAAGTTCTCATCAGAAGAAAAATGTAAGTATGGGAGGTGATGAATGTTCACTAAATTTATGGTAATCACTTCACAATATATACAATATAAATCATTATATTGTACACCTTAAAGTAATAAAATGTTATATGTCAATTCTATCTCAATAAAATGGGAAAATAAATACAGCTGATTTGCATGTGTCATTGCCCAATTTTTAAACCTTGGTTATTAATTTAATTGTAAAACAATCTGAAGTCCAAACTAAATGGCCATATTTACCAATCTAGCTGTCAGTTCGTAACCTATTGGTTAAAAAGGATGGAAACACACACACACACACACACACACACACACACACAAGCTGCCTGAAGATCAGGACAAGAAGAGCAGTGTTTAGATTTTAAGTGAAAATTAAAGGGCTGAAAAGATTTGGCTGACATTTTGGAAGCTCTGAATTAAATTTCTGATTTGTCAACTCATAGAAAAAGTGAAGATGAATACGTAGTATAACGAGAAATTTAATATTTTTCAGTCCTGGGAGATTTTTTAAATTTGTTTTTGCTTTTCATTAACCTGACAATCTTAATTAGAACAGGAAGAAACTTGTATTGAGGTTATTTTAATTACTGGTATTTTTAGATGATAGGCTTAAAATCGATAAAGCAAGGTGTCAATCTTTGGCATATTTTTTAATCCATACAAAGTTCAGATATTTGAACTGAAACTGAAATAACTGCAACTGTTTGAATTTCCAGTGTTACTTTTATTCAGAAAAACTGGAACTAAACCAAAGTTGACTGAGAATGAATTATAAAAGCATGGAGACAGGAGTATCCATGGAATTGTAAATTGGATTCCCTGTAATGAGAGAGGTACAGCACAGGAATTGCGGTGAAATTAACAATGAAAATCAGGAAAAAAATACGTAGGGGAAGGAAATAAATTTCAATGATGGGGTTCTCCTCACTGAAGCATCAAGTAGGGTTGGAGGATAACTAACACAGGAATATCGGTGAATTTCAATGTAAAGACCACCTGTTAAAGGAGAGGAAAAGAAGAGCATCTTACATGAGGAAACACAGGCAATGTGAGAATTGAAGAGGTTGAAGTAAAGATATTACCAATACGTAGAGGCTTTATATAATAATTGTATAATAATTATATACATGTTTGAGAAGTCGGCCAATTTATCCGAAACCCTACTCATTTATGGCAGAATGGCTTTGAATAGCTGGCATCTGTATAATAGATGTCCTTTATTCCTTTCTTGTACAGTAAAAAAGTTACTTGTGTTAAGTTCTGGAGAAAGGGGAAACATTTGCTTAGGATCCATTATAACCCCCATCCATATCCCCCAACACACGCACACACACACACACATGAGCACAGAGTATATAAGAATTTTGAGATTTGGCCAAGAAACCAAGAAGTCTGGTAATGAACAATCTGAAAAATCCAAGAATGAGTCAAGACTAAGAAGATGTAGGACCTGGAACCTCCCAAGATAAAGGGTGTAGGTTGGAGCAACAAGCTCCTTTATCCTATCTCTCTTCCTAAATGTCCCCTGACTGCCTCCTCTTCAAGTGGTTAAAATGTAGTACTGTGTGAGTGGGAGGAAATAGAAGAAAATTTAGGAAGTTATTATATACAGAGAGCTTTGAATAACGGTTATGAAAGTTTCTTTTTCTCTGGCTGACATGAACCAGAATATTGCTGGATTACCATGGCTTATGATTTGCCCAATGCCAACAAAATTTCCTCAGTTTCTGCCAGGCAAACTGTCTCTGTACTAAATCACCCTAGCAGATAAGGGAAAGGGGAAGAGCTGGATGACTCAAATGGCTGAGGCAGTAGAGTGTAGAGATAAAATAAGGATTACAATAATTGTACCTACCTTGTATTTAGAAAAATCCCTCACATTTAATAAGTACTATGTGTGTGTTTGATAAATAAAAATCATGCTTAATGGAGATCTTAAGTATAGACTATTATTTCTAGAACTCTAGCAAGGAAAGGAAAAAGACATAGGGTTTTGGGGGTGGGGATAAGGATATTACAGGGATTATGATTTATTTAATTTTTGTTTGATTGTTATTTTAAGATTGGATATATACATAGGTTTATAAGCCAAAATGAGTAAATCAATGGACAGAGGTACAGATTCCTAGGCCTCACTCAGATATACTATATTTGAAATTCTGAAGAGAGGTCCACACAATTCATATACGAGGTGTGATCAAAAGACACAGTGAATGTTTAAAAAAAATATTACAGTAAAAGACACATTGCCATAAATCCCCCTCAAAATACTCCCCCTCTCTTCGAACACACTTATCCCATCACTCTTGCCACTCTCTGAAGCAGTTCTGGAAGTCCTCTTTTGTGTCTTTACTTCATCCTCCATCATGACAAGGCTCCATGTCACACATTGCTTCTGGTACAGCAATTTCTGTCAAATAAAAACATTATGGTGTGTCCTCATCCACCTTATTCACCAGATCAGTCGCCATGTGACTTCTGGCTCTTCCCCAAAGTCAAAATGACTATGAAAGGAAAACATTTTGAATCATTTCAGGACATGGAGGCAGCCACAACAGCACAACTAACGACACTCAGGAAAAAGGACTTCCAGAACTGTTTCAGAAAGTGGCAAGAACGATGGGATAAGTGTGTTGTAAGCAAGGGGGAGTATTCTGAGGGGGATTAATGGCAATGTGTCTTACAGTAATAAGTTTTTTAACTTTAAATTTTCACGTATTTTTTATCACAGCTTATGCATGATTCTGTTCACTTGAAAAGTCCTACTACAACTATATTATTGCTCATCCCCCCACTCTCAACCCATCTTGTCCTTTGCTTTTCCTTTCTTCTTTATTTTTTTTCTTAATAAAGGCAGACTGCCACATTCAGCAGCTCATTTGGATGTGTCTGGAGTCTTGGAAGTTTCACTATCCTATGTACTCTTACAAATGAACCTTGAGAACTTGTTTGGAGGTTCCAGCAGGGTAGCATAGCTACTTGTATACCCTTGCAGGAAGAACAGTCCTCTTCTGTTGGGGAAGGTGGTCCTCTTCAACCCAGCATGCAGCTTTGGGAGGGGTGCACAAGGATTGATGAGGAAGGGCACACCCACCTAGCCAGCCAGGTTAGCTAAATCAACCCTAAATATCATTAAGTTGATAGATGTCACATCTAGATTGCTCTTGCATCTTTCTTCTTTTCATTTTTAACATAGAATTTATCACTTTCTAACATACTGCTATGGGTGGGAGGTTTGTGTCTCTCTCTTTCTCTGCCATGTGAGAATACAATGAGAAGACAAATATCTGTAAACAAGCAGAGGGGCCCTCACCAAGAACCTGACCTTACTGGCACCTTGATCTCAAACTTACAGCCCCCAGGACTGTGAGAAATCAAATCAATTTCTATCATTTAAGCCCTCTATCTATGATATTTTTGTTATAGCAACCCAAGCTGACTAAGACACATACCATGTAGTTTATTCATTTATTGTTTTTTTTTTTTATTATTATCTGTCTCCTCCTACTAGTATGTAAGCACCATGAAGGACTTTTTTCAATGCTATATCCTCAACACCTAGAATATTGCCTAGCTATAGTAGGTGCTCAGTAAATGGTTGAATGTTTATTCCCACATTAGGTAGGTATGGGAACCATTGTTCCAATGGATGTAGAAAGATAGAAACCTGAATGGCACCAGGGAGGAAGGAATGGTAAGCAAGACTCTGTCCATTTCAGAAATGGTCATTGTGTCAGAGAGAAGTGGTTGCCTAGTTTTCAGGCCAATAGAGCAGCCATGGGTCTATATCAACAATGGGAGAAAGGCAAAGCCTATTTCTAACTTCTTTTTTTTTTTTTGCCTTAATAGATTATTCTGCTTCCAAATGTGGAGAAGCCTTTTGTTTTTTGTTCCAATTCAACCCCATTTACCATGTTAACCCCCTCCCCCTTTTTTTTCCTATCATTATTTTCATTAAATGTTTCATGTTTTGGTCTTTTTGCATATTTACTTCAGTATTTTAGTGGAGCATGGAGAAGGCATATCTGGCACTGATATCATGTTATAAAGTTAATCTGGAAATACAAAGGGCTAATTAAAAGAAAAACATATTTTATGAGTCCAATTATTTGCAAGCCCATTTATGATTTGCAAATAATTAGGATAATTAAATAATATATTTATGTAGTTTTATCTAGTTTGCATTTTATCATTTTCTTCCAAATTGCACTTAATTCAACTGTATGAGATATCAGAGAACAGTAAAGAATTATAAACTGGTAAAAACTATTATCTGGTTCAAACCAGAATAAGCAGATGAAAGCAAAACAGTAACAAAATTTTAATGATGTAATCTGGGCAAAGCAAGCCATATGGTGGAGATTGATAAGCCACTTATCATCTTAAATAAGAAAAATATAATTTGTAGTTTTTCTATACTGCTGAAAATTTGAACATAACACCTAAGTAACTTACTGTACGCATGGAGACAATGAAAATAGAGGTAGAGGCAAACTGTCATGTGTATTTAGAGATCATATCTGTGAGCAGTGCAATTAATGTTTTGGAATGAATCTATTTTGAAATAGAGCCTTTACTGAACTAGCCATATTATCCAGCCAATGTGGAATATTATTGTAACAGGGAGACATCTGTAATGGTTAATTTTATTTGTCAACTTGGCTAGCCTTTTGTGAGCAGTTGTTTGGTCAAACGGTAGTCTAAATGTTGCTGCAAATGTATGTTTTAGATGTAATTAATATTTACAATCAGTTGACTTTAAGTAGATTATCATCCATAATGTGAGTGGGCCTCATCCAATCAATTGACAGACTTAAAAGCAAAGGTTTCCTTACGAAGAAACTCAGCCTCCAGATTGCAATATAGAAATTCTGCCTGAGTTTTCAGCCTTTGATAACTCAAGATTATCATATCAGCTTCTACCTGAATTTCCAGCCTGTTGGCTTACCCTGCAGCCTTCAAGCTTGCCAGCCCCCACATTTACTTTAAGCAATTCCTTAAAATCTCTCTCTCTCTCTCTCTCTCTCTCTCTCTCTCTCTCTCTCTATATATATATATATATATATATATATATAGTTTGTGTGTGTATGTCTACATATATACACTCATCTATAATATATTAATATATATTATATATAATATATTTATATTTCAATCAATATAACATTAATATTAATATATTAATTTTTATATAATATATTAATTAGAGACAGAGAGAGAACTCTGACTAATAGAGGATCTTAATACAATTTGATTTAAAAACCAAAACTTTTCTGAACATAACTATGTACCAGATACTGTGCTATATACTTCGGATGTAGTGATGATGAATAAAATACAAGTTCCATGGCAGTAGAACTTTTGGTCTGTTTGTCCCCTGATATATCTCTAGTACCTACAATAGTACATGGGACACAGGAATCACTCGATATAGATTTGTTGAAAATATAAACATAGTTCTTGCTCGCAAGGAGCTAGGAAATAACTGAAGAGACAGAGACGTAAGCAAATAATTATATTGCATACATGCAACATATAGTTACAGTATAATTCTGATTCTCCTTTAAAAACAAACATAAATCTATTTGCAGATCATGGTTTGGAAGAAACCATGACTGCACTTGCTTCTAGGGGAAGGACCTAGATAACTGGGCATTAGAGGTGAGAACTTTTCAATGGATATCCTTTAATTACAGCAAATATTAATTTTTTCAAAAAAGTGTTTTCAAATCATAGATGCAATTGTTTGATATTAAGGTTTTCTGTAGCAATATATTACAAAAATACATGAAAAGAAATAATCTAATATATGACTAAAGTAACTCACAACAGCTGAAATTAAAGGGGCTTTATTAATATATTCCTTAAAATAAAATTTGTTCAGTAAGATGCCACTTAATTTTGGAGGCTATGTGGATCAAAATTATTTTGCTAATACTTGTTCTAGTCACTTTGAAAAGTAAAAAGAAACTAACAGTTGTTTTTTTTTTATGTTTATTTGTTTTTCAGCATCTCACTAACAAAATCTATTCCCAGATACAGCTTTTGGCATGAGTTTTAACCAGTTGAAATGTACAGAAAAAGCACAGCTGCTTTTAAAGTATCATCCTACATTATTTACTAACCTTGGAAAATTAAACCTAAATATGAGGCAGGATAGATAGCCTGGGAAATTGACAAGCCCCTCCAGAGGTGCCTCGCTGGTTACACAAGTAACAAGTGACTGTATCTAGCACCTGCCGCTGGAGATCAACAAGAACAAGTTTAATCTAGCAAGGTTAATCCCTAAAACCGGGAACCAGACCTTTAGCTAATTTTAATGTCATTATAATGTCATATGCATTGCAGTTACTATGACTCCCATCCTGCATCTGAGACCATGACAGTTCTAGAGGAACCAAATAAGGAAGAAAAAGCAGAAAACGGAGGGTTCTGCCCAGGGGGAGGAAATGAATGAACCACCATACCCAGGTTTTAACATTATTTGGTTTCTATATTCATCTGCTAACTCTGAAAAGAGTCCTCAAATAGTAGGTGGCTGATTGACTGGTTTTTACTGGTTGGTATAGCTTTAGTATCCCTGAGATGGTTAGAAGTGATGCAGAAAGCCAAAGCTTGACCCTTAAAACTGTCTACTTCCAAGGTAGTCTATGGGACACCACCAATTCCCGCCCTGGGAGAGATAAATATCCCTACTCCAGATTTCCTTGGTGCCACTCATTCTCTGAGTTGGGCCCCCACTTTCCTTAGACGTGTATCCTTTCATTTTCAGTAAATCACTTTTGATTTCCTGCATCTGTCTCGCTCTTGAATTCTTTCTTGTGTGGACACAAGGACCTGGTCATTGCTGCTCCGGGCTGAGTCCTCTCTTAGACATCCCTGTGGGCCTCCGTGGACAAATACACTGCATTAATGAATGGAAATTAATTGACAATGTCAATGTTGCTTCAGTTTTGCCACATTCTAAAACGATCAAACTGAATACTGTATGCATTATTTTCTTCCACTCAATCAATCACTTTTGTTCAATAAATATTATGTTGGTGCAAAAATTATTGTGGCTTAAAGGGTTAAAAAAAATTTGCAAAAACCGCAATAACTTTTGCACCAACCTAATCTTGTGCAAATGTTCAGCAGAAGTTATTGCATTAAATAAGCGGTTTTTATACTCTATACTAACAATTCATGTTTTCAATGTCATTGAAAAAAACCTGGGTGCAAATTGTCAATAATAACTGGCTCTCTTTAATTATGCTTCAGCAATGGTTAGGAGCAGAATTATTTTCACGGGAATGGAATAACGTCAAGCATTTTATGATAACCCATAAAAAAAGAGGTTAATGATTTGGGAATTAGAAGTAGAATTAGGCACATCAGATGAAGTAAAATGTACCATCGATGTTAAGTCACTAATAATGATATCTAGTTGTCTTCTTTAGGCTCCCAAGGAATTCAAATTCTGCATCATTGTCTATGAATGATTGTTTGTCAATATAGGCTTGTACTAGTTTGGTGAGATGTCAAAAGGTAAGAATTAAATGAGCCCTCAAAGTGAGGGGAGCAGTAAATAATGCAGACCTGGGTTATGGTCTTAATGTTATTTCCTGCCAAGAGTCCAAGCGTTCTAATCTCCTAAGTGAAGATTCACTGGATATCCTTTATAAAGTATTTATTTTTTAATAAATATAAAATTGAAATCATTTTCCATTGGGCATGAGTTTTAACCATACCCAGGTTTTAACATTATTTGGTTTCTATATTCATCTGCTAACTCTGAAAAGAGTCCTTAAATAGTAGGTGGTTGATTGACTGGTTTTTACTGGTTGGTATAGCTTTAGTGTCCCTGAGATGGTTAGAAGTGATGCAGAAAGCCAAAGCTTGACCCTTAAATTGTCTACTTCCAAGGCAGTAATGTTCTTCTAATTCAGAAATCATTATTTTTTAATAATATGAAAAAATGTGCACTTTTACATATAATCAAAGAAATGTCTACTGAACTAAAAATAGATACCATATCTATCAAATTAACATGCTTTTAAAATAAAAACAACTTAGTGCTGATAAGGATGTGAAGAGGCAGTCACTCTCATTTATCGCTGGTAAGAATGGAAAATTAGACAACCTTTCTTGAAAATGTCAACTAGTCGTTTTTTGTACCAACTCAATGCTAACAGGAATCCCCAATTTGGGGTGCAGTGAAGAGGGAAACTTTACTCAGTGCAAATAGCTCAATTGTGGTACAGCATGGCTGTGAGAACAGCTCGGCAGTGGAACAGCTCAATAGTGTTATAGCTCAATTATGGAGCAGCATGGCCGTAAGGTGGCCCTGGGGCCAGGACCCTCTCTGGCTAGACAACTCTGTTCTGCTATGGTCTGCTCCACCTGCTACTGTCCAGTCCACACTGTCCTGTGCCAGTCTTCTCTGTTGGGCTCCTGGGAGACATCTTTGATGTTTCAGCTCCAGCCAGGGAAATGGAGGCTTCAGTCTTCTGTGGAAAAGGAAAATACCCTCTTTAGCCAGAGAGGAACTAACTCATATAAACAGAAGTCTCTGCTTCTGGTCCATGATTGCTCTATCCTCATGCAAATGAGGACTCCAAATCCTGCAGTTTGATTGGTCCAAAAGGCAATGTCCTGGCTGGACAGAATGGAACTGCTCTGATTGGTTGATGAAGACCCTGATGGGGATATAGCTGCACTGCTCCGATTGGACAGGGAAAGCTTCAATCCTATTGGTTGAAATACTGTTCCAAGAAATCCTTTATGAGGACTGGCTCAGATGGCAGGAACACAGTGCAGGCAGGCAGTTCAGTGGGGGAGGCAGGCAGCTTAGTGCAGGCTTCTCCCTGAAGTGTGGTTTGCGTGAGAGACCCCTTGTAGAAATGGCTGTAGGGTCTGTTATTTTTTATTTATGTATATATTTTCAGCCTAGTTAGCCACCAGGATCAACAGGATCCCTTCTCAGTAGATATCCTCTTTCTCAGGGTCCACAAAAGCAATTTATCAAAATATATTGTCTTAAAAATAATTATATCCTCTAATCCAATAAACTTTCTTGTGGTAAATTTGAAGAAGTAATGAGAGATTATCTAAAACATTTAGGATAAAAGATGTTCATACTAACGTTATCAGTCATAAGAAAGAAAAACATTTTCTTTTTTTTTTCTGATTCATACTTCGCTGTCTTTTCCAAATATCATATAATACATAGATATCACACTGAGATTTTGGGAAAGTAAACACACGAGCGAAAAAAAAAAAAAAAAAAGACTTTCAGGTTCAACATAAGTTCTCTCTGGAGAAAACAAATTTAAATGCTATTATCCAAAAGAGGGGGATACGATAATACTGAAGTAGAGAAAGTACCAACATACCCTCCTGGAATTCACCCACAAGGTCATCACATTCTCAATGAAAAGATATGTTGGACTGAAAGAAAGCATACTTTCCAAAAGAGCCTTCATTTCTCACATTCAATTATTTTTAAATGTGTGTATTTTATTGAATACATAAGAAATTAACATACTCTATTTTGTAAATAATATGAAAGACTAGTTTTGTCCCCACACTGACAAGGCTACCCACAAATCACCTTTGTCATATTAAATCATTCTCTAGATCACTAGGTGATGATTAACCACTGCATTTTAAAGGTTCTCACATGTCATGCAGCAATGAAACATGTTTGACACTGTTTAAACAGTAGTTCCCAAACTTTATCACACAGTACCACCCCTTTCTTTAAAAAAAAAAAAAATCGGTACTCTTAAGAATTAACTTCTAGGGGACATACTTTGGGAAACACGGTACTTGGCTAATGAGTCAAGTCCCTGTCTACAGTAAATGTAGCTTGACTACATCTATTTGACATATCTTTCAAACAATCCCTTCATTTGGTTAAAATATGACATAGTTTCATTTTATTTTATTTATTTTTACTAAACAAAGGGAGTTTCTTTCTACTAGTGGTATTTCCAGAAAGCATTCTGATGATTCACAGAGAATTTATAACTATAATCCACAGATGAAAACAATAGATAACATTAGATACCTGGAGGGCAGATAAGCACAATGTATTTGGAAATTAAATGAAAACGTAAATATTACAGTTTATTCTAGACCTGCTTCCAATTTCACTAGGCCTGCCCTGATTTCTTTTGGCTCTGGGCTCCTGGGCCTCTGATTATTTTTATGTCTTATATAGTAGCTTCTCTTATTTAGACTATTGGGAGCCATTAATAAAGCTATTGACATGGAAGTACTGCAAGATAAAGAATAAATTATCATTCTTTTTTCTTTAGATTGCTATTAGCAGAAAATAATCTGGTGTGGTAGTATGTAGTTACCTTCTTCCTTCTTTCCTTCTTCCTTCCTTCCTTCCTTCCATCTTTTCTTCTATCCATCTTTTTGAGGTTGCTACTGATTTCTCACATATTTTTTGTTATTTTTTAAAAATTTCCATTTCAAAATATAACATCAAAGTTTTGACACAATGAATGCATATGAGTATGCTTATCTCTTTCGTCATCATTTCAGGCCATGCACTAAAATTTCTCCAACAGTATTCTGTGGCACATTAATCCTGTGAGAGATGCTTCTGGCCCAATCTAATTTGGAGATTTGCAATACACGTGATCACTTGAAATAACAGATTTGCTGTCCAGCAAGTCATCACTGGCAAATGACTCAATGGACAATCTTAAGATTTGTTTTGTAAATATATAAAATAACTCTCATTTCCAGATATATCGTTGGGTACTGATTTCTTCATGAGAAATACAAATTCTGAGGTTTGAAATTAGGAAGGTTATATCCAAGGCCCAAATCCCCGCTAAACTCAACTGATTACTTGATTAGTCTCTCTAAAACATCTCCAAAATAATCTATTCGATAAAATACTCAAAAAACTGACACAAAGAACAGTATTAGAATATCTTTAGGAGAAAAGAATAAAGCTGCATAAGTCTGACATATGAACGTGATCAGACACACACACACACACACACACACCACACAACACTATAACTATAGCTGCTGTGAAGTATTTGTCTCAGAGATCAAAGGCACTTGAGATTTGTTGATCTTGTCAAATTGTCTGCTCCTGGCAATCCTCAGTCATTAAAATTTTTTACATTCCACTTGGATATTTAAAATGATCTCGTTCTCCACCTAGAAGTATTTGTGGGACATTTTTCATTTGCTTGGAAATAAATAATGGATAAATTGGACATTACCATCATCAAAATTTCACAGATAACTACCACTTTTCCTTACCTACTCCTCTTTCTTGTTCATAGGACCCTCATTTTCCATGTTACCTAGAGTAATTCATGACTCCTTACCCTACTTGCTCTGCATATTCAATAAATCATCAGATCTCTCCTATTCTACCTATGTAATAGCTCTTGTATACATTCTCTTCCCTGAAACTCCAGAGTCATCAGAAAATCTTAAATTAGTTATCTGTTGTCTAGAATATTGGAACAAGGTCACAATAGGTCTACCTGTGTAGTTTCTTCTGTTCCAATTCTCATATTTTCCCAGAGAAAAGCTGCCAACTTCTTTCCAGCCCTACATGCTTTATATCAGTGTATTACAAAATGTGGTCCAAGAACAATTTGCATCATAAATCAAATTCCTGGTCTCCATTACAGGCAGAAAATCTCTTTGGGTGAAGCCTGAGAATCTGAATTTAACAAGCTTTCCAGGTGACTTGGACGTACTTTATGTTTGAAGTCCTCTGCACTCTTTTTCTTTCAACAGAAATTAGCCTGTTTGTTGAATCAGAATAATTGGTAGTGCAACTGGGTAAAACTTTAATTCAGAAATTCTTAAGCTGCTACTGAGAAGATGGACAGAGGATGATAATGAAAGAAGTTCAATAAAAATGAGGGCAAACCTTTGACTTTTTTGGCAATAGATTATAAAGTAAAGCCTAGTATGATTAAAGTGGAAGAGCTGGAAGGGGCCAAGAGCTAGGAAGGTCCTGGGAAAGTAAACTACTCTAACTGGTGATTTGCATCTTTGTCCTCCTCTTTCTTCTACTTCTTCTTCTTCCTCTTCCTCTTCCTCTTCTTCTTTCTTCTTCCTCTCTCCTCCTCCTCCTCCTCCTCCTCCTCCTCCTCCCCTTCTTCTTTCTTCTTCTTCTTTCTTTTTTTTTTTTCTAATTAAACTAAAGGCATTGGGAGCAGATGTTGATTATGGAAAAGCAACCAAATTTAAGGGATGAGTCAGAAATGTGTTAATTTCAAGGAATTGCTACATTTTAAATGGAATTGGCAGGGTTGGGTGAGAACAGAGAAGACAGATTTTTGAGCAGGAATAAAGGAACTGTTTATCTTCCTATATGATTATAGATAAATGTGGATTACTAACTATCCATCTCATTTTTCTAAGTGGCTATTTTCAACCCTCTGGGTTCTGTAAAAATAGCCTTTGTTGGTGAAATATGTGTTGGGTGATTACAGTCCCCATCATATATATATATATATTCTGTGTTTCCCCGAAAATAAGACCTAGCCAGACCATCAGCTCATCAGCTCTAATGCGTATTTTGGAGCAAAAATTAATATAAGACCCAGTCTCATTTTAATGTAAGACCTGGTCTTACACAATATAAGACCGGGTCTTATATGAATTTTTGCTCCAAAAGACTCGTTAGAGCTGATGGTCTGGTAGAGCTCATGGTATATATATGTGTGTGTGTGTGTGTGTGTGTGTGTGTGCATATATATATATATATATATATATAGCCAAATATATACATATATATAGCCAAAAAATGTACACACATTTTAAGAAAGGAAAAAACTGTATCAAAATTATGCTCACGGTATCTACTTTGAGCACCTCTTGTAACTGCAGAAGTCAACGTGACTTGTATTCATCTTTTGTTATCGATATATATTGAGTATTACAATTTTAAGTTTTTTTTTCCTTTCTTAAAATGTGTATGCAGTCAGACAGAAAAAGTCAAGAACCATATGACTTCACTAATATGTGTGATATAAAAGTGAAAGCAACAAATGAATAAGACGAACAAACAAACAAAATCTCATATAGACATAACACATTAGCGGTTACCAGAGAGTAAGCAGAGTGGGGATATGTTAGAAGAGGGTAAAAGGAGTCAAATAGATGGTGACGAAAGGAGAACTGACTCTCGGTGGTGAACACACAATGCAATATAGAGATGATGTATTATAGACTTGTACACTTGAAACCTATATAATTTTACTAACCAATGTCACCCCAATAAATTTAACAAAAATTTAAAAATAAATAAATGAAAAATAAAACTGGGAAAAGTCACGTAGACTGTTTAAATTTCAACTGTGTCATTTAAAAGAGATGATTGCCCACCTATATGCAGATCAAACAAAAGTATTAAAAAAAAAAAACAAAAAAGTAAAAGCTATTGATATGGGATAATTTTAATATTCTGTTAGATTAAAAAACACTTTTTTTTTCAGTTATAGTCTGAGCTGGCTGTTTTGGAATAATAGGCTAGTAATTCTTTTAAAAATTTTGGTAACAGCTGGGGAGCTGGGAAGAGTGAAGTATGGAGAGTATGATTGGCATGTAGTTACATGCCTTTAATCAGTTCTGTGTGAAGCATATAATTTTTTTTGAATCCCTATACAATGTGCGGCACATAAGTCATCAAATGACTGTTGAATGAATTTGCAAGTTCTAAGAGCAAGCACTTTGATCACCAAAGTGTATTCATTTATGCTCTCCTTCATTTTAGTAAAGACTTGAAGCAGCTCACCAGGTGAAGTCAGAGAATACAGTAATGGAGATAGATACATAGATAGATAGATATAGATATATGTATACATATATACATATATATGTGTATATATATACGTATGTGTATATATATGTATTATATATGTGTGTATATATGTATACATATGTGCATATATATGTATTATATATATACGTATATATATATATATATGTATATATACGTATATATAAATATATTTGTATGTATGAACTAAGAAGCATGGCTAGGGAAATTAACAATGAAATAAAAAGTCAAAGCACTACAACTGTTAAATGTGACGGTCAGCTTTCTGTCCTATTCTAATGGACCTCTCAGCAGCTTTTTCCCATTCCTCATTTCTTCTTTCTTGGAACATTTTCTTCACAAGGCTTTCAGGACACTATCCTTATAGTACTTCACTAACAACTGTTGCACTAGCGACTACTAATCAGGCAACTATGATGGTTTCTCCTCTTCCCAAACTAAAAATAGCGAAGTACCTCAATGCTCAGTCCTGGGCCTCTTCTCTTCTCTAACTGTACTCCATTCCAGATGACCTCATCCAAACCTGTGGCTCTAAATACCATGTATATGCGAGTGACTCACAGATGTATGTTTTGGCCCATATTTAATTTCTGAACTCCAGACTTATATAACCAACTGCTTAATCAATATGGCCACTTGGATTTCTAATAGCTTCCTAAAACATAATGTCCAAAGTTAAACTTTTATTTTCTGCCCTTTGCTTGCTCCCCTCCAAAATCTGCTACTCTCCCAGTCTTGCCCCATGTTAGTAAATACCACCATAATTCACTCAGTTGCTCAGGCTTGAAACCTTAAATAATATCCTTGATTTAATTCTCTCTCACCCCATACTCATCAACAATTCCTGTTAGCTCTGACTTTAAAGTGTATCCTGAATCTGATCACTTCTCACCATGTTCACTATTACTATCAGTTCTTGCCTATATTTAGGCAATACGTCTGCTTCTACTTTTGTCTCCTGTAATCTGGTCTCTTCACAGTAGCTAAAGTAGATACAGAAGCTACAGCCTCAGTTTTATTATGCCACCTCCTGCTTTAAAATCTCCAAATATTTATTATCACCTTTAGAATAACACCCCAGATCCTTGTCATAACCAACAAGTTCCTGGGTACCTACTTCTCTGAACTCACTTCTCTCTACTCTTCGCTACTGCTCACTGGTTCGACCATACTAGCCTTCTTTGCTGTTTGGAACCTGCAAGCAAGATCCTGCCTCAGGGCCTTTGTACTTGCTTATCTCTGTGTTTGGAAAACTCTGGCCAGAGAGACCCTTGGCTAGCTCCCTTAACTCATTTAGGTCTCTGCTCAAATACTGGCTGCTCAGAGAGGTCTTCCGTGACTATTCTATCTGGAAGGGCACTCCTCTCCCTCTCTATCCCTTACCCAACTTTATTTTCCTTCATAGCACTTGTTGCTATCTGACATTGTATCATGCATTTATTTATTGCTTGCTCTCCTCCAGAAATAGGTTCAATGAAGGCAGGGTTTTTATCTGTTACGTTTACTGGTATAACCCCATTACCCTCAATAGTACCTAGCACAGAGTATGTACCCCAAAATATACTTGTTAAATAATAAAGAGGATTTATTGGTTCATATTGATGGAAAGTCCAGAAGTAGTTTAGATTCATGGGTGGGGTGATTCAATGGATGATGAATGCCACCGAACACCTAGTTTCTTTTTTCTTTTTTCAGTTATACTTGACATTCCATATAATTGTTATTTTTTTATTTAAAGTTTATTTTATATTAGTTTCAGGTGTACCACATAGTGATTAGACATTTATATAATTTATTCAGGGATTTTCCCCTATAAGTCTGGAACCCACCCAGCACCATACATAGTTATTACATTATTATTGACAAAAATATGGATGAACGTAGAGGGTATTATGCTAAGTGAAATAAATCAGATAGAGAAAGACAAATACCATATGATCTCACTTATATGTGGAATCTAAAGAACAGAGTAAATGAACAAACAGAACAGAAACAAACTCATAGATACAGAGACAATTTTGATGGTCGCCAGCTTGGAGGGGGACTGGGAGGCTGAGAGAAAATGGTGAAGGCATTAAGAAGTACAAATTGGTAGTCCCAAAATATTTTGAAGAAATAAATTAGGATATTGCAAACTGGTTACTAGTTTTTAGGACCAGAATGTATATTGATCATATATAATTAAACAAACAAACAAACAAACAAATAAAATACTGACCCTACCATTTTCTTGGTAATTAATCATCAGCAACTTATGACACAATTTGGCCATTTAATTTTTTCTTATGTTCATTATTTGTCTGTTCATCTAGATTTAAAGTTCCTTGGGGACAAAAACATGTCTTATACTTTTTCTTTTTTTGCTTATATTTCTAGGTGCCTTAAATGCAGGAGACCCTCTACTTATACTGTATTTCCTGAATTTTACCATGTCATTGATTTTGAAAGGCTCCACAATGATTTAATATTACCTTTTTTTTTTTTTTGGAGTGAGCACAAATGGAGATAAAGCACTACATTAATATATAAATCAGTTTTAGGAAGTATAGTAATGGTTGATTAATTAATAGTTAATTAAGTGTATGCAATTTATTTCATTATTCAACAGATTGAATAACTGCTGGTCAATAAGGATATTTATTAAACTTTAATGTTTTGGTGTATTTATATTCTTTTATGAGACTATAAATGTGTTTATGTGTGTGTGTAGACACACAGACAGGGGCTGTGACTGCAGCACTGCACCCAGTTTATTAGTGGCAGTATTGTATGTCTTTTCCCCAAATCCAGCAGTTTGTCATAAGCTTTCATGGGCAGGAGAGACGGTTGGAAAATGTGCAGTCTGCCTTGATAGTTACAGATTCACTGACTACAGTATTCAAACCATTGAGCTATTTGTATTTGAACTTTCAATGTTAACATAAAGAGGACAAGATTTCAAGGATTTGTACTCATTATACTGTTGGCACTATCCTAACTGTGCAAGAATATTAGGCTGGTGACAACAAAAAGGATCAAAATTGGAATGGATAAATAGAATTTTAAGAAACCTGTTGAGCAGATGCTATCTGATCTGAATTCTGATTATCACCTGCTATATGATTTAGTTGAATATAGGACCTTAAGTCTCTAAAGAGAATATATAACTATGATTTTGATAACCTACATCTGGATGTTGTACATAAATATAGCTGAACAAATATTTTCTTAGCAGTTTCAATTCTGACTAATAAAGTAAGCAGTTTGAGTATTAAGTTTCAGGTGGCTTATTATAGCCCTATTGACAACCTGAAGATATAATATATACTCCCACATCTCATATGCATTATGATAAAACATAAAGCAGTCTTTATGTCATAAGCACTGTGAATGTTACTCCTTAACAGCTTTATTTCAATTTTTCAACTTAAGACAATAAAAAAACAGTTGCCAACCCTCTTTCCCTGCATCCCACAGCTGATCTCTCCTGCTGAGAGGTCAGCATATCCAGCTTTTGAGGCAGTAACCTCAGCTGAGATCTCCAGCTGGGCCCTAGGTTAGACAAAAAGCAAACTCCATACCTGGGCCCCTACTCTCCCACAGCAATCATACACGCGCCCTTCCAGAGTCTCAAGCGGGTCCCTGAACTGAGGAGTAGTGTCAGATTGCAGAGGAGCTGTAGCGCTCAGGATGTGGAAAAAGCCGGTTTGTAGCTGTGAACTAGGGAAGAGACCAGGCAGGGAGATGGAAGGCACCTCCCTTCCCAGTCCCCACCTTTTCTGGGCTGCTTATGGCAGGACAATTACAGCTGCAGAGACACACACAAGGGTCAGCAGCAGGTGGCAGAGGCAGCTCTGGGTTTTCAGCAGCTCAGAAATCTCGCGCCCTCCACACACCCCAATGGAAGAAGTGCCCTAAGACTCAGGAGACCTGGGCACAGGGAATAAGCCCACTTCCCAGTGGCTGGCTGTGGAGCTCTCAGCTCTCATATGTGGTAAGAGCAGAAACTGCACTGACTTTGTATAAACTACCACTCATACCCCATAGTCCCACTCATCTAGAACTACAGTGCCAGGGTCACGCTGGGCTCCAAATGGCCGGCTCTGCATCCACAAGATACAAAGGAGTCTTTGTACATCAGAGGACAACCTGGAGATACCTTGGTGGGCTTAAGCCAAGACTGGTGCTGCTTTTTTCTTTTTTTTAAGTATTACTACCAGTTTTAGTATATATATATATATATATATACACATTTTCCCCTTTCTGTCTCTCTTCTCTTTTTTTTCCTTGCCCTACTTTTCCTCCCTCTTTCCATTTTTCTGTATTGATTTTTCTTTTTTTCTTTTTGGTGTTGCTATTTTTTGTTTTGTTTTAGTTTTTTGTATGTTTGATATTTTTGTCTGTGTTGAGTGCAAGCCAAAAGCAATTAAAGCTCAACTTTAACAGGAAAATACACACAACACAAGGGTCACCTCTGGAACACACGCAAAGGAGAATAAGGAAGTGGTGCAAGTCAAATATAAAGGACACATACTACATCAGACCACCCAGCAAAGACTGAGAACCCTAGGGGATCTACCTAATACATCAAAGCAAACACAGAGAGTCAGCCAGAATGGGGAAACAAAGAAACATGTCCTAAACAAAAGAACAGCAGAAACCTCCAGAATAGGAACCAAATGAAATAGAGGTAGCCAACTTATCAGAGACAGAGTTCAGAACACTGATAAGAATGTTTAAGGAGCTTAGTAACAACATAAAGAAGGATAGAGAAATCATAAAGAACAACCAGTTAGAACTAAAGAATAGAATAACTGAAATAAAGAACACACTTGAAGGAATTACCAGCAGCTTAGATGAGGAAGAAGACAGAATCAGAGATTTAGAAGAAAAGTTAGCAGAGATCACCCGAGTGGAACAACAAAAAGAAAAACGAATAAAAAACAATGAAATTGGTTTAAGAGACCTGTGGGATAACATCAAGCACAACAACATTCGCATCATAAGAATACCAGATGGAGAAGAGACTGAGCAAGGGATCCAGAACATATTTAAAGTAATAATGACCAAAAACTTCCCTAACCTGGTGAAAGAAATTGACATACAAGCCCAGAAAGTGCAGAGAGTTACAACCAAGATGAACCCAAATAGGCCCACAGAAAGACACTTTATAGTTAAAATGGCAAAGGTTAAAGACAAAGAGAGAATCCTAAAAGCAGCAAGAGAAAGACAGCAGGTTACATACAAGGGAACTCCTATAAGACTATCAAATTTCTTTTCTACAGAAACTTTGAAGGCCAGAAAGGAGTGGCAGGAAGTATTCAAAGTGATGAAAAACAAAGGCCTACAACCAAGTTTGCTTTATCCAGCAAGGCTACCATTTAAAATTGAAGGAGAGATAAAGAGCTTTTCAGAAAAGAATAAGCTAAAGGAATTCATTACCACAAAACCAGCAAAGCAGGAAATATTAAAAGGGCTTCTGTAAACAGAAGACAGATGAAAACAATCAAACTAATGAAGACCAGAAATACAAAAAACAAAATGGCAATAACTATGTACCTATCAGTAATCACTTTCAATGTAAATGGATTAAATGTTCCAATCAAAAGACACAGGGTGGCTGAGTGGATAAGAAAACAAGACCCTTGCATATGCTGTATACAAGAGACTCATCTCAGATCAAAAGAAATACACAGGCTGAAAGTTAAGGGTTGGAGTAAGGTATTTCATGCAAATGGAAATGAGAAAAAATCTGGAGTTGCAATACTTGTATCTGACAACATAGATTTTAAAATGAAGAATATATTAAAAGACAAAGATGGGCACTACAGAATAGTAAAGGGATCAATCAAACAAGAGGACATAACCCTAGTAAACATCTATGCACCCAACATAGGAGCACCTAACTATATAAAATAGATATTGACTGACATAAAGGCAGAGATCAACAGCAACACTATCATAGTAGGGGACTTCAACACATCAGTGACAACAAGGGACAGGTCCTCCACACAGAAAATCAATATGGCAACAGCAGCCCAAACACATTGGACCAGTTGGATTTAAACGATATTTTCAGAGTATTTCACCCCAAAGCTGCGGAATACACATTCTTCTCAAGCACTAATGGAACATTTTCCAAGATAGACCACATGTTAGTCCACAAAACAAATCTCAATAAATTAAAAAAAAAAATTGAAATCATATCAAGTGCATTCTCCGACTACAATGTTATAAAATCATGGAGGATGAACAACATGTTACTAAATAATGAATGGGTCAACAATGAAATCAAGGAAGAAATCAAAAGATATCTCCAGACAAACAAAAATGAAAACACAATGACCCAAAATCTATGGGATGCAGCGAAAGCAGTCCT